>NC_086450.1:229985617-230585617 GCF_028390025.1 Pseudophryne corroboree
TTTACATTTCCAAGAGAGAAGGGCCCTCAATAGTTTAACTAGAGATAAATCACTTACAATTAGAGTTGCAGATAAGGGCGGGGGAATGGTGGTACAAAATACTGTGGATTATTTGAAGGAGGCTTACAGACAACTGAATAGCACATTGTTTTATAAAACACTTGAATCTGACCCCACTTCCAGATATCAGAAAGAACTAAAAGAGTTTCTGGATGTGGCGTTAGATGAGGGGGCGATATCCAAGTCAGAGTATTTTTTCTTATTTATCACACACCCAGTTATTCCCACATATTATCACCTCCCAAAAATTCACAAGTCACTGCATGCACCTCCTGGGCGTCCCATAATATCTGGTATAGGGTCCCTCACTTCTAATTTATCTGCTTTTGTTGATAATTATTTACAGCCACATGTTATAAGTCTTAGATCATATATTAGAGATTCCACTCACTGTATTAATTTAATTAAAGATATAAAATGGAAAAATAGTTATCTATTTATGACTTGTGATGTGGAGTCATTGTACTCCAATATACCACATAAATTGGGGCTTGAGGCACTTGAGATCACGTTAAATATGGATAAATCATTGGATATAGTTAAAAGACGGTTTATTTTGGAGGCAGTAAAATTTATTATGACTCATAACTATTTCACATTTAATACTAAATTTTATTTACAGATATTGAGTGTGGCAATGGGCACCAGGTTCGCCCCGAGTTTAGCTTACATCTATATGGGTCACCTGGAAGACAAGTATGTCTGGGGTGGTCCATTCGGGGCAAACCTGGTGCTATATGGAAGATATATTGACAATATGTTTTTTATTTGGGATGGTGATGTATATCAGACAGAGAAATTTTTGACATATCTTAATAATAATGAATTTGGGTTATCCTTCATGAGCACAGTACACGAATCTTCAATCACTTTCTTGGATATCGCCCTCAGAATAGAAAACAATTGTATCAGTACCTCTACTTTCAAAAAAGAGGTTGATACTAATAATTTCTTAAATTACCATAGTTGTCACCACCGCCCCTGGCTCACCGAAAAGTCAGTACCTCAGACTTTGTAGAAACTGTTCAACAATTGAACAATTTGAAACTCAGGCATTAGAACTAACTCAAGCATTTAAAGAACAGAATTACCCTATAGAAATCATAGAACATGCATTTGATGTGGCTTTGAATTGTGATAGAGAGTCCCTTCTAACATATAAAAAGAAAGAAGATGTGAAAGATTCCATTAATGATGGTCAACCTAGATTTATAACAAAATATAATGCTTGTTCAAAAGAGATTAAACGTATTATTCAGAAGAATTATCCTATTTTAAAAACTGATAAGATCCTTTCAAAAGAATTAATGGATAAACCTCAAGTTATCTTTAAAAAGGCTTCTAGTTTGAAAAACTTCTTGGCACGAGTCATTATGAACCTACAAAAAATGTTTCAATTAATAAAAGTACATGGCTACAGAAGCTCCATATGGAAAAAGGGAACTATAGATGTAGAAAGTTAGGATGTTCCACATGTAGCACTATGGTGGATAAAAGTATAACCATTACATCCTATTCAAACGGGACCACGTTATAGTAATATTAACTGCCGTACCACATATGTTATATATGTAATCATGTGTGTATGCGGCATACAATATGTAGGCCGTACTACCAGAATGTTACATATTAGATGTCTAGAACATAAAAATAATATAAGACGGGGGGTTAGTACACACAGTTTAGTACGACATGTGAAGTATAAACATCATGGTAATGTCTCAGTGATTAGCATCCAGGGAGTGGAACATGTTAAAAGTACAACAAGAGGGGGGGATAGATTCAATCTCCTATGCAAACGCGAAGCGTTTTGGATCTTCTCCCTGGGTACACTGTCTCCGCATGGTTTGAATGATTCAATTGAGATGAATAATATATAGGACATTCTAATGAGCAATATGATATTTAACTGTATAATGTGAAAAGAAGGAGATCCCTGAGGAACAGTTTCGGGTATATATTCTTTAAGGGATTAAAGATAATATTTAAGAGCATGAGAGAGATATATATACACAAAAAATGTGGGAAGATAAAATGAATATATGGAATGTGTATATACAGATCAAAATAATAAAGAGCTCATATTATGAATATCTGAGAGATATACTAAGCCTATATAGTTATAATATGGTATGATTAGCTAGATTTTTTCCAAATAATATGTTTAAGAGGCTATAGATAATTAAGTTTATATAAAAATTCTTATATGTACTACTAAACTAAATTATTATGTCTATATGAGATTTGAAACTAAATCATGTTAAGAGAGTATATATTTGAGAGATTCTTTAGAATTAAGTCACGTCTGGTTTTGATAATTTTAGTGAGTATAATTAATATGAAAATAATAAAAAAATTAATAAAATAAAAAACTAATGAATTTGAAAATCTTTTTTTTTTTTTTTTACCTGGGCTTTAAGGGGGATTCAAACCCAGGTCTGCCTGATTGCAGGTGAGAGCCTTAGCCCGCTGGGCCATATGGCCTCACATTATTTTGAGTTATACAAAAGTATAGTTATCATCTAAAAAGGATTTAAAATGAAAATTAACTCCTATGTCTCTTGTGTAAGATATATGAATAAATAATAAATAATATATATTATAAATGAAATGGTTCTCTATATCTGTGTAATTAATACAATTGGTTTGTTGCCTTATGTTACTGTTTATTATAGGTTTTAGTGTGTGAAACCATGAGAGATGATATATTATAATATGGATTTGGAAGATCAACACACCTGTAAAACTTTAGTTAATTAATGCTCTCCACTGATTGGGTACCTGCTATTTAAATATGGACAATCTAATGCACCTTAATACCTTCTGATGAAACCGTGAAATTGGAAGCACTGAGAAACGCGTTAAGGATTCCAAACACCTGCAGGCTGTCCGGAACTCCTCTATGCCAGAGGACGTCTTGGAGGAATCATCTAAAATCAGCTTTGAGAGTGTGCACCCTCCCCCCGTGGACGCTGCTGTTACCGCCGCTCCCGCCAGAGAACTTCGGCACAAGCCGTTCAAGATCAAGCCGGACTGAGGTTCCAATATACGGCTGTGGTGAGCGATAATCATTGGCGGTGGGGAGAGAAGGGGACACTAGCTGCTGTGCGGCAGGCACACTGTGAACACTTGTAGTTCCTACAAAGTCTATTCCTCTGGCTTATGGATACAAAGTAACAACGTATTTTATTACAAATCAACCAGTCCTTCACCGGGGAGTTACATAAATAGCACTATGTGTGCTTAAAGAATATCCTTATTGGAGCTCCAGCGGTTTACGGTTACTTGGACGGTAATACTAATAATGTTACAGTTTACTGGACTTTTATACTGCAGTATTTGGTGTGTTTTAAAGCTTTATATATTATGCTGTGCATTATTAAGAAAATTAATAATTAAATAAAAAATATAATCATTTTTAATCAAACTCAATATACAGTATATATGCGCTTCCCTGTGATATATTTTTATATGTTATATGTTTTTAGTGTTTATTATTGAGTACGGTAGAATACTCTATTGGAAGCTGCAAATATCATATAAAATTGGTACCAATCTGTGGAAAGTTAGCATTAGTGCGCTTGATTTCTACACAGGTTTGACAGTTGAAACCATTAGTGGCTAGACAGTCAAAACTGTGTGGTTCTTTTTTGTTATTCTACGGCAGGCTTGCCATGTCCAAAATCTGTTAAGGCCCACTCTACTCGTAAAGTGGGTTCTTCCTGGGTGGCTGCCCGGGGTGTCTCGGCTTTACAGCTTTGCCGAGCAGTTACTTGGTCAGGGTCGAACACGTTTGCTAAGTTCTACAAGTTTGATACTTTGGCTTCTGAGGACCTAAAGTTTGGTCAATCTGTTCTGCAGGAACTTCAGCACTCTTCCTCCCGTACTGGGAGCTTTGGTACATCCCCATGGTACTAAATGGAACCCCAGCATCCTCTAGGACGTAAGAGAAAATAGGATTTTATATACCTACCGGTAAATCCTTTTCTCGTAGTCCGTAGAGGATGCTGGGCGCCCGCCCAGTGCTTCGTATTCCTGCATTGTTACTTGGTTAAGTATTGTAGATTCAGTCGTTGCTGAATTGTTTCAAGTTGGTTAGCTTGGCTTTCCTTTTGTTATGTGTGAGCTGGTGTGAATCTCACCACTATCTGTGTATTTCCTTCTCTCAAAGTATGTTCGTCTCCTCGGGCACAGTTTCTAGACTGAGTTTGGTAGGAGGGGCATAGAGGGAGGAGCCGGCCCACACTATTAAAATCTTAAAGTGCCCAAGGTTCCCAAGGGACCCGTCTATACCCCATGGTACTAAATGGAAACCCAGCATCCTCTACAGACTACGAGAAAAGGATTTACCGGTAGGTAATTAAAATCCAATTTTATGTCATAAAAGACATACTGGGACCAGCACAGTTTCTCCCATGGAGAATAGTGATGTAGTTTGCCCCAAGTAGTAATGCCCCCAGTAGCTTGCACCCTTGTAGTTAGCCCCTGTAGTTTAGCCCCCCTGTAGTTATGCCCCCAGTAGTAGTCACACATTTTAAAAAAAACACCATACTTACCAATCCCCGCTCCCGCTGTGATCCTCCGGACGTCCGCTTCACTCCGCTCCCCAGCACTATGAGAGGGACGTCATGACGTCTCTCTTCATAGTGCGCACTGAGCCGGGAGCACAGCCGGCGACAGGAGCTCACTACTGAGCCGGGAGCCGGAAGCAGGAGCTCAGTAGTGAGCTCCTGTCGCCGGCTGTGCAGGGAGAGCCGGGCGCCGCTGATAACACAATCTCAGCGGGCGCCCGGCATCTCCCTGCGGCGCCAGCACACATCGGGTTAGGTGAGCTGGAGGAGGCGGAACTGCGTTCCGTCTCCAAGTGGAACTGACGGAATGCAGTTCCGCCCCGTTCTGGCTCACTTTAACCCCTGGTCATGGCAGGATAACATGCTATGTAGTGTATTGGCAGGATGACATACTTTACTGAAAACTTTAATGTTAAAAAATAAATAATTTAAATGTGTTTTTTTTTTTTTTTACCCAATGCCACTTATGGAATGAGGTACCCATATTCACTGGCTCTGACAAGTTAGCCATGAAAGTAAAAAAAATGTCAATCATATAGGGCCGTGTCAGCATTACTGGAAACAGGCTGGTATGTTGACATGTGACGTATGGTTGGCATAGCACTATGGGCTTAATTTAGACCTGATCGCTGTTGTGTGAAATCGCAAAGCGGAAGATTATTGAGTGACTGTGTGTGCATACCAAACTTTGAAAAAATCCCTGTCTTTTTTTATTTTGATCGCTAGGTGTATGCAGATTGATTGACAGGAAGCGAACGTTTGGGGGTGGTAACTGGCCATTTTCTGGGAGTGTCACAGGCGTTCCCAAGCGTTTTCAAGGATCAGCCTGATTCTATTGCACTGTAGGAGTAGGTCCTGGGCTACGCACAGACTGCACAGACTGGTAAAATACTCTGTGCACCATATAACATCATCATCACCTAGAATTAAGAAAGCATGTTAAAGCCCAGGGGCCCCCTCAAACCTTATTCCGGCCTTGCTGATAACACATAAACATGCCCAGAAAATGGAGCTGATGCCCCCCAGTTTTTTTTTAACATTGGCTGTCATCGCTCCCAAATGCCAGTAGCATGCCAATCATGCTGCGGTGTTTAGGACACTGGGATCATCATTGTACCCCAGATATGAACATGCACAGTGCGGTTCTGGTGTTCAGTTTTGGGCACCATATTATAAAAAAGATATTGGGGATCTAGAAAGGGTTCAATGGTGAGCTACTAAATTGATTAAAGGGTTAGAGAAACTGGACTATGAGGAAAGGCTTACTAGGTTAAATATGTATACACTAGAATAGAGGCGTCTAAGAGGAGACATTATTAATATCTTCAAATATGTAAAGGGTCATTACAAGTAATTAGCAGGGGATTTGTTTATTAAAATAACTCAGTATAGGACACGTGGGCACTCGCTGAGGCTAGAGGAGAGAAAATTCGACACACAATGTAGGAAAGTGTTCTTCGCGGTAAGGGCAATAAAGATTTGGAACTTCCTGCTGGAGAAGGTAATAATGGCAGACTCGGTAAATGTATTTAAAAACGAACTGGACACATTTCTAACTGGAAAAAGTATCCAGGGTTATGGCATTTAACATAGTGTCATTAATATCTGGGAGTGGTAAGAATCATAGTTGTCAATTGGTACTAAACCATTTCTTCAGCAGGTGGTTTATATTAGGAACAGCGTAACACAGAATACAGGTTGAACCCGATGTGCATTTTGCCTCTTTTCAAACTCACTAACTATGTAACTAGGTAACTATGTAACTTAGTAAAATCCATCTGCATTACCTAGCCAAGTCTGTCTGCTGTTAACCCCGGCCTTGCTGAGACATTCTGCAGCTAACTCCAGGTTAATTACCTAGTAAAATCATGCCTATTCTTAACTTGGCTCAGGCATATCCTAATAGGGACAATGGAGATGTCGTCTTGGAATGTCCCTGTGATCAAGAAGGCATTGATGTATCAAAGTTGAGAAACTTCCTCAACTTCAAGACTGTGTTGCAAAAGTGGATGAGATACCTTGCAGTGACAATCAACTTACTATTATGTCTGAAGGAGTGTAGTCCTCCCAAAGGGTTACAGTTCCAATACTAAAGATGTGTCTAAAGTTGGTGATATGGAACTGACAAATACAGATGGTGATTGTTTGTCATTTGAGGCAATGGTACAAGACATACAGGATCCTACAGAGATATTGATGGCTTCCAAGGATATGACACCGTTGGTGCCATGTATTTAGAGTGATAAGAATGTGAACAGGTCACACACTATTGCAGTGGAAAGCAGAACCATACAGAAAGTTCATATTGCCAGTCTTGTGAAGAGTAATACTCCTGTCTATGAAACAGTGAGTTTATGCAACCAGGATGGAACTTGCAATGCAGCTGAATTTAGTGTGATGACGTGAAGATGTCTCACATTACAAGGCTTGAAGCAAGTAAACCAGCTAAACAGAGTTTGAAAATAAAGAAATCCATGAAGAGTGGATCTCTATGTGTGTTGATGGATCATGTTGAAGTTGTTCATCAAATTTTCAATGCTCAACAAGCAGATGCCCAAACAGATCTGAGAGATATGAGTATTATTGAAGTGTCTTATAGCAATCAAAACCATGATATGAAGTTTATGGATCAATTAAATAAACATTTCTAGTATTCTATATAGCAAAGAGATTTCAGAATCTGAGAGTGGCAGTGTCAATACGTCCTGTGATAACATAAAACTTTCCCTCTAGATTGTAAGCTTGCGAGCAGGGCCTTCCTACCTCTATGTCTTTCTGTTTTTACCCAGTTTTGTTCTATTACTGTTGTTCTAATTGTAAAGTGCAACAGAATATGCTGCGCTATATAAGAAAGTGTTAATAATAAATAAATAATAAATAAAGCTCTAGAGATTATGATAATAATGGCTCTGCAAATTGTATGAGTTATCAGTGAAGCATGCCAGTAGCCAATACAGAAGTTGGCCAATGAGTGTGCCTGTAAGAGGTTTAAACAAGAGAGACCTTTATTCAGTTATGAAGAAACTGAGGAAAAGCTGTTCTTTGTCAGAACCAGAGGATTTTGAGGAAAAGAACTTGCATGATTTTGATTGTAATTGACAATAGAAGATGATGTATGTTATTTTGGGAACAATTGCTTAAAATTATTAAAGCCTAACATAGTATCCAAGAATAATGCTCAAGTACTAAATATAGAAAGCAATGAGTGCCATAAAGTGAGGAAAAAATGAAACCCAAGAGTCGGTATGGTTTTGGATGTGGTGGATTGTTCTCATGAGAAAAATGAAGAGGGACTACACCATGAGAATGCCTCGTCCCAAGTTGTCCCAGGGATTTTGAGCTCGGTTTGAGAATGTGTGGCAGTATCAGATAGAGGGTGATAAGGAGTCATGGATTCTGTGTGGAGTTGCAGAGATCCAACAACACAGCGAAGAAAAGGCAGGTGTGACCACACCTAGGGGATAATTCAGACCTGATCGCTGTTGTGCGAATTTGCAAGGTGGCCGATTATAGAACGACTGCGCATGCGTACGGATTGTAATGCCGCGCACGAGGCCAAACTGCTGAATAAATCAGCATCTTTTTTGATCGCTAGGCAAACATAGGTTGACTGACAGGAAGCAGACGTTTGGGAGTGGTAACTGGTTGTTTTCTGGGAGTGTCAGGAAAACGCAGGTGTTTCCAAGCGTTTTTAGGGAGGGTATGTGACGTCAGCTCCAGCCCAATCAGCCTGTTTCTTTCACACTGTAGGAGTAAGTCCTGGGCTACGTATAGACTGCACAGACTAGAAAAAACATTTGTCGGTGAGAGAGTTGCGAACAGATTTGCAGCTGACCGACATTTGCAAACGCAGACTTGCACAGGGCTGAATTTCACTCTGTCAGAGCAGCGCCTATCGATTGCAAACCTCTGCAAATTCGCAGAGGAGTGATCAGGTCTGAATGAGGACCCTAATTCCTGCAAAGTGCAGACAGCCTGAGAGAGACTGTTGCCGCCAGGTGAGACTGCTGCCTATGTATCCAGCCCAAGTGGGGTTGTGAAATCAAGAAGAGGCAACAATAGCATTCGAAGAGCCCAGTGATTTAGAAGCTAGTGGAGGCCAGGAGGTCAGTGTCTAAACCTGCAGTAGGCAGGGAAGACCACCAATCTCTGTGACTGTGCTTATTTTGCTGAGAAGCCAGGCCAGTGGGCCTTCAGTGTGAGAAGGCCAGGAGGTAGTGTCTAAGCCTGCAAGAGGCAAGGCAGACTTTGAGAAGGCCAGAAGATGCCTTACCTGTGAGATACAGGTTTGAGACTTTTAGTAAGATTTTGTGATGCGGACTACAGTAGCTGTCTAATACAGTGAGGGGCGAAGATGTGAGTTAGTGCTCTGCACAGGGGCTAGGTTGTTTGCCATTTCTGTTTCATTTATTCAACCAGTAAAGCTCAATTTAATTTACATGATAAGCTTTATGTGGGCCCTGATTAAGCACGTAGAAACTGCATCATTCTAACAAGCTTTAGAATTGTCACAATATTAAAAGAGTGCCTGTCTTATAATAAAAATAATAATAATAATTTTATTTATATAGAACTCTTTCTCCAACAAGATTATACTTTCTGCCGCTTCTGTATAGCTTATTTGTTGACAGACAATCACACTGAAAACAAAAGAATAGAATGGAATAGGGTGGAATAGTAAATGAACAATATGAAATAAAGGGGCGAAGAGAAAGGAATATAGGTGGTCATTCCGAGTTGTTCGCTCGGTAAAAATCTTCGCATCGCAGCGAATTTCCGCTTAATGCGCATGCGCAATGTCCGCACTGCGACTGCGCCAAGTAAATTTGCTATGCACTTAGGAATTTTACTCACGGCTTTTTCTTCGTTCTGGCGATCGTAATGTGATTGACAGGAAATGGGTGTTACTGGGCGGAAACAGGCCGTTTTATGGGCGTGTGGGAAAAAACGCTACCGTTTCCGGAAAAAACGCAGGAGTGGCAGGAGAAACGGGGGAGTGTCTGGGCGAACGCTGGGTGTGTTTGTGACGTCAAACCAGAAACGACAAGCACTGAACTGATCGCAGAAGCCGAGTAAGTCTGGAGCTACTCAGAAACTGCTACGAGGTGTGTAATCGCAATATTGCGAATACATCGTTCGCAATTTTAAGATTCTAAGATTCACTCCCAGTAGGCGGCGGCTTAGCATGAGCAAATCTGCTAAAATCCGCTTGCGAGCGAACAACTCGGAATGACCCCCATAGGACCTTATTCAGCTTCAGTTGCAGTTTTGCTAAAATAGCAAAACTGCAACTGCTATCAATCGCATGCTGGGAGCTGCACAGCACAGGGTAAAGTCGTCCAGCATGCTAATGGCGGCCAGCTATGCAATTGAAATTCAATGGTGATTGCATTGCTAAATAAGGGAAGCACCCCTGCCCCCGAAGCCTGGCTGCGAAGGCAGTCGTGATGCCACCATGTTTCCCGTTGCAGCGGCCGCATGTGACGTCACATGGCTGCCCTGAACCCACAATGCTGCATTGCCACCGCCTCTGCCTTAGTTTGCTGGTTCCCAAACACGGCGCCCTAGAGTATCAGCATTTTTATCATGGCTTCACTAGGATTAAAGTTTATTATTGATATATTTGGAAACAAAATATGAAATTAAGTAAATTGTGCCTACCTGTCATCCTTAAGTTCAGTTATGTGGTGGTGTACAGTTGTGCTTCTGATTGTCCACATGTTTTATGGCTGGCAGCCACTAGCACTGGTTTTGCCCATCACTTTAACCATAAATAATTTGATTTGGTCCTTGACCACCAACCCAAGGCACCCCCACCCCGAGCCTTGTGCCACCCATGTTTGAGAAGGGTGAAATAATCAGGCGCCACGGGCTGGTCTACCACTGCTATGCAGATGATACCCAACTGTACTTGTCCTTTGCCTGGGGCACTGATAACCCAATAGCAACCCTAAAATGCTGTCTAGCTGAACTCCAGGAGTGGATGAGTGCCAGTTGGCTGCGACTGAACCCAGATAAAACAGAGGTCCTTATGATAGGACCGCAACATCAAAGGACAAGACTGCAGCATAGCCAACCAACTGGATGGTGTGCGGAATCTTGGCATTGTCCTGGATGGTGGCTTGACACTTAAACATCAGATATCAGCCACAATCAAATCCTCATTCTTTCACCTGAGGAACATAGCCAAAATCAAGCACTTAATTCCCTTAGATGATCTGCCAAAAGTCATCCATGCATTTGTATCATCTCGATTAGACTACTGTTATGCCCTCTACCTTGGTCTCCATTATGTATGTAAGTACAGATGTATGTTAGAATCAACAGAGGTGGAGGCCCGTGTCCATCCTCCTCTGTCGGGGTCCCCTCCTATGCAGTGAACTGTCAGCACAATAGAGTCTGAGCGCGGTTGCCATTTTCCCAGAGATTTCCTTACTGCGCAAGTGCAAATACTCTGTTAATACTCACCGCTCCGGAGTGAGAGGACAAAGGGGTGTAAGAGGGATGGATAGAGGGTGACGTGTGGGTTGACTGATGGAAGCAGGAGTGAGATATGCAAGGGGTGGGGTAGCGGGAGAGGGGGAAGCATACCTAGAGAGGATAGCAGGGAGTGAGAGAACCAGTGGGTAGTGAAAGGGGTGCAGGTGAGGATCGATGGAAGCAGCAATGAGATGTGGTGGGGGTGAGGGGCAGGCCCTGAGAAAGTAGCAGGGAGTCAGAGGACCTTGGGGGTGTGAGGGGGATGGAGAGAGGGGGACCTGCACGGGCTGCGTGAGAAAAGCAGGAGTGAGATATGCAGGGGGTGAAGGGTAAGCTGTCCCTGAGAAGGTAGTATGGAGTTAGAGGACCAGGGGTTGGGAGAGGGATGGAGAGAGAGGGAGATGTGCAGGGACTAAGTGATGGAAGCAGGAGTGAGATATGTGGGGTGCGGGGAAGAGGGGAGGTGAAAGCAGGCCTTGAGAGCTGCTGCTGCCAGGGGTTGGGAGGGGGATGGAGAGAGAGAGACACACAGGGACTGAGTGATGGAAGCAGGAGTGAGATATGTGGGAAAGTGAGGGGAATCAGGTCCTGAGAGGGTATCAGGGAGTGAGAGAACCAGGGGGTGGGAGAGTGATGGACAGAAGGAGATACTGTATGCAGGGGCTGAGTAATAGAAGCAGGAGTGAGATATGCAGGAGTGGGGGGAAGCAGGCCTGAGAGTGTAGAATGGAGTGAGAGGACTAGGGAGTAGGAGAGGGATGAAGAAAGATGGAGTTTGATATTTGGGGGGTGGTGGTGAGGGGGAAGCAGGCCCTGAGAGAGTAGCAGGCAGTGAGAGGACCAAGGGGTATTAGCGGGATGGAGAGAGGGAGACGTCGTGCAGGGGCTGAGTGATGAAGCAGGAGTGAGATATGCAGGGGGTGAGGGGGAAGCAGGCCCTGAGAGAGTAGTATGGAGCGAGAGGAACAGCGGTTGGGAGAGGGATGAAGAGAGAGGGAGCAGGGCCGTTTCTTGGGGCAGGCGAGCAGTGCAACCGCCACGGCACTAACTGTGGCTCCCTGCTTCCCCCTCCTATTTCTCCCTAAGTAACCCGCTCGGGGGGCGGAGTTTCACGGAATGACGCGCGGAGTACAGAGGGGAATCCAAGTTAGGAAGAGGGAAAGGCCGGCGCGAGGAGCGACTGGTGAGGCGGGCTGAAGAGCGTTAATCGCCTCTGTAAGTATTCTCTCTCTCTCTCTCTTTCTCTCTCTCAATGTGTAAAATGGGGACACCTGCCGTAATGTGTGAAATGGGGACTCTTGCCTGCCGTAGTGTGGGGATTTAATGTATCAAGGGCATTGTGGTTTGTGGCATAATATGGTGCAGGGGGCATTACTGTGTGGGGCTTAATATTGTAGAATTTTTTTTCCTGTGGTGGTCGTGATCTGTTGGAGCAGGGTCAAAAACTGGATTGTGAGGTAGTCTTTTCAGACGAGGCCATGCCCATTTAAATGAGGCCACACCCATTTAGATGAGGCCACATCCCCTTTCTGGGTGCGCACGCAAAGTTTTTTTTTCAATCTAGGTTTGTGTGTGTGTGGGGGGGGGCAAATTTTTTTATGTCATGGGGGGGCGCATTTTTAAATCTCGCACTGGGTGCCAAATTGGCTAGAAACAGCCCTGAGAGGGAGATGTGCAGTGGCTGAGTGATGGAAGCGGGAGCGAGATAAGCAGGGAGGGGTGAAGGGGAAGCAGGCCCTGAGAGGGTAGTATGGAGTAAGAGGACCAGGGGGTGGGAAAGGGATGGAGAGAGGGTGACGGACGGGTTGACTGATGAAAGCAGGAGTGAGATATGTGGTGGTGGTGGTGGTGGGGAGGTTATTGGTGAGGAGGAAGCAGGTCCTGGATAGCAGAGAGTGAGAATACCAAGTGGGGTAACAAAGGCGAGTGTGGGGGAGTGATAGAGAGTGTTCCCTGGGTAGACATTAGAGATATATACTGTAGAACATTTGAGACATTAAGGGAGATTGAACACATGGCAAGTAGCCTTACATAATATAATATGTTTTACATATACTACACAGTGCTAAAAAGCTGCTAAAATTAATCTACAATTTTAAAATACCTAAAGCCCCAAGACCCCCTGCCACTACAGTACAGTATATTCAAATTTTCATGCCCCCACCCAAGGGCAAAGCTACCATAGGTGCAGGGAGTGTGATCACACTGTGAAGGTGTGCGACCACTTGTTTGCGCTTTTCGGTAAGGTTTACTACCTGTTGACAGGTGCAGAAGTCTCATTGAGAGCTGCAGAAATCGCTTGTTTGCCTCATTGTTCGAAGACATACACTGCTCAAAAAAATAAAGGGAACACTAAAATAACACATCCTAGATCTGAATGGATGAAATATTATTATTAATACTTTGTTCTTTACATTGTTGAATGTGCTGACAACAAAATCACACAAAAATTATCATTGGAAATCAAATTTATTAACCCATGGAGGTCTGGATTTGGAGTCACCCTCAAAATTAAAGTGGAAAAACACACTACAGGCTGATCCAACTTTGATGTAATGTCCTTAAAACAAGTCAAAATGAGGCTCAGAAGTGTGTGTGGCCTCCACGTGCCTGTATGACCTCCCTACAACCCACACAAGTGGCTCAGGTAGTGCAGCTCATCCAGGATGGCACATTAATGCGAGCTGTGGCAAGAAGGTTTGCTGTGTCTGTCAGCGTAGTGTCCAGAGCATGGAGGCGCTACCAGGAGACAGGCCAGTACATCAGGAGACGTGGAGGAGGCCGTAGGAGGGCAACAACCCAGCAGCAGGACCGCTACCTCCGCCTTTGTGCAAGGAGGAACAGGAGGAGCACTGCCAGAGCCCTGCAAAATGACCTCCAGCAAGCCACAAATGTGCATGTGTCTACACAAACGATCAGAAACAGACTCCATGAGGGTGGTATGAGGGCCCGACGTCCACAGGTGGGGGTTGTGCTTACAGCCCAACACCGTGCAGGACGTTTGGCATTTGCCAGAGAACACCAAGATTGGCAAATTTGCCACTGGCGCCCTGTGCTCTTCACAGATGAAAGCAGGTTCTCCATGAGCACATGTGACAGACGTGACAGAGTCTGGAGACGCCAAGGAGAACGTTCTGCTGCCTTCAACATCCTCCAGCATGACCGGTTTGGCAGTGGGTCAGTAATGGTGTGGGGTGGCATTTCTTTGGGGGGCCGCACAGCCCTCCATGTGCTCGCCAGAGGTAGCCTGACTGCCATTAGGTACCGACATGAGATCCTCAGACCCCTTGTGAGACCATATGCTGGTGCGGTTGGCCCTGGGTTCCTCCTAATGCAAAACAATGCTAGACCTCATGTGGCCTGAGTGTGTCAGCAGTTCCTGCAAGACGAAGGCATTGATGCTATGGACTGGCCCGCCCGTTCCCCAGACCTGAATCCAATTGAGCACATCTGGGACATCATGTCTCGCTTCATCCACCAACGCTACGTTGCACCACAGACTGCCCAGGAGTTGGCAGATGCTTTAGTCCAGGTCTGGGAGGAGATCCCTCAGGAGACCATCCACCACCTCATCAGGAGCATGATCAGGCGTTGTAGGGAGGTCATACAGGCACGTGGAGGCCACACACACTACTGAGCCTCATTTTGACTTGTTTTAAGGACATTACATGAAAGTTGGATCAGCCTGTAGTGTGTTTTTCCACTTTAATTTTGAGGGTGACTCCAAATCCAGACCTCCATGGGTTAATAAATTTGATTTCCATTGATAATTTTTGTGTGATTTTGTTGTCAGCACATTCAACTATGTAAAGAACAAAGTATTTAATAAGAATATTTCATTCATTCAAATCTAGGATTTGTTATTTTAGTGTTCCCTTTATTTTTTTGAGCAGTGTATTAGGTTAAGGGTCCCATCAGTTTTGTCCTTGACATTTTCATTTGGTCAATTATTGAAAATTTTCTGTTGGATCAAAAATCTAATGCAAAGTCTGCAAAGAATAAACAATGATGGATGCCAACTCCTTTTGTCACTTTCAAGTTATTCTCAGTAAATATCTGATGGATGGGCCCAGATATATCCCCTTACCTGGCAGCAGCAGCTGCAGCTGCAGCTCTTCTCCTCAGCCCAGTACACATCGGCCTTCAGCCCAGTACATGCTGCTGTGTGCTGGGCTGCAGTATTGCCAGGGAGGCTGCTTAAAATTAGAGATGTGCAATGGGCATTTTTCGGGTTTTGTGTTTTGGTTTTGGATTCAGTTCCGCGGTCGTGTTTTGGATTCGGACGCGTTTTGGCAAAACCTCCCTTAAGAATTTTTGTCGGATTCAGGTGCGTTTTGGATTCGGGTGTTTTTGTAAAAAACCCCCTCAAAAACAGCTTAAATCATAAAATTTGGGGGTAATTTTGATCCTATAGTATTATTAACCTCAATAACCCTAATTTCCACTCATTTCCAGTCTATTCTGAACACCTCACACCTCACAATATTGTTTTTAGGCCAATAGGTTGCACCGAGGTCACTGGATGACTAAGCTAAGCGACCCAAGTGGTCAGCACAAACACCTGGCCCATCGAGGAGTGGCACTGCAGTGTCAGACAGGAGGGCAGATATAAAAAAAGGCCCCTAACAGCTCATGATGCAAAGATGAAAAAAAGGTGCACCGAGGTTGCTGTAGGCCTAAGCTAAGCGACACAACCACCTGGCCCATCTAGTAGTCTCACGCAGTGGCTGAATGTCAAGAGTGGGCCGTAATTGTTCGGTCCACAGACAGCATCTCCAGCACACTCCAGTCACTTTAAAAAAAATATGCAATTGGTGGACTTATATGGGAGTACCCCAGGACTAATACAGCAGTACCCCTGGACTCATACGGCAGTGTCACACAGGATGGCACTTTTCAAAAACTAGGCCCCAAACAGCACATCATGCAAAGATGTCGAAGAGGTGCAATGAGGTAGCTGTATGACTAAGCCAAGCGACACAAATAATTCCAACTGGAATTATATGTCCAAATCACTGGAATTATTTGGCAAGATCACTGTAATTAATATTTATAAATCACTGATATTAATTGGTAAAATCACTGTA
Source organism: Pseudophryne corroboree (assembly GCF_028390025.1). Lineage (NCBI taxonomy): Eukaryota > Metazoa > Chordata > Amphibia > Anura > Myobatrachidae > Pseudophryne > Pseudophryne corroboree. Next base: position 230,001,816 of record NC_086450.1, read on the forward strand.
ATGCTATGTCCAAATCACTGGAATTAATTGGCAAAATCTCGTTATCGTCTGCCTTGTGAAGTGGAATCTAGATGGGATTTGGTACCAGGGACACAATACCTTCATCAATTGTCTAAATCCCACTGCACTAATGGCGGATAACAGGCACACGTCTAACAGCGCACTGATTATACTGAGCACTGATTATACTGAGCACTGATTTTACTGATCACTGATTTTACTGAGCACTGATTATACTGAGCACTGATTATACTGAGCACTGATTATACTGATCACTGATTTTACTGATCACTGATTTTACTGATCACTGATTATACTGATCACTGATTTTACTGAGCACTGATTATTCTGAGCACTGATTATACTGAGCACTGATGATACTACGGAGAACTGACACTGAGCAGCATGATGCAGCACAAGACACTGTACTAGTATTAGTGATCAGCACAAAAGCCCTCTGGAATTGTCACCCCCCAGATACCACTGTGACTGGAATGATGATGACCTATGCAAAGTGACAGGACACTACCACAGCACCCTACAGCAGCAAGATGCAGCACAAGACACAGGACTATTAGTAATGTACTGTAGTATACTGAGCACCACACAATGCAGCACAAGACAATGAGCAGTGATACTGAGCACTGATGAGGATACTAGAACTGACACTGGGCAGCGAGAACAGCACTGGACTATTATACTGTAGTATACTGGTCACCACAATGCAGCAGCAAGACAATGAGTAGTGATACTGAGCACTGATGAGGATACTAGAACTGACACTGGGCAGCGAGAACAGCACTGGACTATTTTACTGTAGTATACTGGTCACCACAATGCATCACAAGACAATGAGCAGTGATACTGAGCACTGATGAGGATACTAGAACTGACACTGGGCAGCGAGAACAGCACTGGACTATTTTAATGTAGTATACTGGTCACCACAATGCAGCAGCAAGACAATGAGTAGTGATACCGAGCACTGATGAGGATACTAGAACTGACACTGGGCAGCAAGAACAGCACTGGACTATTTTACTGTAGTATACTGGTCACCACAATGCAGCAGCAAGACAATGAGTAGTGATACTGAGCCCTGATGAGGATACTAGAACTGACACTGGGCAGCGAGAACAGCACTGGACTATTGTACTGTAGTATACTGGTCACCACAATGCAGCAGCAAGACAATGAGTAGTGATACCAAGCACTGATGAGGATACTAGAACTGACACTGGGCAGCGAGAACAGCACTGGACTATTTTACTGTAGTATTCTGGTCACCACAATGCAGCACAAGACAATGAGTAGTGATACTGAGCACTGATGAGGATACTAGAACTGACACTGGGCAGCACGATGCAGCATAAGACACTGTACTAGTATTAGTGAGCAGCACAAAAGCCCTCTGGAATTGTCACCCCCCAGATACCACTGTGACTGGAATGATGATGACCTATGCACAGTGACAGGACACTACCACAGCACCCTACAGCAGCAAGATGCAGCACAAGACACTGGACTATTAGTAATGTACTGTAGTATACTGAGCACCACACGCTGCAGCACAAGACAATGAGCAGTGATACTGAGCACTGATGAGGACACTAGAACTGACACTGGGCAGCCAGAACAGCACTGGACTATTTTACTGTAGTATACTGGTCACCACAATGCAGCACAAGACAATGAATAGTGATACTGAGCACTGATGAGGATACTAGAACTGACACTGGGCAGTGAGAACAGCACTGGACTATTGTACTGTAGTATACTGGTCACCACAATGCAGCATAAGACAATGAGTAGTGAAACTGAGCACTGATGAGGATACTAGAACTGACACTGGGCAGCGAGAACAGCACTGGACTATTGTACTGTAGTATACTGGTCACCACAATGCAGCAGCAAGATAATGAGTAGTGATACCAAGCACTGATAAGGATACTAGAACTGACACTGGGCAGCGAGAACAGCACTGGACTGTTTTACTGTAGTATTCTGGTCACCACAATGCAGCACAAGACAATGAGTAGTGATACCGAGCACTGATGAGGATACTAGAACTGACACTGGGCAGCACGATGCAGCACAAGACACTGTACTAGTATTAGTGAGCAGCACAAAAGCCCTCTGGAATTGTCACCCCCCAGATACCACTGTGACTGGAATGATGATGACCTATGCACAGTGACAGGACACTACCACAGCACCCTACAGCAGCAAGATGCAGCACAAGACACTGGACTATTAGTAATGTACTGTAGTATACTGAGCACCACACAATGCAGCACAAGACAATGAGCAGTGATACTGAGCACTGATGAGGATACTAGAACTGACACTGGGCAGCGAGAACAGCACTGGACGATTGTACTGTAGTATACTGGTTACTACAATGCAGCAGCAAGACAATGAGTAGTGATACTGAGCACTGATGAGGATACTAGAACTGACACTGGGCAGCCAGAACAGCACTGGACTATTTTACTGTAGTATACTGGTCACCACAATGCAGCACAAGACGATGAATAGTGATACTGAGCACTGATGAGGATACTAGAACTGACACTGGGCAGCGAGAACAGCACTGGACTATTGTACTGTAGTATACTGGTCACCACAATGCAGCACAAGACAATGAGTAGTGATACTGAGCACTGATGAGCATACTAGAACTGACACTGGGCAGCGAGAACAGCACTGGACTATTTTACTGTAGTATACTGGTCACCACAATGCAGCAGCAAGACAATGAGTAGTGATACTGAGCACTGATGAGGATACTAGAACTGACACTGGGCAGCACGATGCAGCACAAGACACTGTACTAGTATTAGTGAGCAGCACAAAAGCCCTCTGGAATTGTCACCCCCCAGATACCACTGTGACTGGAATGATGATGACCTATGCAAAGTGACAGGACACTACCACAGCACCCTACAGCAGCAAGATGCAGCACAAGACACAGGACTATTAGTAATGTACTGTAGTATACTGAGCACCACACAATGCAGCACAAGACAATGAGCAGTGATACTGAGCACTGATGAGGATACTAGAACTGACACTGGGCAGCGAGAACAGCACTGGACTATTATACTGTAGTATACTGGTCACCACAATGCAGCAGCAAGACAATGAGTAGTGATACTGAGCACTGATGAGGATACTAGAACTGACACTGGGCAGCGAGAACAGCACTGGACTATTTTACTGTAGTATACTGGTCACCACAATGCATCACAAGACAATGAGCAGTGATACTGAGCACTGATGAGGATACTAGAACTGACACTGGGCAGCGAGAACAGCACTGGACTATTTTAATGTAGTATACTGGTCACCACAATGCAGCAGCAAGACAATGAGTAGTGATACCGAGCACTGATGAGGATACTAGAACTGACACTGGGCAGCAAGAACAGCACTGGACTATTTTACTGTAGTATACTGGTCACCACAATGCAGCAGCAAGACAATGAGTAGTGATACTGAGCCCTGATGAGGATACTAGAACTGACACTGGGCAGCGAGAACAGCACTGGACTATTGTACTGTAGTATACTGGTCACCACAATGCAGCAGCAAGACAATGAGTAGTGATACCAAGCACTGATGAGGATACTAGAACTGACACTGGGCAGCGAGAACAGCACTGGACTATTTTACTGTAGTATTCTGGTCACCACAATGCAGCACAAGACAATGAGTAGTGATACTGAGCACTGATGAGGATACTAGAACTGACACTGGGCAGCACGATGCAGCATAAGACACTGTACTAGTATTAGTGAGCAGCACAAAAGCCCTCTGGAATTGTCACCCCCCAGATACCACTGTGACTGGAATGATGATGACCTATGCACAGTGACAGGACACTACCACAGCACCCTACAGCAGCAAGATGCAGCACAAGACACTGGACTATTAGTAATGTACTGTAGTATACTGAGCACCACACGCTGCAGCACAAGACAATGAGCAGTGATACTGAGCACTGATGAGGACACTAGAACTGACACTGGGCAGCCAGAACAGCACTGGACTATTTTACTGTAGTATACTGGTCACCACAATGCAGCACAAGACAATGAATAGTGATACTGAGCACTGATGAGGATACTAGAACTGACACTGGGCAGTGAGAACAGCACTGGACTATTGTACTGTAGTATACTGGTCACCACAATGCAGCATAAGACAATGAGTAGTGAAACTGAGCACTGATGAGGATACTAGAACTGACACTGGGCAGCGAGAACAGCACTGGACTATTGTACTGTAGTATACTGGTCACCACAATGCAGCAGCAAGATAATGAGTAGTGATACCAAGCACTGATAAGGATACTAGAACTGACAGTGGGCAGCGAGAACAGCACTGGACTGTTTTACTGTAGTATTCTGGTCACCACAATGCAGCACAAGACAATGAGTAGTGATACCGAGCACTGATGAGGATACTAGAACTGACACTGGGCAGCACGATGCAGCACAAGACACTGTACTAGTATTAGTGAGCAGCACAAAAGCCCTCTGGAATTGTCACCCCCCAGATACCACTGTGACTGGAATGATGATGACCTATGCACAGTGACAGGACACTACCACAGCACCCTACAGCAGCAAGATGCAGCACAAGACACTGGACTATTAGTAATGTACTGTAGTATACTGAGCACCACACAATGCAGCACAAGACAATGAGCAGTGATACTGAGCACTGATGAGGATACTAGAACTGACACTGGGCAGCGAGAACAGCACTGGACGATTGTACTGTAGTATACTGGTTACTACAATGCAGCAGCAAGACAATGAGTAGTGATACTGAGCACTGATGAGGATACTAGAACTGACACTGGGCAGCCAGAACAGCACTGGACTATTTTACTGTAGTATACTGGTCACCACAATGCAGCACAAGACGATGAATAGTGATACTGAGCACTGATGAGGATACTAGAACTGACACTGGGCAGCGAGAACAGCACTGGACTATTGTACTGTAGTATACTGGTCACCACAATGCAGCACAAGACAATGAGTAGTGATACTGAGCACTGATGAGCATACTAGAACTGACACTGGGCAGCGAGAACAGCACTGGACTATTTTACTGTAGTATACTGGTCACCACAATGCAGCAGCAAGACAATGAGTAGTGATACTGAGCACTGATGAGGATACTAGAACTGACACTGGGCAGCACGATGCAGCACAAGACACTGTACTAGTATTAGTGAGCAGCACAAAAGCCCTCTGGAATTGTCACCCCCCAGATACCACTGGGACTGGAATGATGATGACCTATGCACAGTGACAGGACACGACCACAGCACCCTACAGCAGCAAGATGCAGCACAAGACACTGGACTATTAGTAATGTACTGTAGTATACTGAGCACCACACAATGCAGCACAAGACAATGAGCAGTGATACTGAGCACTGATGAGGATACTAGAACTGACACGGAGCAGCAAGATGCAGCAATGGACTATTGTACTGTAGTATTATATACTGGTCACCACAATGCAGCACTGATACTGAGCACAGATATTGAGCACTGATGAGGATACTAGAACTGACACGGAGCAGCAAGATGCAGCACTGGACTATTGTACTGTATTATTATATACTGGTCACCACAATGCAGCACTGATACTGAGCACAGATATTGAGCACTGATGAGGATACTAGACCTGACACGGAGCAGCAAAATGCAGCAATGGACTATTGTACTGTAGTATACTGGTCACCACAATGCAGCACTGATACTGAGCACAGATATTGAGCTTTCCACTCAGAGAATGTAGCCACGTCCTCTCCGCTCAATCTACAATGCACGAGTGAAAATGGCGTAGACGCGCGGCTCTTTATATGGAATCCAAATCTCGCTAGAATCCGACAGCAGGATGATGACGTTTCCCCTGTTCGGGTTTCCCGAGTAAGACGGGAAGAACCGAGGCTGCCTCGGACCCGTGTAAACCACCTGAAGTTCGGGGGGGGGGGGGGGGGGTTGGTTCTCGGAACCGAACCCGCTCATCTCTACTTAAAATACTATTTTTTCTGTATTTTATTTTAAAGGGTGCATGTGACAACGCTTCTGGCGATTAGGCCACGCTCCATAAAAAAGTAGACAGGCTCTCTACTGCCCTGGATGTCTGTGCTTAGCTAAAACCCTTCTGTGTAATGTGAAGGTGAACATTCCTTATAGGTGTGTTTATATGACAGTATGATGTATCGGACTACATAGAAGAAACTGTATTTATACAAAACACAAGTGTCTTCCAGATCCACCTAAGACTACCACAAGCAATTGTTGGCTCCTGTACATAATCAGTTCAAAAAATAATCACACCCTGGCAGAAATGTAATGAACAACAACTTGGAAAAATTGCTGTTTTTCATTGATTTTTCTTTCTTTCTTTTTTTTTAATGCTTATTTAATGGACAAATAATATTAAAGGCAAAACCTGACCTGTTTTGCTCTTAATAAAATCATCACTTTAACAACTTTATTGGCATATTTTTTTCCAAAAACAGCTCAGAAATTGTTGATTTTTATGAGTGAATTAGGTGAAGAACATGTATTTAAACGTATCCAAAAAAGAGAACATTATTATATATTTTTATATTAGTGAAAAAATAATTTCCACCCCAACATTGGAACACCGGTCAGCACCATTGGAACATCGGGAACATGAGAAACATTGCGGCCTTCGCAACTTTAATTTTTACAGACCTGCAGCCACCAGCAGGTACACACCCGGGGGTCTTAATTTACATTCCCCAGCAGTAACTATTGTCTGCAGCCGCCAGGTGGGGGGTCCTGCTGTGCTGACAGATCAGTAGTGATCGGCAGTGCCGTTTCTTGCGGCGGGCGAGCCGTGCAACCGAGCACTTTCAAACCACCCTCCCCTCTCCTCCCGAGTGCCCAGCTCGGGGGGGCGGGGTTTCGCGGAATGACGCGTTTGCATCGTGACGTCACAACGCAATCGTGTCATTCTGCAAAACCCCGCCCCCCGAGCTGGGCACTCGGGAGGAGGGAGAAGGGGGAGCCAAGCCGGCCAGCGCTGCGCAGACGAGGGAGAGGTGGCTGAAGAGCGGGAAGAACCGCTTCAAATGTAAGTCAGCCCCTCTCCCTCTCTCTCTCTCCCCCCCCCCCCCCCCACCTGCCGTACTGTGTAAAATGGGGACACCTGTCTGCCTGAATGAGTAAAGTGGGGACACTTGTCTGCCGGAATGTGTAAAATGGGGTCGCTTGCCTGCCGGAATGTGTAAAATGGGTACACCTGTCTGCCAGAATGTGTAAAATGGGGACACTTGCCTGTTGTACTATGTAAAATGGGGGCACGTGCCTGCCGCAATGTGTAAAATGGGGACACTTGCCTGACATGCTGTGTAAAATGGGGGCACTTTCCTGCCGCAATGTGTAAAATGGGGACACTTTCCTGCCGCAATGTGTAAAATGGGGACACTTTCCTGCCGCAATGTGTAAAATGGGGACACTTGCCTGCCGTACTGTTCAAAATGGGGACACTTGCCTGTTGTACTGTGTAAAATGGGGGCACGTGCCTGCCGCAATGTGTAAAATGGGGACACTTGCCTGCCGTACTGTGTAAAATGGGGACACCTGTCTACCGGAATGTGTAAAATGGGGACACTTGCCTGTTGTACTATGTAAAATGGGGGCACGTGCCTGCCAGAATGTGTAAAATGGGGACACTTGCCTGCCGTAATGTGTAAAATGGGGACACTTGCCTGCCGGAATGTGTAAAATGGGGGCACGTGCCTGCCGCAATGTGTAAAATGGGGTCACTTGCCTGCCATGCTGTGTAAAATGGGGGCACATGCCTGCCGCAATGTGTAAAATGGGGACACTTTCCTGCCAGAATGTGTAAAATGGGGGCACGTGCCTGCCGCAATGTGTAAAATGGGGACACTTGCCTGTTGTACTGTGTAAAATGGGGGCACGTGCCTGCCGCAATGTGTAAAATGGGGACACTTGCCTGTTGTACTGTGTAAAATGGGGGCACGTGCCTGCCGCAATGTGTAAAATGGGGACACTTTCCTGCCGCAATGTGTAAAATGGGGGCACGTGCCTGCTGCAATGTGTAAAATGAGGACTTTTTCTTTTTTTTTAATCCTGTGGTGGCCGTGATGATGAGATCAGATGAGGCCACGCCCATCTTAACAAAGCTACACCCATTTTAACGAGGTCACGCCCCTTTTCCTCTTTATATCTATGGGGGCGCTTTTTCCTTATGTGAATGGGGGGGGCGCATTTTTAAATCTCGCACTGTGAGCCAAATTGGCTAGAAACGGACCTGGTGATCGGCAGCATGGCAAACAGTGGAGAAGGGTGGAGGGAGACAGAGGAACCTTACGGTCCTTCTGAGAGTGGCAGCAGCGGGAAGTTTCTCTTCCCTGCAGCTGCACACTGTGTACCTGACTGGTCGCATCCTGTGCAACCAGATCAGATAAGGCACTTTCTGCTCTATCACGTCAGAAATATTCAGTGAAGATCAAACTGTAATGGGAAATTTATTTTGGTACATATTTGTATGTGTTAATAGAAATAAATGAAAAGATTTGACAACGGAATACAATGAGCTAATATAACATACTTGACGTTATATGGGGGCATATTTGTCATATTTTTCTATTAATGTGAAAATGGATGTTTTCACACTATTTTCATGTTATTTATCTTCACTTGAACCTAACAAAGGGCTTTTGGAGAAGATTTCACACAGACACAAATCCTGTTGACTGTTCTATGTGTGTGAGTTGTGCTAAAGTCCTTGCAGCAGCAATCCATCACACCAGTCTGAACAGCAATTGCAGCATGTGCCATAATATGTTAAAAAAAAATTGCAACCAAAATAAAATAAAGTCCACATTACACCTACCTTTTGAATTGTGCACCCAATGTTGTGGTATATTTACTAAGGTCCCAATTTTGACCGAGATGCCGTTTTTTCTTCAAAGTGTCATCTCGGTAATTTACTAAACTCAAATCACGGCAGTGATGAGGGCATTCGTATTTTTTGGGAAGTCCAAGAAAAAAATTACGAATGAATACACCATCGGTCAAAACGCGGCTGTTTAAGTATGAATCTCGGTCATTTACTAAGAAGTGCAAAGCAAAAAAAAATAAAACACTGCCGTGAAAAATTACAACTCGTAAAAAAGTGCTAAAAAAAAACCAGACCTGCTTTTTTGATCCGTGATTGGATAGGCATGCACGGATCCATGAGATCCGTGCATGTATATCAGTGGGAAGGGGTGGGAAAGTGGTTATTTTCATAAAAAAAATTGCGTGGGGTCCCCCCTCCTAAGCATAACCAGCCTCGGGCTCTTTGAGCCGATCCTGGTTGCAGAAATATGGGGAAAAAATTGACAGGGGTTCCCCCATATTTAAGCAACCAGCATCGGGCTCTGCGCCTGGTCCTGGTTCCAAAAATACGGGGGACAAAAAGAGTAGGGGTCCCCCGTATTTTTAAAACCAGCACCGGGCTCCACTAGCTGGACAGATAATGCCACAGCCGGGGGTCACTTTTATATAGTGCCCTGCGGCCGTGGCATCAAATATCCAACTAGTCACCCCTGGCCGGGGTACCCTGGGGGAGTGGGGACCCCTTCAATCAAGGGGTCCCCCCCCCAGCCACCCAAGGGCCAGGGGTGAAGCCCGAGGCTGTCCCCCCCATCCAATGGGCTGCGGATGGGGGCCTGATAGCCTTTGTTGAAAATGTAAAGATATTGTTTTTAGTAGCAGTACTACAAGTCCCAGCAAGCCTCCCCCGCATGCTGGTACTTGGAGAACCACAAGTACCAGCATGCGGCGGAAAAACGGGCCCGCTGGTACCTGTAGTACTAATACTAAAAAAATACCTAAAAAAAGACAAGACACACACACCTTGAAAGTAAAGATTTATTACATACATCCACACAAACATACATACATACTTACCTTATGTTCACACGCAGGTCGGTCCTCTTCTCCAGTAGAATCCATGGGGTACCTGTTGAATAAATTATACTCACCAGATCCAGGGTACCAGGCTCCTTGGCGAATCCATTTGTAATCCACGTACTTGATTAAAATAAAAAAACGGAGACCCGAGCCACGCACTGAAAGGGGACCCATGTTTTCACATGGGTCCCCTTTCCCCGAATGCCAGAAACCCACTCTGACTTCTGTCTAAGTGGGTTTCTTCAGCCAATCAGGGAGCGCCACGTTGTGGCACCCTCCTGATCGTCTGTGTGCTCCTGTACTGATTGACAGGCAGCACGCGGCAGTGTTACAATGTAGCGCCTATGCGCTCCATTGTAACCAATGGTGGGAACTTTCTGCTCAGCGGTTGACCGAAAGTGACCTCACCGCTGAGCAGAAAGTTCCCACCATTGGTTACAATGGAGCGCATAGGCGCTACATTGTAACACTGCCGCGTGCTGCCTGTCAATCAGTACAGGAGCACACAGACGATCAGGAGGGTGCCACAACGTGGCGCTCCCTGATTGGCTGAAGAAACCCACTTAGACAGAAGTCAGAGTGGGTTTCTGGCATTCGGGGAAAGGGGACCCATGTGAAAACATGGGTCCCCTTTCAGTGCGTGGTTCGGGTCTCCGTTTTTTTATTTTAATCAAGTACGTGGATTACAAATGGATTCGCCAAGGAGCCTGGTACCCTGGATCTGGTGAGTATAATTTATTCAACAGGTACCCCATGGATTCTACTGGAGAAGAGGACCGACCTGCGTGTGAACATAAGGTAAGTATGTATGTATGTTTGTGTGGATGTATGTAATAAATCTTTACTTTCAAGGTGTGTGTGTCTTGTCTTTTTTTAGGTCTTTTTTTAGTATTAGTACTACAGGTACCAGCGGCCCCATTTTTCCGCCGCATGCTGGTACTTGTGGTTCTCCAAGTACCAGCATGCGGGGGAGGCTTGCTGGGACTTGTAGTACTGCTACTAAAAACAATATCTTTACATTTTCAACAAAGGCTATCAGCCCCCCATCCGCAGCCCATTGGATGGGGGGGACAGCCTCGGGCTTCACCCCTGGCCCTTGGGTGGCTGGGGGGGGGACCCCTTGATTGAAGGGGTCCCCACTCCCCCAGGGTACCCCGGCCAGGGGTGACTAGTTGGATATTTGATGCCACGGCCGCAGGGCACTATATAAAAGTGACCCCCGGCTGTGGCATTATTTGTCCAGCTAGTGGAGCCCGGTGCTGGTTTTAAAAATACGGGGGACCCCTACTCTTTTTGTCCCCCGTATTTTTGGAACCAGGACCAGGCGCAGAGCCCGATGCTGGTTGCTTAAATATGGGGGAACCCCTGTCAATTTTTTCCCCATATTTCTGCAACCAGGATCGGCTCAAAGAGCCCGAGGCTGGTTATGCTTAGGAGGGGGGACCCCACGCAATTTTTTTGTGTGATTTTACAGTGTTTATTTAAAAAAAAAAAAAAAAATGAACCCCAGCACGGATCACACAGATCCGGCCGAGATTCATTGTGATAAAGTTGGCAGTGTTTTGCTAATCACTGCCGTAAAAAACGGGAAAAAAACACGAATGACATCGACATCGGAACAAATGAAAATGCAGAATACGACAGCTTAGTAAATTAGTCGTAATAAATTCAAAAAGTTGCAATTTTACACTTTCGATGTCATTCGTGATTGAACGTTGACCTTTTTCCAAAAATTACGAATGTTAGTAAATTTACCCCGCTGTCTCTGTCCAGCACAGTGAAGATGCTGATGCTAGGACTGGAGAGTGGCTGTCCTGCTGTTTATGCCAAGTGTACAACTGGGAAGGGATGTGACCACAGAAAAGTACCAATTCACATCACACATTATTGTCCATTATACACATTACGCCTCATAGTATTGTCATTATTCACATTAGACCACACATTAGTACCCCTTATACAAGTTATGCCACACAACAGAGCCCCCTATACACATTATGCCACACAGTAGAGCCCCTTATACATGTTATACCACACAGTAGTACTCCTTACACACATTATGCCACACAGTAGAGACCCTTATTCATGTTACACCACAGTAGAGATCCTTATATATGTTATGTTACACAGTAGAACCCCTTATACATGTTATGCCACACAGTGGAGCCCCTTATACACATTAAGCCACACAGTAGAGCCCCTTATACATGTTACGCCACACTGTAGTACCCTTTAAACACGTTATGCCACACAGTGGAGACCCTTACTGATGTTACACCGCAAGTGATGAATTCTCTTATTTTATATTTTTTGCCTTTTATTTCAGAATTTGAAATAAAAGGCAAAAAATATAAAATAAGAGAATTCATCACTTGTCACTCACGCAATGTAATTTATCTTATAGAATGTAACTGTGGCAAATTATATGTAGGCAAAACTACTAGAAGCCTTAAAACGAGAACAGCAGAACAAGTCTATAATATTAAGAAGGGTCTTAGTACCCATCCGTTATCTGAACATTTCTCTTTGGTTCATAATAAATGTGAAAAGGGAATAAAAAGATTCCTTGGGATTCAATTAATCAAGGGGAATTGGAAGTATAAAAATATAGAAAGAAAACTTGCGCAGAGTGAAATGAAGTGGATTTACAATTTAAACACTCTACAACCTGAAGGACATAATTTCGATTTTGAGTTAAAATGGTTTTTAGAATAATAATTTTAAATATTTTATGTGGAACTCTTTTTTAATGCTTGTCCTTTCTCTCCTTCTGAGTCTTTTATTAGAATGAAGATATTTATTGGAATGTTGGGATGCCTATCTCCCGGTATTAGGGATGGACTGGTCCGGAATATATAGTACGGCTAAGCTTTGGTGAGGAGATATGGCATTGGATTTAAATGCTTCCTATATAACACTTTTCAAACGAACCAAGATTTCAAAAAATGGCCGCCATGTGGAACGCAGCGGTGGAACGCATACGTCACATCCGACAAGAAAAATCGGAAGCTTTATTCCATACAATTCCTGAATTTCCTTTTGGGATATTTCTTTATGGACCAATATTAATCATAGTGAACATAGGGGATAGTTTATTGAGGACTATTAGGATAAAAGTGTATATGTCTCCAGAACGGATATATGAAGAGATTCTAAAATGGCCGTTATATGGAACGCAGCGGTGGAACGCATGCGTCACTTCCGGTCAGCGAAAACGGAAAAAGGTTTTATTTTGTCTCCATTATCACGGAGCATTAATAAAACAAGTATTTGGTGGATGTATTAGCTACAAATGCTGGGGACAGTATGCCTTATATATTTTATGTATTTTATAAAGACACATATGTATTGGAACGCAACCGGAAGTGATCGATGAGGCGCATACGTCACTTCCGGCTGACGAATCCGGAAATGAGAGTAATTGCAAGATTGTATCAATTAGTAAGGGTATAAATATTAATTTTGTTGTAATCCATGTCATCCAAGCTTGAAAAAGGAGATTTATGCTCCGAAAAGCGTCGTTTGGACGATATGGATACCCTGTTGTGAATGCACTGGTTGGATTCCCCGCTCAGCCTTCTAAAGACAAAAGCTTTTTGCGGTGGTGCCATCTGAACCACACTGGGAACTGATTGCTTTTTTGCTGAGAAAGCCATCTGCCCACCGCAAATCTATATAGAGGGTGAGAAACCTTTTTGGGACTAGTGCAATATATTTATTTATGATCCTGTTTATGTTTTTATGTCAATATTGTGTCAATAAAACTGTGATTTTATACTACTCTCTCATCTTTGTTACAAAGGCGCCTATGCACACATATAAAAATTCTGTTTCTATTGTACTATAGGGATATGGTGTTCCCTTTTTTTGTGTGACGGCTGCCCATTGTAACATTAATTGCGCACTTTGGATTTACCTTCCTATTTTCGAGATTGTCAATATCCCTCAGTCGTGTAACGGTTTGCGAGTCCGATTTCCTGTGACAAGCTGTTCTCTTTACATACACCTCCAAACCCCTCACAACATGCAAAGACTTTGAAGTAGCAGAGGTGTCAGTTACAACCGGAACCACAGTAGGTTGGTTGATGTGAAACGCAGACACCACCTTAGGAAGAAATTGCTGACGAGTTCTGAGTTCAGCTCTGTCCTCATGGAAAATGAAGTAGGGGCTCTTTTGAGGCAACGCCCCTAGCTCCAACACACGTCTTGCTGAAGCCAAGGCCAACAGTGTGACGGTCTTCCACGTAAGGTACTTTACGTCAACCTGCTGTAATGGTTCAAACCAGTACGATTGGGGGAATTGCAGCACCAAATTGAGATCTCAAGGTGCTGTGGGAGGCACAAAGGGAGGTTGGATGTGGAGAACACCTTTCAAGAATGTCTGGACCTCAGGAAGATAAGCCAATTGTTTCTGAAAGAAAATAGACAAGGCTGAAATCTGGTCTTTTATGGAGCCTAGATGTAGGCCCACATCCACTCCCAACTGCAGAAAAAGCAGGAAACGTCCCAGATGAAATTCCACCGCAGAATATTGTCTGCTCTCACACCAAGAGACATATTTCCTACAGATACGGTGGTAATGTTTAGACGTTACCCCCTTCCTGGCTTGGATCATCGTCAGGATGACCTTGCCAGGAATCCCTCTCCTGGCCAGAATCAGCCGTTCAACTTCCATGCCGTTAAACGTAGCCGCGGTAAGTCTTGATAGACGAATGGGACCTGTTGCAGAAGATTCTCACGAAGAGGTAGAGGCCACGGATTCTGATTCTGAAGTAGAGATGAGGCCTGCAGAAGGGCGTTTTAGTTCAAGGATGTTTATTGGAAAGACGACTTCCTGACTTGACCATCTTCCCTGAAACTGCACCCCCTGGGTGACTGCTCCCCAACCTCTGAGGCTTGCGTCTGTGGTTAGCAGAATCTAATTCTGAATCCCGAACCTCCGACCCTCGTTGAGGTGAGAAGTCTGTGGCCACCACAGAAGGGAGATCCTAGCTCTTGGCGACAGACGGATCCTCTGGTGCTTGTGAAGATGTGATCCGGACCATTTGTCCAATAGATCGAGTTGGAAGGTCCTCGTATGAAACCTTCTGTACTGAAGCGCCTCGTATGAGGCCACCTCTTTCCCCAGAAGATGAATGCACAGATGCACCGAGATCCGGGTTGGCTTCAGTCCAGCCCAAACCATCGACTGGATTATCATAGCCTTTTCCAAGGGAAGGAACACTCTCTGAGACTCTGTGTCCAGTATCATTCCCAGGAAAGGAAGCCCCTGTGTCGGTTCCAGGTGAGATTTTGGTAGGTTTAGAATCCACCCGTGATCCAGGAGTAGTCTGGTTGAGAGGCCAATGCTGTCCAACAACCTCTCCCTGGAAGGTGCCTTTATCAGAAGATCATCCAAGTACGAAATTATGTGCACTCCCTGTTTGCGGAATAGAAATATCATCTCTGCCATCACTTTGGTGAACACTCTCGGTGCCATGGAGAGACCAAATGGCAGGGCCTGGAACTGGTAGTGACAGTCCTGCAGTGCAAATCGTAGGTAAGCCTGATGAGGCAGCCAGATCAGATTGTGAAGGTACGCATCCTTGATATCCAGAGACACTAGGAATTCCCCCTCCTCAAGACCTGAGATCACCGCTCTCAGAGACTCCATCTTGAATTTGAACAATCGTAATTACAGGTTCAACGACATCTGCCTCACCGAACTGTCTTGATTTGGTACTACATACAAGTTGGAATAGTACCCCTTGTTTTGCAGGTGAGGTTGAACTGGAACAATGACCTGGGTCTGTACCAATTTTTGAATGACGTTCTGTAAAGTTATACTTGCCTCTTGTGAAACTGGTAAGCCTGATTTGAAGATTCTGTGAGGTGGGAGCTCCTGTAACTACAGTCTGTAGCCCTGGGAAATAAGATCTATGACCCAGGGATCCTGGCACAATGTTGTCCAGATGTGACTGAAGAATTTTAGCCAGGCTCCCACCTGCCAGTCTTTCAGGCATCTCGGTCCACCATCATGTTGAAGGTTTTGAGGAAGCAGAGCTTGAGCCCTGTACCTGTGAACCGGCAGTTGCTGGTTTTCTTGGTTTACCTCTAGCGCCTCCGGTGGCGGTAGAAGAAAACTTGGCAGTCCGAAAGGACTGTAAATTGGGTCCTGAGTAGGCCTTTCTAGCTGGGGGAGCTGCAGAAGGCAGGTATGTGGACTTACCTGCAGTAGCTTTGGAGATCCATTTGTCTAGTTCATCTCCAAATAAGGCCCCACCTGTGAAAGGTAGGCTTTCCACACCTTTCCTGGAGTCTGCATCCACTGTCCATTGGCGTAGCCATAGACCCCTACGTGCAGACACTGCCATAGCTGTAGTGCATGCATTAAGCAAGCCTATTTCTTTTATGGCTTTCACCATAAAGTTCACAGAGTCCTGTATATGTTGCAGGAGCAAAACAATCTCCCCTTGAGGTAAGGTATCTAACCCCTCAATTAGGTTACCTGACCATTTAGCAATGGCTTGCATAAGCCACCCACATGCTATAGTGGGTCTCTGGGCCACCCCCGCAGCTGTATATAAAGATTTGAGCATACTGTCAATCTTGCGGTCAGCCGCGTCTTTCAGGGAGGCTGCACCCAGAACAGTCAATACAATTTTCCATAAGAGCCTGGATACTGATGCATCCACTATTGGTGGATTTTCCCATTTTTCCCCATCCTCAGGAGGAATAGGAAAGGATGATAATAACCATTTAGGTATTTGAAATTTCCTATCAGGATTAACCCATGGTTCTTCAAACAGGGTATTTAATTCCTTTGACATGGGAAAAGTGGCTGAGGATTTCTTTTTTATATTAAAATAAGATTCCTCACTCTCCTCTGTCACCTTATCAGGGATATGTAGAACTTCTCTGATAGCTTCTATGAGAGCCTATATTCCCTGCTACAGAGTACCCTCCCCCACCTCTGAGTCCACCTCAACCTCCTCCATGTCTGACGTTTCATTATCCGAGTCAGACTGCAGGATATGGGTCACAGTGCATTTTTGCGGACAAATGGCAGGGGACTGAGATGCTGGTTTGGGTACTGAGTTTCTTTTCATAAACTCAGTTATAGATTGTCTTAATTATTGCCTATCTTTCTCATTCTGAGATAACTTAGTAGAGATTGCGGAAATCATTCCCCTAATGGAGTTCAGCCATGCTGGTTCTGCCCCACTAGCCTGGGAAGGGACACTACATTGAGTACACACTAGTGAACCCCCTGAGGAAGAGGAACAGTGTGCTTTACATGAAACACACTCTTTGCCTGGCATACTGTATAGTGACAGCACACACACACAGGAAAAGGTTAAATGCACAATTAACCTACATTGAGCCCTTCCAGGGAGAAACAGAGGGAGAATGGAACTAGCACACGGTGCCTTTAACGCTAATGCCAAGCTTAGCCGGGTCGCAGACTAAATACCTAGATTAGGGATTTAGTACACTAACAATCGCTCCCCCCCTGCTATGACCCCCTGGTACCGCTGAGGTAATCTTGAGTCTCTCCGGAGGAGCTGCGCATCCCTGTTAGTCAGCGTCTGTGTCAGCTGCAGTAGGGAAAATGGTGCTGGTGAGCTGCTGGATCCGTTCATAGTGAAGCCCTGCCCCTTCAATGAAGCGCAGTCTTCCTGCACTTTTTTATACTGGCTGTATGTGTCTTATGCATAAAATGGAGACAGACTCCTTTTATGGCTATGTTGCCAGTCTGGGTACTGTGTCTGCTGTTCAGCATCTGTGTCCATACACAGCGAGGGTCGCAGTCCGCCCCATTTGGAAGCCGTGCGTCTCCATAACCTTATGCCGCCATAATGGCCAGCGACCCGCTAACCTGGATGCTGGCTTAGTACTGAGAGGTTGGGCCATCCGTCCTCCCCTACCCAAGTCCCATGAAGCAGGCAGGCTGGTGCCATCCAGTCCTGCCTAAAAATAACAAACGCAGAAAATAAATGCAGAAAACTCTTCAGGAGCTTCCAGAGACATGACCGGCTCCTCCAGACACATTTTCTAAACTGAGTCTTGTAGGAGGGGCATAGAGGGAGGAGCTAGTGCACACTATCAATTTCTTAAAGTGCCCATGGCTCCTAGTGGAACCGTCTATATCCTATGGTACTAAATGGATTCCCAGTATCCCCTTGGACGTAAGAGAAAAGCTAATTTCAACTTGCTGAAACAATCAACAAAGATCATCAATTGGGAAATTGTTTTTCATGGTAAGAATATGGTTGAAATGTGGGATGTTTTTACAACTGAGCTCAATAAGTACACTAATTTGTTCATTCCCAAGGTTAACAAAAACAGGAGTAGTTAATCCAAACCGAAGTGGCGTATAGCAGAGGTAATCCCAATATTTAAAAAGGGAATTAAAACTCATCCCAGCAACTATACTGGAAGGTATATTAAGAGATAGTATACTAAACTACTTAGATTCCTCCAAGGTTATTAACAGGAGTCAACATAGTTTTGTGAAGGACAGGTCATGTCAAACTAACTTAATAAGCTTCTACGAGTAAGTGAGCGATAATATTGATCAGGGTAAAGCAGTGGATGTGGTCTTTTTTTACTTTGCTAAGGCGTTTGACAAAGTCCCACATAAGAAACTAATTTTCAAATTGAGAGAGCTTGGGGTGGGAAACACTATTTGTACTTGGGTAAGTAATTGGCTGTACAATAGAAAACAGCGAGTGGTGATTAATGGGCTGTGCTCTGAATGGGCCTTAGTGCTTAGTGGAATATCGCAGGGTCCAGTACTCGGGCCATTGCTGTTTAACATATTCATTAATGACCTAGGAGTGGGCCTAGAAAGCACGGTGTCAATTTTAGCAGACGATACTAAACTGTGTCGAGTAATTAATTCATACAGGGATGTTGAGTCTCTACGGAATGATTTATCCAGACTGGAGGTCTGGGCAGACAAATGGAGAATGAGGTACAATATCGAAAAATGAAAAGTTATGCACTTTGGGACTAAGAACAATCAGGCAGCCTATAAATTAAATGGGGAAAATGTCGGGATAACGGTAGTTGAAAAGGATTTGGGTGTGCTCATCGATAATAGACTTAGCAGCAGCACACAATGTCAAAATGCAGCAACAAAAGCAACTAAGGATTAAGCTGTATACATTGTAGCCGTCTGCTCTATCAAGCAGTCCCTGTAGCGAGAATGAGGTTAATGGTAAGCACTGTATCTCTTTGTTACCCATGGGTCTCCAGCTGCTCCCGACTCCGGCACCTGTGATGTAAATTGTAAGGAGGGAGGGAGCTTTCTCCAGTGGAAGAACGGCAGAACTGTATTAATGGTGATCGTATCCAGTAGGTAGTAGATAAACCTTAACGCGTTTCTCTTTTTTCAATGTCCTAACGCAGGGGTCAGGGAACTTTTTTTACCTTTTACCCCAAAATATATATAGATATGCCGACGTGACCCCCTTGATTTGAAAGGAAGGAAATCATATATTATTGTGCATATATACTGGTTATCACTGTCTATATTACAAAAGATGTGCTGTGCTCAGCATAGTGTGTGAGGATTGTAGTGCTTGTTACCAATAAAACTGATCTAAATTCATAAAATTGTATACTTTACTAAATGAACATAAACCAAGTATTGGATATAATATTATGCAGATAAGCAAAAAAATCATGTGTCACTGCTGTGTTCAGCCTAATGCCGCAAATGAGAATAATACAAATTTATATAAATGTATACTTTACTCAGTAAATAGATTAAAATAAGAAAAGACAAATGTTGGGTATAGTATTGAACAAATACACGATAATTTATGTGTCAATGCTGGCTAGTTCATGTATAAGGATAATGTAAATATGTAGATGACACCCTGATTGTAGGGATGAAGGTGAATTATGTAAAAGGGAACATTGAGCTTCGATGGCAAAAGGAAGAAAAAATGAAGAAAAAATGAAGAATGATTTAGAAGTATGTTCTTGTGTACTGTTAAATAGGATGAGGAATGTGATCACTTTGAATTGACAGTGTAAAAACAATATTGGTGTATAGTAATACACAGGGCCGGTTCCAGGCCTACTAGCACCCTGAGCGAGAAAATTTCAAAGCGCCCCCTCCCATCCTCTATGCGCGCGCGCTCCTGGAAAATTGGGCGTGGTCCCCTGGAAAAGTGGGCGTGGCCTCACAACTTCATATTATCAAACTATAAATAAATATATTTTCACACCCCCTCTACGCACACAATTAGCAGCATTACACATAACAGCTACAGTAGTGTTCCTTACACACAATGTCTCCAGTATAGTGCCAGCTACACATAATGCGCAGTGCCAGATACACATAATGTCTACAGTATAGTGCCAGATACACATAATGTCTACAGTAGTGCAGTGCCAGATAGACATGATATGCCCCCCCCAGCAGTGCCAGCTACACATGACATGCCCCCCAGCAGTGCCAGCTACACATGACATGCCCAGCAGCAGTGCCAGCTACACATGACATGCCCCCCAGCAGTGCCAGCTACACATGACATGCCCCCCAGCAGTGCCAGATACACATGATAGTGTTCACTCTAGGATTTTTTTAGAGCAGGGTGCTGATCACGGGGAGGGCACATTTTGCATTCGGGAGGGCACATTTTTAAGTTAGAAGGGCAAAATTCTGTGCATACCGTATGCTTGCTGCTCCCCTGGCGAAATCATGGACAGTGCGTGCCGTGCCCCCCCAGCAGTGCCAGATGCACATGACATGCCCCCCAGCAGTGCCAGAAGCACATGACATGCCCTGCAGCAGCGCCAGATAGACATGATATGCCCCCCAGCAGCGCCAGATGCATGACATGCCCCCCCAGCAGCGCCAGATGCATGACATGCCCCCCCAGCAGTGCCAGATGCACATGACATGCCCCCCAGCAGTGCCAGATACATAAATGCCCCCACAGTGCCAGATATGCCCCCCAGCAGTGCCAGATACATAAATGCCCCCACAGTGCCAGAAATGCCCCCACAGTGACAGATAGATAAATGACCCCACAGTGCCAGATACATTAATGGCCCCCACAGTGCCAGATACATTAATACCCCCCACAGTGCCAGATACATTAATGCCCCCCACAGTGCCAGATACATTACTGCCCCCACAGTGCCAGATATGCCCCCACAGTGCCAGATACATTAATGCCCCCCACAGTGCCAGATACATTAATGCCCCCACAGTGCCAGATACATTAATGCCCCCCACAGTGCCAGATACATTAATGCCCCCCACAGTGCCAAAAACATTAATGCCCCCACAGTGCCAGATAAATGACCCCCACAGTGCCAGATACATTAATGCCCCCACAGGGCCATATATGCCCCCACAGTGCCAGATACATTAATGCCCCCCACGGTGCCAGATACATTAATGCACCCAGTGCCAGATATGCCCCCCACAGTGCCAGATACATTAATGCCCCCACAGTGCCAGATACATTAATGCCCCCACAGTGCCAGATATGCCCCCACAGTGCCAGATACATTAATGCCCCCACAGTGCCAGATACATTAATGCCCCCCACAGTGCCAGATACATTAATGCCCCCAGTGCCAGATATGCCCCACAGTGCCAGATAAATGCCCCCCACAGTGCCAGACACATTAATGCCCCCACAGGGCCAGATATGCCCCCACAGTGCCAGAAACATTAATGCCCCCCACAGTGCCAGAAACATTAATGCCTCCCACAGTGCCAGAAACATTAATACCCCCAGTGCCAGATATGCCCCCACAGTGCCAGATAAATGACCCCCACAGTGCCAGAAACATTAATGTCCCCACTGTGCCACATATGCCCCCAGAGTACCTGCTGTGCCGGCGATGAGGGAGGGGGAGTGCTGCTGTAGGAGGGCGCGCTGTGCGGTGCCTGTGCCTGCAAGTGATCTGTGCGTGCTGTTCGGCACCGGTGTCTGACATCAGATGCCGGCGCCGAACAGCGTGCACAGCCACAGCACAGATCACTGACTTTACCAAAGGACAGGGCCGGCTCTAGGCTCCAACATGTCGGCGCCAGCGTGCGGCGCCCTCTAGGGGTGGCGTCCTGTGCGGGTGCTCGACTCGAACATGCCTGGAGCCGGCCCTGGTAATACACAGTCCCGAGTTGCCTGGTACTTGATACTGCCTCTCTATATTGCTCTGTGGACACTGAATGACTAGAATAAGATGCTGTCCGATGAAGCAATTTGTCTCAACGGAATATAATAAAGTGAGTTGGTGCTAACAAACGTGGGTGAGTGGCGGCATCCCGCTCACTCACTTGGGTACCTGGTTCTTGCCGCATCTTGCTGAGTCAGTTTAACCTGCCCCCGGGTGCCTCTGTGCTCCGGACTCGCCGTCCTCCGCTCCGGGACCGCCGTCTAAGGGGGTGTCCACCGCGTGAGCCTCCGCTGAGATACAGACCCAGGTGTGGACGGGTGTAGTCGGGGAAGAGTGGTTGGTACGGTCTGGCTTGTTCAGCCTTGCCCGACCAATTCCTCTTCACTACAGAGACTTACTTAGGCGTTCACGGGTACTTGATTTCTCCTCTCAGTTGCGCTGCTGCTGTGTTCCTGGGTTGGTCCTTGCATGGATCGTGGCTTTGTCTGCTGCTGCGGTCTCTCTCTCTCTCTCCAATGCATTTCAACCAATTACTGGTCTTCTTCTGGTAACAAGCATTACAATCCTCACACACTAGGCTGAGCGCAGCACATCTTTTGTATTATAATTTGTCCACGCATAGGTTGGTTACCTATTCATGTGCTGCAGCTAGCCAGGTCTACCCTTAACGGCACAGTGCGCAGGTGCACTGCATTAATCACTGTTTATATGGCATTTCTGAGACATTGTGTATATGTGTATGTATATATATATATATATATATATATATAATAATTTATTTTTATTTATTTTTTATTATTTTTGCCAATTATTTTTTGCCAATGAATGGGTTAATTAACACTTTCTTCCCAAAACACCGGAATGAATGTAAGAAAGATGCATGAGGGGGGAAGGGGGGGGGGGAGACACACACGACTTTTAGGAGACAGATGGTCACATCCTCACCTCAGTAATGTCAGTGGGAATTTCCCACTGTTATGTGGGCCACTGTATGATCCTGCGGAACTCCATCAGCAGTCAGCCACAGAACACTTCAAGTTCTATGTGTGGGTATGCGTGCTGCGGGCGGGAGGACATGCGGGCGTGAGGGAGCATGGTGTGACATCAGCACGTCACACCGTGGCCAGGAACACAGCACAGGGCGGCCAGGAGCACAGCGCAGGGCGGGCAGGAGGGAGTGCGGTGTGACGTCAGCACGTCACATCGTAAGCCGGACAGTGCTGGATGGGGCTGGGTCTCGGCAGCGCGACCATCCATTACCCCCAGGAATTACATTTTTACCCCATTTGGGGTACTTTACCCCTGTTCCCTGACCACTGTCCTAATGGTTTCATCAGAAGGTTTTGCTACTTTCACCCCCACCTCCAGCAGATTAGATATTCCCATGAAAGGGCTTGGGAAACAGATTTGGGGGAAACTTTCGATAATGATGACTGGACAGATATCTACTCTAATATAGCTTCAAGCTCCATTTGTGTGCGAGTAAAAGGAAATGTACACAAGGTATTTTATAGATGGTATTATGTCCCTACTCGATTCAACAAAATGCACCCTGAAATATCCTCTCTGTTGGCTGTGAAATATGACTGATGGAACATACAGAGTTAACTTGGTGCTTTATTTAACTATGCTAGGTTTCCAGATCCTTATTAGTCATAAATAATTTCTTCTTACTGTAGGGATCCCTGAGGCATCTCATCCCCAGAATAAACTATTCACTTATATGGTTTTGGCGGCCAGATGCGTCATAGCCTCAGCATGAAGTCAATTGAGACATTTACTATGGATGAAATTATAGCCAGAATATGGCATATCCACTCTATGAAATATATCACTAGAATACTGAAGGGCTCTTCTAATACGTTTGCTAAGGTCTAGGAAATATGGACCTCCTATTTCAAGGCTCCCCCTGCATTTAATTGATCACTTTCTATTTTGTTTATTTGGCCCATTGACCCCAATACTAGACTGTCCAGCCAAACAGTCATGGACCCGACCAGTCGAGTTACCCCTCTCCTCCCTCACCAACTCTCCCCTTTGTCTCTCTTTTCTTGCTTCTTTCTTTTCCTCTTCTTCTTTCCTATGCTGTATTCTTCTTCTAAAAAAAGAATATTAGATGAGACTGTATATCTGACGTGTCTGCATATGTGCTCAATGATTGCCTTTTGTTTCCGCTTCAATTCTTCTCTGTTATTGCTTGACAATACTATTGGATCTCTACACAGGTCATTGTCATTTCTGCAATGTCTCTCATCTTACTAATAAAATATATTAGTAAACAAAAGAATCATATGTATATATATATATATATATATACACACAGATGGGTCCATGTTTATCTTGACCTTTAATAGGATTAACTGAGACTGGCCAGTCGGACTTAATCCCCTGCTGTAATAACTTAATCCCCTGCTGTATTGTTCTCTGTATTGTATTGCAGCTGAGAACAATAGATGAATGGTTTATGTTAATAAACCATGTTGTGCCTAGGCGCTGCAAATTATATATATATATATATATATATATATATATAGAGAGAGAGAGAGAGAGAGAGAGAGAGAGAAAGAGGGGGAGAGGTACAGCGCCACTTGTGAAGTATGATCTCAGTAAAAAGAATTATAGTAAATAATCTAAAATGAGATTAAGATTACCTAAAAATTACCATAAAAAAACACACATACCTCATTAAAGGTGTCTGCCGGGCCCTAAGGATGCAGTGCAGGTACCGCACTGCTAGACGTATGGAAAGCTGGAGAGATAGGGTTTGGGGCTCAGTGTTGCTAAAAAATGGTAAATTTAAAAGCCAAAAAATATATATATGTCTAAAATTTATTTTATATAAAAAATTTTTTAATATACATGAGAGTAAAAAAAAGTTTTTACAAAGTACATAAAAACATAAAAGTATGAACCTAGTAAATATTACAAGGATAAGGAGATCAACTTAACTTAAAAAACAGCAGGGGATTAGTGCAGGAAACCCAACGCGTTTCGTCTCATCAGACTTCTTCAAAGGGTAGGGACATAATGAGCTTCCCTGTCTATTTATAGCCAGAGTACCTGGTAAAGGGGTTGTGACATCACTGGTGGTCACATGATGCAATTAAATATTGCAGGCTTTTAAAATGCTTTTTAGTGCAATGAAATTACATGAGCTAGACATTCAGAGCAGAGTTAGTGGTTATAGAGATCAAAAAACGGGTTTTAAATACTCTACAGTCCATAAATACAGTAAATACGATATATTAGTGGCATTTCCGCCACACTTCCGGTGACGGGTGCCGAGTCTTCGTCACTTCCGCCCCACTTCCGGTCCGCGATTGCGCATGCGTCTCCCAGCTTTCAGGATGTTCTCTACGCTTGTGTCCACGGCTGTCCCCGGCCTGAGAGAGGAGGAGACCTTGGAAACAAACTTTCAAGACGGGAAATGTATTGGATTTTCCAGTTGCAGACTCCAGTTGGCCTGAATGAGGGATACGAAATTGCACCCTTTCTATGAGGTGCAGTATCCCAGAAATACTCCATTGTTTCTTTTATTCTTTTATTGTTCTTCCTTTTACTTCCCTCACTTCACGATTCAGTTAATTACTGCCCACCAAACATTTAAGAATAAAGCAATAAATCACGTGGTATTATGATGTCTAATCTTTTTCGCGTACAGTCAAACCACACTGGTAGGCCCAATCGCGTCCGATCTTGGAAGCTAAGCAGTGTTTGGGCCTGATCAGTACCAGGGAAGGGGACTACCTGGGAAGATTGGGTACTGTAATGTCTAATAAATGACGTCAGTTTAATACCAACTTATAATGTTTGTAATATTAACACTCCTTAAAATAACGCCATAGGCCACGAAAAACTCTGCACTTTCCACCATTTTAATCCAATCCGCACTTTGCACTGTCACCTATACTATTCTTAAACATAATAATGAAATATATTATTTCAAAACCCACTGCTATTTATATCTTACCATGTTGCACTTTGCACTCCTATTTAATATATATATATATATATATATATATATATTTTTAACCTTCTAATATTCTTAAACCTTCTACCCTGAGGTCCTTTTACACAGTGCCTTATATTTAACATTGCACCAGCACTTTATTTATTTATTTATTTATTGTTAAAAAAACCGGGAGATATACATGTTATATATTACTATTCTCATGGTTCTTGCTGATGATCATATATACATAAAAAATATATGTAAAGAATCGTCTTGAATGTTTTGCAAAATAACATCTGTTGCCAGGATATTACCATCTATTCTCTTTCTATTTATGGTATCGTTGTCATGGACACGGGTATAACTGGAAACTATCTGGATCCAAAAGAACTACCAAAAGATGGCCGTCACATTATAGAAATCAAATGGACTAAATCCCAGCAAAGATGGCCGCCGCCGCATAGGTCCTTAGAGACAGAACCCTCCTGTACACTCTGACGCCTGCCGGTGACAGCCGTGGACACAAGCGTAGAGAACATCCTGAAAGCCGGGAGACGCCACGGGCGCATGCGCAATCGCGGACCGGAAGTGGGGCGGAAGTGACGAAGACTCGGCACCCGTCACCGGAAGTGTGGCGGAAATGCCACTAATATATCGTATTTACTGTATTTATGGACTGTAGAGTATTTAAAACCCGTTTTTTGATCTCTATAACCACTAACTCTGCTCTGAATGTCTAGCTCATGTAATTTCATTGCACTAAAAAGCATTTTAAAAGCCTGCAATATTTAATTGCATCATGTGACCACCAGTGATGTCACAACCCCTTTACCAGGTACTCTGGCTATAAATAGACAGGGAAGCTCATTATGTCCCTACCCTTTGAAGAAGTCTGATGAGACGAAACGCGTTGGGTTTCCTGCACTAATCCAATGCTGTTTTTTAAGTTAAGTTGATCTCCTTATCCTTGTAATATTTACTTGGTTCATACTTTTATGTTTTTATGTACTTTGTAAAAACTTTTTTTTACTCTCATATATATTAAATTTTTTTTATATAAAATACATTTTATACATATATATATTTTTTGGCTTTTAAATTTACCATTTTTTAGCAACACTGAGCGCCGAACCCTATCTCTCCAGCTTTCCATATATATATATATATATAGAACCAGCAACTGGCGGCACTCACGGACTCACAGCAGAACCAATTTACTTCAAAGTTTTGATTCTTACTTCAGAAAATTGTCATCAGGAATAACAAAGATTAAAACAGCTATACCTTAAATACCTTCACCATTGTGCCACACGTGCTGAACACCGCCGGTTCCCAGCCCCCACTGACGTCATCAGTCACCGGAGGTGGTTAAAAAATTACTTACAAATGAAGAGGGATATGTTGATCCTAACCTCTGTTTTTTCTTAAAACTTTTGAATTTGGCTTTGAGTAGCAACTATTTCTTGTTTGATGACACATTTTTTTTGCAAATGCATGGTTGCGCTATGGGAAGTTGCGTGGCCCCAGCGTTTGCAAATACATTTATGTTCGATGTTGAAAGCTCTTTGTTCTTTGGGAGATCTTTCTCAGGGAACATACATTTTTATACACGCTATATAGATGACGTGTTCATCTTGTGGCTAGGTTCCAAACAAGAATTTGTAGATATGATGGAATTAATTAATACAGAAGATCCCAATATCAGGTTTACATATGATATACAGCAGGGCTGGCCAAACCGGTCCTCGAGATCTACCAACAGTTCATGTTTTCCAGGCCTCCTGGAGATCTGTAGAATTGTCAGTTAGGAATGAATGCAGCACATCTTAATTAGTAATGACTACACCTGTGCACCAGCTAGGTGGTCTGGAAAATGTGAACTGTTGGTAGATCTCCAGGACTGGTTTGGCCAGCCCTGATATACAGGATGTCAGTATCTACTATTTAGATGTAGAGGTATCCATTGTTGATAGAAAGCTCAAAACCTCCCTGTATATAAAACCCACTGATAGTAATACCATGCTAGAAGCAAGTAGTTTCCATCCTTCAGCTTTAAAAAGAGGACTGCCATATTCGCAATTCCTCAGGGTCCATAGGATTTGCAGTGAGATGACTGATGAGAATAAACATTTAAAAATTATGAGGGATAAGTTTCTGCAAAGAGGTCATAGGTTGCTCCAGTAAATACACAGGCAGGTATTAACTTGCGCCAGTAAATACACTATTTATTATATCAGATGTCCCTGCGGTAGTTATTATATTGGCAAGTCTATTCATTCCTTTAAGGAACGAATGGCTCAGCATAGAAGTGTGATACATCAGGCATTAGCAGGTAAAACAATAGATCAGCCTGTAGCCAGGCACTTCAAACAGTGTGGTCATAATTTGGCACAATTGCGATATAAAATGATAGATCAGGTGCCTGAATTAAGGAGGGGAGGTGATCGTAATAATATATTATTGCAAAAGGAGGCGAAGTGGATCTATGAGCTAAATACTGTGCAGACTGAATGAGTATCTTTCCTATAGTTGTTTTCTATAAGGTATTTTTTACAATGAGATTAATATTGTATTACTGCTAACACTAGCTCTATAAGTATCAAGTATTCTTAATGGTTACGTATATGTTACAATGTTGCTAATGTATGACATCTAGAGACAAATAGCAGTGCTCTGTTATGTTAGGTTGCCTTGGTGATGGTAACACTGGAGAAACCCGACGCTGACTACTCGAGTCACAGTAGGCGGTGAGGTGACTGATGACGTCAGTGGGGGCCGGGAACCGGCGGTGTTCAGCATGTGTGGCTCAATGGTGAAGGTATTTAAGTTAAAGCTGTTTTAATGTTTGTTATTCCTGATGACGATTTTCTGAAGTAAAATCGAAACGTTGAAGTAAATTGTTTCTGCTGTGAGCCCGTGAGTGCCTCCAAATGCTGGTTCTATATGTTATTGTTTTGGAGGGCACCAGGCATTATATTTTTATATAAGAAGTTGTGAGTGCCGATCTCTTCATAATAAATATATATATATATATATATATATATATATAAAATTTACAGTTTATTTTTGCCCTAATAATTAAATAAATTGATGTTCTTTATTGAAACCTCAATAGGTTGTTGTGATTTTATTTATTCTTAGTTCTAATCAGGGGCGGATTGGGAACAAAAAGCGGCCCTGGAAAAATTTGTTCTAGTGGCCCCACATGGGCAGCACCATAGGTGTAAGGTCCAGCCATGGGACTTGGCAGCAGCACCCTCCCCCCAAGACTTTCCAGATAGTTGGGATGTCCAGCATCAAGGGAAAGTTAAAAGGAAATAAAATTAAATGTTATAAGCACATTATATGATACACCTTTAGAATTTAGGAAACTATATAATTCTTTAGAAAGATATATTTTCTTGCTTATTACACCAACCGTATCCCAATCACTATTCACTCAATCTTATATGTCAGCCAAACAGGCAGACAGAGCATACACTAGATCATCTGCAATCACAGGCTAAGTGGCAGTAATTTTCATATATGCAAATTGTTTGGCATCTTATTCATTATGTCTATAAATAGGACCACATGTCCTCAAACAAAACAGGCCCCACGGGTGCGCCGGCCCACCGGGAATCTTCCCTGTAGACCCTATGGCCAATCCGCCTCTGGTTCTAATGCACAAATGTTTAAGAATTCCTTGACCCAAAAGTTTCCTTATAATACAGGGGTAATCCCAGAGTTTGTATCTCAGTGTTCCCAAAAAATAAATGTATAATCTTACATAAAACAACTACCAAATGTCCATGTCTCATTAAGATTCTGAAGAGAAATGAACAATTTTAGCAAGTTAAATAATTCAATGACATTAAATATGTCGGTATAGGAATACGGGTTATGCAAATTACTAACAAGGTGCAGGTGCATGTGCAGGGCCCATCCTGCGCATGCGCCCGCATCTTCTAGGGGCACCCTAGAGTAAATGCGAACGCCTCTGCTAGTCAATCAGACCGATGCATTCGCAGGGAGGGAGGGGGGCGTCAACATTCTGTTTCAAAGGTGTAGATGGAGCGTTGTGGGGCCGGCGACGGGGAAATGGAGGCGCGGTGGTGCGAACGGGGGGCGCGACATGGGCATGAACGGGGCGGCTGTGTTACGTCACATGCAGCCATTGCGATCACAAAGATGGCACCGCAGGAGGCTTCCTTACTTTCTGCGATCACGCTGAAATTGTGGTGTGACTGTAATTTCATCGTAATTGTAGGGGGGAGGTGATGGGTAGCATGCTGGGCAGCCTTGCCCTGCGATGGGCGGCCCCCCAGCATGCAAACAAAACGACTGCAAGTTCTGCTTTTTACCAGAATTTGCCATCCTTACTGAATTTGGTCCATAGTACACATAATTGGAGGTATATTTACACTGTTAATAATAATAATTCAAGGGTTAATGATTTATCACCCAAAAATGGCTCCCTGGGAGTATATAGCTAAATAAAGTGCATACCTGCTATACATATGTAGAGTAACATGCTAATTGTTGACCTGATGTAATATATAAATCACCCATGACTTTGTTCCGACGAACTTAACATTTATAACTAGCTAGCTTATCACTAAGAAATAAACACACGGACACCAACTGCTAGATTTAAAAGGTCAAACAGATATTTATTGTTTGGTGACCTGTCGTTTAAACTAAGAATATTGGAGGATGGCAAGAAAAAGGCGCTACCAACTCACCAGCACCAGTCAACTATAATAAACCATAAAATAGGAGGGGCCTCACAACCGCCTCCTTAACATAACCTGCACTGCGCAGGCTCACCCCCCTTACTTTAGCAGAGCCGTGGACGAACCCGCAAGGGAACATCCGTAGTCCACCCGCAAGGGGAGGGCATACTCGCTGTTCATTCAAAAGGGGGTGCCCCACAGTGACCACTTATGTAACTATTTGACCGCTGGCTGGTAGCGACTTTCCGCCCATCTGGCTATCAAAGCCTGCTGAGAAATGGAATTAGAGGCCCGAAAAGCGAGCCTCAAGCAACCTTATAGGGAGGGTGGGAGGGCATCCAAGAAAAACTGGCAAGAGGAAGATGGCTGCCAAAACCCTGAACTATATACCCCTGTGCATACTCCTCCTACCTATCCCTAATAGGCACCCATCTGTCACCTGACCACCACTGTCAATCACTAAGGCTAGCCCTGCCTATCCTCAACACATGTCAGAAAAATTCAGGGAGTTTATGTGGCTTCGAGCCTATGCGGATCTCTGCCTGCTTAAATCACCCATGACTTTATTCCGACGAACTTAACATTTATAACTAGCTAGCTTATCACTAAGAAATAAACACACGGACACCAACTGCTAGATTTAAAAGGTCAAACAGATATTTATTGTTTGGTGACCTGTCGTTTAAACTAAGAATATTGGAGGATGGCAAGAAAAAGGCGCTACCAACTCACCAGCACCAGTCAACTATAATAAACCATAAAATAGGAGGGGCCTCACAACCGCCTCCTTAACATAACCTGCACTGCGCAGGCTCACCCCCCTTACTTTAGCAGAGCCGTGGACGAACCCGCAAGGGAACATCCGTAGTCCACCCGCAAGGGGAGGGCATACTCGCTGTTCATTCAAAAGGGGGTGCCCCACAGTGACCACTTATGTAACTATTTGACCGCTGGCTGGTAGCGACTTTCCGCCACAACAAGGATTTTAACAAAAAACCGCAGACCGCCATCCACCAACAACAGGAGAAGAGATTCAACCGGACAGTACTCTAAAAATACTGTCCAAGAACACACCAATACCCGCAGGGGAAAGGTGAATACCATCTTCCCTATAAAACTGCACATTGTGCAGCACCAAAAACGGATGCCTAACCACTAAACCTCCTATCGCCTGCACGTATACTGACACTGCGGAATTAACTTTCTTCCTAGCTTTTTCTATAGCGGAGAAACGAATGGCACCCCGCCAATGGAAACGGGGCACTATGTCGGACCACACCACTATCACCCGTGGCCAAGATGCCCGTAACGCTACTAGGTCCGCTTTGATACTCAAGATGAGATCAATGCCTTTGACCCTCCCCATATCATTCCCCCCGGGGTGAATGACAACCCAGCCGGGCCGCCCCCACCTCCGCTCATGGCGAAACAGCAAGCGAAGTAAACCCATCCAACGTAAACCTCTAACTCCTAACCATCTAACTACCTTGTCCCCAAATAATTCGCCCGTTCGTCCTGCCATTGGATGCCTCTCCGCCCAAAAAATAAAAGAATGGCCAATGAGCCAAATCTGATCCGAGATGTCCAAAGTAGCTGCAAAAAGAAAATTCCTTACCGTCAGACATTATAAAGATCAAAAACAAATTAACTTAAACATGCAAGTAAGAACCCGAGTGAAGGAGAAAACTCAAAAAACCTCCCGTGAACCGTGTGTGAATGCCAATTGTAATTCGGTCCCCTCGGAGGAAAATTTAAAAATTCACTTCACACCCTCCATTTCTGAACGCTAGCCGTTCAAAAACCGACGAGTAAAACACGTTTCCGGGTTCGCGCAACAGGCGCAATAACAACAATACTTAACAGATCCTTATACTAGGCGCAAGCCTAGCCAAATGAATACCGGTTGCCCAAACCCAAACGGTATCCCGCCCGCAGGGGCAAGACCCACTCACCAGGGAGGGCCTTAGTCAACAATTCTCCACAGGAAGGGCGGCACCAATAGACCCCCAACCTCCGCATCGAGTACCAGCTCCCTAAACTTGTCGAACTCAAAACGCGACAGCGCGTCAGCAATTCTGTTGTCAACCCCTGGGACATGCGCAGCCGTGAAATGAATGTTATGCCTCAAGCACTTGAGCACAAGATAACGCAACAAGCGCAGAGCCTCAGGAGAGGACGAGCGCTGGTTATTAACGGCGTGCACGACGCCCAGATTGTCGCAGCAAAATACAATACTCCGATCCGACAAGCTGGGTGCCCACAACTCAACTGCCACTATCAAGGGGAATAACTCCAGCAGGAGCAAGTTCTTTGTAAACCCTCGAGTCACCCATGCTGCGGGCCAAGGCGCGGCGCACCACTGTGTTCTGAAAAAAGCCCCAAAGCCCGAACCACCAGCGGCGTCGGTGAAAAGTTGTAACGCAGCGTTGGAACAGCGTTTCGCTGGCCACAACACCTCCCGGTTAAAAGAAACCAAGAAAGTGGACCAGGTTCTCAAGTCCTCCTTGACCTCGCGCGAAATGTAAACCGTATGATGAGGTTTCCGTACCCCCGCCATGGATCTCTCAAGTTTACGGCAGAAAACCCGGCCCATGGGTATGATCCTGCATGCAAAATTAAATGACCCGAGCAACGACTGAACCCGTTGTAGTCTGACCCTGCGCGAGAGGAGGCACTGCTCTATGAGACCCAACAACTTGAGTACCTTATCGGCCGGAAGCCGGCAACAGCCGGCTTCCGAATCGATTTCAATGCCCAAATAACTGAGGCACGCCGTGGGCCCCTCGGTCTTATCCGAGGCCACGGGAACGCCCAGGCGGCCGGATAAACTCTGAGCTAAACCCAGTACATCCCCGCACACCGACCCCACCCTTGGACCCACAAAGAGAAAATCGTCTAGGTAGTGGGCGACCCCCGGGTGGCCGGAGGCCGACACTACGCACCAATGCAAAAATGAGCTGAATTTCTCAAAATAGGCACAAGAAATGGAACACCCCATGGGCAAGCACCTATCTACATAATACCCACCCCCTAACCTGAAACCAAGGAAACGCAGGGAGTCGGGGTGGATGGGCAGGAGGCGGAAAGCGGACTCAATGTCCAGCTTGGCCATGAGGGCGCCGGGACCCGCCCTTTGGACTAACCGCAGGGCCTCATCGAACGATTGATATCGCACCCTGCAAGCTTCCTCCGGGATGGAGTCGTTGACCGAGCCGCCACGGGGGTGTGACAAATGCTGGATGAGGCGGAATTTACCCTGAGCTTTCTTGGGGACCACCCCTAACGGTGAAATGCACAGCCGGGGCAGTGGGGGGGACGGGAAAGGGCCGCACATGCGCCCCAAATCAATTTCCGCCCGAACCTTACGGGCGACCACGGAGGGGAAATCCCGTGCGGATTTTAAATTGCGCCTGGAGACCACGAGGACGGAATCCGGGTTGGGAAGCCTGAAACCGCTACGAAAACCTTCCAACAAAAACAACCCCGAAGTGACGTCGGGGTAACTGCCCAACCATTTAGCCAATTCGGGGACGTTGATGGGGGAAAACGCCTTACTTTCCACTTCCGGGCACCTCGGCAGCATCAGAGGGCCTGGACCCGGAAGGGGACTGGCAATCTTTGGCCGGGTGCCCCCCGCCGCACGCCTTGCAGGAGTGGCGAAAACGGCAGTTAGCCCCCCGGGAACACTTGCCCTCGTTGAAGGCAAAGCATTTCCCTTTATTCCCCGCGGGCGGGCTCGGCCGGACATTTAAACCCGGCTTACCGCCCTGGGCTTCATAAAGGGGCTTATTCTGATGAGTGACCTCTAACCAAACTTCCACGTCCTTGAAACCCAAGGGTAGTGTCGGGTTACCGTCTTGGTTACGACGGAATTTCTCATCGTAATCCCTCCACGCGTAACCCTTGGATGTCAAGTACATTTCATGCACCAGGTACAAATACTTGACCGTGTTGTGATATTCCTTAGGCCTCGTCTCGGCGTAGCATGCCGTGAACACTAAAAACCCCCGGAGCCACTGGTGAAAATTGCGAAATGCATTCTCGCCAATGCCACCAACCTTCTTGGCCTTATCGAAAGCCTTCCGCATGTCATCCGTAAGGGTGAACATGTCGACGTATTTACCTTTCTTAATCTTCTCCCTCATCCGTTTACGTAAACCCCTGGTGACCGCAGTGTTAGCGCAGTGCACCATTTCCGTAAAGCGCGGAGGGTCCGGCGTGGCTGCCGCAGCTGCGCCCTTAGCCTTCCTCTCTTTCTTGTGCAAGCGATGCGCAATGAGCCTAGCTAACTTACGCGGGCGCCTGGGGGACCCGGAAGACCTAGTATCAGAAGAGGAGCTGGAAGAAGAGCTATCAGAAGAAGGATTAAATGTCTCACTCGTTCCAGGAGGACCGCCCGCGTCAACTGCTGCGATGGCCGGGCCGGATGGAACCTCTTCAGGGACCCGAGATCCCCCCGTCTCCACATGTTCAGCCTGCATCGCCGCTCCTGTCTGTGCCTCGCTGGATGTTGCTGTCGTCGTGGCCCCCGACAATCCGGCCGGGGGAGAGACCCCCCTCGCCGTACCTGCACCTGTTGGGGAAACAGAAGGGGGGGGAGGGGAGGCACAAAAGCAGCCACCTCCGGGGGGGGGGAAACTGGAGGTAGCGGGGGAGGGGGAGCCGCAAGTGGGGGCCGCGAACCGAGTGCGGGCAAGCCCGATGTCGCGACGCCCGCCATTTCAAACGCTGCGCCAGACGCTGGAGGCACTGTGCCCGGGGAGGTAAAACCAGCGTGCCAAGTGGACGGAGCCTGTGAAAACGGCGACGCCCAGTAAGGAGTCTGGCCGAGGGCCCCTGGGGTAAAACCACTGGAGTAAGAACCCCCCCATTGCGCAAAACCCGGACCACTCGGCGTGGGCCAGGAGGTCACCGATCCCTGCGCGTGCGTAAATGCCGCCGGCAAATAAGTGGACGAAAAGGGGGCAGGAACCCCACGGAATGCGGGTGCCGCCCCGGAAGTCATGACCGGGAGCTGCAATGACCCCGACCAGGCCACTGACACCGAAGCCGCCGGAAGGAAACCCGCGGGCGAAGCCGTATACGTGCCGCCCCGGTACGCGAATGGAGCGGCCAAGGAACTTGGTCCCGGCCCCATCTGGTGCACCAGGAGCTGGCCAGCAGACGGCGTCGGCTCGCTGGGTCACAGGCCACTCACAGGCGGCAGCAGTATCTGGGACACCGGGAGCGCACCGGGGTAAATCCCAGCTGTCTGCCCGCTGACGCCCGACACCCCGCTGCCCACCCCGATATTGGCACCTATGGAAACGGTGGGGGGAAACAGAGCCTGCGCATGCTCAAACGCAGGCCCCGCACCCCCCGTTGTCCCTGGACCAGAAGGCAGGGACACTATATGCTGCACCAGCCAGGCACCAGCAGGGGAGCTGGCCGGTGAAAGACCCCTCATTCCCCTCCTCACCGCTGATTCGCGGCACCCACCCGCCGGGTCACGTGACCCGCCAATCGCGGCCGTGTGGAGAGGCGTACTAACGCCTGTGAAGGCCGGAGCCCCGGCGCGCGCGGCTCTTCCGCTGCGCCGGGCTCCGGGAACGGCCGACGCTGGGGAAGCACCGCCGCCCGTGGAGAGCAGGACCCTGTCTCTGGCGGGCGGCGAAGCGGAGGGGGGGACCGCGCGCACCCGCGGCCGGCGATAGCCCGCTGCCGCGAGCGAGCGGTCGGGAGGCCTCAGCCAGGCGGCGGGGGGGGGGGGGGGGGGCGCTGATCTTCTGGGACGGGGCATGCTGCAGCAGAACAGTGTGGATAACACCTAAAGCGCACACTGACTGTAATATAAAGGGAGGGAGCAGTAGTATATGCAGTATTGAAAAGAGGGGAAATAACTGACAAAATGCTGACAGTATGCCTTACCCTCATCCAAGAAAATCTGGCAAGAGGAAGATGGCTGCCAAAACCCTGAACTATATACCCCTGTGCATACTCCTTCTACCTATCCCTAATAGGCACCCATCTGTCACCTGACCACCACTGTCAATCACTAAGGCTAGCCCTGCCTATCCTCAACACATGTCAGAAAAATTCAGGGAGTTTATGTGGCTTCGAGCCTATGCGGATCTCTGCCTGCTTAAACAATTGAGTTTATATAGAAGATTTTGGTGATCAGATCAGTATTAACAACAAAAGCAATCAATTATTGTTAGGTAGTTGAAGAAGGTGAAGCACAACATTAATCAGCATGCAGTATATATCACTTGCTTTTAGAAATCATGTGTACAAGTGTTGGTAAAGATTTAAACATACAAAGCAGGCCAGCATATCAGGATTCCAGCAGCTACTGCTATCACACCATTATAATCATATGCTGCCCTGACTAGACCAGCAGACGGCAGATGAGAGAGCACCTGGTGATCTGCTGGTTTGAAATGAACGAGAGTGGAGGGTACAATGAGATGATTGGGTCTGTAGTGCCCTGTGAGAACAGTGGTGCTAAGAGGCAAATAATGCGACAGATAACGCGATTCACCCACGGGACTTATTTTGTCAGAGAGGGGTCACTTGAACCCCCAAGACTAAGGGTGTTATGTACTAATTAATGGTCAGAATCACAATGCATATTTCCGTTTTAAATGAAAATATCTCCACTATATACTATGGGACTAATTCAGGGTTGATTGCAAAAGCAAAATCTTTCTCAAAAGGGCAAAACAGTGTGGACTGCAGGGGGGAGGCAGATGTAACATGTGCAGAAAGAGTTAAGGTGCATACACACGGTGCGATGTAACCATACGATTTTGATTATATACTCAAACTTGTAAGGAAATTTAGTGCAAATCGCACCATGTGTACACAGCTTGCGATACTGATGCGCGCTCCCGTGGGGTCAGTATCGCAAGAAAAGATAGACTGCAGGCAAGTCAATCTTGACTATATTGTGTACAATCTAGTACATAAGGGGCCATTCCAACCTGTTCGCACGCTGTGGCCGCAATGCGCAGGTGCGTGTCCAGCAACAATGACAAGAAGACCGAAGAAAGCGATCGCTGCCACTATCGCAAGAAAATTGACAGGAGGAAGGCGTTCTGGGGCGTCAACTGACTGTTTTCTGGGAGTGGTGCATCAAACGCAGGCGTGTGGAGGCATTTGGAGGGCGGATGTCTGACGTCAATTCCGGGACCTGCAACGCTGGATTCATTGCACAGGGTAAGTAACTCTTACCCTGGTCTAGTTCTACACAAAACTTTTTTTGCATAGCAGTGCTGCACAAGCATTCGCAGCCTTGCTATGCATAAAAACCCTCCCCCATAGGCGGCGTCCAGATGATCGCATGGGCAGCAAAAAGTTGCTACGTGCGATCAACCAAAGATAGTCAATATTGGTGATTCAGGGCTCCAGGGAGTTCAGGGAAAATCGCAAAGTCAAAATCGGAGATAGTGAATATCTCACTGTGTGTATGCACCTTCAGATTTGGGTGGGTTATATTGATTCTGTGCATAGTAAATACTGGCTGCTTAATTTTTACACTGCAATTTAGATTTCAGTTTGAACACACCACAGCCAAATCTAACCCAGAGAAGGGTAGGGGAGTTACAGCCGTAATTCAGTCTCTGACGAGTTTGCCATATAGAGGGTGCATTGCGTCCCCTTTAGACCTCTGCCACCTGGTGCACCACCTCCTACCTTGATTGCTAAATTCCTGCATTATCAGGATTGGAACTTGGGGGTCATTCCGACCTGATCGCACGCTGCCGTTTTTCACAGCGCAGCGATCAGGTCACTACTGTGCATGCGTATGCACCACAATGCACAGGCGCGTCGTATGGGTACAAAGCGGATCGTTGCTGGGCGATGGATTTAACGAAGAATCCATTCACACAGCCGATCGCAAGAAGATTGACAGGAAGAAGGCGTTTATGGGTGTCAACTGACCATTTGCTGGGAGTGATTGGAAAAACGCAGGCGTGTCCAAGTATTTGCAGGGTGGGTGTCTGACGTCAATTCCGGGACCGGACAGGCTGAAGTGATCACAGTGGCTGAGTAAGTTCAGACCTACTGCACAAACTGTTTTTGTAGTGCTCGGCTGTACATGCGTTCACACACTTGCAAAGCTAAAATACACTCCCCAGTGGGCGGCGACTATGAGCTTGCACAGCTGCAAAAAGTAGCTAGCGAGCAATCAACTCGGAATGACTCCCAAAGTACTTTGGCCTGCAGCAAAGGGCAGTTGGACTGCAATGGGGTGCGAATAGCTGTGTTTCCTGACTTTGCTGTGGAGGTCCAGAAGGACAGAGACACATTTCTTCCCAGTAAGCAATGCATCCGAGATTATATAGATAGATATACTGTACTTGGTGATTCATCACGCCCTGCGGGTGCCCTTCACACTGTTATAATGGGCTACACCCCCTTAACCCTTGCACGCCCTTGTGGCGTGCAATATTTTTATTATATGGTGTATTACCTCCAATCATAATTGTGTGAGTGGTTAACTATTGCACGGACAAAGGGCGTGCGATGGTTAAGGGATCGTAGCCCCTTGCAACGGCATGAACAGCGCATGCAGGGCCTGATGAATCACCTAGTAGGTGCTGTGGTTGGGGGAGTGGCGGGTGTGGGGGTGACGCGGATGGGGTCCAGGGGAGACGCGGGTGGGGGAGGGGTGGTTGTGGGGGTGCCGAGGGTGGGGAAAGGGGGTCTGGAGCCACCATGGATGGGAGAGGAGTGGTTGCGGGGGAGCCGTGGGTGGGGGAGGGGCAGGTGCGGTGGTTCCGCGGGTGGCGGATGGGAGGGTGCTGGAGGGGGTTTGGAGCCAACGCAGGTGGTGGAGGGGGGGTGTGGGGGTGCGGCAGATGGGGCCCGGAGGTACTGCGAGTGGGGGAAGGGCGGGTAATGCTTCTCCTCCTGGAATCAGCTAAGCTGCTGTTCTCCCTTTGTCAGTGGCTCTCCTGGAGACTCGCACAGCAGCCAAGCAGCCAGTCACTATTGTTAGCTCTGGTGTCCCAACGCGCCGCAATACAGGGAAGAAGATGCACTCAATAAACTACAGCTCCCAGCAGCCCTTAGAGCTGGAGTGCTTCGGCACTAAGGGCTGGTGGGAGCTGTAGTTTATTGAGTGCATCTACTTCCCTGTAATGCGGTGCGTTGGGACACCAGCGCTAACAATAGTGACTGGCTGGCAGAATTGACTGACTGGCTCAATCAATGTAAAAGGTGAGTGCTGTGCAGTGTCAGTGACAATGCATAACCCACTGCACTGCACAGCACTGTCACCTTTTACATTGATTCAGTGTCCAGACATTACCCTCCGCGATATCACCCACTCTATCCATTACATTAGCCTTCTCGGGACTTCCAGTCCAGCAGCCCAGGTGCTTTGTTGCGGAGTCAGGGCCTCTGGGGATCTGTGCGCGGCTGTGGCGGGGAGGCACTTTAGAGAGTATGCAGCGCAGGGAGGACCATGAAAGCCTTCCGCTGCGCCGCTTTCATACACATCTATGCCAGTGGCCGCAGCTGCGCCGCTGCTAGGAAGTGGGGATTGTTGATGTCGGCGGGGGCAGGTGGACTGGCAGCAGGACATAAGATGCTGCAGTAAAAGGACTCCCCCCCCCCCCCCCCCATCTACAGCACAGAGACTTGCTTCATACCCTCCAACTGTACCTTTTTGGCCAGTACAGTACCTTTTTTATGGTCTGTACTGATTTTTGCCTCTCCAAACTTCCATTAAAAGTATAGGAAAGGCCACGCCCCTTTACCCATGACCACGCCCTCTTTTTTATAATTTGTACCAATTTTTATGTGTAAATTGTTGGAGGGTATGTTGTTGCAGATGCAGTGGGCCTATTTTGGGGTGTGGACCTGGAGCTGCAGCTTCATAAGCCCCATTGTTAATCCTGCTATGGGAACACACAGCAGCCAAAGGGCAGAGCCTCCCACTGGATGTAACCTGTGTGGGAGGGCATTTCTTGCCCAATCAGCTGTGGACTGGGTGTGATAGACCTGCTGCTCCTAGCCACGCCCAGCGTTATATACACAGGCACAGAGTCACAGATCTGGGTTATTATAAAGGAGATTTACCAGTAAAGTGAAAATCCAGAGCACCTGCTGCCATTTCTTTCTACGTTTTAGTTTATAGTTGAGTCACTTGGTGCTGTTTCCACATAGAAAGTAAGGCTTTTTGGCCACAATTATTCCATGAAGACCACTTCTGGCCAGACTTCTCTAAAAAGTAGATAGGTGTACCTGAGTTCCACTGGTACCTGCCAGCTCTGAGCTGATGGCACTGTTGGATATCTTCTGATTTTGAAGGAAAGTAAGCATGATGTGTCTTTCATCTGATGCACTAAGTTTCCTTGGCCGACAGCTGCATCTGCGGTCCTCAATGTTGTGCTTCTTCAAAAGAGCTTGAACAGCACATCTTGAAACCCCAGTCTGCATTGAAATTCTTGCCTGGGCGAGACCTTGCTGATTCAGTATAACTACCTTGGGAGGTATCCTATTACATGCTGTAATTTACTGTCTTTTAGCCCAATAGTACTATCAGGCTATCCAATAACAGCCTTTTTACCATGTGGTAAAAGACCCATTATCGTCCGATAACAAAAGGGATCCAGCATAAGTTCCTGGACCCATATATTATTGGCTGAAAAATTGGTCTTCTGGCGTCTCCTGGGGTTTGCTAATGGGGATTGTAATATTGTCAAATCCACCTAATTTTTACATTTTTTTAAGGGGAAATTGGTGGGAACAAAGGGGGTAATTCTGAGTTGATCGCAGCAGGAACTTTGTTAGCAGTTGGGCAAAACCATGTGCACTGCAGGGGAGGCAGATATAACATGTGCAGAGAGAGTTAGATTTGGGTGGGGTATGTTCAATCTGCAATCTAAATTGCAGTGTAAAAATAAAGCAGCCAGTATTTACCTTGCACAGAAACAAAATAACCCACCCAAATCTAACTCTCTCTTCACATGGTTTATCTGCCTCCCCTGCAGTGCACATGGTTTTGCCCAACTGCTAACAAAGTTTCTGCTGCGATCAACTCAGAATTACCCCCCAAATACAACAGTAAAAAGAGTATACATGGGAGCAAGGAGGGGGACTGAATGAGGGAAGAAAGGAGAAAGTGTGTGTGTGTGTGTGGGGTGGGGGGGTGGGGTGGACAATACTGCTATATAATATGCTGAAAAGGATAGGATACAGTAAAAAAGACTGATAAAGGAGCCAGGCTTGCTCCAATATAAGGTGTGAAATATAAATTAGCAATGACTTTTACAGGGTACCCAGCAGTTGTCTACCAAAAAGTAGGTACCAGGGGCTCCAGGTTTCCAAAAAAATTTAATCACTGAATCATGGAGCACATCAGTAATATACTCCTACAAACCAAATTTTATTGATTACAGTTTGTAAGGATGGAGCTGCAGTTTGTTTCCATTGGGTTGCTATTAATAGCCTGGCTACGTTAAGGATATGAGAGCAAAGTCTACTCGAGGATACAGAAATCCCTTCCATTGGTTTACAAAGCAACGCTTGTAAGGGCCCAAATAGGAGAAGGAGTCTGGAGGATTGTACCTATAAGTGGCGAAAATGCTATTCCAATAAGAGGTGGTCACAGGACAATCCCACCATACATTCATGAATGAGCCCCTGGAACTGTCGAAGTAAAAAATATTACATAAAGAGAACATACAAACTACACACATTTAAGTAGCTATACTTGCAAATACGCGCAGCGAGCACAGCCATATATGGTAACACACGCATTTACACGGACATGCCACAGAGATGGATTCGACACTTATTTCATACAGTACATAATTATAATAATATCAAGCGCCAGACATTATGATGATTTAAAATTATCTAATGAAGTAATGTCATGAATGTGTATTATTTGAACTAAACAAGATAGACCGGTCATGTTTACTATTAAAACAACCAGCTTAATGTGTAGATTAATTTGATACTTGTTGTAGGACATTGCAGCGAATAGTTATGATTACATGTATTAAATACAAATGTAACCAACGCTCTACTTATATGGATATTATGAGGGTGGCAGCAATACGTGATTGGGGCTAAACCCAAAGCCTCCAGAGAGTTAATAAATGACGTTATCAAAGTTTCACAACTGCGCCTGTGTGAAACTTTGATAACGTCATGATTACATGTATAAAAGCTAAAATCACTTTGTTAGAACAATGAATGTTACAGTGGACAGGGAACTCAGGCCAGCCCTTTGGCAGTCTTCAAGGCTGAACCTGATCAGCATATACAAAGAGAATAGTGACTCATCATGAACCCCTCCCCCAGAAACTAGTTAACACATTTTGCTGGTCACACAGGAAAGTAGTTCCTTTTTGGTCTCAGAGGGAGATGGAGGTCTTGCATGATTTTAAAGAGGAAAGAGAGAGAGAGAGAGAGAGAGAGAGAGAGTCATATGGAGGGACACATTTATATGAGAAAGATATGGTATTGTATCGCTGGCATTTAACTGTAACTATATGTAACTGTGTTTTAACTATGTGTTAACTGCTTACTGTGTGAGTGTAACCATGTAACTATAGGTATACTGTACTTTGTAATATATATTGAATCCATATCCTTTTAATAACAAATATATACATCAATGAGCTTTGGAACTCAGATAATGTGTGGGTGTATTGTTTTCTCTTATGGGATGCAGTGTTTTGCGATGTATAGCGCACATTCATAGGATATGGTAATAAGAGGTGCAGGCATTTACAATATATATTAGAGCGGGCATTTTAAATATTTGTGAGAAATCAATTTGGCATTCTTTCCACACTGTCTCCAGCATAAATCTGAGCTCGATGGGAAAATATGATGTATTTTTCAGGTACCATATACCACCTTGAGTAGACTTTGAAGGCATTTTTCTTAAAATTTGTATTTATAGATGTTTTAGCGATCGAGCATCTGATTACGACCCCTCCTCTTCCTCTAAAGTGACACCCAAATCCTGTTCCCAAACCAATTCCAATGGTTCTTTGGGGGTGAAGGAGTCTGCCAGTAGAGAATATAGGAAAGAAATAACACCTCTATGCCCTGGCCTCACCCAGTTCTAAGTCTCTTATACGGCTTTTCTGTTTCAATTAATGACTGTGTTTCAACCTACATATGAAAATTATGATCATTATCACCTGTTTGGTATGATTAGTTAATCATATACTGGACTATAATCTTACAAATCCCTGACTTTCTACAAGTGTACCTAGAAGAAATGTTGCTGTTTTGAAGGAAAAGGGTGGTCACACCAAATATTGATTTGATCTAGATTTAATTTCTGTTCATTCACTTTGCATTTTGTTAACTGATAAAAAAAAACTATTAACGCTTCTATTTTATAAAGTATTCTTACTTTGTAGCATTTTTTCCACACCTGCCTAAAACTTTTGCACAGTATTGTATACGTATGAACCAAGTAATGTACAAGTTAGTAAATGGATAGTGTCTAAATTTAGTTTATAATTGTATGGTTTCCCAAGATTTCCTATAAGAAAACTCAAGCAAGTATCTTAGTGCCCACCTTTGTTGCAATTCATAGATCTGTCTGAATAAAATTCCCACAGATATGTAGCAATGTTTAGTGGCTAAATAATATAAAGTCTCATACTAATGTCATACTCTAAGTATCAATATAGAAAGACAAAGGCAGATGAGTGGCTTGTGGTGCTAGGATCTTAGTAGTGAGCACTCATACAGTACCTCTGATTAAATCGATACAGAAGGTTGAAGCTGTGTCAGAGAGGGGAATACTCAACCCCTTACAAGAAAACACAAATTAGAAAGAATTCAATGACACATGCGCTTGTAAAGTATTTAAAAACCCAAAATTTAATTTATTAAAATAATAATATCATATACCCCACAGTCGACTGGACAGAAAACATATTAAAACCCCACAACATATAAAGTGCTATATAGTATGAGCTTTTATATAAAACACCACTCCCCAGGAGGATAATTCAAGGATTTGTCCATATAGCAGCAAATATTATTCACTTTAATGCTGATTATGATGGTTCACTTGCGACTACAGCGCTGCAGTTTTACAACTCTGTGTACAGAGAGAATGTTCTAGCTGGAAATCTCACAGCATAGTGATAATAAAGGCTCTTTATTTTGCAGTGTCCATAGGTGCTACATATATACC
Organism: Pseudophryne corroboree; assembly: GCF_028390025.1. NCBI lineage: Eukaryota > Metazoa > Chordata > Amphibia > Anura > Myobatrachidae > Pseudophryne > Pseudophryne corroboree. The sequence continues at coordinate 230,046,761 of NC_086450.1, forward strand.
TCTCCTTATTAGGATGCTCCTGGCTGCTTCTTGAATCCTTTAAGCACAGCTCTGTCTTGGGGCTCCAGATAGAAATGGAGGGCAGAGACAGTTTCCTGCACATTCAGGTCGGCTCTCTGTCAGTAGTCCAGACTCTGTAGGGGCCATAATGTAACGCGTTTCCCTGCCTTCAATCGCTTAATCAGCGGCTTCCTCAGACATAAGACCAATGGCCCTCATTCCGAGTTGTTCGCTCTGTAAATTTTTTCGCATCGCAGCGGTTTTCCGCTTAGTGCGCATGCGCAATGTCCGCAGTGTGACTGCGCCAAGTAAATTTGCTATGCAGTTAGGAATTTTACTCACGGTTTTTTCTTCGTTCTGGTGATCGTAATGTGATTGACAGGAAGTGGGTGTTTCTGGGCGGAAACTGGCCATTTTATGGGTGTGTGCGAAAAAACGCTACCGTTTCTGGGAAAAACGCGGGAGTGGCTGGAGAAACGGAGGAGTGTCTGGGCGAACGCTGGGTGTGTTTGTGACGTCAAACCAGGAACGACAAGCACTGAACTGATCGCAGATGCCGAGTAAGTTTGAAGCTACTCAGAAACTGCTAAGAGGTGTGTAATCGCAATTTTGAGAATCTTTCGTTCGCAATTTTAAGAAGCTAAGATTCACTCCCAGTAGGCGGCGGCTTAGCGTGTGTAAAGCTGCTAAAAGCAGCTTGCGAGCGAACAACTCGGAATGAGGGCCATTGTCTTATGGATTAAGGATTCAACCAGCAGCCTGTTGACTCCAGATCCGACTGTTATAATACAAAGCTGAGGAGAGGAGAAGCGCTCTAACAAATCCAAACTAGAGTGGATGCCATCTGAAAGCCAGGACACCAAGATTTTGTTTTTCCAGGCCACAGCAAGACACATATGAAGGGTAGCCCCTAGAAGAGATAACTGTTGTTTTTGCAAGCCTAGCAATGGGGCATCTACCATGGGTAGCACCTCCAATAGAGCTGTATCTGCATATGAAAGGGGATAGGTAAACTTGAAAGTGTAACCTTGAACTTTTTGTCAGTCTTCAGCAAGGCCTGTCTCAGGACACCATCAAAATGTAAGAAAGCAGAAAAAGTAATTGCCGGTTTCTCTTTCCCCATGAAGAGACCTGATGGAGCACCTGCTACAGATGAATCATCTAAGATCTGCAGAGGATGGAAGATGGCCAAAATCATATCCTGAACACCCAGACTGAAGTAGTTTATCCAATCCTGGTCAAGGGTCTCATCCTGCTACTGAGAGGAACCACCATCCTCTTCACCTAGGTAAAGACCTCAGGGCAAGCTTGATACTGCATAGTACACATCCCCATGGAAGAACCAATGGTATTATAAAAAGAGGTGCAGACTCTGGAGAGTCCCCTCTCCATATTAAGGGCCCACCCAGGTACTATGGAGGAACTCTTACCCACAGGTCATAGCTATGAACAGGGAGCAGTAGTTATGTACCTCTGTCTACAAATTTTTCTAAAGGGCTAAATCCACAACAGACTAATGACTTTCACCAAAGTAGACATCTCTTGCTGATCTTTTAAACTTTCAGATGTAAATTCCGTATCATACACAGAGAGCATCCAGTCCTATGATGCCACCTGGAAGCTTGTTGGAGCAATTTAACAAACACTCTAAAATTGGATTCTAGACCCAAAATACCGTTACACAGGTTGATCCTGAAAAGGACTGATATGCTACAGATGCAAAAGGACTTGTGTAGTGAACAGCAGACAGTGAATTGCGTGAACAAAATAAGATGTCCCAGAAGGATAATATCTTTCAGCAGCAGTTGGACAATAAAGATGTCCTCATTTAATGCACCATTGTACAAGGAGGGACTGAATAATGAAAGCTGGGTAATTCCATAAATGAGATACCTTGCAGTGGTACTCAGCTTCCTGATATATAGTAGTTGAAGGTGTAAAGTCTTCCCAAAGTTCTACAGTTCCAGATAACAAAGTGGTGTCAAAAGTTGGGGACAAAGAAGTAACAAATACAGATGGTGACCATACGACCTATGAGGTAAAGGCACAGGAAGTACAGAAGAGATGGGAGATCGGTGCACGCAGCAAGCTTGGTGGCTCGCTGGTCTAGTAAGCGGGTGGGATCCTGGTGTTGGCATGGGGACCACCGGGATCCCGAGCGCCGGTCACATGACTGGATCACCTAAGGAGATATTGATGGTACCCAAGGATGAGTCTCAATTACTGCATGTGCAAAGCAAAGAGTGCAAATGGTACCATAAAGTTAGAAGAAAAATAAACCACAGAACTTGGAAAAGGAGGCCACCAGATATCACAAGAGCCTGGATGATAGTCTTGGATGCAGTGGATTACCGACATGAAAGAGGGACTTTGCCATGAGAATGCCTCACCCCATGTTGCTCAACCCACGGGTTGCAAGCTGAGAAGGAAATATGTGTTAGTATGAAGGTAAATTGTATTACTGACAGATGTATTCTGTGTGCAATAGGAGAGATTCACCCACACAGGGAAGATGAGGTAGGTGTGATAACACCTAATGGCTGTAGTGGAGAAGCAGTCTGGAAGACTCTGCAGTTAAGAAAGGCTGTGGCCTGTATATCCAGCTTAAGTAGGATTGTGAAAGCCAGTCAGAGCTCACTGTGCCAGAAAGCCATTGAGAGGTGGGAGGCTTGTGTCTAACCATGTAGGAAACAGGGGAGACCACCAAACTTGGGGACTAAGCTACAGTATGTTGCTAAGATGTAGCCAGACACAGTGAACCTTGAACGTGAATAGGCTGGAGCTGGTGTTATCTGCAAGGGAGCAGACAGATTGTGAGGGAATGAGTATAGGACACCTGAGGAGACAGCTAACCCTAACCTCTCCCTACCTCGACCACTCCCTCACCACAGCCTAATCCTCCCTCCCCACAGCCTAATCCTCCCTCCCCACAGCCTAACCCTAACCTCCCCTGCATGCAGTCAGACCCTAAACCTCCCTCCCGCCACCTAAGCCTAATCCTCCCCCCCACAGCCTAACTCTGACCTCTCCGGGATACTTACATTCAGGATCCCAGCTGTTGGGATGCTGGTGTTGACATTCTAACAGTTGTCGGGATACCGGCATCAGCATTATGACTGCTGGGATTCCAACTACATTCCATTGTGAGAGTGTCAAGTATAAGCCAAGCAAGGATAGAGCCTGCTATATACATGTGAGAGACATGACTGAAAGACTTTTGAGACTTTATTTGCAGACTAACCGCCCAATGATAGTCAGGGTCAAAGATGTGAGTCATTGCCCTGAAAGGGGGCTAAGTTTTTGTTATTTTCTGTTCATTTGCGTAGAATACTGTCAGTAAAGTATTATTTCATTATCTTTGAATCCTGATTTAGCACTTATCCACAGCACTAATACACCCTTCTACTAAGCTAATTATCCCATGCAATTGCAATATATTCTGTATATTAGTGTATACACAGTTATTTTTCAAATCATGGGATAGATTGCTAGTATTATGTAGTACCCCTTTGAAGTGCAGCAACTCAAGGTGCATCGATTCGACAAGTGAACAGAAGACCTCTGGAGAGATATTGACCCATGCTGTCTGGATAGCTTTCTACAGCTCCCTGATTTTTCTACTGTAGTTGCAGGATCTTGGGTGAACGGTCCTCTCCACCGTGTCCCATAAATGCGCGACTGAGTTCATGTAGGGTGAACATGGTGGCACACCATTCGTCGAAACTCTCCAGAATGCTGCTTGAACCAATTCTGGACAACTTTGGACTGATGACACCGTGAATTAACCTGCTGCAATATTCCATTATTGTGGGATCACATGAAGTCCAAGAAGAGCTGCAAATGGTCATCAAGCAATGCAGCGTAGTGCTTACCGGTCAATGACATGTCCAGGCAGACCAGTGGACACAACCCCTGCCATGTGAATGCTCACCCACACAATTATGGAACCAACACCAACCTGCTCACTGTCTTGTTGATAACTTGGTTCCATAGCCTCATGGGATCTGTAGCACAACCAAACCCTACCATCAGCCTGAAACTGGAACCATGACCAAATGTTACCAGTCCACCAGAGTTCAATTAGCAACATCACAAACCCAGGTGAGGTGCTGTGTTCTGTGTTCGATATCATAGTATTACCAGGGGAACACTGATGGGTCTTCATGGAAACTAAAGAACACTGCATTGACGTGCTATATCTGCATCTGGCAACTCCTGCATTGAATGTGGATGTAATTTGAAGCAGTGTCGCTTGTCTCTTATCATGGACAATTCTAGCCAGACACCACTGGTCACGATCATTAAGCACCCTGTCCACCAGTGCGCTGTCCATGGTGGGTGGTAATGCCTCTATAACTGGCATTACTCACTGAATTCTAGCTCCAGAATGTATCGCATTCTGGAGCTTGGTACATTTGGAAATGATCCCAAAACTGAAAACTACATTTTCTGCATTTTGGCCACATTTGTAGCCGTAAGGTGCCCATACACCTAAAGATTTATCTTCCAATCTGGCTAATTGGAACGAAAATCTGGTAATGGATGGGAGCAAATGACAGTTGACCATTTGAAATGGTCAACTGTCATTTGCTCCCATCCATGTCATTTGCTCCCATCCATTACCAGATTTTTGTTCCAACCAGCCAGATTGGAAGATAAATCTTTTAGTGTATGGGCAGCTTTAGTCTATCTCGCCCGCAGTCACACATACGTGTCCACATACATCATTGCTGCAGTTGCTCCAAACAGATCATCTCAGTGTGCCGTCTTTTTCCCCAAAAATACATCTAACTTGCAACATGATGTGGCTAAGTCGCTCCAGGAGACTGTGCTGATTAATTTGTTATGCAACATTTCGACTGAGTCCCTGAATTGCTTTAGGAAGTGCCATAATGTAGCAGCCGCAGCTTTTTCCCAAAACAAGTACAGTGCCTCTGTATACAGAATCACGTTGTGACTAAAGGTACATACACAATAGGAGATATTTCAGTCAATATAGCTAATTTTCACCCTTCTGAGCAATATCACTTAAAAGATCGCCCAGTGTGTACATGCTGCAAATGATGAACAATGCGTGCTCCCGTGCATCGTTATCGGCCCTCTCCGTCACCTGTGCATGCAGCTCTATTTGGACTTATAGTCCAAAACTGCATGTTCGGACTGGCAGAAACGTCACTGAACTATGTTGGCCGCCCGGGAGTGTAGGCGACACACTAGGTGACATCTCACGCTGCATGGTATACTAGGGCTAGAGTACACATCTGTATATACAAATACATACAGTCTCACACACATACACACATGCACCTAGTCACACACTTGTACACATATATGCAAATAAACAGTGCCCCATCCTGAGTCCCTCTTACCTTATAGGCTGGCTGCTGAATATTCTTCATCACTCTGGTACTGCAGACCTGATCGCTGTTGTGCGAAATCGCAAAGCGGACGATTATCAAACAACTGTGCATGCGTATGGATCGTAGGCCCTCATTCCGAGTTGATCACTCGCTGCCGTTTTTCGCAGCATAGCGATCAGGCTAAAAATCGGCTGTTCTGCGCATGCGTATGGGCCGCAGGGCGAGCAACGCTTTTCAGTCGCTCTGCTGATCGGTGTGTGATTGACAGGAAGTGGGTGTTTCTGGCCGGAAACAGACCGTTTTCCGGAAGTGTGCTAAAAAACGCACGCGTGAGGCTAAAACGCAGGAGTGGCTGGGGAAACGGGGGAGTTGCTGGCTGAACGCAGGGCGTGTTTGTGACGTCAAATCAGGAACCAAACAGTCTGCAGTGATCACAATCTAGGAGTAGGTCTGGAGCTACTCAGAAACTGCAGGAAAAGATTTTCAAGCAATTCTGTTAATCTTTTGTTCGCACTTCTGCTAAGCTAAGATACACTCCCAGAGGGTGGCGGCCTAGCGTTTGCACTGCTGCTAAAAGCAGCTAGCGAGTGAACAACTCGGAATGAGGGCCGTAATGCGCAGGCATGAGGCAAAACTACGAAAATATCCTGCATTTTTTGTTTGCTAGGCGTACACAGATTGATTGACAGGAAATGTATGTTTGGGGGTGGCCATTTTTTGGTAGTATCAGGAAAAACGCAGGCGTTCCCAAACGTTTTCAGGGAGGGTATGTGACGTCAGCTCCAGCTCCGATCAGCCTGTTTGTATTGCACCATAAGAGTAAGTCCTGGGCTAAGCACAGACTGGAAAAATCATTCAGCTGACCGGCATTTGCAAAGCGTTTCGCATGGTGTACGCATACTTGCACGGGCGCGATTTTCACTCTGGCTGAGCGACGACTATCCGATTGAAAACCTCTGCAAATTCGCAGAGGTGCTATGTACGATCAAGTCAGAATTAGGTCTTTTATACCTTGACAATCATTAGTATCAGCTGATTCCAATCACCTCCAGTCACCTCACTGATCCAGGCCACAAATAAGGCAAGATAGCCTGCGTCATACATTCCAAATTACATCAGTAGAGTGGAAGTGATGTGATGTGTTTACTTCCTTATTTGTATTCCAAATGGTTTTCATTCGTAGTGGGCCAGAGGTGATCGAAGCAATAGCTGTATATAAACTATATACTATAGCTAACAATAATATATCTGTACATGCAAAGATATATTAAGAGACATTTACAATTTCAAAACCATTTAAGTTAAAATTCTAAATGTCATCTCTTTAGGGATAAGGTTTTTTATTTCTTGTTTTGTAAAACTTTTTATTAAAGCATGACATCATATACATCATAGGTGGTGTTTGCAGCCGAGTCCTGGGTGGACTTAATCCACCTAGGAAAGGCGGCTGCTAAAGGTGAAGCTTTAGTATGCAGGAGACTTAAGGATTTCTAGGCTTGCATAACACTCCATCCAGATACATTCCCTGGATCATTTCAATCAACACTGTCCTGATATACTCCCTAGATCGTAACAGACATGGAGAGTCTAGAGTCCGAAGGAGCCGCAGTATCCCAAGAAATGTTAAGTGTCAAGCACTGTAGGAGGTTCCTCCAATAACAATCTAGTCTCATGCCATTCTGTATTACAGAGGTGGCAGAGTAACAATATAAAGAGGCAGAACTCTGGGAGGCAACGGAGTCAACTGCCGCCGGGCTCCTGCTTTGAAGGGGGGCACTTCTCCTCCGGTTCTGTGTGTTCAGCGACATTAATCAATTAAGTTAATTGACAGCAGCCGGTATCTCTTCCATAGCCGACTTTCCCACTAGTCACTACACCTTACAAATCACACCCTCTTTATTATAGATACACTGGAAGCAGACACCTTAGTGATGAAGCTATTTGCCCCTATAAAGGAAGCATGAGAATTCTAACTATATGAAGTTATTTCTCTGACAATTACAAGTAACTTCATATAGTTAGAATTCTCATACTTCCTATGCAAGAGCAAATATCTCCATCAGTAAGGTGCATGCTTTCAGTGTAATAGGTTGTGGGTTCTAATCCTGGATATGACACTTGCAAATTAATTATCAGAGAAATAATCAGCACTGTGAGTGACTCAGCAGATCTATGTTGTGTGTGGCTAGACCCCTACATAGATCTGCCTAGTTGCAACAGTTTTGTAGTAGCTTCATATAGTTAGAATCTGCAGGCTTGCTATATATATATATATATATATATATATATATATATATATGGGGAAGGGGGTGTTCGACCAATATTTTTCTTCCTCCGGGCAACTGGGACAAACTTATGCCACTGACAATATAGCTTTCCCAAGAATCAAAACACTTAGAGACATGTTTTTCTTTATCTAAAGTAATCTTCAATCAATCCATGCAATGTCCCTTTAAAAAGAGTAAAGGACGGTAGACTAGAAAGGATCCATGACTGCAAAATAGTTTTTCAAGCTGCTGCACTGATAGCCAATAGCAACTTCTTGCAACCCTTGGTGACCCTGTGGTTGGCAGGAGTGATCTCAAAAATTGACCAATTCGCAGTAAAAGGCAGGAAATTTATTAACCACTCCATAGCATAATTCTTAACCTGTAACTAAAATCATCCGAGCAATGGGCACGACCATAACTAATGAAACAGGTCTGCATCTGGTGTACGGCAACGACGGCACTCACCAGACATGGACATAACCGCCAAGTATTGTCTATGAGGTGAATAATATGCCCTGTGAGTTATATTCAAAAATATTTCTTGATATTGTGCAGACGGTAGTAGACTGCTAAGTTATCAGTAAAAACTCACTAGTGTAAGGAAGTCGGTGTGATCAGCGTACGCTATGTGTTACACACAGCTGTGTTAACTTTCTCTGAATTTTTTTAATATATTCTTTATTTTGGTTTTTCAAAAGAAAGGAAGATGTTACAAATAATTCAATATCGTACGAACACATGGATCAGCAGAACAACATATCACAGTACGTTGGTATAACATCAACAATACAGAAAGAAAATGAAAAAGTAATATATATAATTGATCCATCAAGGAAGTGACTAATTTTTCATTATATATCAGAGGATCAGCAATAACATGTTCAGCGTATATAGAAAACAAAAAAGAAAGTACGACAAAATACAGAGGTAATCAGTATCATAATGAGTCTAGTGGGATCTGGTCTTTGTAGGTGGAGGTAGATTTAAAATCTAGCCAAGAGGACCATGTAGCAACATAATCAGAGTGTTTTTCCAGTACTGAATGAAAAATATCCTCCATGGTTCTATAAAATTCTATCCTCTGGAACCATTCCCAAATCCTGGGGGGGTTTGGAGACTTCCAGTGAACCGGCACTACAGCTCTCGCTGCGTTATTGAGATGTTTGAGAAGAGAGTGTTTGTATTTTGCTAGTGGTATTGTAGTATGGGAGAGTAGCCAGAAGTCAAGCTCAGTAGGAGCCTGAAACCCCAGGATTTCGGAGGAAATTTTAATAACCCTGTCCCAAAAGGCAGCAATTAGAGGGCAGTCCCACCATATGTGAATGAGGGTGCCTTGTTCTTTGCCACACCTCCAACACAGGGGGGACACCGAAGGAAAGAACTTTTGCAAAAGGGAGGGACATCGATACCACCTAGTAAGCAGTTTATATTGTGTTTCCATCACCTCGAAACTTGTAGAGCAACGCGCCATAGTTTCACAATGTTTTTTCCAATTAATATGTATCCCTCGGGGTATAAGGTCAATGTCCCATGTTGTACAAAAATGTGGGAACTCCCGTGAAATGACCATGCAATAATATCTTTTATATACCCGATATAACATGGGTGGGTTCAGAAGATTGGGAACACTTGCTTCAAAAGGTGTGATGTACCCTGTTAGTGCAGCAGCTGTCCTTTGTGACAAAATAAAGTGACGGGTCTGGAGATAGAACCAAAAGTCAGTTGCAGGAAAATCAGTGCCCTCCCTGAGTTCATTAAAAGATTTAACCTTTCCCCCTGAGAGCAAATGTGATATCCTAGTCAAGCCTGCCAACTTCCATCTGGCGGCCGCACCTCCTCCAAGACCAGGCACAAACAATGGGTTAAGAAATGGGAGAAGCAGGGAATTTGACGAAGAAAGACCCAATTTATAATGTAGCACTCTCCAGAGAGCCAGAGTGGGACCAACCGTCAAATGTGAGGAGTGGCCAAAGGTCCTAAGCCAGGGTACTGCCTGCAAAGATAGACCCGAGGACGTCTCTCCAAGTCTACCCACTGTTTAGAGCTGGCGCCAGGTCATGACCAGTCTAGGATCCTATTCAAAATCGTAGCCTGGTAATATGCCGATATCATGGGTAACTGTTGTCCCCCGTGGGCTCTCCTATAAAATAAGTAGCAATGTTTGAACCTGGGTTTCCTGCCACCCCAAACAAATCGGCTAATTGCCTTATGTGTGTCTACCAGAAACTGATGGGGGAGCTTCAAGGGGATAGTTGGGAAAAGATCTTTACCTAGCAATCTTGGTAGTATATTAATTTTCACAATACTCATACGGCCTAACCAGGAAAATTTCTGCCTGAGCCACTGCGTCATTTCCCCACGCAGCTTCCGCAATAAAGGAAGATGATTTAAAGTGACTGTAGTAGATAGAGAGGAGGGGATTAAAATGCCTAAATATTTAATGTGAGTGGGATGCCAGGTGAAGGGAAACGCAGCCCTCAGGGACGAGACTAATTCAGTAGAGAGGGAGACATTAAGAGCCATCGATTTAGTATAATTAATCTTAAAATTAGATAATGCCCCAAAACGTGATAATTCTTTCATAAGATTGGGTAATGAAACAGCAGGGTTTGTAACGACCGCCAGAAGGTCATCTGCAAATAATGCAAGTCTATGTTTATTTTTACCCACTTTCAATCCAGAGATATCAGGGCATCCCTGTCTGGTCCCATTAGAGATAGTTATTGGGTCAGAAAGTAGTCCGTTTATCCGCACCTGTGCCGAGGGAGCCAGATATAGTGCAAGGATTTTTGGCAAGAACACCTCACCCAGGCCCAGTCGTCGCAGTGTCGCTACCATAAAGACCCAGTCTATGTGGTCGAAGGCTTTCTCAGCATCTATGGAAAGAAGCATCATAGGAGTCTTAAGTGATCTTGCATGGGCTATCAGGTCAATCACCCTTATGGTGTTGTCCCTTGCTTGCCTACCCCGAACAAAACCAACCTAGTCAGGGTGAATCACCTCTGGCAGTAATAAACTCAGGCGGTTCGCGATGAACTTGGCATATAATTTAACATCTACGTTAAGGAGGGAGATTGGCCTGTAACTGGACGGCTATCATGGATCTTTGCCATCTTTAGGTATGACAGTGATGTGTGCTCCTAAGGACTGATTCGAGAAAGGGGCCTGTGGAGAGACTGAGTTGCAAGCACGGAGCAAAAGAGGGAGAAGTTTATCTTGAAACATTTTGTAATAAGATATGGGGAAGCCATCGGGGCCTGGACTTTTACCGGATGGGGAGGACTTCAGGGCGGTCATGAGTTCACTATCTGTAAAGGGGTCTTCAAGGGCTGATTTCACATCTGCGGAGAGTGACGGGAATTTAATATCTTCTAGGAAGTCCTCTACTGCCATCTAATGTACTGACTGCTCACAATGGGAGCGCAGCGATGTCAAATTATAGAGATCAGTGTAATATGCATGAAAGATCTCAGCCATCTTATTATCAGAGGCATGAGGCACACCAGAGGAAACCTTAAATTCCTTAAGATAAGTCAGGGATCTTTGAGCTCGTAGGGCACGGGCAAGAAGCTTTCCAGGTTTATTACCCCACCTATGAAATTTATGACCGCAGCAGTGAAACGCTCTGCGGGTGCCCTCATTCAGCAGACTATTCACGGAGGACCGTGCCTCTTGTAGCTCCGCTAACACATCAGAAGTTAGTGTAGATTTATGTGTGAGTTCTAGACGTTTAATTTTAGCATGTAGGGCATCACAGCATTCAGTTTTTTGTTTTTTGAGGTGGGAACCCAGTTGGATGCAGTTACCTTGAATCACGCATTTATGGGCTTCCCACACCGTCACTGGGGAGACCTCGTCAGTCAGATTAAGAGCAATGTAATCCTCAACAGTGTTTTCTATTTGGGCCCTACAGTCTGTGTCTCTGAGAAATCGCTAATTAAAGCGCCATCACCATTGGCGCGGGGGAGGGTGGTGTAAAGGTAGGATAAGAGTAATGAGGGCATGGTCAGAGACAACTATTTGTCCTATTGTGGCATCTTCAAGAAAATCTAGAGATTTGTGGTCCACACAGAGATAATCTATACGGGTATAGCAATTATGTGGGTAAGAGTAAAACGTGTAGTCTCTATCTTTAGAGTGGAGCAGTCGCCAAGCATCTATTAGTTGGAAATCATGCAAATTGATTTAAAGCGTTTGATATCCTTTAAAGAAGATCTGGGCGCACCAGTTGAGGTATCTATAGGAGGCTCCAATGCCCAATTAAGGTCCCCTCCTACCACCAACACCCCTTCCAAATTTTGCTCTATCAATTCCAAAGCCTCCCTCATAAAACGGAGCTGACCCTGATTGGGGAGATAAAAGTTAACAAATGTAAAAATTTGGTTGGCAATAGTAGCCTTCACCAGCAGGCCCCTCTCATCCCCAATAGGAACCTCCGATATATCACTCAATCTAATGTGTTTGGCAAATAAGATTGCAACTCCCTTAGCCTTAGCTAATCATTATAATATCCCTGTGGAAAATTACGTGAGTGTAGCTTCGGAGAGGCACCTCTTTTAAAGTGTGTCTCCTGGAGGAACACCACGTCCGCCTTATCGATATGTAGCGAGTGTAGAAGCTGGGATCTCTTCTCAGGGATGTTAAGGCCCTTCACATTAAACAATATTAACTTCAAGTTAGCCATATTGGCAGGTTACCAAGGAATCCCAATGCTACCACAACACCGTGGCATCATTTTTACCTTGCTGAGAGGATAACCACCCATAACACCCCATCCAATTGGGGGAGGGGAGGAAGGAAAACACAAGAGGAAAAACAGGGGGGAAAGACGTAGACAATGAGAAACAAAACAAAATTACTGTTAGTAGAACAGCAATACTCTGCATCATTAGTCATGGTAAACCATGTACGGCCCATGATCTACAAATATACAGCAGAGCAAGGGGGGTCAGAGGGGAACCAGGATACATCACCATTATATAGCATTGAAATATAAAATAAAAGTATCCAGCAAATAGAGCAGCTCGAAGGAAGAAGAAAACTGGACTAAAAGACTACGAAATCAAGTAGAGTACTGAAAGCCAAAGGCAAAATGGCATTACAGGCAATATTAATCTTGTATATAAGTGACACATCCTAAAACCAAAAACCAAAAAACAAAGAACATGACCCGATAGGAAGTGGCAGTGTTTGAGCAGCCACGAGAAGCAATCAATTACCCAAACAATCGCAGACAGTGGACTATTTAACCATCAGTTGAAGGGCACAACAAGAAGAAAAAAATAGGATTTTGGTACTTACCGTTAAATCCTTTTCTCCTAGTCCGTAGAGGATGCTGGGAACTCCAAAAGGACCATGGGGTATAGACGGGATCCGCAGGAGCTTGGGCACACTGAAAAGACTTAATCTGGGTGTGAACTGGCTTCTCACTCTATGCCCCTCCTCCAGACGTCAGTTATAGGAACTGTGCCCAGGAGAGATGGACATTTCGAGGAAAGATTTTTGTTTAAACTACGGGCTACCAACATACCAGCCCACACCACAAACATACCGTACAACCAGAGTAACATTAAACCAGATAACAGAATGAATTAACAACAGCAACAAGCTGAAACAAGAAATACACAACCCGTGTATAAACTAATTTAACTAGCAAGAAAACACTGCAAGTAATAGTCCGCACTGGGATGGGTGCCCAGCATCCTCTACGGACTAGGAGAAAAGGATTTATCGGTAAGTACCAAAATCCTATTTTCTCTTACGTCCTAGAGGATGCTGGGGACTCCAAAAGGACCATGGGGTTTATACCAAAGCTCCAGAACGGGTGGGAGAGTGCGGACGACTCTGCAGCACCGACTGAGCAAACGCAAGGTCCTCATCGGCCAAGGTATCAAACTTATAGAACTTAGCAAAAGTGTTTGAACCCGACCAAGTAGCTGCTCGGCAAAGCTGTAACGCCGAGATGCCTCGGGCAGCCGCCCAAGATGAGCCCACTTTTCTGGTAGAATGGGCTTTTACTGACTTCGGCCCCGGTAGTCCGGCCGAAGAGTGAGCCTGCTGAATCGTACTACAAATCCAGCATGCAATAGTCTGTTTTGAAGCAGGATGACCAATTTTGTTGGAAGCATACAAGACAAAAAGCGCCTCAGTTTTTCTGGTAACAGCTGTCCTAGTGACGTAGATCTTCAACGCTCTTACAACATCCAGAGATTTTGGAATCGCCACAGCCTCCGTAGCCACCGGGACCACAATAGGTTGGTTAATGTGAAATGAAGAAACCACCTTCGGCAGAAATTGTTGATGAGTCCTCAATTCCGCCCTATCCGAATGAAAAATCAAGTACGGGCTCTTATGAGATAAGGCCGCCAACTCTGACACCCGCCTGGCAGACGCCAGCGCCAACAGCATAACTACCTTCCAAGTGAGAAATTTCAATTCAACCTTACGCAAAGGTTTAAACCAGGAAGACATGAGAAACCGTAAGACCACATCAAGCTCCCATGGAGCTACAGGAGGCACAAACGGAGGATTGATATGCATTACTCCTTTCACAAAAGTCTGAACCTCTGGGAGGACCGCTAATTCTTTTTGAAAGAAAATAGACAAAGCCGAAATCTGCACTTTGATGGAACCTAATTTCAGGCCTGCGTCTACTCCCGCCTGTAAAAAGTGGAGAAAGCGCCCCAAGTGAAAATCTTCCGCAGGAGCCATTTTAGACTCACACCAGGAAACATACTTTATCCAAATACGGTGATAATGTTTCGCCGTAACCTCCTTCCTAGCCTTAATGAGAGTTGGAATGACCTCCCTGGGGATACCCTTACAAGCTAAGATCTGGCGCTCAACCTCCATGCCGTCAAACGCAGCCGCGGTAAGTCTGGAAACACGCATGGACCCTGCAACAACAGGTCCTCTCTTAGAGGAAGCGGCCAAGGATCTTCCACCAGTAATTCCTGAAGATTCGGGTACCAGGCCCTTCTTGGCCAATCTGGAACGACGAGAATCGCCTGAACCCTTGCTCGTCGAATGATCCCCAGTACCTGTGGAATGAGAGGAAGTGGAGGGAACACATACACCGACTGGAACACCCACGGAGACACCAGGGCGTCCACTGCACTGGCTTGGGGGTCCCTTGACCTGAAACAATACCTCGGGAGCTTCTTGTTGAGACGAGATGCCATCATGTCGATCAACGGAATTCCCCAATGTTTTGTCCCCTCTGCAAATACCTCTTGGTGAAGAGCCCACTCTCCCGGATGGAGATCGTGTCTGCTGAGGAAATCTGCTTCCCAGTTGTCCACTCCCGGTAGGAAAACTGCTGACAGGGCGCTCACGTGTTGTTCCGCCCAGCGAAGGATTCTTGTGGCCTCCGCCATTGCCGCTCTGCTTCTTGTTCCGCCGTGACAGTTTATATGTGCCACCGCTGTGATGTTGTCTGACTGTACCAGGACAGGTCGACCCTGAAGAAGGCTTCTTGCTTGCAGCAGGCCGTTGTAAATGGCTCTTAACTCGAGAACATTTATGTGGAGACAAGCTTCCTGGAGCGACCATTTCTCCTGGAAGTTCCTTCCTTGGGTGACTGCGCCCCAGCCCCGGAGACTTGCATCTGTTGTCAGAAGTACCCAATCCTGGATAACAAACCTGCATCCCCCTAGGAGGTGAGGACTTTGTAGCCACCACAGGAGAGAAATTCTGGCTCTGGGAGATAGACTTATCTTCCGGTGCATGTGCAGGTGAGACCCGGACCATTTGCTCAGCAAGTCCCACTGAAACACCCGGGCATGAAACCTGCCAAATGGAATGGCTTCGTACGCCGCAACCATTTTCCCCAGAACCCGAGTACAGTGATGGATCGACACACTCGTCGGCCTCAGAAGTTCCCTGACCATCGTCTTCAGTTCCAGAACTTTTTCTTCTGGAAGAAATACTTTCTGTAAATCCGTGTCCAGAATCATGCCCAGAAAAGGCAGCCGAGTGGTCGGAATCAACTGAGATTTTGGCAAATTGAGTACCCAACCGTGCTGTCGCAGAACCGACAGTGACAAATTTACACTTCTCAGCAACCGTTCCTTGGACCTCGCCTTTATCAGGAGATCGTCCAAGTACGGGATAATTGTAACCCCTTGTTTGCGAAGGAGAACCATAATTTCCGCCATGACTTTGGTGAAAATCCTCGGAGCCGTGGAAAGCCCAAACGGCAACGTCTGAAATCGGTAATGAGAATCCTGTATCGCAAACCTGAGGAAGGCCTGATGTGAAGGACATATCGGGACATGTAAGTAGGCATCCTTTATGTCGACTGACGCCATAAAATCCCCCCCTTCCAGGCTGGCAATTACCGCTTGAAGAGATTCCATCTTGAACTTGAAAACTTTCAAGTATGGATTGAGGGATTTTAGATTTAGTAATTGGTCTGACCGAACCGTCCGGTTTCGGCACAACAAAGAGGCTCGAGTAGAACTCCTCCCCCCGTTGGGACGAGGGAACGGAAACAATTACCCTCTGTAGACACAATTTTTGTATCGCTGCCAGCACCACCTCCCTGTCCGGAAGAGCTACTCGTAACGCCGAAATGAAGAACCGGTGAGGGGGTATCTCCCGAAACTCCAGCTTGTATCCCTGAGACACAATCTCTAGGACCCAAGGATCCAGGTCTGATTGAATCCAGACCTGACTGAATATTTGTAGACGGCCCCCCACCGGTCCGGACTCCCCCAGGGAAGCCCCAGCGTCATGCAGTGGACTTGGTAGAAGCAGGGGAGGACCTTTGGTCCTGGGCGCCTGACACTGCAGGTGGTTTCCTTCCCCTTCCTCTACCTTTTGAAGCGAGGAAGGACAAACCTTTTCCACGCCTGTATTTATTGTGACGAAAGGACTGCATCTGCTGATGTGGTGCCTTTTTCTGTTGTGTGGGAACATAAGGAAGAAAAGAGGACTTACCCGCAGTTGCGGTCGAGACCAGGTCAGCCAAGCCATCCCCAAACAAGACAGTACCTTTGAAGGGTAACGCTTCCATAGCCCTCTTGGAGTCGGCATCAGCATTCCATTGATGGATCCACAATGCCCTCCTGGCTGATATTGACATGGCATTGGCTCTTGATCCCAAGAGACAGACATCCCTCGCCGCATCCTTCAGGTAATCTGCAGCGTCCTTGATATAACCAAGAGTCAAAAGAACATTATCTTTATCAAGGGTATCCATATCATTAGCTAAATTCTCAGCCCATTTAGCAATAGCACTACTCACCCATACCGACGCCACAGCAGGTCTGAGCAATGCACCCGAATTAGCGAAAAATGGACTTCAGAGACGTCTCCAGCTTGCGATCCGCCGGATCTTTGAGAGCTGCCGTGTCAGGAGACGGAAGCGCCACTTTCTTAGACAAGCGAGATAGAGCTTTGTCAACATTTGGAGACGCCTCCCATTTTTCCCTGTCATCCGAGGGGAACGGATATGCCATGTAAATCCTCTTGGGAATCTGCCACCTCTTATCCGGCGACTCCCAAGCCTTTTCACAAAGAGTATTCATTTCATGAGAGGGGGGAAACTTCACCTCAGGTTTTTTTCCCTTAAACAAGCAAATCCTTGTTTCCTGTACCGCAGGTTCATCAGAAATGTGTAAAACATCTTTTATAGCCACAATCATGTACTGAATACTCTTAACTAATCGTGGATGTAAAGCAGCCTCAGTGAAATCGACCTCGGAATCAGAGTCCGTGTCGGTATCCGTATCTACCACTTGAATAAATGGCCACTTTTGCGACCCAGATGGGGTCTGTACCTGAGACAAAGCCTCTTCCATGGACTTTTTCCACACCTGTGTCTGTGACTCAGACTTATCCAACCTCTTTGAAGAAGCTACATTCGAATTTATCGTACTGAGCAATGCGAGTAAATCAGGTGTCGGCTGCGTCGACAGTCCCAAATCTAGCCCCACATCTGCTCCCCCAATAACCTCCTCTGGTGAATAACATTCAGCCTCAGACATGCCGACACGTAGTACCGACACACAGATACACACAGAACGTCCCAGCTAGGTGACAGGCCCACAATGAAGCCCAGATAGAGGACACAGAGGGAGTATGCCAGCTCAAACCCCAGCGCCCATATATCCCGACAAAAGATGTATGTACCCAGCGCTGCTTAATTTATAATGATAAGAAGCACCACACTGCGGCCCCCCCCCCCCTTCTGAATATCTCCCCGTTACTTGTGAAAGGAATGTGGAGGTTCCGGCAGCGTCTCCTTCAGCCGCGTGTTGAAGGAGAAGATGGCGCCTGTGAGCCGCGGGACGAAGCTCTGCCCCCTTCCCGGCGCGCCTCGGCCCGCCAAATTTGAAAATGAAAAAGATGCCTGCGGGGGTTTAAGAAACGGTGCCGAGGCACCGAAAGCCTTCTGCCGGTCCCCGACCTCAGTAACATGCTGCCCAGGGCGCCCCCCCCAGCGCCCTGCACCCTGTAACTACCGTTGGTGATGTGTGTGGGAGCATGGAGCACAGCGTTACCGCTGTGCTGTACCTTCCGTTACTGAAGTCTTCTGCCATCCTGAAGTCTTCTGATCTTCTCATACTCACCCGACTTCATTCTTCTGGCTTCTGTGAGGGGGTGACGGCGTGGCTCCGGGAACAAGAAGCTAGGCGCACCAAGTGATCGAACCCTCTGGAGCTAATGGTGTCCAGTAGCCGAGAAGCAGAGCCCTTAACTAAGAAGAAATAGGTCTACTTCTCTCCCCTCACTCCAACGCTGCAGGGAGCCTGTAGCCAGCAGCTCTCCCTGAAAATAAAAAACCTAACAAAAAGTATTTTCCAGAGAAATTTAGGAGAGCTCTCCTGTGAGTGTCCAGTCAGTCCTGGGCACAAAGTCTAACTGAGGTCTGGAGGAGGGGCATAGAGGGAGGAGCCAGTTCACACCCAGATTAAGTCTTTTCAGTGTGCCCAAGCTCCTGCGGATCCCGTCTATACTCCATGGTCCTTTTGGAGTCCCCAGCATCCTCTAGGACGTAAGAGAAACAACATATCAAAAACATACTAAATATGCCAAATATTCACGTGTCCATGGAGATTTTAACTTGGATTCCAGCCCGCAATTGTCATTCCGTGTTGTCAGCGTCAACTGTGGCAGCCGTGATGGCTTCAGACTCCTCGGATGGGTCAGCTCGTCGTCGCTAATGTTACCACTCTGTGACATGGGTGACATCAGACTGAATGGAAGAGATACAGGCTTGAATGGAATCCTGTATCCGTTGTTCCATGGACAGGAGGTCCTGTTGCAGATCTTTGCGGGTGGGAAGATACCGCAACTTGGAGAGAATGGCAGATAAATCTGAGGATTCTACTGTAGGTTTAGATGGTGGAATGAGAGCAGGGGGCCCTGCAGCCACATTGTCTTCCATGACACCAGAGAGTAAAGAGGGCGATGAGGGGGTTGACGAGGTAGAATCGGACACTGGTGGTCTAAATAGTGTACGAAAAGCTGTGGCTTGGGATGAGTTGGCTGGAGTATTTGTCAATTTCTTGGAGGAACGTCGTCTCGGCATGAGGCACGATTTTAAGCGTAGTCAGAAGGAATTATCTTTGAGCTGAATATCGACACATAGGCGACATATCACGTGTTCCCCTCAGCGTGGCCCGGCTAGGTCATTGTAGTTTAAAGCTCAGTCACCATGTCGTGAAAGGTTGGGCTTTGTTGTAGCAGAAAGCCGCATCGTGTCGGGTCAATCAGGACTTGTATCAGGTGTGCATGCCACAAGAGGGAGAGCCAGACTCATCCATTCCCCTCCAGCTGTTATAAATTTTACAGAGTAGGATGAAAACAGGGTGAATAGATGTAATGTAGAAATGGTGCAGGTGAGGATAATCTGCATATATAGCAAAGAGAGTATAAACACTTTTTAGCAGGAGTGTACAACAGTGCACTATAGCTCCTTTATGTGAGGTCACTCAATGTGGCATAGAGGATGCAGCATCTGTATGTAGTGGAAGTCACTCTCCTACATGAGCAGCAGCTGAGAAAATATACTGAGAGGTAACAGGAGTTGTGGGGACAGCACACAGAAGCCACAAACCATTCAGCTACCTCATCTAGCTCTGCACTTGGCTCAAAGCAGGGTCTCTCCCTGTGGTGGCTAGCAAGGATTCCTCCTCCAATATGGCCGCAGAGAGCTGCTGCTGCTGCTGACAAGAGAGCTCCTCCAGGAGACTACAGCTACACACAGCACCTCTGGACACCTCTTTCCCCTGGCCAGGGGTCAGGAGCCGGGCAGCGTAGGTCTCTACTGTTGGTGAGCACTGTGTCTGAGGCGCCGTGCCGGCCGCCGGGCCTCCACTTCCAGTCCGTGGCTCCCGGAAGCCCGTCCCGGCCACACCACAAAATATAGCTCCCGGCTTCAGAGGAGCAAGTAGGCCGGGGCCCGCAGGAAGGGCAGGGAACGGTCCTGAGTCGCAGGCCGCTCAGTCAGGGTCTCAGCGCAGGCAGGAGCAACAGAGGCACAGTGAAGAAGCCCTGAAATGGTATAAAACCGGTCTATTTCAGACCTAGTGCAGTGGGAGCTCAGCAAATGCACGTCTTCCTCCTTGGCCTGCCAAGCCACGCCCCCACTTTCTCTGAATTTTGATATCTTATTGGTAATTATCTTTGTGTGATTAAGCAACATGACAGTGTGCAGAAATTACCTCTGTCCTTTTATTTCACCAAATCGCTTAATGTCTCTGACATTCAATTGCCTTTAAAGCAGAACACTGTACTCAGGGGCGGATCCATTAGAAAATGACAGAGGGGGCGAGGTTAGCGGTGCCAGGTACAACCCTCCCCCCTTCTATGCACCTGCTCATCACTTTTGTGCTCTGTGCTAAGCTCACCTACCGCCCAAATCAGCACCTGCTCGTCACTGCAGGCTGTGTGCTCAGCAGCCCCCTTTTCAGCCTGCACCAAGTCATCCTTCATCACCATTCACACCTATTGCCTTAAATCACTGAATTCAGCCACATGCTGAGCACCAACCTCAACCGCAGTGCATCCAGACTGACCAAGTCCAAGTTCAAGACATGGCCCTCGACCTCACCCGCCATGCAGCCAGCTGCCAGAGACACCAACGCCCCATGCCGCTTGTGTACCTGCATTATCACACCACTGCAGCATTACTGACACTCAGGGCTAAACCTTTGTGGGCTATTGCTTTATGGAATCATATTTATGAATATTAATATTTAATATAACATATATGGTTATTAATATATGGATATATTTAAATTAATATGCGTTATCATATATATCTGCAAATATATTATGTCAGGCTTACAAATTAATTGGCTGATAAATATATGCAGTCCTTATATATATATGACTTATGAAATTATGAAGTTAAGATTCCTTAAAGAGAGTTCAAGCTTGAATATTACCGCTCTTTTTATATGATTCTTTATTTACAGGCAGATCAAATCGTACAGAATAAGATATACACAGTAGTGATATATATACTAATTATAATTATATTAAGCTATGCTATGTTTCCTTCGTTACATAACATAAAACAACATGACATAAGTTTCACAAACAGTTTCAATTATTATCATATTTATACTTGCAAGTTAAAGATTGCCATCCCAAGAATCATTCCTTCTGCATGTTCTCCGTGACTTCTCCTCCTGACTGACTTCCTTCCTTCTCCTTCTTCTTCTCCCTCTCCCTCTTCCTTCTAACTCCTAACTACAAGTCTGGTCCTTTTATCTCATATTTTACCAATTCAAACTATCATATTCTCATAGTTTCCAATGGAATAGGTAATTATAGGTTTGTCAGATTCCAAGGTGTAATAAAACAAACATTGAACTGGGCTGTCGTGTCCTGTTCACGGAGGCATGGTGTCATAAAAGTGTGGTGTCCACACTGCCTTAAGCAAGTATAGTATTGTAAAATCTGGAATGTCTTTTCATCCAAAGTTCTGTTGTATTGACAAGTTTTCCTGGGGTCGGTTACACAATGTTTTATCAATGGATGTGATCTCTTTTCATAGTAGTTAATTTATACTCCCTAGCTTTTAACATTCACTGGACAATAGACAAACCAGTAGATTCTGATCTACTGTAAGCACACCTGTGAATTCCAATGACCAACAGAGCTCTGTCACATACCTATTATCATTTATGGCCTAATACCTTTTCTCTACAATGACTCTTGATCTTACTGTAACCTCTCTGGCCTTATTTATGACTAGAGCAGAATAAACCTGTTCCCTACACTATTTTTTACCATCTTGCTGTAAAACACAAATATACAGTATATCTATATAAACACATACACAAACCTAATTTCTTAAATCAGCTAAACATTACCTCATACATTCAAACTTATTTCATATCTATTCCTTACTATATATATCCACTATACTGTCCACTATGGTAACATCGCCTATTTATAATGAATTATATTTTGATTCAGACAACATCTATTGCCCTAATATTAGACTAAGTGCAGACAATTACCTATAAGGCAACAGTCGCCCCCTTGTGGCCATGAGAAATTATTTTGATTGGCCACACATTAAACTAGCGTAATTGCTTCCAAATACATTTCAAAATATTTCTTCAAAACATAACTTTTGTTGTAACCCTAATATATACCATAAGTGTAATAATAATAACCATTGTGATTTTAAAAATCTATAAAAATTCTTAGCTTACCTAACCTTATTCTACTTTTTAACTAAAGCAGACAAAACTGAGGTTTTTATTCAGTATTCATGAGGAAAACTAATTTCTACAGACATTTGGAATACCATAGCCCAATTGTAGACCTTTTTTCTGTATCTGGATCAGTACGTTTGGACATTTTTGCTGTTCTTGTATGTAGCAATTTACTGGGATAAGACTGTCATCTGCGTGGTTTGCTTGCAATTGGAGATGCCTTGCGTTTGCATTATGGCCTTGCGTTTGCAACATTTGCACCATTACTAGAAGTAGAATTCTTCGTAGCAGCTGCTCCTTTGCTTGCCATTTCGCTGTTTGAGGCAGAGGGCTGTGTACGTCGAGTGCTGTGTCTTGAACATTCAGTACTTGTGACGACCCTCAGTAATAGTAATAGTCTTTATACAGTCTTTAGCAGTTCTGTTTCCTTTGCGTTTATCCAATGCCGCAGTTGTGACCAGTGTCCATATTGCTTTTGCACAAACAGGTTGTGATTTTGAATAGAACAGGCATATATGAAACAGTCTTTTTTTTTTTTTCTTTCTTTCTTTCTTTCCTTGCTTGTTAATAGTAGGTCTTAATTGTCTTCGGGCAATAGTACCACAAATGGCTGTGAGTAGTACACCTACTCTGTTCTGTATTTCCTCACTGAATAAATTACCATGCAGTCTTAAATCTCCTTATTCTACCTTATACCTATTTATACATCTCAATCTTACATAACCTAATACCAGTTTAACCCATATAAAGGCGTTTTCTATCCTACCTATATTTTGACTAATAATTATTTAAAATGCTTTTGATGTGTATATAGTAACATCCTATCAATACAATAAATGAATACAATTTTGCTTCAAACAGATATTAAATATCTTTTAGGAATGGCTTTGACTAAATCTAATTCCATCCAGTATTATGTTATATGCAGCCATGTGCATATACAGTGACCCTGTTATGCTACAAATAATTCTCTTTGACTTGTTACAGTCTGTATTAAGAGAATTATTCATCCTACTTAATAATCTCGGCCCAATTTGTTATAACGTGGTATACCATCCTGTATTAGATATTTAATTACTTTTGAAGCTTTTACGAAGGAAGCATAGGTAGTATCTACTGTGTAATATTAAAAAAAAACATAAAATATTTACAAGGTATATAATACAATTACATAATAAATATATATATATATATATATATATATCAGACAAATGTTTACATATATTTGATTAAGGTATATGAAGGGATGAGACAGTTCTGTATAATCACAGTGATGAGATGTGCTGTACACTGTTGTGGGGGTGTACATGTAGTTTAAAAGACAAGTAATGATTACTTGTGATGAAAGGGTTAATGAAAACCTTCCCCTTTCTTGTGAAACTGGAAAACTCCTTGAGGATTTGTCCATATATCAGTCTTTAGGGATGCTATGTAGATTTTGCTGGATAGCAGCGATGAAAGGGTTAATGAAGACCTTTTCCCTTGTAAATTGGAGTCTTTTTGGAGTCTTGCACCATTCTGTATACAGGTTGCCAGGATTACTATGAATCAAACAAAAATACATACAATGAATATCACAGATATTTATACAGTGATTTAACATAGCTTGCTATGCATTCTGTCCTATCTGCTGCATGTTATCAGGTACAGAATTTACAAATGTGTCTTTAAAGATTGAAGAACAAACAAACAAACAATTGTTTCTGGCCTGTGCCAATCTTTCCTGTCACATTGTGTATCAATGACAGCACAATTGTCGCTGCAGATATGATGCTGGTTTAATTTGGAAACTGTGGCTGTTTGAACATCAAAGCAAACAATGGCTACATTGGATCTAACAAGTAAAGGAATGATACTACCGTATTCACTTGTGACCATACTCCCTTGTGACGTAGCCTGGGCCCAGACTGTCTTCAACCATAGCGTTTGCTGCTTGGCATGGCTCCTTAGTCGGGAAGAATCTTGGAGCTTCTGAAAAAACCTACTTTTGTGGGGAGAGAAACTTGTTAGACTTTGCCAAATATGTATTGCAGGTCCCAGGGCTTTCTGTCTTTCCACACCTGTAATAAAATGGTTATGGCACCAGGGCATAAAAACATTTTCATCCTGGTGATCCTTTTTGTCATTGTTAATTGGTGTGTGGTTTGCAGAATGACACTCTGCATGTGGTCTCTCTGAGAGCATGCAAACATTTGCACCATCACTAGAAGTCTCTGAGTGCTCTGTGGGGGTTACATAAGTTTGGGAACTTTGTTTGTAAACATGCATTCCTGAATTAATTTCATGGATTTTCCCTTTAAACATGTTTCCAGGTGAATACATTTCAAGGTTTGCAACTCTGGTTGCCATGGGAGTTTTCACCATGGGGAACTTCCCCACCCCTGTGTGCACTGTACTGCTGCTATCAGTGTTTAAATCTGCTGACAATTCACCTTTGCCTAAGGGCATAACAAATTCTTCATTTACATTGGGAACTCTGAGAGTGTATTCAGCAGAATACTCATAATCTGAGTTACAATGATCTTCCCCCTTACTAGACACAGTATAGGGGACATCTCCTATTGCTGCTACCTCCTTTACATTAATGTGCTGTCTGATGATAGACACATCCGGCACATTGCTACTTTCTTCCTTTACCACAGAGGCTGTTCTGCTGGTGGTCTGTGTGACCATAGCAGACTCCATGCGCTGCACATTGATGCAGTCCTGCAACATGTAACTTTCCTTAATTTTAGGATCTTGACTGATTAAGTCATTTCTGACTCCTGTAGACTCTGTGTACAGAGTTTCACATACCTCAACACTATTCCTGTTTGGTGTTTCTATCTCAGCTTGCTTGCTGGATGTTATCTCTTCATCAGAGATCTTGACAATTTGATTACAAACTGTCAGGCTTTTCGCTTCTGCCCCAAACTTTTTCTGTTTATTTTTCTGTTTAAGGGACTTAAATAACGAATGCATTTTTGCATTAATGGTCAGGCACGCCTTACGAAGACGTGAACCTGATTCTTCTTTACATTTCTGTTTGGCTTCTAGAGCCGCAGTTCTGCGCATTTTTCTAAATGCTACAGAAAACTTTTGCATTTTTAACATTTCAATGCTAAATTTATATATTCTTTGTTTTTAGTACTGAAGGTATCCTCTCCTTAAGATTGACCGGTGTCTTAAGGTTAAACTCTAATACCTGGTACATTTATACATTTATTTGGAAATACTCTTTTCCACTGTGCACATTTTCTATTCTAGGCCTTTAAATTCTTTATTCTCATTTGTAACCTATTCCACTGTGATCTTGTATTTTGCCAGCAGGCTTATAGCCTTTGGTGCTGCTTCCTAATAGATATTATGTTAGTTAAAATAACGTATATTGCACTAACACATTTATCCTAGGTTATACAGAATACAAAATTGACATTACACAATGGTAATAAATTTTCATAGATACATCCCCACCGTGATTCTGCAGATTTGGTAGCCAGCTTATAGCATTTGCTACTCCTCATAAATATTATAAATCAGATAATCAGATTCAGTAATAACAAGTCCCTTCGTGGTCGCCAATATTGCTTTATGGAATCATATTTATGAATATTAATATTTAATATAACATATATGGTTATTAATATATGGATATATTTAAATTAATATGCGTTATCATATATATCTGCAAATATATTATGTCAGGCTTACAAATTAATTGGCTGATAAATATATGCAGTCCTTATATATATATGACTTATGAAATTATGAAGTTAAGATTCCTTAAAGAGAGTTCAAGCTTGAATATTACCGCTCTTTTTATATGATTCTTTATTTACAGGCAGATCAAATCGTACAGAATAAGATATACACAGTAGTGATATATATACTAATTATAATTATATTAAGCTATGCTATGTTTCCTTCGTTACATAACATAAAACAACATGACATAAGTTTCACAAACAGTTTCAATTATTATCATATTTATACTTGCAAGTTAAAGATTGCCATCCCAAGAATCATTCCTTCTGCATGTTCTCCGTGACTTCTCCTCCTGACTGACTTCCTTCCTTCTCCTTCTTCTTCTCCCTCTCCCTCTTCCTTCTAACTCCTAACTACAAGTCTGGTCCTTTTATCTCATATTTTACCAATTCAAACTATCATATTCTCATAGTTTCCAATGGAATAGGTAATTATAGGTTTGTCAGATTCCAAGGTGTAATAAAACAAACATTGAACTGGGCTGTCGTGTCCTGTTCACGGAGGCATGGTGTCATAAAAGTGTGGTGTCCACACTGCCTTAAGCAAGTATAGTATTGTAAAATCTGGAATGTCTTTTCATCCAAAGTTCTGTTGTATTGACAAGTTTTCCTGGGGTCGGTTACACAATGTTTTATCAATGGATGTGATCTCTTTTCATAGTAGTTAATTTATACTCCCTAGCTTTTAACATTCACTGGACAATAGACAAACCAGTAGATTCTGATCTACTGTAAGCACACCTGTGAATTCCAATGACCAACAGAGCTCTGTCACATACCTATTATCATTTATGGCCTAATACCTTTTCTCTACAATGACTCTTGATCTTACTGTAACCTCTCTGGCCTTATTTATGACTAGAGCAGAATAAACCTGTTCCCTACACTATTTTTTACCATCTTGCTGTAAAACACAAATATACAGTATATCTATATAAACACATACACAAACCTAATTTCTTAAATCAGCTAAACATTACCTCATACATTCAAACTTATTTCATATCTATTCCTTACTATATATATCCACTATACTGTCCACTATGGTAACATCGCCTATTTATAATGAATTATATTTTGATTCAGACAACATCTATTGCCCTAATATTAGACTAAGTGCAGACAATTACCTATAAGGCAACAGGGCCACATAACAAAATCTTGAAAGGACCCCCCCAGTGCTCTGCCAGGGCAACAGGAGGGGTTTTGATGGGAGTCAGAACCACTGATCTTATGATATGATCCTGTGCTGCTATTCTGTTATACTGATATGAACCTGTACTGCTGTAACATATTCTGTTTGGAGAACTGCCTAACAATCTGAACTGCCACACCTGTAAATTATTGAATTCGGGTATTTCAATCAGACCCGTTGCCACAGGTGTATAGAAGTATAAAATCAAGCACCCAGTCATGCAGTCTCCATTTGCAAACATTTGTGATACAAAATGGGTCATTCTGAAGAGCTCAGTGACTTCATGGTACTGTGATAGGATGCCACCTTTGCAATAAGACGGTTTGTGAAATTTTGTCCCTGCTGGATATTCCACGGTCAACTGTTAGTGATCTTATTAGAAAGAGAAGCGAAAGACCAAGTAAAATCACAGAGCAGGATCAATGACTGCTAAGGCGCATGATGCGTAAAAGTTGCTGATCCCATAGCTGAAGAATTCCAAAATTACACTGGCATTAATATAAGCACAAAAACTGTGTGGCAGGTGCTAATGGAATGGGTTTCCATGGCCGAGCATCTGCATGCAAGCCTCACATCACCAATTCCATTGCCAAGGGTGGAATGGAGTGGTGTAATGTACACTGACACTGGGCTGTGGAACAGTGGAAATGTGTTATGTGGAGTTACGAAACGTGCTTCTCTGGCAGTCAGATGGGCGAGTCTGTGTTTGGTGGATGCCGGTAGAACTTTACCTGACTGGCATTGTGCTGTGAAGTTTGGTGGAGGAGGGATAATGTTATGGGGCTGTTTTTCATGATTTGGGCTAGGCTCCTTAGCTCCAGTGAAGGGCAATCTTAATGCTTCAGCATACCACGACATCTTGGACAATGCTTTCAACTTTGTGGCAACAGTTTGGGGAAGGCTCCTTTGTATTCCAACATGACTGTGCCCCAGTGCACAAAGCAAAGTCTCTAAAGATATGGTTTGATGGGTTTGGTGTGGAAGAACTTGACTGGCCCGCAAAGAGCCCTGACCTCAATTTCATCGAGCACCTTTAGGATGAACTGGCATGAAGCTCGTGAGCCAGTCCTTCTCATCCAACATCAGTGTCTGACCTCATTAATGCTCTAGAGAAGGAATGGACACAAATTCCCACAGAAACATTCCAAAATCTTGTGGAAAGCCTTCCAAGAGGAGTGGAGACAATTATAGCTGCAAAAGGAGAACCAACTTCATATTAAAGTAAATATATTTGAAAACAATGTCATTACAGTCCCTGTTAGTGTAATGGTCAGGTGTCCGAATTTTTTTGTCCATATAATTTATATAGATCTATCTATCTATCTATCTATCTATCTATCTATCTATCTATCTATCTATCTATCTATCTATCTGTCTGTCTGTCTGTCTGTCTGTCTGTCTGTCTATCTATCTATCTATCTATTTATAGACTTACCATACTATCTCTTTAAACAAGGTAACTCTTGGATTACACAGGTTTCTAGCTAATAAAAACCAGTAGAAATGCAGGTTGTTTTTTTTTCAAGATTCATTTTTATTAGTTTTCAAATAAATTGGGAGGGGGAGGATTACAGAAATAAAAAAGGGAGGGGAAGGGAGCAGACATTGCATCATAATAATACATACATATAGTGTTCTCAGCAGCAATTCAATACATCAAATCAGTCTACACTATGAGGGGCAATTGTGAACAGCGTACAATGGAAGTCATCTCCTAAAGGGGGTACAGTGTCTGGGTGTAACAAAGGCGGACTGTCCTAAAATTGTCGTTTCGGAATACTCTGGTGAGCCTCTCTAGAGAGTGGCTTTCACTGTAAACAATGATGGTATGTATGACCAGGGACTTACAACTTCCAGTTTGGAAGTATACTATCGAGTTAGGGGAGGTGGTTTCAAGGGAGGCATGTCTTCCTATATTCACTCCATACCGCCCATTTTGTGGCTTGCCTGGCGTTTCCTGAAGCAAAGGTTACACCAGCCATCTCAAACTCAAAATGAGATTGAACAGCAGCTTCAATAGCAGAGACCATAGGTATCACCGGGGAGCGCCAATTACGTGCTAGTAGCGACTTTGTGGTAGCCAAAATGTGGCCCAAGACATATCTAGTTTGATGAGGGATATACCTGGGAAATAGGTGTAGTAGGGCAAATGTTGGTTGGGGAGATATAGGAAAGCCCACAATCTTAGAGATGAGATCAAAAACTTGATGCCAAAGGGCAGAGACCATAGGACACATCCAAAACACGTGCATGAGCGTACCTACTTTACCACATAAGCGCCATCAATCATTGGGGGTAGTTGGCCATATGGAGTGGAGGAGGGCCGGGGTGAAACATTGGCGATGTATTAATTTATAAAACTGTTCTATGTGTGATACACATTTAGACAAATGAAAACAGGAGTCAAATATCAAACGCCATTCATCCTCAGAACACAATTCAGGTCGGATTCCCACTTCACCTGAGATTTAAGTTTAACCGGATGAGGGGGCCAGTTGAGAAGGGCATACCATCTGGAAACTGTACCTTTACGCTCAGTTCTCATAATCAAGGTATGAATATATTTGGGGATCGGTAGTAGTCTGCTATGCGGCATAGTTTACACTCTGTAGCCAGTGTCTGAGCTGAAGATATTTATAGAATTCTCCTTTGGGAAGAGAAAACTTAGATTGCAGTTGGGTGTATGACATTAAAGTACCCTCTTCCATTACATCTTGAAGAGTACTAGCCCCTTGGGAAATCCACAAGTGAAATGAAGGATCTGGAACCAGACCAGTCATTCCGTCCAGTGGTAAATCCAGCGTGGGGAGAGATATTTCTGGTAACAACCCCACCAAGGCCAGCCAAGATATGCGTGTGGATTGCACCACAGCCGATCTCGAGAATAGGTTCAACCCCTCTGTAATGGGCAGTCCCAAGACACTAGATAAAGGGAGAGAACATAAGAGGCCCCTTTCCCAGGAGACCCATATTTTAGGAGCATCCGTCTCAATCCACGCTCCCAACGGGGCCAATATATATGCTGTCTGGTATAAATGTAAACCGGGAAAAGCTAAACCTCCCCTTGATTTCGGTAAGGACAATATTTTACGAGCTAGTCTTGGTTTTTTGCCTCTCCACACATATTGGATTAATACAGAATTAAATTTGGTCAGCAAGGCATTAGGCAATAGGATGGGAATAGTCCTAAATATAGCAGCTTAGGGAGCAGGACCATCTTCAAAGCTGCTATGCGACCTAGCCACGATATATTATATAGCATCCAGTCTTTAGTTAACATTGTTAGTTTAGTCAAAAGGGGGGGGTAATTACATCGAATAAGGTCTGAAACCTTAGGGGGAATATGGATGCCTAAGTATTTCAGGCAGTTTACTTGCCAGGCATAAATTATATTGAGATTTCAATTTATTGAGTAGGGCAGCAGAAAAATTGATCGGGAGCGCCTCTGTTTTAGACGTATTGAGTTTGTAATACGAGACAGAGGAGTAGGCCTGCAAGACGTCATGGAGAGCCAAGAGGGAATCATGAGGTTCGGTAATGGTGAGAAGAACATCATCCGCAAAGAGACATACCGTATACATATGACCAAACAAAGGCAGACCCTTCACCCTGCTCTCATCAGGCACTGTCCCCTCTGCCTTCAAGCATGCACTCCTCTCTCCTATTCTTAAAAAAACCTACCCTTGATCCAAACACTCTCTCCAACTACCAACCCATCTCTCCTCCCTTTCGCCTCCAAACTCCTTGAGCGTATTGTCTACAACCGCCTTACTTCCTTTCTTTCCTCACACTCACTGCTTGACCCATTCCAGTCTGGCTTCCGTCCTCTCCACTCCACTGAAGCTGCCCTTACAAAAGTATGCAATGACCTCCATGCTGCTAAATCTAAGGGACACTACTCTACTTATTCTACTTGATCTCTCTGCTGCTTTTGACACTGTGGACCATCATCTCCTACTGCAAATCCTTCACTCCATTGGTCTGCGTGACACTGCCCTCTCTTGGCTGTCCTCCTACCTTTCTGACCATTCATTATCTGTCTCCTCTAATGACTCCACCTCCCCCTCACTTCCACTAACTGTAGGGGTACCCCAAGGTTCTGTCCTTGGTCCTCTTCTCTCTCTATACGTCCTCACTAGGAAAGCTCATTAGTTCTTTTGGTTTCCAATATCATCTCTATGCTGATGACACCCAAATCTATCTTTCCTCTTCAGACCTCTCCCCTGCTCTTCTCACTCGTATCTCCAACTGTCTCTCTGCTACCTCTTCCTGGATGTCCCAGCGCTTTCTTAAACTGAACATGTCTAAGACCGAGCTGATCATCTTCCCTCCCTCCCGCATTACCTCACCTCCTACAAGCTCATTATCTATTGATGGCACTACTATCTCCTCTAGCCCCCAAGTGCACTGTCTTGGAGTAATCCTTGACTCCTCCCTCTCCTTCAAACCACACATTCAGCACCTCTCACATACCTGCCGTTTTCATCTAAAAAATATTTCCAGGATCAGACCCTTTCTGACCCAGGATGCTACTAAGACTCTTATCCACTCACTGGTCATCTCCAGACTGGACTGCTGTGATCTCCTCCTGACTGGCATTCTTGACAAATACCTCTCTCCACTCCAATCTATCCTCAATGCTGCTGCCCGGCTCATCTTCCTCACCAAACGCACTACGTCCACCTCTCCTCTCTTACTAGACCTTCACTGGCTCCCCTTCCCTTTCAGAATCCATTTCAAGCTTCTCACACTCGCTTACAAAGCCCTCACCCACTCCTCTCCCATTTACATCTCTGACCTTATCTCCCTTTACACTCCCACCCGTCCTCTTCGCTCTGCTAATGCACGCCGACTCTCCTGCCTACGGATTACTTCCTCCCACTCCTACCTCCAAGATTTTTCACGTGCTGCACCACTTCACCGGAATTCCCTACCTCTCCCCTTCAGACTCTCCACCTCTCTACAAAACTTCAAATGGGCTCTCAAGACCCACTTCTTCACCAAACTCAGCCAAATCTCATCCTAACCCTCTGTTCTACGCTCTCTACGTACCCCATCTGTGTCACCCCTGTCTGTCTACCCCTCCCCTTTAGAATGTAAGCTCTCACGAGCAGGGCCCTCTTCCCTCATGTGCTTATCCTTTCTTACTTTAATAATCTTCAACTGCACCAAATCCAGCAGTCTCCTGCCACCTGATACTTATTCCAGTGTCATCTGCTGATGTAACTATGTTCATTTACCCTGTACTTGTCCTATACTGTCATCAACTGTAAGTTGCTGTTTTCCTGTTTGATTATTTATGTACTCTGTAATTGGGCGCTGCGGAACCCTTGTGGCGCCATATAAATAAAGGATAATAATAAAATAATAATTAATGCGAATAGATTCCGCTAGGGGTTCTATAGGCAACACAAAAACCAAGGGAGACAACGGGCAGCCCTGGCGAGTACCATTAGAAATCATAAATATGGGAAAGAGCATACCATTTATAAATACTGTAGCTGAAGGGACAGAGTAGAGTGCATTAATTGGGGATAGAGCCCTACCTGAAATACCAAATTTAATCAAAACTGCTTTCAGATAGCCCCAGTGTAATCTGTCGAACGCCTTCTCCGCATCTAGTGAAAGTAACAAAAGAGGGTCTGCTGATTCGGAGAAGGCATCCAAGACATCTATAATCCTCCTAGTGTTATCGGGAGCTTGGCGATTCCGAACGAAGGCAACCTGGTCTTGGTTAATAAGGGTTAGTAGTAACGGATTTAATCTATTAGTTATCAATTTAGCGTAAATTTTTACATCTGAATTCAAGAGAGCTATAGGGCGGTAGTTAGATAGCATAACTGGGTTCTTTTCGGGTTTGGGAAAAGTTACTATTCTGGCCTCCAACATTTCTGATGGGAACGAGCCAATTGACGAAGCTTCGTCAAAAACCGCCCTTAAGACTGGGACCAGGGTATCTCTAAAACATTTTAAAAAACCCGTTCGTGAAGCCATCTGGGCCAGGGGCTTTATCTGATGGGAGACCATCATTAACCCGCCTAATCTCCTCTATGGTCCAGGGGCGTTCCATTAATTGAAGGGAGTGGTGATCCAAGCAAGGTAGGTTCAATTTACTCAAAAAAGCGTCACTCTCAATACTAGTTGGTTGCGGAGTAGAAGGGTCTGTGCGGAGATTATATAGGGCTGAGTAGTACTCTGCGAAGGCATTGGCTATGTACGAAGGGTCAGAAACTTTTAGTCCTTTGGCATTAATAACTTCTTCAACTCTTTCATTTGCCACTTTGCCTCTCAGCTTCCTGGCTAACATTCTTCCCGCCCTCTCCCCCTGGGTATAGAATTTATGTTTTAGCCTAAAAAGGTTCTTATGTACCTCTTTTAGAGTTAGGATATTCCATTCTTCCCTAGTGCGGAGTAGTTCTCGATAGAGCAATTTATTATTGGGGGGAGGATTTAAGTCTATGTTCCAAGTCTGTTAAGCGCGCTTCTACGTCATCCTGCTGCTTACGCAACAGCTTTTGGTGTCGAGCCGCAGCTTGGATAACTGAGCCCCTAACTACAGCCTTTAGTGCACACCAGTTGTTAAACACGGATGTGTCAGCTGGATCATTACATTCTAGATAGGAGGATAGAGCTTGAGAGAGATATGACTTGGCTTCTTTATCAGTGAGAAGGTACTCGCCAAGGCGCCATGGTCGTGGGGAAGATCGATGGGAAGTCAAATCCCAACGCAATTTTAAGGCTGAATGGTCCGACCATGGAACTGGTAGTATAACGGCTCACCGTATTTGGTGAAACGTCCATTTGTCTGACAACGCCAAGTCAATCCTGGAGAATGACCCATGGACCTGGGAGTAAAAGGTGTAATCCTTACAGTTAGGATTCCGTGCCCTCCATACGTCATACAGGCCATACTCATGTAATATGCGTCCAAATGATTGGGAGTGATCCCGGGTTGGATGGGTTTTTAAAGGGCGTTGGGCAGACGACTTATCTAAGCGTGGGTCTAAAACCAAATTAAAGTCTCCCAGTAGTAATAGTGCTCCACTGAGGCAAGACTGAAGGGTAGTACAGAATTTCCAAATAAACGTGATTCGCTTGACATTAGGGACATAAACCACCGCTAATGTGACCGGTTTGTCATTCAATGTCCCAGTAAGAATTAGATATCGGCCTTCAGTGTTATCCAACAAAAAATTACATGAGCGGGAGAATAAAAAGGCCACTCCAGCCTTCTTCTTAGGTCCGTTGGACATATAACAACATGGGAAATTGTGTTTCGAAAACTGAGGGAGAGAGGATGCCATAAAGTGGGTTTCCTGCAAGGCAATCACTTGTACTTTAAGTTTGACAAAGTGACCTAAAGCAAGCCTCCGTTTATTTGGGGAGTTAAGGCCTTTAGCATTAAGGGATACTACATTAACCATTTTGTGGGTAGAGGAGAGAATGCTGGAACACAGGACTGATTTGGGAATGTGAACCGGAGAACACGTCTATTGCTAAACATGTGCTATATATATATATATTGCAATGAGAGGGGGAGTAAACAAGGGGATAAAAAATGGTAAAAACAATAGAAAAAGGAAGGAAGAAATAAGTCGAGCATCTTGAGGGCGCAACTTGAGGCCGCCTAACATAGCGGCGCATAGAAGGCAGCGGCCAAAATGGCCACCCCCTACATTCCAAAAACAAAGACCCCGTGGTCCAAATTGGGCTATAACTATAGTGCCTGCACCTGTCGGGCTGATAGCATATCGATTGAATAGGATAAATTTAGACCACGGGTTCTAATATAAACAACTATGGTACAAACAGTAACACAGAACAATCTGTAAAGAGAGAAAACATAAAAAACACCAGTGAACACAAACCTATTCGGTAGAGACGAGTAGATCAGCCGTGTAGCCGATTATCTCATCTAACAGTATATATAAAATAGTATGAATACATAACATATGGAAATAAAACATACGAGTAGAATGTATAGCATATGAAGTAAAGTAACATACGACCATAATGAACGTCAGGGCAAAGTCACAAAGTCACAAGCCGCACTCTGCATTCATGGGGGATGGAGCTTAGTAGCCCAATTGGGGGAGATTTTATGATCTGTGGTCTTTACAGAAGAATCATCCTCCAAGTTCCAGGATCGCAGAAGTTGGGAGCTGGCTGCCGGTGTGGAAACTACACTTGTGGCCCCATTCCTCCTGATGAATAGTTTGGTTGGGAATCCCCAGCGATAGGGAATATCAGCCTTCCTCAAAGCCTTGGTCACCAGGTAGAAGGAGCGACGAGATGCCAACGTGGCAGCGGATAAATCACTGAATATCTGGAGATCACCTAGGATATCTTCGGAGGAATCGGACGGACGAACTGCACGAAGTACCATCTCTTTGACATGGAAATAATGAAACCGCATTATAGTGTCTCTTGGGGCATCTTTAGGGGCATTTCTGGATTTAGGGAGACAATGAATTAGATCTAGTAGAAAGTCTGTTATCGTAACTTTTGGGAGCAGTTTAGTAAATATGTCCGTGGCGAACTCAAGCAGGTAAGTCGCTGAAACAGATTCCGGGATACCGCGTATTTTGATATTGTTCCTGCGCGACCTATCCTCTAAGTCTCCAAGTTTGGCGCGGAGTTCAGTGATTTCTGATTGCATATCATCATGAAGGGTGATAAGCCCGTTGTGGGATGTAACCACTTCTTCCAATTTGGTTTCCAACTGGTCAGTGCGTTGACCTACTTCGTCTATAGGGGGTCATTCCAAGTTGTTCGCTCGCAAGCGGATTTTAGCAGATTTGCTCATGCTAAGCCGCCGCCTACTGGGAGTGAATCTTAGCATCTTAAAATTGCGAACGATGTATTCGCAATATTGCGATTACACACCTCGTAGCAGTTTCTGAGTAGCTCCAGACTTACTCGGCATCTGCGATCATTTCAGTGCTTGTCGTTCCTGGTTTGACGTCACAAACACACCCAGCGTTCGCCCAGACACTCCCCCGTTTCTCCGGCCACTCCTGCGTTTTTTCCGGAAACGGTAGCGTTTTTTCCCACACACCCATAAAACGGCCTGTTTCCGCCCAGTAACACCCATTTCCTGTCAATCACATTACGATTGCCAGAACGATGAAAAAGCCGTGAGTAAAATTCCTAACTGCATAGCAAATTTACTTGGCGCAGTCGCAGTGCGGACATTGCGCATGCGCATTAAGCGGAAAATCGCTGCGATGCGAAGATTTTTACCGAGCGAACAACTCGGAATGACCCCCATAGATTGTTGGCAAACCTGTAGCGCTGATCTGAAGTCCGCTGAAATATCCACTTTAAAAGGAGGCCAACAACTGCTTCATTGATCCGATCGTTAGCGGAGCATCATCTCCCAGGCCAACCTGCGTATTCAGAGTCGTAGGAGAGGGCTCAAAGGGAGAGCTCAAAGCAGATAGCTTGTGGGGTTTTTCGGTAGAGGAAGCATTTTTATTCGGACGTGGAGGAGAGTGCGGTTTAACGAAATTAACGGGAGAGACTCCAGCTGGATCCTTCTTCCGTTTGGGCGGCATTATCGCAGTTAGTGTATGTGTATATCAAATCACACTGGTGAAATAAGTTGTATTCAAGCAAGTGAGAGTAATTATAGAGACAGGTAATAGGTGTCACATCAGAATGTTACTGTATATATGATTTCGGAGCAGAAGGGGTGCAGTGAGTGTTCACATATGACGTTGACGTGCCACGTGCATGATGGAACCCGCAAACATTAAGATCTGCAGCCGGTGAAATCGGCAGTAAAAAATTTCAAGGTAATAAACTCAGCAGCTGTATCGATGTATATTTCCACTTAGATAATGGGTATTATAGATAATGATGCCGTTGGGGTGAAATTCCCCTCTAATGGATACATCCACCAGATGGCAGCGTGGCTGATGTGGGGATCGTGCACCCCAGTTTTCCCTTCTATCTGACCCAAGCTGGAGGTATATGCTCCACCGCAATGGGGTGTGGGAGAGGCAGAATAGTGAGTACTGAGGGGGGGGGGGGGGGGGGGAGATGGGTCCAGCTGCAGCTTATATTTTTGTCCGCTATTACAGCCCCCCTCTCATCTCTCTTCCCGAGGCAATCACCACCTCCCATCTGTGGCCGGCTGTCCTGTGCACAGAGCTGGATTAAGGCTTCAGGGGGCCGGGGTACTTACGACAGGGGGGCCCTAAGAGCTAAAATGAAAACCATAATTTCTTTAATCACCACAAAGTATAATATATATATATATATATATATATATAGTGCAAAGGATGGCGGCACTCCGAGTCTTGTAATAATGAATCAATTCTTCACTTTATTAGCTCAACAGGAGATAACAGAATGTGACAAGGATAAACAAATATATACCCACACCAGGGCATGTCATATTACCTGATCACATCCGCTGTGAGCGTCCCGTCCATGTCGTCTCCTGACTAATAGAGTGAAAACTTAATTCATTATTACAAGACCGCCGCCATCCTTTGCACTACATCGGATCTAATCCATGGAGGGCACCGGAGCATTTAACTACTTATAAAAGGAGCCAGTGCCGGTCTGAATCCACGGTGTGTGTGTGTGTGTGTGTGTGTGTGTGTGTGTGTGTGTGTGTGTGTGTGTGTGTGTATATATATATATATATATACATACATACATACACACACACATATATATAATTTTATAACACAGATATCATTTATATATATATATATATATATATATATATATATATACACACACACACACACACACACACACACACACATACACGTCCATATATAAATGCATATACACCAATATATACAGTATATATACAATATATATGTATACACACACAGACACATGCATTTATACACACACTATAATAATATATATGTATATATACACATACCTAAACTTTAAATGCAGCCAGCCTTACTGTTATTGGATAGCAGTCGCTCAGCTATCCTGCGTACAGCGCTGGCGTTTGGCAAGGGGGAGCCGGGACAGGCAGCCAGGAGCCATGACAGCCACCCTGTATGCAGCGCCGGCGTTTGGAAGTGTGGAGCCAGGACAGGCAGCCGGGAGCCGGGACATCCATTGCTCAGCTGTCCTGTGTGCGGCGCCGACGTTTGGCAGTGGGAAGCCTGTAGCCGGGACAGCCGGAGCTTAGGTACACTGCTTGTGGTGTTTAGCAGTGCAGCCGTGAGCCAGGAGCGCAGCAACGCTGCGGTGGGTAGCGGGGGGCCCTTTAAAAAAAGGGGGCCTGGGGTACGTACCCCCAGGGCCCCCCCCCCTTAATCCGGCTCTGCCTGTGCACAGGTGTAGGGTCCAGGGCAATGGGTAGACAGAAGCCACGGTACGCAGGCACACGGAGCTCCCCCGTGTAGAGACGGAGGTCACCCAGCCGATGGGAAGCGCTGCCTGTCTTCTTGCGCACCGCTGACCGGGATCCAGCAGACACTTTTCTCCGCCGCTGTGTCGCGACCTCCAGTTCCCTCCACCCAGGCACAGGTACCGCAGGCTGAGGGGATATGTACCAGCCAGCTGGGGTTCTAAAGTAGGGAGCGCGGGCGACTCGGCGTCCCTGGTTCTCCCGGCCGGATACCATGCGCACTCCACTCCCCGGCTACGGAAGCTGTTCAGGCCGCAGTGAGCAGACCACGCTGGGTCGTCTTATATGCAATATATATATATTTGCCCCAGGTTTCTTTCCTCTGTGTTTTTAAACATTAGGAATATTATGTTGATTCTGCAGAGAGCTTTTGGCAAAAACCGGATTAGAGTCCTGGGGTTGGATGTGAGAAGAGAGGGTGGGTTCTCCATCAATTTAGGGCCAGTTTGGGCTATTAACCTCACAGAAGACTAATTAGGACTTTCAGATGTAGGTGTGTGTTAATAGGTTGTGGGCCTGAACATGTGTCTCTCACACTGCTTGGGAAAAGGAGAGACTATGTAGTCTCTGTGAGAGAAACTTGCTCTTGAAATCCAGTGAGCTGTGCCTGGTAAAAACATCGTGTTGTATTTTTATTGAGGTAGGATTATCCTGTGTATAGTTAGCGCCGGACGATGAAGTTTTTATTTTGATGTTTATTTCTATTTTTTTTGCACAATAAAACTGTTTAAGGCCAGTTGCACCAAACCAATGGATTTGTCTGATCTCTTAGCTGCTGCATCCTGCCATCTAACCAGTACCTATTTCCCTTACCAGTGTCGGACTGGGGCATGAAGGGTCCACCGGGGGAATGCAGTTTTTGGGGCCCATTCTTATGGATATGGCTGGTCACCAGAGCGGGTGTGGCCAGTCCCCACAGAGGCTTGGCTAAGGTCTTGGCCCCTTGATAAATATATTAAATACTGATAGTCTATGTAATGCTTGATAATGTACCAAATTAACAACAATAATGCACTGTAGAAATTACACACCATAGCAGTATAAAGTAACATATGTATCATACAACACTCTGGAGTCTGATATGTGAATAAACCATACACTCTAGATGTTATATGGTATAGTGCAGTGGTCTCCAACCTTAATTGGGGTGTGAGCTTTCGGAAAATAAAACCTCTGAAAGAGCTCTCCCCTCCCCCCAACGTTCCTGTGAAAGTGGGTTTGGTCTCACAAAAGTGGGTGTGGCCTCACAACTACAAGTAATGCCCCCACCAGCAGTGCCAGTTACACAAGTAATGCCCCCCCAGCAGTGACAGTTACACAAGTAATGCCCCCCAGCAGTGCCAGTTACACAAGTAATGCCCCCTCAGCAGTGACAGTTACACAAGTAATGCCCCCCAGCAGTGCCAGTTACACAAGTAATGCCCCCTCAGCAGTGACAGTTACACAAGTAATGCCCCCTCCCCCCCAGCAGTGACAGTTACACAAGTAATGCCCCCCAAAACGGACATTTGCTGGCCCTCTGCCTGGAGCTGAAATACCCCTTTCTCCCACAATCACTGGGTTACTGGAGGGGATCAAGCCCGCGGAGCCAGAGGGTCCCCCCTGGGCCCTTGCAGGTTGCGGCCTATTCCCACTTCTACAGCCTGGGGATCAATTTTGGAGTGAACCCGGTGAGGTTTCCAGAACGTCCGGAAGTTCGGGATCGGCACCCTCTGCTGACCACCGCCTAATGTGCTCTCACTCACACAGGAGGCCCTTGCTGTCCCATTACCTGCTGCCAGGAATGTGTGATTGCAGCCACAGCACTTCCCGCAACTTCCTCTGACTACTTCCGTCCGGAGGTCCCGGTGCTTGTGGCCGGCTGCAGACCTGTATGTGCTCTGCCGCTGTTGGAGGACGGAACGTGGATGCTGCACCCCTGCTGCATCCTCTCACTGTTTCCTCTTGCTGCTTTCTCCGGAGGTCCCGGATCCCATGGTGGCCGCAGCCCTATATGTGCAGCGGCTCTTCTCACTATTCTGCCGCTCTGAGGTGCATACTCTATTTGAGACACTGTGCATTATTTGACTGAAATATGATGCGGACCGGCAGCCGCATCAGGAGCCGTTGCGCGAGCTCTGATTGGATGACTGCAATCACCATATTAATATGCACCCACTGCCACGCAAGCTACCTAGGAAGCGATGACGAGCTACCTGTCGCTCGCGAGCGATGGGTTGGCGACCACTAGTATAGTGTATGGTATAACATCTAGAGGGAATGGTTTATTGAGATTTCAGACTCCAGAGTGTTTTTTAGTACTAGCGCAAAACTCTCAAAATTCTTTAAATAGCCAGTAAAGTATATGTTCACAAGCATATAGGATGGTAATATTTTGCTGCTTGATCTATTATTACATTATTGGCTAATTATTGTAAATAATAGCGCACGGGCATGGCTCTTTTTTTCAACATATGTATAATGTATAATTTAAGTGCACAGTCCAGAACCTCGGTGGGGCCCCGGGCAGTGGGGCCCACCGGGGTTTCCCCCCTGTGCCCCTATGGGCCAGTCCGATCCTGTTACAATATCTATATTAGTTAAATCTATATATTTCTATATTATATATAACATACATTCCATCCAAAGGACTGTAAGTGCCCTCAACATATGCAGTATTCAGTGCTCCTCACTTGAACGGGTTCAACAGAAAGTGGGTGAGAATCCCTCAGCTGTGGCACCTATTGAAGAGAGAGTTATTTAACAATGGAAATTGCCTTTCTAAAATTCTATTTTACACAATTAAATGTATATCATAAATATGTACGAGGAAACATTGTCACAGCATACGTGGGGTATCCAATTAAGATGTGATAATTTTTTGGCCGATAATAATGGTCTGATTTTTTACCAAAGGTCATTATCAGGCTATCCAATTATAGCCTGTTTTTGTCAGCTGCAAAAGGACCCGCTATTGGGCCTAATTCAGAGTTGATTGCAGCAGCAATTTTGTTAGCAGTTGGGCAAAACCATGTGCATTGTGGGGGAGGGGGGGGGCAGATATAACAAGTGCAGAGAGAGTTAGATTTGGGTGGGGTGTGTTCAAACTGAAATCTAAATTGCAGTGTAAAAATAAAGCAGCCAGTATTTACCCTGCACAGAAACAAAATAACCCACCCAAATCTAACTCTCTGTACATGTTAGATCTGCCCCACCTGCAGTGCACATGGTTTTGCCCAACTGCTAACAAATTTGCTGCTGCGATCAGATCTGAATTACCCCCATTGTGCAATAACACATGGGATCCAGGGATCCTATGTGTTATCACGGCTCAGAGGGGTGATTATCGGGGATTATTCACACAAAGCATAATCAGCCTTCTGAGCCGTGATAACACATAGGCCCGGGAACTTATCCCGGATCCCATGCGTTATCGCACATGGGATCTGGGATAACAGCCAGGTTTCAACGCTAACTGGCAGGAGCGGTTCTTGGTGCGGGCAAGCAGTGCCTTTGCCCGGGGCGCTCGGCCTGGGGGCGTGGCCGCAGTCACCCCGCAGGCACCGCCGCCTACCCGCACCCCGGCTGCAGTAGACGCCGTGGGCTGTGTGGGCGTCCGCTGCAGCCGGCTCCAGGGACAGACACTAGAGGTCAGTATTGACCTCTAGTGTCTGTGCGGAGCTGCTATGGGAGAGACGTCATGACGTCTCTCCCATAGAGAGGAGCCAGCGGCCAGACGGAGCAGCAGCAGCGATCGGGAAGCAGGAGCGGGGCAGTGGTAACTATTGTTTTTTTTATTTTTGTGTGTGTGCACAACTACTGGGGGCAAAGAAACGGGGCACAACTACTGGGGGCAAACAAAGAGGGGGCACAACTGCTGGGGGAAAAGAAAGAGGAGGCACAACTACTGGGGGCAAAGAAAGAGGGGGCACAACTACTGGGGGCAAAGAAAGAGGGGCCACAACTACTGGGGGCAAAGAAACGGGGCACAACTACTGGGGGCAAACAAAGAGGGGGCACAACTGCTGGGGGCAAAGAAACGGGGCACAACTACTGGGGGCAAAGAAAGAGGGGGCACAACTACTGGGGGCAAAGAAACGGGGCACAACTAATGGTGGCAAAGAAAGAGGGGTCACAACTACTGGGGCAAAGAAACGGGGCACAACTACTAGGGGCAAAGAAAGAGGCTGCACAACTACTGGGTGCAAAGCAACAGGGAGCACAACTACTGGGGGCAAAGCAACAGGGGGCACAACTACTGGGGGCAAAGCAACAGGGGGCACAACTACTGGGGACAAATCAACTGAGGGGCACAACTACTTGGGGCAAATCTGGGGGCACAGCTACTGGGAGCATAACTGTGGCCACGCACCTCCCCTATGAGGCCACGCCCTTATTTTTTGTGCGCACAAACTGTTTTGCCGTGGGGGGCGCCAGTGGAAACTTTCACACTGGGCGCCACAAGGTGTAGAACCGGCCCTGCTAACTGGATAGCCCCTGGTGAAACTATTAGCAACGGTAAATTACCACTACTTATAGGATACCCCCATAGAGTGTTTTTGAAAAGCATACTTTTAATCTGAATTAGTATTTGATGACAAATGTGAGAGCGCTTGTTTAAATGATAGCGACAGATGTCAGCAACTATGTATCTGGTCATAGCAGTTGTAATTTATATATAGGCTTACCATACCCAGGGCCGGTGCAAGGCTTCTCAACATCCTAGGCAAAATTTCAGACTGCTGCCCCCCCCCCCCCCCCCCCCAAACCACACATCGAGTCTTAATACATACAGGAAATATGGTAAAACCCAGAAAACAGGTTTTATCGCATTTTACTGTTAGTACATCCCATCCAGCTGACTCTTGGTGGGAACTTCAGGACAGATTACTGCTGTAATGCTGTAGGCATTCTACCCAGGGTGCACGAAAACTGCTAGACCAGGGCTGGATTAAGCCTTCAGGGGGCCTATATATTTATCTATGCAGTGGTCGAAGTGGAAATTTTGAAGTGGGTGTATAGAAAAGTAAAGGTTGCAATTATGTGCATGCCTATGGTGCGCTCGCTCCGGAAAAGGGGGAGAGGCCACTCAAAAGGGGGCATGTCCTTCAGTGTAGTATCCCTTATACTATCTAGTACTGGTGCCCCTTTCACATTATACCACACAATATAAGCCGAAATTCACATTAGAGCACACGGTATGAGCCGAAATTCATATTATAGCACACAGAATGAGCTAAAATTCACATTATAGCACAAAGAATGAGCTGAAATTCACATTACACCACACAGAATGAGCCAAAATTCACATAATACCCCACAGTATGAGCCGAAATTCACATTATAGCACACAGTATGAGTCGAAATTCCATTATAGCACACTGAATGAGCCGAAATTCACATTACAGCACACTGAATGAGCCGAAATTCACATTATAGCACACAGAATGAGCCGAAATTCACATTATAGCACACGGTATGAGC
Source organism: Pseudophryne corroboree (assembly GCF_028390025.1). Taxonomy (NCBI): domain Eukaryota; kingdom Metazoa; phylum Chordata; class Amphibia; order Anura; family Myobatrachidae; genus Pseudophryne; species Pseudophryne corroboree. Next base: position 230,090,862 of record NC_086450.1, read on the forward strand.
CGAAATTCACATTATAGCACACTGAATGAGCCGAAATTCACATTATAGCACACTGTATGAGCCGAAATTCACATTACAGCACACTGAATGAGCCGAAATTCACATTATAGCACACAGAATGAGCCGAAATTCACATTATAGCACACGGTATGAGCCGAAATTCACATTATAGCACACGGTATGAGCCGAAATTCACATTATAGCACACTGTATGAGCCGAAATTCACATTATAGCACACTGTATGAGCCGAAATTCACATTATAGCACACTGTATTAGCCGAAATTCACATTATAGCACACTGAATGAGCCGAAATTCACATTATAGCACACGGAATGAGCCGAAATTCACATTATAGCACACGGTATGAGCCGAAATTCACATTATAGCACACTGAATGAGCCGAAATTCACATTATAGCACACTGTATGAGCCGAAATTCACATTATAGCACACTGTATGAGCCGAAATTCACATTATAGCACACTGAATGAGCCGAAATTCACATTATAGCACACTGTATGAGCCGAAATTCACATTATAGCACACTGTATGAGCCGAAACACGGAGGACAGGGTATCACACACGCAGGGGGTGTACAAAGCACCATACATGGGCCGGGGGGTCATCACACAGGGCAACAGGGGCAGGGGAGCACTGGGTGACACACACACAGAAAGACAGTGGGGGGGACAGGGGGGCACAAGGTGTCACGCACATAGAGGGAGGGTCCACACACATGGGGAATGGGGGGTAGGAGGGCACAGGGCTCTCCAGCAGACACTCACCGCTGCCATGTCCAGTCAACCTTAGCTTGAGCTGCAGGGTGTCACTGTCAACAAGGGAGTTCCGCAGCGCGGAACCAGGCACAGTCCGAAGAAGAGGCTGGCAGCAGGAGGATCCGAGCGCCAGCATCTATGCAGCCCCATGGTGATGTAGCCGCCCGGTTGAGTAATTGGTGGCGCCCGGTTGAGTAATTGGAGGAATCGAGGCACTGTGCACGGGCGGCTGCTGGAGGAGGGAGGGGGAGTGTGTGTCCGCGGTAACTGCTGGGGAGTAGTGTGGTTCAGAGCTCCGGCACCGCCGTGACTGGAAGCAGCGGTGGGGGGAACATGAGCATGCTAGGCGATTAAATAAAAACACGACCAATATATATATATATATATATATATATATATATACACATACATATATACACACATCATACATACATACATATATATACACATATATATATATATATACACACACACACACACACATACATATATATATATATATATATATACACACACACATCATATATATATATATATATATATATATATATATATATATATTGTCATTCCTTTCTGCCTTTTATATATTTAAATATACACCCTCACCCCCGCCCTTTACTGTATAGATCTAATGGTCCCCCACCCCCTAAGTATTTCCCCCCTCCCACCCTGACCATTTATATTAGAAAGAGATCTTACAATCACTGGAAGTTTGTGGCAGCTTCTTCTTGGTGCGGGGCGGGAGTATGACGGCAGTTACCGCGGCGAGGAGCGGAAGAAGACAGTTGCTATAGCAACTGTAACAATATCCGGCAGCAGCTGCTTACTCTATGTGCAGAGAGTATTAGAGCCGATGGGTTACACTGACATTGTCCGTGCGGTCAGCCGGCTGATAACAGTTGGGCGGCCGCGTCATCCCTTCAGCGCGGTCAGTGTAATCCATCGGCAGCTGCTCTAATACTCTATGCACATAGAGTAAGCAACGTGCTGCCGGATATTGTTACAGTTGCTATAGCAACTGTCTTCCGCTCCTTGCCGCACTAACGCCTGTAACATTCCTCTTAAGGAAGAGGAGAATCGCTCACCGGCAGCGTGAGCAGCCGCCTTCACGTGGCCGGCGCCCATAGGCAGCTGCCTAAAGCTGCCTAGTGGTGGCGCCGGCCCTGACCATACCATCCCTTTAAACTGGATCTGGTCAGGATCCCAGCAGTCGAAATACTGACACCAGAATCACGATCCCACTTGGAATGTCGACACCAGCATCCCGAATAGTGTGACAAGCCCGAAGCTGAAATCCCGAGTGGGGTGTTAGGTTTAGGCCGTGGGGGGAGGCAGGGGTAAAGTTTAGGCACCCCCGGGAAGTTTAAGGGGGCCATTGGGGGAGGGTAAGTATACTTACCTTCCCCCTGTCGGGATTCTCAAGATCGGGATGCCGTGGTCGTTATTCTGACCGCCGGCATTTCAATCCCAACCCCTTTTAACCAAGAAACTCATGGATTAAATAGGTTCTGTGGCTGATTATGCAGGCTCAATGTCAGTCCGTTTAAAGGTATAGTATAGTGAGCCTACTTATCTATAAAAAGTATCTATTTGTTGCCTTCAACAAAAATAAACTAATTCAGCTGATTTGAAACACATGTAGTATTTATACAGTTCAGTCCTGTTCCCTAGGTATCTAAAAACTGTTAACATCATTAAAAAAAATACAGTTTTTTTTAAATACTAGCTGAATACACATGATTTGCTACGGAATTCAAAGAAGAATAATGGCAATCTTTGTCAGGCCGCACCTCTGGGCTTCCCCATATTGATGCTGTCAAAATGCTGGTGCTGAGAAGAATAATCCGCCTCCTTCTCTGCCCCGTCCCGCCTCTGATGCTGTCCTGCTCAGTGCTGTAAATGCTGGGACGACAGGCCAAGCTCCGCCCGCTCTATTTAAATATGTTAAGTTTGCAGGCTGACTCTATGTGAAAGGGCCCTAGGTGTCCTTGTTTAGCTTCGACACTAAAGTATGCCACTGCCCCTACCTGTGTGTGCCTCTACCCCTACCCGTGTGTGCATCTGCTCCTACCCATATGCCTCTGCCCCTACCCGTGTGTCCCTATATCCTGACCTGTGGGTGCCTCTGCCCCTACCAGTGGGTGCCTCTATCATTACCTGTGGGTGCCTCTGCCCCTACCCATGGGTGACTCTGTTCCTACCCGTGGGTGCTTCTACCCTTACACGTGGGGGCCTGTGTGTAAATTGCTCCAGGCATTACAGAGTTATGCCAAAAACTGTGAATTTTTACATGTCACCCCCTTCCCATCCCTACCACTAGGGGTGTCTTACCCCATTTTATTTTTGCCCAGATTGTAAGTCATATGTGTACCAAGTTTGGGATAAATTGCTCCAGACATTCCAAGGTTATGCCTGAAAACTATGGATTTTGACATGTCACCCCCTTGCCACCCCCACCCTTAGGGGTGCTAGGGGTGTCTTACCCCCACAGTATTTTTTTCCAGATTGTAAGTCATATGTGTACCAAGTTTGCCCGAAAACTATGCATTGTTACATGTCACCCCCTTCCCACCCCCACCCCTAGGGGTGTCTTACCCCACAGTATTTCTGTCCAGATTGCAAAACATATGTGTACAAAGTTTGGTGTAAATTGCTCCAGGTATTCCAGAGTTGTGCTGAAACACACACACACAAATGTTTTATATATATATATATATATATATATATATATATATATATATATATAAAACAGGATTTTGGTACTCATCGTTAAATCCTTTTCTCCTAGTCCGTAGAGGATGCTGGAGACTCCAAAAGGACCATGGGGTTTAGACGGGATCCGCAGGAGCTTGGGCACACTAAAAAGACTTAAAACTGGGTGTGAACTGGCTCCTCCCTCTATGCCCCTCCTCCAGACCTCAGTTATAGGAACTGTGCCCAGGAGAGACGGACAGTACAAGGAAAGATTTTTGTTTTAACTAAGGGCTACCAAACTACCAGCCCACACCATAAACATACCGTATAACCGGAATAACGCCAAACCAGATAACAGTATGCATAAAACTCCAGCAACCAGCTGCAACAAACCTATACACAACTCGTGTACAAATTAACTTAACCAGTAAGAAAACACACTGCAAGTAATAGTCCGCACTGGGACGGGCGCCCAGCATCCTCTACGGACTAGGAGAAAAGGATTTAACGGTGAGTCCCAAAATCCTGTTTTCTCTTACGACCTAGAGGATGCTGGGGACTCCAAAAGGACCATGAGGATTATACCAAAGCTCCAGAACGGGCGGGAGAGTGCGGACGACTCTGCAGCACCGACTGAGCAAATGCCAGGTCCTCATCGGCCAGGGTATCAAACTTATAGAACTTAGCAAAAGTGTTCGAACCCGACCAAGTAGCTGCTCGGCAAAGCTGTAGCACCGAGACACCTCGGGCAGCCGCCCAAGATGAGCCCACTTTCCTGGTAGAATGGGCTTCAACCGATTTTGGCACCGGCAGTCCTAACGAAGAATGAGCCTGCTGGATCGTACTACAAATCCAGCGTGCAATAGTCTGTTTTGAAGCGGGATGACCAATCTTGTTGGCCGCATACAAAACAAACAACGCTTCAGTTTTCCTAGTAACAGCTGTCCTAGAAACATATACTTTTAACGCTCTAAGAACATCCAGAGATTTTGGAATCGCCCCCTCTTCCGTAGCTACCGGAACCACAATAGGTTGGTTAATGTGAAATGAAGAAACCACCTTCGGTAGAAATTGTTGACGAGTCCTCAATTCCGCCCTATCCGAATGAAAAATCAAGTCTTATGAGATAAAGCTGCCAATTCCGACACTCGCCTGGCAGATGCCAGCGCCAAAAGCATAACGACCTTCTAAGTGAGAAATTTCAACTCAACCTTACGCAAAGGTTCAAACCAGGAAGACATGAGAAACCGTAAGACGACATTAAGGTCCCATGGAGCTACAGGAGGTACAAACGGCGGATTGATATGCATTACACCCTTCACAAAGGTCTGAACCTTGGGAGGGCAGCTAACTCTTTTTGAAAGAAAATAGACAAAGCCGAAATTTGCACTTTGATGGAACCCAAGTTCAGGCCTGCATCTACGCCCGCCTGTAAAAGGTGGAGAAAACGACCCAAGTGAAAATCCTCCGCAGGAGCATTTTTAAGCTCACACCAGGAAACATACTTCCTCCAGATACGGTGATAGTGTTTCGCCGTAATCTCTTTCCTAGCCTTAATGAGAGTTGGAATGACTTCCCTGGGAATACCCTTACGAGCTAAGATCTGGCGCTCAACCTCCATGCTGTCAAACGCAGCCACGGTAAGTCTGGAAACACGCATGGACCCTGCAACAACAGATCCTCTCTTAGAGGAAGCTGCCAAGGATCTTCCACCAGCAAGGCCTGAAGATCCGGGTACCAGACCCTTCTTGGCCAGTATGGAACGACGAGAATCGCCTGAACCCTTGCTCGACGAATGATCCCCAGCACCTTTGGAATGAGAGGAAGTGGAGGGAACACATACACCGACTGGAAGACCCACGGAGACACCAGGGCGTCCACTGCCGTGGCTTGTGGGTCCCTTGACCTGGAACAATACCTCGGGAGCTTCTTGTTGAGCCGAGACGCCATCATGTCTATCAACAGAATTCCCCAGCGTCTTGTCACTTCTGCAAATACCTCTTGGTGCAGAGCCCACTCTCCTGGATGGAGGTCGTGTCTGCTGAGGAAATCCGCTTCCCAGTTGTCCACCCCCGGTAGGAAAACTGCTGACAGTGCGCTGACGTGTTGTTCCGCCCAGCGAAGGATCTTTGTGGCCTCCGCCATTGCCGCTCTGCTCCTCGTTCCGCCTTGCTGGTTTATATGGGCCACCGCTGTGATGTTGTCTGACTGTACCAGGACCGGTCGATCCTGAAGAAGACTACTTGCTTGGAGCAGGCCGTTGTAAATGGCTCTTAACTCGAGAATATTTATGTGGAGACAGGCTTCCTGGAGCGACCATTTTCCCTGGAAATTTCTTCCTTGGGTGACTGCGCCCCAGCCCCGGAGACTTGTATCTGTCGTCAGAAGTACCCAATCCTGGATACCGAATTGGCGTCCCCCGAGGAGGTGATGAGCTTGTAGCCACCACAGGAGAGAAATTTTGGCTCTGGGAGATAGACTTATCTTCCGGTGAATGTGTAGATGAGATCCGGACCATTTGCTCAGCAAGTCCCACTGAAACACGCGGGCGTGAAATCTGCCAAATGGAATGGCTTCGTACGCTGCAACCATCTTCCCCAGAACCCGAGTACAATAATGGCTCGACACACTCGTCGGCTTCAGAAGTTCTCTGACCATCGTCTGCAGTTCCCGAGCCTTTTCTTCTGGAAGGAATACCTTCTGTAACTCCGTGTCCAGAATCATGCCCAGAAAAGGAAGCCGAGTGGTCGGAATCAACTGGGATTTCGGCAAATTGAGCACCCAACCGTGCTGTCGCAGAACAGATAGTGACAACTCTACACTTCTCAGCAACCGTTCCTTGGACCTCGCCTTTATCAGGAGATCGTCCAAGTACGGGATAATTGAAACCCCTTGTTTGCGAAGAAGAACCATCATTTCTGCCATGACCTTGGTGAAAATCCTCGGAGCCGTGGAAAGCCCAAACGGCAACGTCTGAAATTGGTAATGAGAATCCTGTATCGCAAACCTGAGGAAAGCCTGATGTGGAGGATATATCGGCACATGTAAGTAGGCATCCTTTATGTCGACTGACGCCATAAAATCCCCCCCCACCAGGCTGGCAATCACCGCTCAAAGGGATTCCATCTTGAACTTGAAGACTTTCAAGTATGGATTGAGGGATTTTAGATTTAGAATTGGTCTGACCGAACCGTCCGGTTTCGGTACCACAAAGAGGCTCGAGTAGAACCCCTTCCCCCGCTGGGACGGAGGGACGGGAACAATGACCTTCTGTAGATACAATTTTTGAATCGCAGCCCGGACCACCTCCCTGTCCGGAAGAACCACTGGTAATGCCGAAATGAAGAACCGGTGAGGGGGCATCACCTGAAACTCCAGTTTGTATACTTGAGACACGATTTCTAACACCCAAGGATCCAGGTCTGATTGAATCCAGACCTGGCTGAATACGTGAAGACAGCCCCCCACCGGTCCGGACCCCCCCAGGGAAGCCCCAGCGTCATGCGGTGGACTTGGTAGCAGCCGGTGAGGACTTCTGGTCCTGTGCGCCTGAGGCTGCAGGAAGTTTTCTTCCCCGTCCTCTACCCTTTGAGGCGAGGAAAGACGAACCTTTCCCACGCCTGTATTTATTGTGACGAAAGGACTGTTTTTGTTGATGTGGTGCCTTTTTCTGTTGTGTGGGAACATAAGGAAGAAAAGAGGACTTACCCGCAGTCGCGGTCGAGACCAGGTCCGCCAGGCCGTCCCCAAACAAGACAGTACCTTTAAAGGGTAGAGCTTCCATAAACCTCTTGGAGTCGGCATCAGCATTCCATTGATGGATCCACAAGGCCCTCCTGGCAGATATCGACATGGCATTGGTCCTTGATCCCAAGAGACAGACGTCCCTTGCCGCGTCCTTTAGGTAATCCGCAGCGTCCTTAATATAACCGAGAGTTAGAAGGACATTATCTTTATCAAGAGTATCCATGTCACTAGCTAAATTCTCAGCCCATTTAGCAATAGCACTGCTCACCCATACCGACGCCACAGCAGGTCTGAGCAATGCACCCGTATTAGCGAAAATGGACTTCAGACACGTCTCCAACTTGCGATCCGCCGGATCCTTGAGAGCTGCCGTGTCAGGAGACGGAAGCGCCACCTTCTTAGACAAACGGGATAGAGCTTTATCAACAGTTGGAGATGTCTCCCATTTTTCCCTGTCATCAGAGGGGAAAGGATACGCCATATAAATCCTCTTGGGAATCTGCCATTTCTTATCCGGTGACTCCCAAGCCTTTTCACAAAGAGTATTCATTTCATGAGAGGGGGGAAACTTCACCTCAGGTTTCTTTCCCTTGAACAAGCAAATCCTTGTTTCCTGTACCGCAGGTTCATCAGAAATCTGCAAAACATCCTTTATAGCCACAATCATGTACTGAATACTCTTAACTAATCGTGGATGTAACGCAGCCTCAGTGAAATCGACCTCGGAATCAGAGTCCGTGTCGGTATCCGTATCCCCCACCTGAGTAAAAGGCCTCTTATGGGACCCGGATGGGGTCTGTACCTGAGATAAAGCCTCCTCCATGGACTTTTTCCACACCTGCGTTTGTGACTCAGACTTATCTAACCTCTTAGATAAAGAAGCTACATTGGAATTTATTGTATTAAGGAATGCTAGTAAATCAGGAGTCGGCTGCGTCGACAGTGCTACATCTAGCCCCGCATCCCCACCTCCCATAACCTCCTCTGGTGAATAACATTCAGGCTCCGACATGTAGACACGTAGTACCGACACACAACACACACAGAACCGTCCCAGCAAGGTGACAGGCCCACAATGCAGCCAGAAGAGGAGACAGAGGGAGTATGCCAGCTCACACCCCAGCGCCTGTATATTGGTACACGAATATATGTACCCAGCGCTGCCTTATTATCAAAAAGACTGGTACCCCACTGCGGCTCCCCTCAGGAGATGCCCCATTTACTTGAAATCAGCGTGGAGGTCCCGGCAGCGTCTCTCCCTCCGTCTGGTGCAGGGAGAAAATGGCGAGTGTGAGCCGCGGACCGAAGCTCCGCCCCCTTCCCGGCGGCTTCGACCCGCCAAATTCAAACTCATGTAAAATGCCTGCGGGGGTCTGTAAAAGGTGCCTCGGCACCCACAATCATATGCCGCCTTTACAAAACTTCAGTAACATGCCTCCCAGGGCCACCCCCCCCCAGCGCCCTGCACCCAGTGACAACCGTTGGTGATATGTGTGTGGAAGCATGGAGCACAGCGTTACCGCTGTGCTTTACCTTCCGTCACTGAAGCCTTCTGCCGTCCTGAAGTCTTCTGATCTTCTCATACTCACCCGACTTCTGCCTTCTGGCTTCTGTGAGGGGATGACGGCGTGGCTCCGGGAACAAGCAGCTAGGCGCACCAAGTGATCGAACCCTCTGGAGCTAATGGTGTCCAGTAGCCGAGAAGAAGAGCCTTGAAACTCACAGAAGTAGGTCCTGCTTCTCTCCCCTCACTCCCACGCTGCAGGGAGCCTGTAGCCAGCAGGGCTCCCTGAAAATAAAAAAACCTAACAAAAATCTTTTTCTAGAGAAACTCAGTAGAGCTCCCCTAGTGTGCATCCAGTCACTCCTGGGCACAAAGTCTAACTGAGGTCTGGAGGAGGGGCATAGAGGGAGGAGCCAGTTCACACCCAGTTTTAAGTCTTTTTAGTGTGCCCAAGCTCCTGTGGATCCCGTCTATACCCCATGGTACTTTTGGAGTCCCCAGCATCCTCTAGGACGTAAGAGAAATATATATATATATATATATATATATACACACACACATATATATATATATATATATATATACATACACATACATATACACACACACACACACATATATATATATATTTATATACTAGGTGATTCATCGCGCCCTGTGGGCGCACTTCACAACGTCGTAAGGGGCTGTGCACTCTTAACCCTTGCACGCCCTTGTGGCGTGCAATATTTTTATTATATGGAGTATTACCTCCAATCATAATTGTGTGAGTGGAAAAATATTGCACGCCACAAGGGCGTGCAAGGGTTAAGGGGGCGCAGCCCCTTACGATGGTGTGAAGTGCACGATGACTCACCTAGTACAGGTTGAGTATCCCATATCCAAATATTCTGAAATACGGAATATTCCGAAATACGGAATTTTTTGAGCGAGCGTGTGATAGTGAAATCTTTGTTTTCTGATGGCACAATGTAAACAAACTTTGTTTTATACACAAAGTTATTAATAATATTGTATTAAATGACCTTCAGGCTGTGTGCATAAGGTATACATGAAACATAAATGAATTGTGTGAATGTACACACACTTTGTTTAATGTACAAAGTTATTAAAAATATTGGCTAAAATTACCTTCAGGCTGTGTGTATAAGGTGTATATGAAACATAAATGCATTCTGTGCTTAGACTTTGGTCCCATCGCCATGATATTTCATTATGGTATGCAATTATTCCAAAATACGGAAACATCCAATATCCAAAATACTTCTGGTCCCAAGCATTTTGGATAAGGGATACTCAACCTGTGTATAATATATATAGATCCAACAGACGGTAGCACTCACATCTTCATGATAAGCAAACGCTGGGGTGTCCACTCAAATACCACAAATACCAAGGTATTCAAATTTGTAGATAAAATTCAGAGGGGGCACTCTCCAGACTTTTTTGATATATACAACTGTTCATTTATTTGTGATATACTTTACATGATCAGCATAATGGCAAGATTTTCCTCAAGCGCTTTCGGCCCAGCAAGGGCCTTCCTCAGGAGGCACTGCACATCAATAACAACTTCCAACAGAAAGGAACAGAACTCCAGACATCCAGCAATAACGCTGGTCCTGCCTGACTGGCTCTAAATACCCTCACCACTTAAAAAAGGCGCCAATAATACTATGATGTCATCAACAGGGGACAACATTTTTTTTTTTTGCTTAATTATCACATATTAAAAGGACATATAGCACTACAGTGGTCCCCACCAAAGGGCACAGATACCTGAAATCCTATTAGGTAAGCATAAGGCAATGGGGCCGCAGCAACCCATCTCTAAAGCCCGCCGCGTCCCGGTCCATGGAACGCAAACGTCACCCGGCCGGAAGTGCCCAGACGCCAAATGGAACGCAAACAGGAAGTAAGGCGCTAATCCCCCTCAGCAGAGGGTACAACTCAGACAAAGCATTATCAAAACATCATAGCTAGGCGGAATGTCATTATAACACACCAACCTTGTACCTCCCACCCATAGAGGGCAAGTGTATAAATACATCATTATGCAGGTGGCAACGTGCATATAAATTGCACAAACGAGGATAGTAGAGCCAGACAGTGCAGCTAAAACATTTCCCAACAAACCCCCATCACTCCATATTTAGCTAGAACCTCGGAGTGCAATGGCTGAGCGACAACGAACCACTACATAAGAATAACCCAATTCTGAAAACATTCTACCACAATTTAATTGGGCCGGTTCAACGTCCCTCCATTGCACTCTAAGGATCAAAGATACACCATTAAAAACACACCAAATATAACTCAAATTGTATACAGATAGCTAACAACAGACAAAAACACTATAGGGTGCATCGGGCAAGCACCGCTTCCTAGATTTCACAGGAATACCTATCAACGTAGGAAAACGTTTAACGGGTTTGACTCATTCAGACCATTAGGTGTCACTGAACCCAATCTGTGTCAAACCCGTTAAACGTTTTCCTCCATTGATAGGTATTCCTGTGAAATCTAGGAAGCGGTGCTTGCCCGATGCACCCTATAGTGTTTTTGTCTGTTGTTAGCTATCTGTATATAATTTGAGTTATATTTGGTGTGTTTTTGTCAGGTCCGGGTGTTTTTGTGAATCCGTTAACCCGGGACCAACCACAGGTGTAGGTGCTGGGGTATGAAGAAAGCAGGGAGGACGAAGAAAGTTCTGTTCTATATATTTATTGAAATTAACAATTCCAGTAAAGAGTTAAATGACAAGTTTGTTAATCATCATATCATACTGAAGTATTGCAGGAATGGCAGAAAAAATATGCAGGATAAATCTCAAAGACAAATAAAAGAAATGTTCATGGTACTGTAAGCAAAAACAAGCTGATGAATAAATGTTGAATTGTCCAAATATAAACAAGCTTTGATGCTGAACTGCAGAATGTGATTAACTGGATAATGCAGACATGAAGAAATAACTGTAAGGATTTGCAATGGAGTTTTGAGAGTTAACTGAGAGACTGTGAAGAATTATCCTTGTTATGACAACATAGCAAATATAAAGTACTGAATTGGGTTACTTGCGGGTTCCGGAGATCACTGTGAAACTGTAGTAGATGACAAGGTGATGAATGGGTTAAATGCAGAGTTGAACAAACGAACAGCTGAGGGAAATGGAATCCTCCAAACTTTGTATGGTTGAAAGCAGACAGACAAGGTAACCTCATGCAGGACTCTGGGAATCCAACTGCTTCCAGTAGGTATGCAATTAACTGACAGCACAGCGGGGAGCTGATGGATCTTTTAGCAGTGAAGGCTGCAGACGGACCTCTGGGAACGGAGGCGATATCTGGACCACGGGAATCACACAGGAATGCACGGAGAGAGCTCAGAGCTAGAGCACAGCGTTGATACAACAAAGCACTGGCCCAGAGTAACATGATCCCAGCCTACTTAAAGGCAGCACAAGCACGGGATTGGCTTACACCTGCCCACAGGTGTTTTCACAAGTGCTCTGTATTACCTATTTGGTCTCCAACATGGCCACCTCCTATACAGCAGACACACCGCAGTGCCTTAGGCCATTTGGTCCCCGCACTCCCAGTTCCCAGACTCTGCATTACCTGTGCCACTGATCACGCCGCGTCCCCACACGGGCGCACAGCACCGCGAGCAACCGCACTGGCAACGGATGAATCCCAGAACCCGCAGAGGTGAGAAACCGGTTCGTGACAGTACCCACTCTTCTAAGGGTGGTCTCCGAACACCTTTGAACCTTATCAGGATTTTTGGAGAAGTATTTCTGTACCAGTCTTGGAGCATGAACATCTTCAGAGAAAACCCAGGATCTCTCCTCCGGACCGTAACCCTTCCGACCAGAAACTGTAAACGTCCATATCGGGAACGTGAGTCCACAATCTCTTTAACTTCAAATTCCTCATTCTGCAAAGAGTGAACTTTAGGAGATTTGGACTGGGTAGTACGGAACTTATTGAGAATCAAAGGCTTCAGTAAAGATGTATGAAAGGCGTTAGGAATTCTCAAAGAGGGTGGCAACTTGACTTTGTATGACACAGGGTTGAGTACTTTTACAATGGGAAATGGACCAATAAACTTGGGAGCAAATTTCTTAGAAGGAACTTTGAACCTGAGATTGTGCGTAGAAATCCAAACTTGGTCTCCCACCTTGTAATTCGGTACAGCTTTACGTTTTCTATCTGCAAAAGATTTATAACGAGCGGAAGTTTTGACCAACGACTTACGCACACAACTCCAGATTCTGGATAGACGTTGAAGCTCTTGATCTGCTGCTGGAACCTCTAGGGCTGGCAATGGATGGAACTCCGGCACACGAGGATGAAAGCCGAAGTTAACATAAAAGGGCGTAGATTCTGAAGACAAATGGAAGAGATTATTATGAGCAAATTCTGCCAATGGAAGGTAGTCAACCCAGTCATCCTGTGAGGACGATATATATAGCCGGAGAAATGTTTCAAGGTCTTGATTTACTCTCTCAGTTTGTCCATCTGTCTGAGGACGATATGCAGAAGAAAAGTTCAACTTGACATTTAAAGATGAACAAAGCGACCTCCAAAACTCGGCCACAAACTGTGTTCCCCGATCAGAGATGATCTCTCGAGGAAGGCCATGCAACTTGAAGATTTCAGAGATGAACAATTTGGCTAGTAAAGGGGCTGATGGTAATCCAGTTAATGGAATGAAATGTGCCATTTTTGAAAATCGATCCACTATCACCCAAATGGTATTTCGCCCTTTTGATGGAGGTAGATCGGTCACGAAATCCATTGAGATATGAGTCCATGGTTGCTTGGGTATGGATAATGGATGTAATAAACCTGGTGGAGAACTTCTTGGACTCTTATGTTGGGCACATTTAGGACATGCTGCAATAAACTCTTGGACATCGGCTTTGAGACGTGGCCACCAATAAGACTGTTGAATAAACTTGAGAGTCTTTAGAACCCCGGGATGACCCATGAAGGAAGAGGAGTGAGCCCAGCTAAGCAGCCGTTTTCGAAGATTTGTGGCGACAAAGGTCTTACCAGGCGGAGGAACTGGAGAGGTTCGAGTCATTAAAAAGGACGTAGAATTCACAATGGCTTGATTCGTGGTAGCATCATTTGATTCAGAAGAAGCAAAGGACCGAGAAAGGGCATCTGCCTTTTTGTTCTGAGATCCTGGACGATAGGTGAGCTTGAAATTAAATCGTGTGAAGAAAAGCGCCCATCGAGCTTGTCGTGGATTTAAGCACTGAGCTGACTGCAGATATAGAAGATTCTTATGATCAGTATATACTGTAATGCGATGTTGTGCTCCTTCTAGAAGGTATCTCCACTCCTCAAATGCCGACTTGATGGCAAGTAATTCTTGCTCACCGATTGCATAATTACGCTCGGCCGGGAGGAACTTTCGGGAGAAATATCCGCAGGGATGGACTTTTTTATCTTCAAAGACTTGTGACAACACAGCTCCTACTGCTTCTGTAGATGCATCCACCTCTAGTAGAAAGGGACGATTCAAATCAGGCTGTCGAAGAATGGGGGCTGACACAAAGGCTTGCTTTAAATCAGAGAAGACTTTGATTGCTTCAGAAGACCAGTTCGTAGGATTTGCTCCCTTGCGAGTTAGGGCTGTGATGGGAGCAGCTAACGTAGAATAATTCTTAATGAATCTCCTATAGAAATTAGCAAAGCCAAGAAATCGCTGAATCCCCTTGAGAGTTGTAGGAGTGGACCAATCTCGGATAGCTTGCGTCTCTGGGATGGATAGCGGATAAATTTGTCCCCTAGGAGGGGTTTTGCCCGGAACCAGGACGACTGGGCAGTCCCATTCGCGATGAGGAGGTAGAGAGTCTGCTGCTTGTTTACTGGAAACATCCGCAAAGGATTGATAAACCGGAGGTAGATCGAGAAGGCTAATTGACCGGAGAGGTACAATTGAAGCTACACAGTCCTTGGTACAAGATTTACCCCACGAAAGGACTTCCATGGTTTGCCAATTAAGTTGAGGATTATGTTTCTGCAGCCAAGGTAAACCAAGTATCACATCTTGAGAGGCTTTGGGAATCACGTAGAAGGAGAGGTATTCGGAATGGAGCACACCAACTTTCATCTTGAGACATACGGTTCGATGAGTAATTATACCATCTGGAATTTGACTTCCATCCACTGCTGTAACAGCAACTGCTGCTTCCAGAGGCATGGTTTGAACTTTAGACCGTATGACAAAGGCTGAGGAGATGAAGTTCTCGGCTGCCCCGGAATCTAGGAGAGCTGAAACTTTCACTGTAGAACTTGGAACTTCTAATTTAATAGACAAGGTTGGCTCTTTCCCAGAACGTGATTCTAAAGTAACTCCTAGCTTAACCTCTCTTGAATAGGCTAGGAGGCGAGAGTCTCCCGGTCGGAGTTTGCAGAATTTAACTAAATGTTCGGAGGACCCACAGTACATGCAGAGGTTACCCTGTCGACGACGAAGTCGTTCTTCCTCTGTGAGGTGAGAGCGCCCAATCTGCATAGGTTCTTCTGTCGTCACCGGAGACTGTGATGAAGAATCTTGTCGAGGACTAGGATGATAACGTGGACTGGATCGCTCTGCCCTGGATTTCTCTAAACATCGCTCCCTGTAGCGTAGGTCAAGTTTGTTACAGAGAGAAATCAATTCATCCAGTTTAGTAGGCACATCCCGGATAGTTAAATCATCCTTGATTCTCTCAGAAAGTCCATTCCAAAACGCGGCGATCAGGGCCTCCTCATTCCAGTTTAACTCTGAAGACAACGTGCGAAACTGAATAATATATTGACTGACAGGACGTAAACCTTGGCGTAGACGGAGAATCTCCAAAGATGCTGAGGTGGTCCTGCCTGGTTCGTCAAAGATTCTCCGGAAGGATGATACGAACTCTTTGTAATTAGAGAGGATAGGATCACCTCTTTCCCATAATGGTGATGCCCACACCAGAGCCTGACCGGAGAGGAGGGCAATAATATATGCAACCTTAGAACGAGCTGATGGGAAACTGGCGGACAACAGTTCGAACTGGATCTCGCATTGATTCAGGAATCCTCTGCAAAGTTTTGGAGTTCCGTCAAACTTACTCGGAGAGGGTAACTGCAAGCGGGACGTAGGCAGCGTCACAGGAGAAGCTGTAGTGGTTACTGGGACAACCGGAGTTGGAATCTGGACTTGAGACGTTTTAATAGCCGTATGAAGAGTCTCTAAACGGTCTGCCATAGTTTGCATAAACTGCACTATTTGTGTCTGTATAGACTCCTGGTTTTCCAGACGGGAAAGGATATTTGACATAGCACCGCCTCCTGCGAATTGGTCACTTGACGGATCCATGTGGCCAGTGCTTACTGTCAGGTCCGGGTGTTTTTGTGAATCCGTTAACCCGGGACCAACCACAGGTGTAGGTGCTGGGGTATGAAGAAAGCAGGGAGGACGAAGAAAGTTCCGTTCTATATATTTATTGAAATTAACAATTCCAGTAAAGAGTTAAATGACAAGTTTGTTAATCATCATATCATACTGAAGTATTGCAGGAATGGCAGAAAAAATATGCAGGATAAATCTCAAAGACAAATAAAAGAAATGTTCATGGTACTGTAAGCAAAAACAAGCTGATGAATAAATGTTGAATTGTCCAAATATAAACAAGCTTTGATGCTGAACTGCAGAATGTGATTAACTGGATAATGCAGACATGAAGAAATAACTGTAAGGATTTGCAATGGAGTTTTGAGAGTTAACTGAGAGACTGTGAAGAATTATCCTTGTTATGACAACATAGCAAATATAAAGTACTGAATTGGGTTACTTGCGGGTTCCGGAGATCACTGTGAAACTGTAGTAGATGACAAGGTGATGAATGGGTTAAATGCAGAGTTGAACAAACGAACAGCTGAGGGAAATGGAATCCTCCAAACTTTGTATGGTTGAAAGCAGACAGACAAGGTAACCTCATGCAGGACTCTGGGAATCCAACTGCTTCCAGTAGGTGTGCAATTAACTGACAGCACAGCGGGGAGCTGATGGATCTTTTAGCAGTGAAGGCTGCAGACGGACCTTTGGGAACGGAGGCGATATCTGGACCACGGGAATCACACAGGAATGCACGGAGAGAGCTCAGAGCTAGAGCACAGCGTTGATACAACAAAGCACTGGCCCAGAGTAACATGATCCCAGCCTACTTAAAGGCAGCACAAGCACGGGATTGGCTTACACCTGCCCACAGGTGTTTTCACAAGTGCTCTGTATTACCTATTTGGTCTCCAACATGGCCACCTCCTATACAGCAGACACACCGCAGTGCCTTAGGCCATTTGGTCCCCGCACTCCCAGTTCCCAGACTCTGCATTACCTGTGCCACTGATCACGCCGCGTCCCCACACGGGCGCACAGCACCGCGAGCAACCGCACTGGCAACGGATGAATCCCAGAACCCGCAGAGGTGAGAAACCGGTTCGTGACAGTTTTTAATGGTGTATCTTTGATCCTTAGAGTTCAATGGAGGGACGTTGAACCGGCCCAATTAAATTGTGGTAGAATGTTTTCAGAATTGGGTTATTCTTATGTAGTGGTTCGTTGTCGCTCAGCCATTGCACTCCGAGGATCTAGCTAAATATGGAGTGATGGGGGTTTGTTGGGAAATGTTTTAGCTGCACTGTCTGGCTCTACTATCCTCGTTTGTGCAATTTATATGCACGTTGCCACCTGCATAATGATGTATTTATACACTTGCCCTCTATGGGTGGGAGGTACAAGGTTGGTGTGTTATAATGACATTCCGCCTAGCTATGATGTGTTGATAATGCTTTGTCTGAGTTGTACCCTCTGCTGAGGGGGATTAGCGCCTTACTTCCTGTTTGCGTTCCATTTGGCGTCTGGGCACTTCCGGCCGGGTGACGGTTGCATTCCACGGACCGGAAGTGCTCCGCGCCCGGACGCGGCGGGCTTTAGAGATGGGTTGCTGCGGCCCCATTGCCTTATGCTTACCTAATAGGATTTCAGGTATCTGTGCCCTTTGGTGGGGACCACTGTAGTGCTATATGTCCTTTTAATATGTGATAATTAAGCAAAAAAAAAAAATGTTGTCCCCTGTTGATGACATCATAGTATTATTGGCGCCTTTTTTAAGTGGTGAGGGTATTTAGAGCCAGTCAGGCAGGACCAGCGTTATTGCTGGATGTCTGGAGTTCTGTTCCTTTCTGTTGGAAGTTGTTATTGATGTGCAGTGCCTCCTGAGGAAGGCCCTTGCTGGGCCGAAAGCGCTTGAGGAAAATCTTGCCATTATGCTGATCATGTAAAGTATATCACAAATAAATGAACAGTTGTATGTATCAAAAAAGTCTGGAGAGTGCCCCCTCTGAATTTTATCTATATATATATATATATATCTATATATATATATATATATATATATACACATATATATGTGTATATATATATATATAAATATATATACACTAGGTGAGTCATCACGCCCTGTGGGCGCACTTCACACCGTCGTAAGGTGCTGCGCCCCCTTAACCCTTGCACGCCCTTGTGGCGTGCAATATTTTTATTATATGGAGTATTACCTCCAATCATAATTGCGTGAGTGGTTAAATATTGCACGGACAAAGGGCGTGCGATGGTTAAGGGGTTTTAGCCCCTTGCAACGGCGTGAACAGCGCACACAGGGCCTGATGAATCACCTAGTAGGTGCTGTGGTTTGGGGAGTGGTGAGTGCAACGCGGCTGGGGGAGGGGGTCCAGGGGAGACGGGGGAGGGGGTCCAGGGGAGACGTGGGAGGGGGAAGGGTGGTTGCAGTGGGTGGGGAAGGGAGTCCGGAGCTTCCGTGGAAGGGAGAGGAGTGGTTGCGGGGGTGCCGCGGGAGGGGGAGGAACGGGTGCGGTGGTGCCGCAGGTGGGGGAGGGGATGCTGCGGTGGGAGAGGGGGTTTGGAGCTACCGCGGGTGGTGGAGGGGGGGTGGGGGTGCGGCATATGAGGCCCGGAGGTACTGCGAGTGGGGGAGGGACGGGTAATGCTTCTCCTCCTGGAAGCAGCTAAGCTGCTGTCCTCCCTTTGGCAGTGACTCTCCCGGAGACTCGCACAGCAGGCAAGCAGCCAGTCACTATTGTTAGGGCTGGTGTCCCAACGCGTCGCATTACAGAGAAGAAGATGCACTCAATAAACTACAGCTCCCAGCAGCCCTTAGCGCCAAAATGCTTCGGCGCTAAGGGCTGCTGGGAGCTGTAGTTTATTTAGTGCGTCTACTTCCCTGTAATGCGGTGCGTTGGGACACCGGTGCTAACAATAGTGACTGGCTGGCAGAATTGACTGACTGGCTCAATCAATGTAAAAGGTGAGTGCTGTGCAGTGTCAGTGACACTGCACACCCACTGCACTGCACAGCACTGTCACCTTTTACATTGATTCAGCGTCCAGACATTACCCTCCGCTATATCACCCACTCTATCCATTACATTAGCCATCTCGGGGCTTCCAGGCCAGCAGCCCAGGTGCTTTGTTGCGGAGTCAGGGCCTCTGGGGATATATGTACGGCTGTGGCAGGGAGGCACTTCACGCGCAGAGGAGGCTGTGGGGCTCAGAGGGTATGCGGCGCAGGGAGGGCTATGAAAGACTTCCGCTGCGCCGCTTTCATACACATCTATGCCAGTGGCCGCAGCTGCGCCGCGGCTAGGGAGTGGGGATTGTTGATGTCAGAGGGGGCAGGCGGACTGGCAGCAGGACATAGGATGCTGCAGTAAAAGTTTTTTTGTCCCCTATCTACAGCACAGAGACTTGCTTCATACCCTCCAACTGTACCTTTTTGGCCAGTATAGTACCTTTTTTTATGGTCTGTACCGATTTTTGGCTCTCCAAACTTCCATTGAAAGTATAGGAAAGGGGGCGTGACCACACCCCCTTTTTGAATTTGTTCCGATTTTTGTGTGTAAATTGATGGAGGGTATGTTGCTGCAGATGCAGTGGGCCTATTTTGGGGTGTGGACCTGGAGCTGCAGCTCCATTAGCCCCATTGTTAATCCTGTTCTGGGAACACACAGCAACCAAAGGGCAGAGCCTCCCATTGGATGTAACCTGTGTGGGAGGGCGTTTCACGCCCAATCAGCTGTGGACTGGGTGTGATAGACCTGCTGCTAATCCAATGAGAGCTCCTAGCCACGCCCAGCGTTATATACAAAGGCACAGAGTCACAGATCTGGGCTATTATATAGGGGAGATATATATATAGATTTGTTTCTTTTTCATTCAAAACATGCAAAGTAGGCAGTCTGCCTATTCTGTGACATCACAAGTTGGAGAGAAATTGGCTGGTTTGATGGGTTAGGTGTGTGGGGGGCAGAGTTTTAGTTGGACGATCGGTCAGTTGGATGGTTGGAGGAAAGTTGGTCTAATGCAGTGGTGGCTAACCTGCGGCTCTCGAGCCGCATGTGGCTCTTTCATCTGCCGCACGCGGCTCGGTCGGCTCCTGGCCACGGCTGCCCCAAGCCCCAGACACACGCACGCCTCTCCATGGTGATGGCTTTACACTTGTTTCTAGGATTGACGCTGATGGGTGAGGGACAGACATGGTCTGTTGCTGATGACGTCAGCGTTGGTCCGAAATTGGCGTGCTCTAACACCAATCCACTGTGTGTTTGAATACTCAAGGTAGGATTGATCAGTATTGTTTTATTCCTGATGACGGTTTTGTAATAAAACCGAAACGTAGAAACTATGGATTAGTTTGTCACATTATTTACTGCCTGTGAGTGCCGCCGATGCAGCTAAGTTACATGTCTTCAACGATGTGGATGGCACCAGGCTACAGTGATTAAGGAAGCGAGGAGTGCCGGAGCAAACGAATACACATAGATATGTATCTCTCTCTCTCTCTCTCTCTCTCTCTCTCTCTCTCTCTCTCTCTCTATATATATATATATATATAGAGAGAGAGAGAGATATTCATGTGAAAGGGCACTCTGGGATGAGGTATATTGCCTGGGTGCCTTCCCAATAAAGGATAATACAAAGGCAAGTATTCCTAAATGCAAAGGAAAACAGGCGGCACTCCTCCGGTCTTGAAGAAAAAGGTTCTAAAACGTGCTGTTTATTTAGAACAACGTTTCAAAGACCGCAGCTTTTTCGTCAGGTGCATACATGAACAATGAAAATGAAATCTTACCTTATATAAGAGTGCAAACAATCAAGTGGTGCGGTGTGTGCGCCCGCCGTCCCTCCGGGTGACGGCGGCATTGTGACGTAACCGCCAGATATGGCGGTGCAATGTGGGTAGTGGTTGCTAGGGGATGGCTGTGTGTGGTGGAAGCCGCGTCCGTGAGGTACCGTCGCTAAGCAACGGGAGTAAACGCTGGACCCCGCATCTGTATATGGGAAACCTTGCAGTCACAATGACAGCATCACCCTAGAGGGACAGGGGAAATGAAAATAAAAATGGAAATTACAATATGCATTAAGCTAATGGCATATGCAGTTGTGTAAAGAAAGCAAATCATATATTAGGAGAAGACAAAGAATCAGCTGGGCAACAATAAAATACAATAATAGATGGAAGTATACAATTATACGATATACTATAAAGTGCAAAGGTTATGGAAAATGAATCCAAACAAATGAATATAAATCTATTTTGTAACATGAGGTCGAAGTAAATAAAAAATTTAAATTTTTATGTATTTTTGGAATGGTATAGATAACTGGGACTTTAGGTGCAGATTATTCAAGTTTCTTCGCCATTGCGGGGTCCAGGAGCTTGTCTTGTACCGCCTTTTGTAAAATAAGATCCAGTTCACGTTTATATGTAACAGTGGGATCCATGTGTAATTTTTCATATACCGTAGTATCTGAAAGTTGTGCTTCTAATTCTTTTCTGTTTTCAGTGATATTCTGAATGACGATTGCTCCGCCTTTATTCGTGGATATCTTGATAATTGGATAAGGTTTGAAGAACAATTTGTTCTTGTGGCGTGAGATTATGATACACCTTTGGCTTGGCTGCAGTATATTTTTTGACGGAGTCATCCATGAGTCCAGAAAAAGTTTTAATAGACGGATTTTGAGAGATGGGGTCAAAAAAGTACGTATTCCTTTTGAATGTAGGATATGGTGGATATGGTGATAGGTTTGTTTTGAAAAAATTATTTTAAACGCAAAGATCTAGCAAAACGGTGATTCTCTACTTTCCATTCAAAGTCTCTGTGTTTATTTGTGGGGATAAATGACAAACCTTTTGAGAGGACCTTTATCTCTATAGGTGACAGTGTGCGTGAAGATAGGTTATAAATTAGGTTGCTTTCTTTTTCAATGCCTTTGCTTCCCCTTTGATTTTGTCGCCCCCTGCGGGTGGGCCTGAGGGTGGGACCTCTGCTCAGGCCCTGGTAGTGGTTCCTAAAGGGACCGTTGTGGAGCTGGAGGGATCATCAGAGTCTGCGACATAAAAGTTGCTATCACTGTTCGAAGTTGTAGTATCTCTCCTATGTCGATATTTTTTGTTTCTCCAAGAAGTCCTTGGATCACGTCTCGGTTGTCTAGCAGGGTTAGCAGTACCTGTCAGCCATCTGTATAGTTGATTGTTGTCGTAGTCAGCAGTGACAGTGGATAGTTTGTTCTTCTTATATTTCAAAAGATCCTTTTTATATTGGTCGCATTGATTAGACAGACGATTCCAGGATTGCTGATAGGTGTTGTCTTATAGAGTCTGAGCATGTTGTTCTGTAAATTAGTTAATTTTGGTTTTGGTCGTATTAAGATCCTTGCCCGCCTCTTCAATTACCAAGATCAAAAGGTCCAAACTGCACTTGTTTAGAATAGCTATCCAACGGCGACTAAAGTCGGCATTGTTCCTGCCGATAGTGGGGCAATTACGTATTCTAAATCCCCTAGGTATCATTTTTGCTCTAAAATAATCAGATAGGGTGCTTCCATGTAATTGATAGTCTATCTCCCGTTTTTTGAGTTTTAAAATAAGAATTTACTCACCGATAATTCTATTTCTCGTAGTCCGTAGTGGATGCTGGGAACTCTGTAAGGACCATGGGGAATAGACGGGCTCCGCAGGAGACTGGGCACTCTTAAAAGAAAGATTAGGTACTATATCTGGTGTGCACTGGCTCCTCCCTCTATGCCCCTCCTCCAGACCTCAGTTAGGGAAACTGTGCCCGGAAGAGCTGACATTACCAGGAAAGGATTTGGAATCCAGGGTAAGACTCATACCAGCCACACCAATCACACTGTACAACTCGTGATAACCATACCCAGTTAACAGTATGAACAACAACTGAGCCTCAGTAACAGATGGCTCATAACAATAACCCTTTAGTTAAGCAATAACTATATACATGTATTGCAGAGAGTCCACACTTGGGACGGGCGCCCAGCATCCACTACGGACTACGAGAAATAGAATTACCGGTGAGTAAATTCTTATTTTCTCTGACGTCCTAGTGGATGCTGGGAACTCCGTAAGGACCATGGGGATTATACCAAAGCTCCCAAACGGGCGGGAGAGTGCGAATGACTCTGCAGCACCGAATGAGCAAAGGCAAGGTCCTCCTCAGCCAGGGTATCAAACTTGTAGAACTTAGCAAATGTGTTTGAACCCGACCAAGTAGCAGCTCGGCAAAGCTGTAAAGCCGAGACCCCTCGGGCAGCCGCCCAAGAAGAGCCCACCTTCCTTGTGGAATGGGCTTTTACTGATTTAGGATGCGGCAATCCTGACGCAGAATGAGCTTGCTGAATCGTGCTACAGATTCAGTGCGCAATAGTTTGCTTTGAAGCAGGAGCACCCAGCTTGTTGGGCGCATGCAGGATAAACAGCGAGTCAGTTTCCTGACTCCAGCAGTCCTGGCTATATATATTTTCAAAGCCCTGACTACATCTAGTAACTTGGAGTCCTCCAAGTCCCTAGTAGCCGCAGGCACCACAATAGGTTGGTTCAAATGAAACGCTGATATCACCTTAGGGAGGAATTGGGGACGAGTCCTCAATTCTGCCCTGTCCATATGGAAGATCAGATAAGGGCTTTTACACAACAAAGCCGCCAATTCTGACACGCCTAGCCGAAGATAAGGCCAATAGCATGACCCCTTTCCACGTGAGATATTTTAGCTCCACGGTCTTAAGTGGCTCAAACCAGTTGGATTTCAAGAAATCCAACACAACGTTAAGATCCCAAGGTGCCACTGGAGGCACAAAAGGGGGCTGAATATGCAGCACTCCCTTAACAAACGTCTGAACTTCAGGCAGTGAAGCCAGTTCTTTTTGAAAGAAAATAGATAGGGCCGAAATCTGGACCTTTTGTGGTTCCTAATTTTAGGCCCATAGTCACTCCTGACTGTAGGAAGTGCAGGAATCGACCCAGCTGGAATTCTTCTGTAGGGGCCTTCCTGGCCTCACACCAAGCAACATATTTTCGCCATATACGGTGATAATGTTGTGCTGTCACGTCTTTCCTAGCCTTTATCAGCGTAAAAATCACTTCATCCGGAATGCCCTTTTCCGTTAGGATCCAGCGTTCAACCGCCATGCCGTCAAACGCAGCCGCGGTAAGTCTTGGAACAGACAGGGCCCCTGCTGTAACAGGTCCTGTCTGAGAGGCAGAGGCCATAGGTCCTCTGAGATCATTTCTTTGTAGTTCTGGGTACCAAGTTCTTCTTGGCCAATCCGGAACGATGAGTATAGTTCTTACTCCTCTCTTTCTTACAATCCTCAGTACCTTGGGTATGAGAGGAAGAGGAGGGAACACATAAACCGACTGGTACACCCACGGTGTCACTAGTGCGTCCACAGCTATTGCCTGAGGGTCCCTTGACCTGGCGCAATATTTTTTTAGCTTTTTGTTGAGACGGGACGCCATCATGTCTACCTGTGGCCGTTCCCAACGATTTACAATCAGCGTGAAGACTTCTGGATGAAGTCCCCACTCTCCCGGGTGGAGGTCGTACCTGCTGAGGAAGTCTGCTTCCCAGTTGTCCACTCCCGGAATGAACACTGCTGACAGTGCTAGCACGTGATTCTCCGCCCATCGGAGAATCCTTGTGGCTTCTGCCATCGCCATCCTGCTTCTTGTGCCGCCCTGTCGGTTTACATGGGCGGCCGCCGTGATGTTGTCTGACTGAATCAGCACCGGTTGGTTTTGAAGCAGGGGTTCTGCTTGACTCAGGGCGTTGTAAATGGCCCTTAGTTCCAGAATATTTATGTGAAAGGAAGTCTCCTGACTTGACCACAGTCCTTGGAAGTTCCTTCCCTGAGTGACTGCCCCCCAACCTCGGAGGCTTGCATCCGTGGTCACCAGGACCCAGTCCTGTATGCCGAATCTGCGGCCCTCGAGAAGATGAGCCTTCTGCAGCCACCACAGCAGAGACACCCTTGCCCTCGGTGACAGGGTGATCAGCCGATGCATCTGAAGATGCGATCCGGACCACTTGTCTAACAGATCCCACTGAAAGATCCTTGCATGGAACCTGCCGAAGGGAATTGCTTCGTAAGAAGCTACCATCTTTTCCAGGACTCGCGTGCAGTGATGCACTGACACCTGTTTTGGTTTCAGGAGGTCCCTGACCAGAGATGACAATTCCTGGGCCTTCTCCACCGGGAGAAACACCTTCTTCTGTTCTGTGTCCAGAATCATGCCCAGGAAGAGCAGACGCGTCGCAGGAATCAGCTGCGACTTTGGGATATTCAGAATCCAGCCGTGCTGTTGCAGCACTTCCCGAGATAGTGCTACGTTGACTAACAACTGCTCCTTGGACCTCGCCTTTATAAGGAGATCGTCCAAGTACGGGATAATTATAACTCCCTTCTTCCGAAGGAGTATCATCATTTCGGCCATTACCTTGGTAAATACCCTTGGTGCCGTGGACAGACCAAACGGCAACGTCTGGAATTGGTAATGACAGTCCTGTACCACAAACCTGAGGTACTCCTGGTGAGGTGGGTAAATGGGGACATGCAGATAAGCGTCCTTGATGTCTAGCGACACCATAAAATCCCCCTCTTCCAGGCTTGCAATAACCGCCCTGAGCGATTCCATTTTGAACTTGAACTTCCTTACATAAGTGTTCAAGGATTTTAAATTTAGAATGGGTCTCACCGAACCGTCTGGTTTCGGTACCACAAACATTGTGGAATAGTAACCCCGTCCCTGTTGAAGGAGGGGAACCTTGATTATCACCTGCTGAAGGTACAGCTTGTGAATAGCCGCCAGCACTACCTCCCTTTCCCTGGGAGCCGCTGGCAAGGCTGATTTGAGGTAACGGCGAGGGGGAGTCGCCTCGAACTCCAGCATGTATCCGTGAGATACCACTTGTAGAACCCAGAGATCCACCTGTGAGCAAACCCACTGGTCGCTGAAGTTCCGGAGACGCGCCCCCCACCGCACCTGGCTCCACCTGTGGAGCCCCAGCGTCATGCGGTGGACTTAGTGGAAGCAGGGGAGGATTTTTGTTCCTGGGAACTGGCTGTCTGGTTCAGCTTTTTCCCTCTACCCCTGCCTCTGGGCAGAAAGGAAGCGCCTCTGACCCGCTTGCCTTTCTGAGGCCGTAAGGACTGTACTTGATAATACGGTGCTTTCTTAGGCTGTGAGGAAACCTGAGGTAAAAAAGTCGACTTCCCAGCTGTTGCTGTGGATACGAGGTCCGAGAGACCGTCCCCAAACAATTCCTCACCCTTATAAGGCAAAACCTCCATGTGCCTTTTAGAATCAGCATCACCTGTACACTGTCGAGTCCATAATACTCTCCTGGCAGAAATGGACATTGCATTAATTCTAGATGCCAGCCGGCAAATGTCCCTCTGTGCATCCCTCATATACAAGACAACGTCCTTTATATGCTCTATGGTTAGCAAAATAGCATCCCTGTCGAGGGTATCAATGTTGTCTGACAGGGTATCAGACCATGCTGCTGCAGCACTACACATCCATGCTGAAGCAATAGCAGGTCTCAGTATAGTACCTGAGTGTGTATATACAGACTTCAGGATAGCCTCCTGCTTTCTATCTGCAGGCTCCTTTAGGGCGGCCGTATCCTGAGACGGCAGTGCCACCCTTTTAGATAATCGTGTGAGCGCCTTGTCCACCCTAGGGGATGTCTCCCAGCGTAACCTATCCGTTGGGGGGAAAGGGTACGCCATCAGTAACCTCTTAGAAATCACTAGTTTCTTATCAGGGGAACACCACGCTTCTTCACACAATTCATTTAATTCATCAGATGGGGGAAAAGTCACTGGCTGCTTTTTCTCCCCAAACATAATACCCTTTTTAGTGGTAACCGGGTTAATGTCAGAAATGTGCAACACATTTTTCATTGCCGTAATCATGCATCGGATGGCCCTTGTGGACTGTACATTTGTCTCATCCTCGTCTACACTGGAGTCAGACTCCGTGTCGACAACTGTGTCTGCCATCTGAGCTAGCGGGCGTTTTTGAGCCCCTGATGACCTCTGAGACGCCTGGGCAGGCGCGGGCTGAGATGCCGGCTGTCCCAAGGCTGTTACGTCATCAAACCTTTTATGTAAAGAGTTGACACTGTCGGTTAATACCTTCCACATATCCATCCACTCCGGTGTCGGCCCCGTAAGGGGCGACATCACACTTATCGGCTCCTGCTCCGCCTCCACGTAGCCCTCCACATCAAACATGTCGACACAGCCGTACTGACACACCGCACACACCCAGGGAATGCTCTGACTGAGGACAGGACCCCACAAAGTCCTTTGGGGAGACAGAGAGAGAGTATGCCAGCACACACCACAGCGCTATATAACACAGGGATTTTCACTATACTGAGTGATTTTTCCCAATAGCTGCTTATTAAGACCAATTTGCGACTAAATTTATGTGCCCCCCCCTCTCTTTTTTACCCTTGTTGTACTGGATACTGCAGGGGAGAGTCTGGGGAGCGTCCTTCCAGCGGAGCTGTGAAGAGAAAATGGCGCTGGCTGTGCTGAGGAAGATAGCCCCGCCCCTTCAGCAGCGGGCTTCTCCCGCTTTTTATAATGTTAATGGCGGGGTTTTTTGCACATATACAGTGTTATACCCTGTATTATGTGCTATTTGTGCCAAAAGGTAAACTAATTGCTGCCCAGGGCATCCCCCCCCCCCCCCCAGCGCCCTGCACCCAACAGTGACCGGAGTGTGTGGTGTGCTATGGGAGCAATGGCGCACAGCTGCAGTGCTGTGCGCTACCTTAATGAAGACAGGAGTCTTCAGCCGCCGTTTTTCATCTTTATCTTCCGTCTTCTGGCTCTGCAAGGGGGACGGCGGCGCGGCTCCGGGAACGGACGATCGAGGTCGGGCCCTGTGTTCGATCCCTCTGGAGCTAATGGTGTCCAGTAGCCTTAGAAGCACAAGCTAGCTGCAAGCAGGTAGGTTTGCTTCTCTCCCCTCAGTCCCTCGTAACAGTAAGTCTGTTGCCAGCAGATCTCACTGAAAATAAAAAACCTAACAAATACTTTCTTTTCTAGTGAGCTCAGGAGAGCCCACTAAGTGCATCCAGCTCTGGCCGGGCACAGATTCTAACTGAGGTCTGGAGGAGGGGCATAGAGGGAGGAGCCAGTGCACACCAGATATAGTACCTAATCTTTCTTTTAAGAGTGCCCAGTCTCCTGCGGAGCCCGTCTATTCCCCATGGTCCTTACGGAGTTCCCAGCATCCACTAGGACGTCAGAGAAAAGTTGGTTGTAGATATCTTCTACAGTAGTAGTTGTCAAAGAGGTGTCATCTTACTTATCAAACAAAATTTGAGTTATTTGCGCTTCAGTGAAGGACAAAGTCTCTCCTTTGGATAATTCTAAATTGGGAAAAGCAAATGGATCTGCTCTACCACTGATAGGCTCCATGTTAAAATGCAATATTTGTAGATTTCCAAAAGGTGACACGTGCAGTGAAACTAATATAAGTTTATTTTTAATTCAAAACATGTAAAGTAGGCCGTCTGCCTATTCTGTGACATCACAAGTTGGAGAGAAGTTGGCTGGTTTGATGGGTTAGGTGTGTGGGGGGCAGAGTTTTAGTTGTACGATTGGTCAGTTGGATGGTTGGAGGAAAGTTGGTCTAATGCAGCGGTGGCCAACCCGCGACTCTCGAGCTGCATGCAGCTCCTTCATCTGCCACAGGCGGCTCGGTCGGCTCCTGGCCACCGCTGCCCCCAGCCCCAGACACACGCAAGACTCTCCGGCGGCGGTGTCTCTCTTCAATTCGGCGCCGGCCCGTGAGCCAATCAGAGCTTGCGGACCAGCAGCTAAGGCTCCTGATTCGCTACCGGACCGCGAGCTTTGATTGGCTCACGGACCGGCGCCTAATTGAAGAGAGACACCGCCACCGGAGAGTGAGCAGCAGCAGCAGCGCGGTGAGCGGGGGGTGGGGGCTGGTGAGCACTGTGGGGACATGTGTATCTGGCACTTGGGGCATAGCAGGCACTTTGGGGACATGTGTATCTGCACTGGGGGCATATCTAGCATTGGGGGAATAGCAGGCACTGTGGGGACATGTGTATCTGACACTGGGGCATAGCAGGCACTGTGGGGATATGTGTATCTGGCACTGGGGGCATATCTGGCACTGGGGGGCATAGCAGGCACTGTGGGGACATGTGTATCTGCACTGGGGGCATAGTTGGCACTGTGAGGACATATGTATCTGGCACTGTGGGGACATGTGTATCTGGCACTGGAGGCATATATGTATCTGGCACTGGCACTGTGGGGGCATATATGTATCTGGCACTGTGGAGGCACCCATTTTTGGTGTTTTTATATGTATGTGGCACTGTACTAGGGCATTATATGTTTGTGGCACTGTACAACATGAAGAAAAACGGGGGTTATGATATGAGGTCATACCGAAAGGTGTGCACACAAAAATGGGGGTGGCTTTGTGACAACTAGGCCATGCCCCCATATTTGCGCACACATGATAGTGGCTCTTGCTCTTGACTATAGATCTTTTCTGACTATTTGCCTCTGACTGGTTGGCCACCCCTGGTCTAATGCATGGCCTACATAAGCATGCTGGGGCATTTTTTTTTGTTAAAAAAAAAAGGAAAATGATTAATGGCCCTCATTCCGAGTTGTTCGCTCGCAAGCTGCTTTTAGCAGCTTTGCATAAGCTAAGCCGCCGCCTACTGGGAGTGAATCTTAGCTTATCAAAATTGCGAACGAAAGGTTCTCAAAATTGCGAAAAGACTTCTCTGTGCAGTTTCTGAGTAGCTCGAGACTTACTCTTCCAGTGCGATCAGTTCAGTGCTTGTCGTTCCTGGTTTGACGTCACAAACACACCCAGCGTTCGCCCAGACACTCCTCCGTTTCCCCAGCCACTCCCGCGTTTTTCACAGAAACGGTAGCGTTTTTTCAAACACTCCCATAAAACGGCCTGTTTCCGCCCAGAAACACCCACTTCCTGTCAATCACATTACGATCACCAGAACGAAGAAAAAACCTTGTAATGCCGTGAGTAAAATACCTAACTGCATAGCAAATTTACTTGGCGCAGTCGCACTGCGGACATTGCGCATGCGCATTAGCGACTAATCGCTCCGTTGCGGAAAAAAATAACGAGCGAACAACTCGGAATGACCCCCGTTGTCATTAGGATGCCACCCACTATACTAGGGGTGCTGTGAGGCAGTTTATGTGTTCTGCACCATACAAGTTTTTTTTTTTTTTTTTTAAAGCAAGCCTTGTGTGTTAAAAATATAGCGGAATTGTTAGGGACACCACCAGGCTTTTATTAGGTGGTCAAATTGAATGGAAATGAATGTTACTGAGGTTAATAATAACGTAGAAACAAAAACGGCTCCTAAAAACCATGGTTTTACCAGTTTTTTTTTTTTAAACAATGGGGGAAATTTACTAAGCTCCCGATTTTGACCGAGATGCCGTATTTTCATCAAAGTGTCATCTCAGTAATTTACTAAGCACTAATCACGGCAGTGATGAGGGCATTCGTAATTTTTTGCAAGTTCAGGTAAAAAATTACGAATGAATACACCATCGGTCAAAACGCGGCTGTTTAAGTATGAATCTCGGTCATTTACTAAGAAGTGCAAAGCAAAAAAAGAACAAACACTGCCGTGAAAAATTACAACTCGTAAAAAAGTGCTAAAAAAAAACAGACCTTTTTTTTTTATTCGTGATTGGATAGGCATGCACGGATCCATGAGATCCGTGCATGTATATCAGTGGGAAGGGGTGGGAAAGTGCTTATTTTTTCAAAAAAAATTGCGTGGGGTCCCCCCTCCTAAGCATAACCAGCCTCGGGCTCTTTGAGCCGATCCTGGTTGCAGAAATATGGGGAAAAAAATGACAGGGGTTCCCCCATATTTAAGCAACCAGCATCGGGCTCTGCGCCTGGTCCTGGTCCCAAAAATACGGGGGACAAAAAGAGTAGGGGTCCCCCGTATTTTTAAAACCAGCACCGGGCTCCACTAGCTGGACAGATAATGCCACAGCCGGGGGTCACTTTTATATAGTGCCCTGCGGCCGTGGCATCAAAAATCCAACTAGTCACCCCTGGCCGGGGTACCCTGGGGGAGTGGGGACCCCTTCAATCAAGGGGTCCCCCCCCCCCAGCCACCCAAGGGCCAGGGGTGAAGCCCGAGGCTGTCCCCCCCATCCAATGGGCTGCGGATGGGGAGGCTGATAGCCTTTGTTGTAAAAGAAAAGATATTGTTTTTAGTAGCAGTACTACAAGGCCCAGCAAGCCTCCCCCGCATGCTGGTACTTGGAGAACCACAAGTACCAGCATGCGACGGAAAAACGGGCCCGCTGGTACCTGTAGTACTACTACTAAAAAAATACCCAAAAAAAGACAAGACACACACACCGTGAAAGTATAATTTTATTACATACATACACACATACATACATACTTACCTTAAGTTCCCACGCAGGTCGGTCCTCTTCTCCAGTAGAATCCAAGGGGTACCTGTTGAAGAAATTATACTCACGAGATCCAGGGGTCCAGGCTCCTCGGGAAATCCAGGGGTAATCCACGTACTTTTTAAAAAAAACAAAACGGTGTCCCGAGCCACGAACTGAAAGGGGACCTATGTTTGCACATGGGTCACCTTTCCACGAATGCCAGAAAGCCACTCTGACTTCTGTCTAAGTGGGTTTCTTCAGCCAATCAGGGAGCGCCACGTTGTAGCACTCTCCTGATCAGCTGTGTGGTCCTGTCCTCACTGACAGGCAGCACACGGCAGTGTTACAATGTAGCGCCTATGCGCTACATTGTAACCAATGATGGGAACTTTCTGCTCAGCGGTGACGTCACTTTAGGTCAACCGCAGGGCAGAAAGTTCCCATCATTGGTTACAATGTAGCGCATAGGCGCTACATTGTAACACTGCCGTGTGCTGCCTGTCAGTGAGGACAGGACCACACAGCTGATCAGGAGAGTGCTACAACGTGGCGCTCCCTGATTGGCTGAAGAAACCCACTTAGACAGAAGTCAGAGTGGCTTTCTGGCATTCGTGGAAAGGTGACCCATGTGCAAACATGGGTCCCCTTTCAGTTCGTGGCTCGGGACACCGTTTTGTTTTTTTTGTCAAGTACGTGGATTACCCCTGGATTTCCCGAGGAGCCTGGACCCCTGGATCTCGTGAGTATAATTTCTTCAACAGGTACCCCTTGGATTCTACTGGAGAAGAGGACCGACCTGCGTGGGAACTTAAGGTAAGTATGTATGTATGTATGTATGTGTGTATGTATGTAATAAAATTATACTTTCATGGTGTGTGTGTCTTGTCTTTTTTTGGGTATTTTTTTAGTAGTAGTACTACAGGTACCAGCGGGCCCGTTTTTCCGTCGCATGCTGGTACTTGTGGTTCTCCAAGTACCAGCATGCGGGGGAGGCTTGCTGGGCCTTGTAGTACTGCTACTAAAAACAATATCTTTTCTTTTACAACAAAGGCTATCAGCCTCCCCATCCGCAGCCCATTGGATGGGGGGGGACAGCCTCGGGCTTCACCCCTGGCCCTTGGGTGGCTGGGGGGGGGACCCCTTGATTGAAGGGGTCCCCACTCCCCCAGGGTACCCCGGCCAGGGGTGACTAGTTGGATTTTTGATGCCACGGCCGCAGGGCACTATATAAAAGTGACCCCCGGCTGTGGCATTATCTGTCCAGCTACTGGAGCCCGGTGCTGGTTTTAAAAATACGGGGGACCCCTACTCTTTTTGTCCCCCGTATTTTTGGGACCAGGACCAGAGCCCGATGCTGGTTGCTTAAATATGGGGGAACCCCTGTCATTTTTTTCACCATATTTTTGCTACCAGGATCGGCTCAAAGAGCCCGAGGCTGGTTATGCTTAGGAGGGGGGACCCCACGCATTTTTTTTTTATTATTTTACAGTGTTTAATTAAAAAAATAAAAATAAATAAACCCCAGCACGGATCACACAGATCCGGCCGAGATTGATTGTAAAAAAAGTCGGCAGTGTTTTGCTAATCACTGCCGTAAAAATAGGTAAAAAACCACGAATGACATCGACATCGGAAGAAAAGAAAAACCCGAATACGACAGCTTAGTAAATCCATCGTAATCAATTCAAAAAGTTGCAATTTTACACTGTCGATGTCATTCGTGATTGAACTTGGACATGAATTTGGAAAATACGAATCTTAGTAAATGTACCCCAATGTTTAAAAAAAAAACAGATCCAAAACCAAAACCAAAACACAAAGATGAATCCAGATCCACAACAAAGCCAGTACACTTCTCTATTGCAAGTACAACCCCACAGACGTCGGCTGGCTGGCGGGATAGCACAGGTACAAACACCCGCTCTCTGAAGGTATACCACAGGTGAGTGCAGCCCCGGACACACCCGCTCTCTGGCGGGATAGCCCAGGTACAGACACCCACTCTCTGCAGGTATACCACAGGTGGGATCAGTACGAGATCCCGGCGTCGGTCTCCTGACCGCCAGGATCCCGGCAGCGAGCGCAGCGGATGCTGTCGCCACGCTTCGGGCCCAGTGGAAATCTTTGGTCGCCACAGGTTTCTATTCCCCTCCGGGTAGTGGCAGTCAGGACTCCGACTGACGGTATTTCAGCCGGTGTCAGGATTCCGGCGTCGGTATTCTGACCGCCGGGATCCCGACAGGCGGTCAGTTGATTGCCTCCCCCACAGGTAAGTGCAGCCCTGGACACACCCGCTCTCTGGCGGAATAACGCAGGTACAGACACCCGCTTTCTGGAGGTATACCACAGGAGAGTGCAGCCCCGGACACACCCACTCCCTGGCGGGATAGCGCAGGTACAGACACCTGCTCTCTGGAGGTATACCAGGGACGGATCTAGACTTTTCTTTAGGGGGGGTGGTTTACTGTTTAATCTTGACTCCTCCCTCTACAGTCCCAACTCCTCCCATCTGCAATCCTAACTCCTCCTCTCTCAATTATGACTGAACTTTTTGAGTGAGACTGAGATTGAGCTTTGTGATCGTTCTATGGCCCTCATTCCGAGTTGTTCGCTCGCAAGGCGATTTTAGCAGTATTGCACACGCTAAGCCGCCGCCTACTGGGAGTGAATCTTAGCTTCTTAAAATTGCGAACGAAAGATTCGCAATATTGCGATTACACATCTCGTAGCAGTTTC
The DNA here is from genome assembly GCF_028390025.1 of Pseudophryne corroboree. Taxonomy (NCBI): domain Eukaryota; kingdom Metazoa; phylum Chordata; class Amphibia; order Anura; family Myobatrachidae; genus Pseudophryne; species Pseudophryne corroboree. The sequence goes on from NC_086450.1 coordinate 230,125,203, forward strand.
AGAGTAGCTTCAGACTTACTCGGCATCTGCGATCAGTTCAGTGCTTATCGTTCCTGGTTTGACGTCACAAACACACCCAGCGTTCGCCCAGACACTCCTCCGTTTCTCCAGCCACTCCCGCGTTTTTTCCGGAAACGGTAGCGTTTTTTCCCACACGCCCATAAAACGGCCTGTTTCCTCCCAGTAACACCCATTTCCTGTCAATCACACTACGATCGCCTGAGCGAAGAAAAAGCCGTGAGTAAAAATCCAAACTTCATAGCAAATTTACTTGGCGCAGTCGCAGTGCGGACATTGCGCATGCGCACTAAGCGGAAAAACGCTGCGATGCGAAGAAATTTTCCGAGCGAACGACTCGGAATTACCTCCTATGTACATGTGACTGTGCTATGGGGTAATTGTATTTATTAGCCCTAGTACCCACACGCCAGCAAGTGAGGGGCAAATGCTCTGTAACCCTTGCTCTCCTGGCTCCTCTGTGCTGCTGTGGTATAAGCTGCAGCACATCGTTCTGCCACAGGCTCTCCCAGTAGAGCTCTCTTCTGCTCAAAAGTGGGCGTGGCTATGACTGTGTTAGGGGGGGGGGGGGCAGTCGCCCCCTTCGCCCCCCCCTTCCCCCTCCTAGATCCGGCCCTGAGGTATACCACAGGCGAGTTCAGCACCGGATACACCCGCTCTCTGGTGGCATAGCCCAGGTACGGGTGGTATTCATGTGACCGACGGTCACATGACCTCCTCCAGCATCCCGACCCCACTATCCCGATGGTCGGCATGCCGACCAAGAGGGACTATTTCCACTCGTGGGTGTCCACGACACCCATAGAGTGGGAACAGAACCCGTGGCGACCGTAGGTCGCCACCGAGCCCGCAGCGTGGCGAGCCCGCAAGGGGCTAGCTGCACTCGCCCCTCCCCGCCGGGATCCCGGCGTCGGTATGCTGCCGGGATCCCGGCGTCGGTAAGCTGACCGGCGGTCAGGAGACCGCCGGTCAGCCATACTACACCCCCCAGGTACAGACACTCGCTCTCTGGAGGTATATCACAGGCGAGTTCAGCACCGGACACACCCGCTCTCTGGCGGAATAGCCCAGGTAACAGACACCCGCTCTCTGGCGGAATAGCGCAGGTAACAGACACCCGTTGTCTGGCGGGATAGTGCAACTACATACACACCCGGTCTCCGGAGAGAAGAGCAGACACCAGGTCTCCGCGAACATAAGGGAAGGTAAGCTGCACTGATGATTACGCCCTGCAGCGGGCAGGACAGGAGACAGGGGGTGGGTGTAGTGACGCTGACGTGGTGCGAGGGACCGGACGGGGGGAGGAAATTTATAAAGGGATGGTTGAGAGCTGGGCATACGGTAGTTGTTGCACTGTGGCTGCGGGTGTAGAGGGTGGGTCACTGAGGAGGCTGCAGAAGCAGTTGAGACCAGGGGTATGAACATCGGACACCCGGAAGCTCCATACTGTAGGGGGTCTCAGGCAGCGGGTGTGGGTATGAGTGGGACGCTGTAGGAGGGACGGCAGGCAGGGGGTATGTACTGTAGGGACAGGTCAGGACAGAGGAGACATCACTGACCTGAGGGGAGCTTGTGCTGCAGGGAGGAGGGGGGGTTTCTGGAGCTTGTTGCTGTGCCCCGGATTTGTAGCCCATTCAGTGCCCACTGAAAATGCTCTTCTGGCACACCCAGCCTGAACACTACAACCAGCACCCGAGCGGAGGCTACCTGCGGTGAGTGTCCGTCATGTATGCAGCCACACGTTGGGTTCAATCATCGTGGAAATTGGATTAAAAGGGGAATGGCCGCAATCTGCGCGCAATCGTCCGCCGAGCACTGTCACCCGTGATCTGCGGGTCAGTTTGGATGACTAATAATGTGCGGGTTACTGGAAACGCGGATTAGTGTAGTAATGTCATAAGTACAGTCAGGCTGTTTTACGTCGCTGAGTATTAGGGCTTAAAAAAGTGTGTGTATGTGTGTATATATATATATATATATATATATATATATATATATATATATATATATATATATAAAACCCAGCGCTCCTATAAAAACTTAACTATTCCGCCAGTTATTGCTTATTTCATTAGATCTTGTGCATCTGTTTAATTTCACAGTATATTGTAAATTGCTGCTCCCATAGGTAGTACTGTTCTACCAATAGTAAACCAATTTTTAGAGATAATACTTGTTATCAAGGGAGCGCAAAAATAAAATATACAAACTCTTTATTTTTAAAATGTATATAAACAGAAAACCCCCACATTCAATAAATACATTGGAGTCAATATACATAAACACCGCTATCCATATCTATATGAAAACGAATCTATCTATTATATGAAATAGATATATTAGTTTTCATATAGATATGGATAGTGGTGTTTATGTATATTGACTCCAATGTATTTATTGAATGTGGGTTTTTTCTGTTTATATACATTTTAAAAATAAAGAGTTTGTATATTTTATTTTTGCGCTCCCTTGATAAGTGTTATTATCTCTAAAAATTGAGTATTAGGGCTCCCTATCATCCTACCGTGCATACCATGGCTCATGTCGGTGCTGCTGGCTGTGGCGCTGCGAAAGAGCACGGTGACAACGTTACATTTTAATGTAGCGGTCCGATTAATAATCCCACATAAAGTATAGTTGCTTCCTTTTCTTAATGGTTAAACTGCTCTGTTGTTGACCAGACGTGTGAATAACATTGGGCATGGCATGTTCTGTTCTCCACTAAACTGACATTTGACCAGTGTCAGATGTCCATGTGTATCCCAGGCTCTGTCAATATACATATCACATGCTCTTACAGAAAACTTGCTTTGGTATTGTCTGCCAGTCATCTGTATAAATGTGGCATTAACCCTGTAATGGGAATCAGGTGGCCCTTCACGTTCCTGCTTGTTGTCATATTTGTTTGTTATAGCTTGTAATGTTGATCCAAGAGGCCAGCTGATGTTATACATAGATGTCCATTTTATTGATCAAATGTATTTGTTTAAATTACTATTGAGATGAAGAGTATTGTGCATCCTGTTTGAAGGTTAGTGGGCCACCCAATTCAGCCCCCAAAGTGAATCAGGGTGCCCATCATTGTGATTAACCGTTCTCATTCTGGAGGGATCTGGCCCTACAGTATATAGACTGTCGATTTTTGTACTTTCCCATACTCCTCTAAATTGTGGACTTTATATGTTGAGACCATCGATGCCTGCATACAAGTAACAGTATTAGAGAGCATTACATGCTATTTACCTTAGTCAGTGATACGTGAATGATGTCCTGGCTGGTATTTTAGGTCAGGGTCTTCTTTCTTAGCTAAACAAATATGTACAACAGAAGATTATCTCTGCAATCAGAGCCTGCACTTTCCTGTGAGATCAGTAGGGCAACTCTGTGGAACAAACTGCAGCATGATAGTACAGCTGGGAATTTGCTGTCAGTGTTTTTTATTTAACAGGTGAACTGAGATAACGATAGGTTTAAAAGAACCCATACATCGGCAACCGATTGGGCCAATTTGCAGATGATTGTGTAAATAAATCTGCAATGTATGGGGTTCACAGATCGTGGATGCTAACCGAAAATCGGTTGGGATTGTTCAGGTTGTCCAACATGTTTGATTTCACAGATCAATTGGGGCTGTAGATTGCTAGTGTATGGTAACAATCAGCAGATTTGCAGACTGTGGCTAGTAAACTAATATGCCTTTCAAGACTAGCAGATCTGTATTTGCTGATAATGATCTGCAAATCACTGAAAAGTATCTGTAATGTATGGGTGCAGATTGCTGGAATCTGAATCTGCAGATTGTAGTTTTTTTTTTGTGATTGCTGATGTATGGGGCCTTTATTTTATACAGGCATTTTTCCTAAATTTGAAACTTTTTATGCAGATTAGACATTCCAAAAACTTCCATACAAATTTGATGGAACAATAAAACCCCCCCACTAATTCTTGTGGAAATATTTATGTAATTGATCAGATTCTCAGCCTGTGATAAATATAAACAAAGTTGTGCTCCTGACTGTTTACAATAATCCAAAATAAAATGTTATAGTAAGTATGAAACATACAAAATGAATCAAAAAAATTATTTTTCGACATGTTTAAGTTGATAAGTAGTGTGTGTACCCCAATTAAATGTACATCACTAATGCTGATAATCTGCCAGATCTGGTTGGTTGGAATTAAATATTCCAGGCAACCAAATACAGTGTATTCCAATTTTCCAAATATTGGAAAATGGATAAAAACCATCGTTCAGTCAAATTGGTTAAATCACGGATTTAACCAATTTGACTGAACGACAGGTCTTTGTTCGTTTTCCAGTGTTTGGGAGCAAATGTTCGATTGTCATTTGCTCTCATCCATTACCAGATTTTCGTTCAAACCAGCCAGATCTGGCATTTCATCTGCTAGATAATTGTATAGTGTATGGCCAGCATTAGGAGTACAAAGTATAAAACATTTTAGAACAAAATTGGTAAATCTTTAGTCATGAAATTACATTTTGAAAAGGTGGACAAATTTCTGTACAGTATGTTGAAGAGATTGTCATTCTGGCCTACAGAAGTGCATTTACTGTAATATTGGTGGTTGTGGTTTTAAATGGAAAGTTTATATAAAAATTTCTAAATATTTTAAGTTACTTTTTTAATTAAAGAAATATGCTACCTTTTTGTGTTTTGGTTTTATTGGAGATTACATTAGCATGATAGACTCTTCAGGATCTAATTTGTAACTAGTACCCTATATATATATATATATATATATTTTCTTATGTATATAGCGGAAATCTGATGTAAAGTTCCTGTTGTCTTTGGGTTTATGACTGAGGTGAGTTCTCTAGTGTCAGTCCTGACTTTCTGCGTCTCAACCCCGAAGGTTTGAACTTCGCGCATAGATTTTTACACTTCAAATCTGAGGTTGGTAAGATGACTCGTAGCAGGGTGGCCATAGACGGTGGACCCAGTACATTTGGAACATCCAAAGATAGCTTTAGTTTCAAAGTATTTAAGATTTAGGGGGGTATTTATTAAAACATGGAGAGAGAAAAAGTGTGGAGAAAAAAGCACTAACCCATCGACTCCTAACTGACCTTTTTACAAACACAGCCTGTACAATGAGCATCAGAAGCTGATTGGTTAGTGCTTTATATCTCTCCACTTTATCTCACTCCATGCTTTGATAAATACACTCTAGCGTAGGCTATAAAGGGGGTAACACGGACACAACATTTAGTTTGTGGTATTTCAGTATATTTAATGTACCTAAATGCTTGAAACTGTGTGGCTGTTTAAGTTACTTTTGGGTATATTTTCTAAAGTGTCGCTTTATAAAAGTGGAGATGTTGCCCATAGCAATCAATAGAGATTCTAGTTATCTTCTAGAAGGCGCCAGATGATAGATAAGTAGAATCTGATTGGTTGCTATGGGCAACATCTCCACTTCTATAAATCCGCACATTAGTAAATATACCATCTGCCGTTGCTTTTACATGCCTCATACTTGCTGTCTCACTGTATAATGAAGCCCCATTACTCTGTATATAAATTGTATATCTGCATAGCTCAAAAATGAATATGTTTAATATGTTTTGTTGTATAGGTGTACAATAGTGTATTTCTTTTATAGGACATTCCATCTCCAATTAGCCAACAGACACTGACAGGGTATATGAATCTTTGACACTGAACATCTTGTCTGCACGTTTATTGCTTTATAACGCTCTATATACTGAATGCAGTGCTGTTGTGTAGCTTTGTTTTTAGCTAGTAAAGAGGTTTGGCTCGTTGGTCGACTTGCACTTGTTAATTCCAGCAGTGATTCATGTAAATTAAAGTGTTTGCTTCAATATATACAGTATGTGCCTAATATAAGCAGATGTTGCATATTTAGACACCGGAGCTTTGTCACGTTGATCTTGCAACACCATAAGTTTATATGATATTCCTGACCCTAGAATCAGGGGGTGGAAGCTGACTTGGCATGTTAGGAGTGAATAAGGGTCTCTACTTTCTTATTGTTACCATAGCTTAGGGTTCTTAATTGTTGGGACACCTTTTGAGATTTTCTCCTGTGTTTTACTGCAGATCTCTGATTTTCCTTAATTCTGGCACAAAAATTGGCAGATGCAGCTCAAGCCTTACTTTTCCGTGCCCGTTGCCAGATCTATTTCTGTTCTCCACCCTGTTTCAGTGACTGAGACATGCCAAGTTTTTGTGTACTACCCATGTCTGTGTCCTCATCTGGCATGACCCAAAATGCAAGGTGACCTCCTGTCACCTCTTCTGTCCCGGAGATCAAGTCCTGGCTATAACAGAAGATCATCTGTAACTGTGCTCTACATGTCGACTTGCCACCATGAAATGGCAATTAGTTAATCTACGATGCAGAGCACAGTACTGTTTTTTTAGACTGCTGTTCTGTGTTTTTTTATGAAGTCATGCTGTCTGATGTGTATTAGGCCTCAGATGGTGGCATTTTAGTACAAAAAGTTTGTCCGATACAATTCTGTGTACTTTTTTTTTTTTTTTCTTTCCCCTTCTGTTTACATGCAGCTGACTTTTGTTTACAAAACGTTTTCTGTTTATTATGCATTTGTATTGAAACAAAAAAACTTTTGTCTTCCTTTAGCAAAACTCATGTGTGTGTACATGCAATTGGGTCTGCTTAAGTTGTGTTCCTATTGAAGCCAATGGCTTATTTTCAGTTGTGATGCACTTAAAAAATTAGAGCATGAAGCATCCACAAATACATGCCAATCGAAGGTAGTTGCAGGTTAAAATAAAAACCTGGTGAGCTGGGTTGATTTTCACTTTTGTTAGATGCTGGTAAACTGCATAATTTTCTTATAAAAGGTTATAAGACCTCACATACAGTGTAAGTGGTACTACGGGTTCCATGGCTCATATTCATATCAAATAATTGTTGTCCCACTGATACAGCCATCGATAGAACATTATATACAGATTGTGCAAAGTTCAAAACAGCAAGCTACTAAATAATTGTTCTGTGAAATATAAAATATCAGTTTTGCTTCTGTTGTTTTGAGGAACTGTTGAAGAAGAAAAAATGCATAAGTGCCCAGAATCAGTACAACTGAATATTGCCGTCCCCACCAATACATTCTAAAATTTGAATGCAATGTTTAAAACGTTAGAATGCGGTACTTTTTTTTTTTTTTCCCTCATGCGAGTAACGTGTTTCCAGTGCATTGGCTGATTTAAGTACAGTACATGGAAAAATGCATCACTACAGTATACATTTTAATGTGTTTTTGTTCATTTTCCCAGTGTGTATGTGAATGAGCCCTGAAAAGTGATTGGTAAAATGCATGAAGCTCACAATTTTTCTATGTCCATGTATTATCCAGTGTTTGAGTAAAGGAAATGTCAAATATTAGTTTGGGAGCTGAAATAGCTTTTGACCTAGGGGCCCCCAATCTTTATTTCATGGGATTTCAATTTTTTTCAAATTTTTTTTTTTTTTTTTATCACGCCCCTCTTAAAGAACGGTGTTGAAGACTTTTAGAGCTTGTTCACATAGTGGATTTAGAGCCTTCTTGATTCGTATTATAGATGGCATCCATATAAGTAATGTAATAAAATGTCACAGGCTTGTTGATAATGGCAAAAAAGTTCACTTTGCGCATAATTAAATATGCAACAAAATGTTTTTTTTGTAAATGCAGTGCCAGTTACCTTGGTGAATATGCATTCTCAAAATAGATACACACTATAAGATTCTGTCCAATCTCTATGTTTGGAAAGAAAATCTGGTAATGTGTATGGGAGCAAATGATAATTGACCATTTGCTCCCAAACACTGGAAAACAGACAAAAATGGGTGTTCAGACAAATTGGTTAAATCATTTTGATTAAACCAATGTATCCAAATTACCAGTTTGGTTTTTTTCCGCCTTTTGTGAGCAAATGGTTAATTGTCATTTGCTCTCATACATTACCAGATTTTTTTTTTCTCCAACCAGAAGGATTGGACAGATATTATAGTGAGTATCCAGCTTTACTCCCCACAGATTTTAGTAGAGGTGATGAACACTCAGATATTTGGTTGGTTGGGTGAAACTTATGTGGCGCATTGTTTCAGTCTGTAAGAGAAATATTACTGGCTTAAACCTTCCTGGCCTCAATGGGTTTTTGTGAACCTTGTTTGAAACTGGGAAAAAATAAATGAATACGCATGGATATAAAGCTAAAGTAATATGTATTGACTGTTGAATGACAAGCATAGTCCTAGAGGCATCTATACATATATAATCCAAATGAGATTCACACCTAAGGTGTGGTCACTGTATACAAATGTTCTACATCTTCACTGTTTTATTTATATCTTAATTTCAGTGTATAAGAATACGTGATGGGTACATAAACGATGTATAGGATATTGATTGACCAGTATATTGCTAGAGGCATCTGATTTGTGATTATTTCTATAAACTAGTGAGATCCAAAATTAAGGTGTATATAAGAACATATGATGGACACAAGCTGTATATTGTGTTTTTGTCCTATAGATAACGTTGGTATGAAACCTTAAAAGGCTGCAATAAAGAAAAAATTAAACCCAATTACTATGTTTCCTCTCAAGGAGTATGGAGTATAGACTTGTATCTGTTTCTTTTACTAGAATACCATTTGCAAGAACTGGAGGAGCCGAAGGTTACAAGGGCTGAAGTTGGCATTTATTCTGCAAATGACGAGTACTCTATTTGAATGAATTTGATTCAGTAGTACATAGACCAAAGTGTCTTGTAAAATTCAATGTGCTCTGATAGGAGCTAATCAATTGTTTTGCTTTTTGGCGCAAGTGCTGTGTGCACCCATTATTTCTGCTCGCCAACTCCTTGATTGGCGAACAGATATCTGCGAAACGTCAAGCTTTTTTGGGGTGCCCAAACATGTTTACTAAGCATGCCCAATGCTTTTTACAGGTTAAGCTGCTTTATGCATCTAAACCAAGAGCATTTGGGTGCAACAAATGCAGTAAGTAATGAGCACTTCCAAACAATTGAATATTGCCGGGAGGGCGCCCATTTCTTTGATGTGCCCAAAAATAATTGCCCCCTCAGAGTACATAGATGTTGTTGTATTTGCAATTTGAGTGCTGTGGTTCTTTTCTGGCTTGTAATGAGGTTTGTTAACACAGGGGGAAGTGGTTCCTGAACTCCTGCTGTGTCCTTAGATCAGGAATTGCTATCCTCCGTCCTCAAGGCACACTAACAGTGCAGGTTTTAATGATATCCAGACTTCAGCACATATGGTTAAATCAAAATAACTGATGTACTAATTAAGGGGGTGGTTCAGAGCTGATCGTAGATATTCTAAAAATAGCACATCTGCGATCACAATCTTTGACGCCCAGCATAGGGCTAGTCCGCCCCGCATGTCAAGCCCTACCCCCCATGGCTACCTGACATGTTTTGGGTGACAGCGGTTGCGTGTGACGTCGCACAGCCACCGCGGTCCGGACATGCCTGTGCTGTCTGGACCGCGCCCCCCCCCCCCCCCCCCCCCTTCAACACCATACAAACGCCACTGGAACCCTCCTGCCCAATGACCGCCTCTGCTTGTCAATCAGGCAGAGGCGATTGCACCATTGAGATGCTTTCGCATTTCACTGTGTGCGCACGTGCAGTGCAGCCACTGCATGTACGCACAGGTCAATGGGCTTCAGGCTGCGATCGCTGCCGTTGCAGCGATCAGATCTGAATTAGGCCCTAAGTCCACTTTGCTCAAGGGGATCCCTAAACCTGAACTGTTTATGTGCCTTGAGGACGGAGGTTGGGAATGCCTGCCTTAGATAATGTATTTGTGCCTGCTTCTAGAGTCTTCTACATACACTTCCCTCATGATCTGTAATGGACTTTTAATTTCTCGCAAATGGAATTTTTGTTTGGGCAAATGGTGCTTGTGGCCTTCCAGTTTTAAGGGGAGCTTGGTAATGTCTAATAAAGGTACTATGCAGTGTCCATCTATGAACACTTTTACACTTTAATATCTTTATTTGACAGACCCTGTGGTGTGCAGTCTCCGCATTTACATCTTGTTTTATTGTAACTGGAATTCTGATTAGATCTATCCTGTTACTGATGTGAAGAGGCTGTTCTACACTCCTGCTACTTTATTGTCTTGCATTTCACTTTGCCATACTTCAGAAAACAGAGTTACTTTAGATGGGAATCTGGGATTAAAACTGGGTCTAATCTGCATTATTTTAGGACATGAGATTATTCTTATTATTACTGGTTATTTATATGGCGCACACACATTCCGCAGCACTTTACGAGAATATTTGGCCATCAGTCCCTGCCCCAGTGGAGCTTACAATCTATGGCCCTCATTCCTAGTTGATCACTAGCTGCTTTCGGTCGCAGTGCAGTGAATAGGTAAAAAATGACATTTCTGCGCATGCGTATGGTGCGCAGTGTGCACGCGTGACTTACTTTCACAAAAGACTATGCAGTTTCACACAAGGTCTAGCGACGCTTTTCAGTCGCACTGCTGGCAGCAGAGTGATTGACAGGAAGTGGGTGTTTCTGGGTGGTAACTGAGGTGGTAACTGTTTTCGGGGAGTGTGTGTAAAAATGCAGGTGTGCCGGATAAAAACGCAGGAGTGGCTGGGAAAACGGAGGCGTGGCTGGCTGAACGCAGGGTGTGTTTGTGACATGAAACAGGAACTAAACAGTCTGAAGTGATCGCTAGCTAGGAGTAAGTCTCAAGCTACTCAGAAACTGCACTCTTTTTTTTTTTTTTTTTTGTAGCAATGCTGCGATCCTTTCGGTCGCACTTCTGCTAAGATACATTCCCAGAGGGCGGCGGCTTAGCGTTTGCACTGCTGCTAAAAGCAGCTAGCGAGCGATCAACTCGGAATGAGGGCCTATATTCCCTACCACATGCACACACAGACACATTAATGCTAGGGTTAATTTTGTTTGGAGCCAATTAACCTACCTGTATAGTTTTGGATTGTGGGAGGAAACTGGAGCACTCGGAGGAAACCCACGCAAGTACAGGGAGAATATCCAAACTATTGCGTTCTCCACATATAATTTATGCAGTAACTGCATATAAAACTAGTCCTTTTTAGAGCAATGTCAATCTCTGGGCTTCACTGTAATATACTGACACCAATGAGTTGTATTTTGTTTCTTTACAAAATTTCAAGTGCATGTACAGTATGAAATTATATATTGGGTTTTGTCATGAAGTCAGGGAGTGCATTCTCTGCTGCATGCTGGGTAATATATTCCCTTTGCTGCTCTTGTTTGAACTAGATCTATCCTGACAGAAATAGTCACATTCTGTTAAACATGTTTAATTTACACATGGACAGGAAACATCCATCTTCCCAAAGTTCTGGACTGGCACGGATTATGTGGAAAGTCAGATTTCTGCTGCTTAGGCAGTTCTCCCAAGAGTTAAAAAGTTGTGGGGTTTTTTTTGTATTTTTTTTAAATAGGGAATTAAAATGAGACAAAATTGGGATCCAGCAAGGAGATTTATTTTATGAATGTGCTTTGTAATGCAGGACTTGCATATTAAAGTGGATTAAACATTTTGCTGTGAGATGTCCCACTGAGTAAGGGTCTAGCTCACCACAGCAGCTAAATGAAATCTGAGAAAGCTGAGGGGTGATGTGATATCATTCAGTGCCAAAGATTTTCAGTATTGTTTGCAAAATGTATACATTCTACATAATTAATATTCTTACAGAAGACACAGTTCTCCAAATGGCCCAGAAAAACCTGAGTAATTTCAGTCCAGATCAGGGGCTATCCAGGCAGGCAAAAGTTCAAATGTACCTCTCGAATCCTATGAAACCAGTTTGGGGGAGATGTATCAACCCTTAGAAAGAGAAAGTGGAGAAGTTGCCCATAAAAAAACAATCTGCTTCTATCTATCCTGTATCTAGCACAGCCTATATAATGATCGGAGCTGATTGATTGCTATGGGGAATTTCTCCAAATCATCGCTCTCTAATGTATGATATATCTCCACCTTGGTCTTTTCAATATAAATGCTATACATGGTTACGTACAAAACAATAAGGGTGGAATGCAATTACCCGCAGTAATTTATTTATTTGATCCCCCGGGCTGTACGATTACCCCCAAGATGTGTCATCCATTGTGTGCAATTGAATTCCCCTAAAACTTTTACAGTCTTGTGGCAGCTTTGTTCACTATCCATTCCATAGAATGACACTGACGGAAAACTAATGTTCTGGAAAATAAGATGTCTGATTGAAAGGTAGAATGTCATCTGCTGATCATTTGGTTAATGTGTTATTTATTGGCCCAGTTTATGGGTATCTGTAGCAACGGCTTTAACACAAATCAGGTTAGTTTTTTTTTTTTAGTCTTTAGCTATGCAACAGTTTCCATATGTCCTATTGTGACGTGACTGGTGTGGCAATGTAAACTATGATTTCATAATCATTATGGTGTAGTCTTATCTGGCTAGATGTTCAGTGTGTTGCTTGTTAATAAACAGACAGCCCAGTAATGTAGTATATTCTTTCCAGTGTTTTCCCCACGCTTTAAATTACGGGCGATCCGCCCGGCAAATATCCCCTTGTCGCCCGGCAGCTCCTACCGCCAATGTGTCCCCTGCTGGATCTCCTGGCAGTCCCAGTAATGTGCACGTTCCCTGAATTTTTGCCCGGCACCCTCTCCAACGTTAACATGTTTCCAGCGTAGAGGGATGATGGGCGGAGCTCCGTATGTGACATCGGCTTCAGTCACAGTCAGCGCGCTCCATCCGGGGATGTGCACACTGTGACGTTGATGGAGGGCAGATATCCCTGCCACTGCTAAAAAGGAAGAGATGCACTGTCTGGGCGGGAACAGATGCCTTAGCATATTGAATAGAGTGGTCATCCAGCGTCTACTCTGAGACTCTGTTCTGCATATCACTGTATCTTGGGTCAGGAGCTGTAAAAACAACTTTGTGGAGCTAGCAAGTGGGGGCAAATACTTATTTTACTGTCTGAGAGCTGTTTGTGGGGGCAATTGGTATTCTGAAAAGCTATATAAAAAAAAAATTTGCTAGTACGTGGGGGCAAAGAGTTCTGCTGTGTAGATATGTGAGAGCTGTTTGTGGGGGCAGTCAGTATTCTGAAAAGATGTTTAAAAAATTAATTGTGCCAACAAGTGTGGGCCAGTATCTGAAAGCTAATAAAAAAAATAATTGTGCCAGCAAGTGTGGCCAGTATCTGAAAGCGAATTTAAACATTTTATTATTGTGAAGGCCCCTACCAGGCAACTTCTTGATGCCACCCGGCTGGAAAAATTTTCTGTGGAGTACACTGCTTTCTAATCCATTGTTTTCCATTTGTGTATTATTTTCTGATTACATGTGATCTGTCACTATAGGTTACAGTACTGAACAGAACGGTTTCACGCACTGCTCTGATTTTTGTTTTTATAGTGACGTCCTTGCACTGCCGATATTTAAGCAAGAAGAACCTCATCTCTCCCCAGACACGGATGCCAAGCTGCCACCATTCCAGTATGTGCTGTGTGCAGCTACTTCACCTGCCGTTAAGCTGCACGAAGAGACTCTGACCTATCTCAACCAAGGTATGAAGCCAGCGTGGTCTCGGCTAGTGCAGTCATAGAGAAGGTGTAGGTGATGCTCAACATTGTGTTTTGTTGAAGAAATCTGCAATCGGGACAGAGACCTAATCCATAATGAAGAATGGTACATGATGCACTAATGTAGTGAAGCAATACTACAATATTGTGCAGCAGTTTATGATATTTATAAAGTGACTACATTTTACTCAGTACTTTACATATTTAGTCCCTGTCCCAGTGAAGTTTCTTGTCCATTCCCTACCATATGAACACACACGCAATAGGGTTGATTTTGTCTGTAGTAGGCTTTTGAAATACAAGATATCTAAAATTATATATAGTATAGCAATGAAAATTACTTTTCAAGAAAAGTTCTTATTATGGTGGACATTTGCTGTGGAAGCTTCTACTTTAGTGTGGGATTATCAGGGAAGTACCACGACCCTGGATTAAATATAATGTGTGTGCGTGACTCAGCCTCCCAATGTGTGTAACCTAATGCTCACCACTCTACCTTCTTATATAGTATGTTAACCTCTGTGCCTTTCTTATACGTATATGCTAATGCTAACCACTGAGTCCCCCCCCCCCCCCCCCCCCCTTTGCTGGCAATATAAAGTTTGGGATCCCAGCGTCGGTATGGTGACTGGCGGGATCCCAAACACGGTCACCCAGTCACAACCTGTGCAATTCTTATTTCCTGTCGGGGACATCGCTCTCTGCTCTGATGCATCTAGCTTACACTGGTCTGTATCTCGGCACTGAGATACAGACCAGAGTGTGCTAGAAGCACCACAGCAGAGAATGACACCCCAGGTAGGAAAGAGGAACTGCATGGGCTGTGACAGATGCTGGGTGCTAGAATTAAAAATAAACCACTGTGCCTCTCTATGTATTTAGTATAATGCAAACCACAGTGGTTTTGCATAAAATCTGTTGAGGCAAATTGCCACTCTATACAGAATATAATGTTAACCGCTGTGTCTATAGCTAGATACGGATGTGTCCTCATACACTCCTACTGCAGTCATGCTATACAGCCCTTGGAATGCCCAATCCCATGTGACTGTTTGCACGAAGTGTCATTTTCAGTCAAATGTTCTTCTTAGTCACTCAAATTAAACAATGGGATGTACAAAAACCGCTTAATGAGACTGCACTCACTGATGTGATATTCAACACTTGTACATCTGTGTGCGAATGAGTCTGAATTTGTATATAAAGTGCTATGATGGAGTATCTGCAGCTTTTGGTCATGCAAAGCTCAATTGTGCTTCATCTGTGACTTTGTACATATTTGAAATTAATTTCTAAGTGGTCAAAGTCCCTCATAGATTGAGTGGTGGTGCGCTATACCACTCGACTCGGTGTGGCCCACTTGTGACTCACGGCATATTGACACATCTGTATAGAGAAATGTTTACATGATCGGCACACCTCTTACTGTTGGGTGCCTTCCTTATTGGATTACTATAGATGCAGTTTATGGGCACTCATGGTATTGTGAAGAAATACACAACTACCCTTTACAGTCCAACATATTACTTCTCAGGAAAGAGTAAAATTACTGAAATGTTGGAAGTTATCCTATATTTCTTTACAATGCCACAGGTGCCACCTATTCAGTTGCATGCATAGTACTAACCACATTACCACTTAAAATAATATTCTGCTAACCTCTGGCCCACCATATATAATATACTGCTAACCACTGTACATATAATGTAATGTTTATCACTGCTGTTCCACCCTGTACATAATACAATGTAATGTTAACCCCTGTGCCACTTTATACACTGGTCAGCCTTAACATTAAAACCACCTGCTTAATATTGTGTAGGTTCCCCTTTGTGGTGCCAAAACAGTTCTGATCCATTGAGACATGGTCTCCTCCAGACCTCTGAAGATGTCCTTGGTATCTGGCTCCAAGACAATAGCAGCAGATCGTTTAAGTAATTAGTGAGGTGGGGCCCCCATGGCTCAGACTTATTGTCCCAACACATCCCACAGATGCTCAATCTGTTTGAGATCTGGGGAAAGCAGGGTGCATTAGCAAGCTGAAAGAAACTCTTCCATCAGCGAATACCGCTGCTGTGAATGGGTTTACTTGGTCTTCAACAATGTTTAGGTAGGTGGTATGTGTCAAAGTAACATCCACATGAATGCCAGGAACCAAGAACATGCTGGTGCCATCTCTTTCCCCAAGTAAACACACATGCATCTGACCAACCACATGATTTATCAGAGCAGCTTACAATCTTCCATTGCTCCATAGTCCATTTCTGACGCTTGCGTGGTCATTGTACGTTTTTTCGGCGGTTAACAGGGGTCAGCATGGGCACTGTGTGTATGTGTGATACATTTTTGTCATTGTCAGCATAAGCCTTTTCAGTAATTTGTGCTACAGTAGATTTTCTCTGGGATAGGACCAGGCAGGCTAACCTTCACCTCCCATGTGCAGTAAAGATTCTTGTGCACTCATGACCCTGTTGCTGGTTTACCAATTGTCCATCTTTGGACCACTGTTCGTAAGTAGTAACCACTGCTTACTGGGTACACCCCACAAAGTCTACCATTTATGAGATCCTTTGATCAAGTTGTGTAGTTATCATAATTTGACCCTTGGCAAAGTCTTAGATCCTTAGCTTTTCCCATTTGAGTGTTCACTTACTGCTTAATGTACCCCTCCCCTTGACAGAAGTCATTATAATGGGATCATTAATTGCATTCACCTCACTGGTTTTTATGTTATTGCTGATGGGTATATAATATACTCAGCATTGTGCCACTTCTTCTGGGTTCACTACGATATGCCGGCGGTCGGGCTCCCGGCGACCAGCATACCGGCGCCGGGAGCCCGACCGCCGGCTTACCGACAGTGTGGTGAGCGCAAATGAGCCCCTTGCGGGCTCGCCACGCTGCAGGCACGGTGGCGCGCTACGCGCGCCATACTATTTTATTCTCCCTCCAGGGGGGTCATGGACCCCCACGAGGGAGAATAAGTGTCGGTATGCCGGCTGTTGGGATCCCGGCGCCGGTATACTGTGCGCCGGGATCCCGTCAGTCGGCATACAGAAGACCACCCCTTCTTCTAATGCAACTCCCTTCAACAGGTCATGGTAACTCCATTTCCCACTTCATTCACATTGAACTTTCTTGTTGGGGTTGAGGGAGATGCTAAATTCCCTGCATATAACATGTTATCAGCAGTTTCTATGAAGATTGTGGTTTTAATTTTCTGTTCTGTGTTTTTAAGCACAAGAATCTCATTCTAGACGATAAAAAGGCTGGAAATATGCTTTTCAGAACTGTGTATTTGTAGATGAAGTCACCTTTATTTGCCGTTATCTGTTAATATACTGTTGGAATAAAATTTGCTCTTTAATGCAAAGGATTTTCCCATGTGCCTGGCATGATGGAATGTAAACTTTCTGCTAATAACGAGTAGTTGATCTCCTCTGATATGTGTAACTTGGGACAATTATACAATTATTTGTTTATGTATTTCTATTTATTTATTTATTTATTTATGTGTAAAAAATGGCAGAAACAGGCTCATTCTGCAACGTTGCGATGATTTAATTCATTGTCTTTAGGCATATAAAACACAATTAGCTCACCTTGTATCCCCACATCCAAACTGTGCTGGCGGCGTCCGGAACCGGAAGGCTGACGCCCACATGTAATGACGTAATCAGCCGTTTGTTACCACAACAACCATTAACAGTAGAAATGCACAGAAAGCTGAAAGAATCAAACGATCTGTATAAACCACCTGATTGTTTACTGCTGGTTTATACCAAGCGTTTGATTTTTCAGCTTTCCGTTCATTTTGAATGACTATGAATCAAAGCGTTGCAGAATAAACCTGCTGTTTGTGCCGTGTTTTACAGAGTACCCCGTGGAGATTATAGATAGAGAGATAGAGAGCCCTGAAACATTGACCCATGGATTAAAACGCGTTTTTGATGATGAAGGTTTGGAATTACATCTAGCGCTAAATAATCTATGTAAGCAGCTTGTATGCAAACAGAAGTTTTGATAAGGATAGTGTAAAAACAAGCCCTGTGGAAGCTATGTGTTAAAATGTAAAAAACAGTAATAAATGAACATGTTTTTGATGATACCTGCTGTCTCTGAGTGCCGTTTTTTTCTGGAGCCCTACTACTATAGATTCTGGCACCGGAGCAAGTTGTCCTGATGTGATGAGTACCGGCTGCTGTTGGAAAGAGATATATATATATATATATATATATATATATATATATATATATATATATCTCTATATATATATATATATATATATATATATATATATATATATCTCTATATATATATATCTCTATATATCTCTATATATATATATATATATATATATATATATATATATATATATATCTCTATATATATCTCTATATATATATATATATATATATATATATCTCTATATATATATATCTCTATATATCTCTATATATATATCTCTATATATATATCTCTATATATATCTATCTCTATATATCTATCTCTATATATCTATCTCTATATATCTATCTCTATATATATATATATATATATATATATATATATATATATATATATATATCCAACAGCAGCCGGCATTAAATTATATCCAACAGCAGCCGGCATTAAATTATATCCAACAGCAGCCGGCATTAAATTATATCCAACAGCAGCCGGCATTAAATTATATCCAACAGCAGCCGGCATTAAATTATAATATATAATTTTCTACGCAGTTAATTTCTCTTACGTCCTAGAGGATACTGGGGTCCACATTAGTACCATGGGGTATAGATGGGTCCACTAGGAGCCATGGGCAATTTAAGAACTTGATAGTGTGCCAGCCCTCCCTTTATGCCCTTCCTACCAGACTCCATTTAGAAAATGTGCCCGGAGGAGCTGGTCACGCCTAGGGAAGCTCTTGAAGAGTTTTCTACATTTATTTTGTTTTCAGACAGCGCTCTTTGGCAACAGCCTGTCTGCTTCGTGGGACTTAGGAGGGTGGGGGGGGGGGGGGGGTGTTAATGGTCCTTTTCCCCGCTGACAGGACACTGAGCTCCTGAGGGTCCTATTCGCAAACCCCACCATGGCGAGCGTACAGACCCGCAGCACGCTGCCACCCCTAACAGAGCCAGAAGACAGAAGATTGGGGCTTCAATGGTGGCATAAGGGTGTGGAGCACAGCGCTGACATGCAGGCTGCGCTCCAGGGGTCAGGATGACATGTGGTGCGTGTGTCCCGCTGTGAGGGGCACGCTGAGCCACTAATGAAATACCCACACTGGCAAACTAGCTTAGAGGTTCTAACCCACTGTTAAGCAACAAACATTCCTCAGCCAGTATAAAAAAACGGGAAGACCGTGTGCCATTACGGGGGCGGTGCTTCACTATGAGCGGATCCAGCAGCTCACCAGCGCCATTTTCCCTCTGCAGCTATACACAGACAGACTGGCAGGGAAGTGCAGCCCTTCCACAAGGACTCCAGCTTGCCTCAGCGGTACCAGGGGGTCATAGCAAAGGGGGAGAGCAGTATTAGAATACTGAGCCTTTATTACAAATGCTTAGTTTGCGATCCAGCTACAATATAATTAGCTATCAGAGTGGTGTGTGGCTGGCTCCATCATACTCTGTGTCTCCCAAGGGGGCTCTGTGTGGGTTAACTGTGCTTTTAACCTATTCATCAGTGTGTGTGTGTGTGTGTGTGTGTGTGTGTGTGTGTGTGTGTGTTCTTTTACATTTACTATGTCAAAGGAGTGTGTTTCATGCACAGCAGAGTGTTTCTCCCAATCTGGGGGCTCACTGCCGTGTACTCAGGATAGTACACATTCTCAGGCTAGTGGGTCTGAACCAGTATGGTTAGATTCATTAAAAGGGATGATTTTCAAATATTTCAAATAAATTATCTCAAAATGAGAAGGAGATGCAATACTTAAGGCAATCTATTGATGAGCTGACGAATAGGGATTCAGTGGTCATTCTAGCGTCTCAGACCCCTGCCATTTGTCCACAGAAGCGTACCCTGGCCCAAATAATGCAGGTTGATGATGATGATGTATCGGACCCAGAGGATGGTGAGGTGGACTCGGGAGGGAGGATGCTGCTTTGTCACAGGGAATACAGGCCCTGATGGAAGCTATTAGAGACGTCCTGCACATCCATAATAAGGCATCAGAGGAGGAATCTTATTTTAATGTGAAAGAAATCCTCAGCTACTTTCCATGCATCTAAGGAATTAAGGGCGTCATTCCGAACCGTTCGCACGCTGCAGTGCGAACGGGTCTTGAATGTGCATGCGTGGCGTGCGCATTGATTACGCTCGTCGTTGCCCGGCAACCGCGCTGACGGAGAAGAAAGCGGTCGCAGCGGTGACCGCAGGGAGATGTACAGCAAGAGGGCGTTCCAGGGCGTCAACTTACCGTTTGCTGCCATTTTCGGGGAGTGGTAAGTAAAACGCAGGCGTGTCCAGGCAAACGGAGGGTGGAGGTGTGATGTCAAAGCCAGCCCCATCATCGCTGGATCAGTCGCACAGGGTAAGTATGTCCAGGGCTGGTCTTGTTTTGAGTGAAACTTGTTTTTTAGCATAGCAGGGCTGCACAATTGAACGCAGCCCTGCTATGCTAAAATACACTCCCCTATAGGTGGAGATTAGTTGATCGCACCAGCAGCAAAAAGTTGCTTGGTGCGATCAACTCTGAATGAGGTCCTAAATTCCCTATTTGAAGAAACTTGGGTAAATCCTGACGAGAAGTTTCAGGTCCCAAAACTGTTACTCACATCCTTCCCGTTTCCTCAGGGTGATAGGAAAAAATGGGAAAACCCACTGATAGTTGACGCATCGGTTTCTAGGCTGTTCCTGGGGCAGCTTCCTTTACCTGTTCCTGGGGCAGCTTCCTTGAAGGATGCTGCAGACCGCAAGATTGAGACCACTCTCAAATCTCTGTACACAACTGCGGGGGTGGCCCAGAGACCCACTATAGCTTGTGCATGGATCTCTAGGGCCATTGCAAAATGGTCAGGTAATCTAATTGACTGGTTAGATTCCTTAACCATGGGGGAGGTATCTTTACTCCTACAACACATACAGGATTCTGCTAACTTGGTTTACTCAATGCACGCTCCACTGCCATGGCAGTGTCAGCACCCAGGGGCTTGTGGCTATGCTAGTGGACTGTGGACGCGGATTCCAGGAAAGGCTTGGAAAGTCTACCTTTCACAGGTGAAGCCCTTTTTGGAGATTAACTGGATACGTGGATATCCAAGGCTACGGCGGGTAAGTCTCCAAACCTTCCTTCTGCCGCTCCCCCGGCTAGAAAATCCTACACTGCTCCAACTCGGCATTCCTTTCGGACAGCGAAGTTTAAAAACAAAACCAAAGGGTCTTCTACGGCCTTTTAAAGGCAATAGAGGTAGACCCAGAAAACCAGCAACTGCAGGATCACAGGAACAGAACCCCAGTTCTGCTTCCTCTAAGCCTTCAGCATGATGGTGGACCGCACTGCCTGGAAGACAGGCAGGTGGGAGCCCGTTTGAGACTCTTCAGTCACATATGGGCAACGTCATGCCAGGATCCCTGGGTCAAAGATCTTATAGCCCAGGGCTACAGACTGGAGTTTCAGGAACTCCCACCTCACAGATTCTTCAAATCAGGCTTACCAGCTTCTCAAGAAGCAAGTATGACTTTACAGGAAGCAATTCTAAAACTGGTCCAGACTCGGGTCATTGTTCCAGTTCCACTTCAGCTGCAAGGTCAGGGTTATTATTCCAACCTGTTTGTAGTTCCGAAACCGGACGGTTCAGTAAGGCCCATTTTAAATCTCAAGTCATTGAACCTATACTTATGGGTGTTCAAGTTCAAGATGGAGTCTCTGAGAGCGGTGATCTCAGGGCTAGTGGAAGGGGAATTCTTGGTGTCTCTGGATATCAAGGATGTGTACCTTCATATTCCGATTTGGCCGCCTCGTCAAGCTTATCTAAGGTTTGCCTTACAGGATTGTCACTACCAGTTCCAGGCCTTGCCAGTTGGCCTCCTATACGGCACCGAGGGTGTTCACCAAGGTAATGGCAGAGATGATGATTCTCCTCCGCAAACAGGTATTAAACATAATACCATACCTGGATGATCTGCTGATAAAAGCACCATCCAGGGAGAGGTTGTTGGACAACATTGCCCTCTCAACCCGACAGGATCACGGGTGGATTGTGAACCTACCAAAATCTCATCTGGAACCATCACGGAGGCTTCCATTCCTGGGGATGATACTGGATATGGAGGCACAGAAGGTGTTCCTTCCATTGGAAAAGGCATTGGTGATCCAGTCAATGGTGCGGGATGTTCTAAGACAATCCCGGATATCGGTGCATCTATGCATTTGCCTTCTGGGGAAGATGGTGGCAGCTTACGAAGCGCTGCAGTACAGAAGGTTTCACGCAAGGCCCTTCCTGCTGGATCTGTTGGACAATTGGTCCGGATCGCATCTTCACATGCACCAGAGGATCAGTCTGTCGCCAAAATCCAGGATTTCCCTTCTGTGGTTGCTTCAGACTTCTTCTCACCTGGCCGGAGGTCCGGGATTCAAAATTGGATTCTGCTAACCACAGACTCAAGCCTCAGAGGTTGGGGAGCGGTCACCCAGGGGGAACAGTTCCAAGGAAGATGGTCAAGTTAGGAAGCCTTTCTTCCAGTCAACATTTTGGAACTAAGGGCCATATACAACACCCTTCTACAGGCATCACATCCTCAAGATCAAGCCATTCAGGTTCAGTCGGACAATGTGATGGCAGTAACGTACATAAACCGACAGGGCGAAACGAAGAGCAGAGCAGCAATGTCAGAGGTAACAAGGATTCTCCTCTGGGTAGAAAGGCATGCTGTGGCATTGTCCGCGATCTTCATTCCGGGAGTAGACAACTGGGAAGCAGACTTCCTCAGCAGACACGACCTCCACCTAGGAGAGTGGGGCCTTCACCCGGAGGTGTTCGGGTGCTTGACACGTCGGTGGGGAATACCACAAATTGACATGATGGCCTCACGTCTCAACAAGAAGCTCAAGCGATATTATTCCAGGTCGAGGGACCCACAAGCAGTGGCGGTGGACGCTCTGGTGACTCCATGGGTCTACCAGATGGTGTACGTGTTTCCACCACTCCCACTGATCCCAAAGATTCTCAAAAGAATAAAAAGGGAAAAGGTTCAAGCAGTTCTCATTGCTCCAGGCTGGCCAAGAAGGGCCTGGTATGCGGATCTATTGGAGATGCTCCTAGACGACCCGTGGCCTCTACCTCTTCGCGAGGAACTTCTCGAACAGGGGCTGTTCGTCTATCAAGACTTACTGCGGCTACGTTTGACGGCATGGAGGTTGAGCGTCAAATTCTAGCCCGGAAAGGGATCCCGGATAGGGTTATTCCAACCCTGATACAAGCCAGAAATGGGGTAACGTCTAAACATTACCACCGTATTTGGAAAAAATACTTCTCTTGGTGTGAGAACAGGAAATTTATTGTGGTGGAATTTCAACTGGGACGTTTTCTCTTTTTTCTGCAGTCGGGTGTGGATGTGGGCCTATGTTTGGGCTCCATAAAAGTCCAGATTTTGGCCTTATCCATTTTCTTCCAGAAACAATTGGCTTCTCTCCCTGAGGTTCATACGTTTTTGAAGGGGGTTCTGCACATCCAACCGCCCTTTGTGCCTCCTACGGCACCTTGGGATCTTAATGTGGTGTCGCAGTTCCTGCAATTGGAATGGTTTGAGCTTTTACAGGACGCAGATGTCAAGTTTCTTATGTGAAAGGCCGTCACGCTGTTGGCCCTGGCTTCTGCGAGGCATGTGTCGGAGCAGGGGGCATTGTCTCACAAAAGCCTCTATTTGATTTTTCATGAAGATAGGGCTGAACTCAGAACTCGTCAGCAATTTCTTCCAAAGGTGGTGTCTGCGTTTAAGATCAACCAACCTATTGTGGTTCCAGTGGTTACCGACACATCTGCTACTTCAAAGTCCTTGGATGTGGTGAGGGCTTTGAAGATCTATGTGAAGCGGACAGCTCGTCACAGAAAATCTGACTCACTGTTCTCTATGATCCCAATAAAATTGGGTGTCCTGCTTCAAAGCAGACAATTGCACCCTGGATCAGGCTTACTATCCAGCATGCTTATTCCATGGCAGGTTTGCTGTGTCCAAAATCTGTACAGGCCCACTCTACTAGGTTGGTGGATTCTTCTTGGGCGGCTGCCCGGGGTGTCTCTGCTTTACAGCTCTGCCGAGCAGCTACTTGGTCAGGTTCGAACACGTTTGCCAAGTTCTACAAGTTCGATACTTTGACCAAACTGAAGGTCCTCATAGGCCAATCAGTTCTGCAAGAACCTCAGCACTCTCCCACCCGGTTTGGGAGCTTTGGTACATCCCCCACTGTACTAATGTGGACCCCAGTATCCTCTAGGACGTAAGAGAAAATAGGATTTTAATTACCTACCAGTAAATTATTTTTCTCAAAGTACATAGAGGATACTGGGCGCCCGCCCAGTGCTTTGTTTCTTCCTGCACTGTTACTTTAAGTATTGTTGGTTCAGCGGTTGCTGTTCCTGGTTTAAAGTTTGGTTAGCTTGGCTTTCCTCTAGTTTGTGTGTGCTGGTTCGGAATCTCACCACTATTCTTTTATATCCTTCTCACAAAGTATGTCCGTCTCCTCCGGCACAGTTTCCCAGACTGAGTCTGGTAGGAGGGGCATAGAGGGAGGAGCCAGCCCACACTATCAAGTTCTTAAAGTGCCAATGGCTCCTAGTGGACCCATCTATACCCAGTGGTACTAATGTGGACCCCAGTATCCTCTATGGACTATGAGAAAAGGATTTACCGGTAGGTAATTAAAATCCTATTTTTATCCATCACACCTCTACTAAATTAAATGATTTTTTAAACCATATTCCACCAACATAAATGGCAATATCTGATTTCATGGTTCCTTGCCTTATAGGTTGTTTGCATTAATATGATCCTTTAGGAAGTTAAATTCCAAATTTCCAAAGTTGGGGCTGGTCCATGGTTACTAATTATTTAGATTTTAATTAACACTTAAAGTCAAAGTGCTGTTCGTACACATCAAAAGGAACAACTAGATATTGTCACAGCAAGCTGGGGATTTCATTTAATCACTCCTCAATTCTAAAAGTAATTGCTATAGAATTCCCCATGCCCTGGTCAAGATCTGTTTATTAAACAATGCATAAGAGCTGAAGACTGCTATTGAAGCATCATGGTCTTCCATAACACCTCAGCGGTGCCACAGGCTGATAAATGCCACGCCGCATTGACGCAGTAATTCATGCAAAAGGTTCACAAACCAAATACTGAGTAGATATGCATGATTATACTTTTCAGTGGGCCGACATTTCTGTATTTAAAATACCTTTTTATTTTATTTTTATTGATTTTATGCAATATTGGATTTTGGATTTGAGGTGATCTTAAACTTTAAACCCCAATCATCAAAATTATAACAAATAAAGGCTTGAAATATCTCACTTTGCATGTAATGAGTCTACATAATACATTAGCTTCACCTTTTAAGTTGAATTACTGAAATAAATGAACTTTTGCATGATATTCTAATATTCTGAGTTTCACCTGTAGAAGTATTAGTAGTCAAATGCAAAGCAATTGGGGCTCTTAAAAGGTGTCAACTGGCTGGATAAAAATAAATAAATAATGAGATATAGATATAATTGGAATGGATAAAAATGCTTAAGTTAACGTGTAATTTTAAGCAGCTTTTAAAAATGTGTTAACCGCTTAACTGGCTCTTCCTCCCCGCCCCCCCCCCCCCCAAAAAAAATGCTATGTATATATTGTGGGGGCCGAGGGGTGGTTAAGTTTACATTTCCCGAGCAGCTGGTCCTCTGTGCAGCCACTGGGTCATACTGTGTTGACCGATGGGCAGTGATGTACAGCATGGCAGTGTAGTAACTTAGACCTGCAAACCTAAAAGCATCTATTTTTATTTTGCAAGCTATGTGTAGGGAACGGCACACAGCGCCTTGGTGCTGGTTATGTGAATGAATAGTGTGCACCCGCTGATCCCCCATGAGGTTTTTTTTATTTATTTTTTCCCGTTATCTTTATTTGAAAGATTAAAAAAAAAAAATGTAAACCTTCATTCTGTGAAAAAGCATTGAGAAACCTAAAAGTATTCTATTTTGATCCACTGTGAAGGCAGATAAGATGAGACAGACCCCATTATCCAGAGTACTGTACATCAGGTGATAGAAGCAGAGAAAGTGGGTGTGGGTTGAGAGCTGTACCAACCAAAAATGGTTTTCCATAATAATGGACTCTAGAGTTATGTCCCCATGCACTCGAAGTTGGTCCCTTTCTTGGGGAAGATTGACAGGTTAATATTTGCAGTTTATTTCCAATGGGTAATGCAGAACATTCCTGTGTAACCAGCTTATTTATAGTGCTTTTTCCAGTGGAGCTCACTCTGTAAAACAATAACTTCTTCCGTTATGGTGGCATTAGAGATCGGCCTCTTCTGTACTCGCTGTAAAGCTTTTTAGGGACTACCGAAGAAATGTGTTTTTTTCGTAGAATATTTGTAGCTGTAAATGTTGCAGGGGCACGCAATTCTGTTTGGATGAGCTTATTGATGCTATAAATTATAGTGTAACTGATAACATTGTGCAGCATTTCTCACATGGTGGAACAGGTATGTACTAATTTGTGATAGAGATTACATTATATAATTTTTATTTATTTTTTTTCTTTCTCCTCTATGTGCAAAGTACATTGTGCAATGGGTGTTTCCCTCTCCTCACTGTTTGTTCATATCCTGTTCCAACATTTATGAATGTATAGATCTGTTTGTGATCCATATATTAAACTTTGTAGCGCCTCTTATCCCCAGCAATGACTGTCTATACCAGTGCTAGCCATCCTTCGGCTCTCTGGCTGTTGTGTAATAAGCTGAAGCTTCCTGGGACTTGTAGTTCCACAAGCGCCAGAGGTGTTTCATCTGTATGATGTATAATGGTGACTAAGCCGGTACACAAGCTTAAGAGAGCAGTACCATTTCTTCAGAGTTCTCAGTATTAGTTCTGATTTGCTTCTGTAACGGTCAAGTATTAAATGTTTTATCACCTCATGTAATGAAAGTGTCAAACGCCATCAGAATTGGTAACTAACCAACACTGCGCAGCACATAATTGTCCTGAGCTTTAATCCTGAAGAAACCAGCATACAAGCTCTCTTAGGTTAGTGTTTCTGCACCCACTAGGGCTGGCGTGTCTATATTCAGTCATCACTGGGGATCCAGTGTAATGTATGATCTCATTCCACCCTCTCTCCGCAGGACTCATTTCCATCGTCCACTCTCTTCTCTATGATTTTTGTGTAGCTATGTTTGCAAATCTGAGGGAGTGTTTTGTTTTCCCAGTTCTGACCTGTTTTCTTTCACCTGTTTTCCTGTGGAGAAAAGGCTTATACTTGAAAGAATTGGCCTGCTTGGGTGATGCTCAGAAACCTTCATCCTGCTACCTTTTGTAGGTGGGTGGGTAGAGAAAATCCTGATGTTACACCATTTGGAGGTGATGCTAAAATTACTCCCTTCTCACAGGTATCTATTTCACATTTCTCCCTCTACCTTTTGCTATGGGGCGTACGCTGGAGGAATGTCCTTGGTTGTAGAACTGCTCGTCCAACTGTTTAGGGATCCAAAGCAATTCGACCTCTGTCCAAAAATAAAGTTACTGATTTTTATTTTCTTGCGTTTTCTGTGTGTTTATGTCATGACTGAGTAATCTGACTACGTGTTTTTTTTTTATATGTCTGATGTATTATGAATGAGTGTATGTATGTATGTATGTCTGGTACTGAATAGGTTTTAGGTTTACCTACATTTTGTGTTTAAAATACTGTAAAATCTGAATTTGTTGCTTGGTCTGGTAAGGGGGTATGGTGGAAGAAGGACTTTACAAATCCCATTAGCCAGGTAGCCAGTCCTTATAACATGCAGTCATTTTGGGTACGGTTTGTCTTGTCTGGCTTCTGTATCCCAGGGGGGTATAGAAATTCATGGTCACATAAAGGTAAAGATGTTTGTATGTATGTGAGCAATGAATTGTGTACTGCTTGCATAAGAATGATTGATTATATATTTAGTATTGCTCTGACTGAAGTCTAGTAATATTGTGGTCATCTCAACGACCTGTGTAATGGAGTACTATACAGACCCTTAAAGAATATACACATGAGTATTACTTTATCAAGATTTAGTAAAATACATAAAAACAAGCGACAGGTTTTTCCAGATAACCTTTTATCACAGCTTGTCCTGTGACATCATGCTTACCTGTAGAAGCTCGTCCACAGGATAACGCTAGTACCTGCATGGTAAAACCTCTCCTATCTCCATCTACTTTTCCCACAAATTCATTACAAAAGTTGGCATAGTATTTGGCTGCTGATCTAGAAACAAAGTAATTGCTCAGTACCATGTTAATTACTAGGCACCGAGCATTTCATATCCAACCGCTTTGTCATTCTTGGGTGGAATAACTAGTTACCTAGAACACTCCGTTCCTCGGGCTATTTGTTACTGTGTGAAACTCACTGTTTCAGGAGAGGTATGGAGGTAGAAAGGGGGGATGGGGGGGTTACTAACCCCTCCCCCCCCCCCTTATGTATCACAACCATGTATCACACGACTGCTATAATCCCTGCCTGCAAGTAATGTTCTGTATGTGTTTTTGCAAGTATAGAATTATGTTGACCAATTAAAGTGATATCCTTTTTTTATGTGACCTCTCTTTATGTGGCATATATTTGGATTATATATCTTCTTATGTGTATTCACCCCCTGCTAAGCTTATACAGGGACAGATGTTGAAATGTCTGGCCCATGTTTGGGGGGTTAAATCCAGATTTTATTTTTGTATGGTAAATTTAAAGCTGTAAATTGTTTATCAAGTCAGTGTGTAATGCAGAAACATGAGAATAGGTTTCCTCTTTCATGCGGAATGGGATGACTTCTTTTCTGATGAAAGGATTCTTTTAGGTTATTTGTGATTTAGGCATGATGACTGGAGTGGTGTGTGTCATGATGTAATCTGAAGTATTCCGTTGCAAAGATGTGTTTTGCATGGGACCAGAGGTGTATGTGATATTAGCTCCAAATAGTCCAATTTTAGGGTAGTAAATATACTGAGTTGTGAAGTTACTGTCTGTGCATATGTTTGTTTTATCTCTTTGTCACAGTTTCATTGTAGTGAGCAGGTTGTGTATGCTGTGTGTCTGCCCAAGTTGCATGGTGGTCTAGAAATGTACATATCTCACAAATTTCTTATTTGTAATTTTTTAATACATATATAAGCTCTCAATATTTACTAATAGCACTTATGATTTTTCAGGGAATACAACCTTGTAAATATATTGGATATATAACTATTAATAGGTAATTGCATTACAAGAAAGATTGAATCATATCTTCATTAATTTCAGGACAACCCTATGAAATTCGTCTGCTTGACAACCGAAAATTGGGAGAGTACCAAGAGCTGAATACTAAATATATCAAGGTATTTAACAAGCAGAATCACAGAGGGTGGGTCATGTCTGGGGAGAGTGTTCTGTGAAGCAGTACTTATGCCCCCCCCTTTCTTACCCATGCTTTAGAGTATCATCCGAGTTGTTTTCCATGACCGGCGTCTGCAGTATACGGAACATCAACAGCTAGAAGGCTGGAGATGGAGCCGGCCCGGGGATCGCATTCTGGACATAGGTTAGTGTAAGGGTGAGGTTTGAAAACTTGTACACACTTTAAAATCTCTACCACCAATGACATCTAAAGCAGAGAAGAGCCATCTGAGTCTTGGTGCAACAGCTCCACTTTGTGTGTTAAAATCACCCTATATTTTTATACTTTACTGTTTTTCCAAGTAAGTTTGTGAAGCTAAACTTTCAATGGATTTCTTTTGTTCTTCCTTTTTCTGTTTCCTCCTAGAACCTTTCTGTCTTTCCTAGACATGTAACCTTCCTCCTCAATATCCGTTTACATCTATATTGACCTATTCCAATATTTACTTTTAACAGATATCCCATTGTCGGTTGGTATATTGGATCCCAGAGCTAGTCCAACACAGCTAAACACTGTAGAGTTTCTGTGGGATCCCACCAAACGATCATCTGCATTTATTCAGGTATTGGGGCACTGTTTCTGCCTGGAGGTTTATAAGGACCATAACACCATAGAAAAGTGGAGAGAGGTCATATAGGTCCACTATCTCCAGATGTTCCCCCTGTGCTGTGAAGCCAATACAGGCTTTCAATCCTTGAACAGGAGCTTCAGGTTAATAGACAAATATCTGGCCAATAGTGGCTGCATGAGCTCCGGCAGCTGTTTCTCTCACTGTTGCATGATATTACTTTACTGACCATTTACACTTGGCCTATGAATAGTTTTTCATGCAGCTATGTGTAAAATGTTTTACACATGTTTCATATGTTACTTTTCGTTAGCCCATCCCAATTTCGGTAAAATTAAGTTAAGTTTGATAGTGGTTTGTTGTCAAATTAAGGCTTTTAAATGTCAGTGCATAATATAACTCTGTTTTAATTATCAAAAGGTACATTGTATCAGCACAGAGTTCACTCCTAGAAAGCATGGAGGAGAGAAGGGCGTGCCATTTCGAATTCAGATTGACACATTTAAACAAAATGAGAACGGAGAATACACAGAACATTTACATTCTGCTAGCTGCCAGATCAAGGTGTTCAAGGTACCGTTTTGTCTTCCAGAAAATATATAAAAATTTGTTTTGGTGGTGGCTGTAATTAGCATTTACAGTATGAAAGATATCTGATATGGCTTACGTTTAACATGCCGGCTGTTGGGATCCCGGCTGCTGAAATACCGACGCCGGAATCCCGACAACCATCAGAACAGACACCGGCATCCAGAAAACATTGGGATCCCGGGAGGTTAAGGTTAGGCTGCGGGGGTAGGGAGGTTAGGGTTAGGCACCACCGATGGCAGGGGTTAGGTTTAGCCAATGAGGGTGGAGGGTTAAGGTTAGGTTGGGGGGTTAGGGTTAGGCTGCGGTAAGGGAGGGTTAGGGGGCTAGGGGAGCGAGTTACTAAAGCTTAACTCGCCCCTGACGGGATCTTAAACATCGGGATGCCGGTGGTATTCTAAGCGCCGACATCCCGTGCTCCGAGATATTATTGAACACACCAAGACTTATTGCAAAAATTTTTTACTTTTTTTTTTGGAGGGGATGGGTAGTTTTATATTTGGCTTTCAAGGTAATCTTTTTAACAAATATAGTTTTAAATTGTTGTCTTGTGGATATGCAGCCCAAAGGAGCGGACAGAAAACAGAAGACTGATCGTGAGAAGATCGATAAGCGAACTGCTCAGGAGAGAGAAAAATACCAGGCATCCTATGATACCACCATCTTGACGGAGGTGAGAAACACCAATTTATAGTTATGAAATCGAGGTAGTTCACTGTGCAGGTTGCATCCATGTCTCTCTCTCTCTCTCTCTCTCTCTCTCTCTCTCTCTCTCTCTCTCTCTCTCTCTCTCTCTCTCTCTCTCTCTCTCTCTCTCTCTCTCTCTCTCTCTCTCTCATTTATGTTGGACATGCAGATAGTCATTGTATTGATCACACATTAAAATGAGAAGAGAAGCAGCTGGAAACACTTTTTTGTACTTTTGTGTACAAGACCCACGCAAGCAGTATGTTGCATAAAAATGCTGCTAGGTCATTAACAGTAACCTTGTCAGAATGGACATGTAACATTTTATATACACTACTATAGCCAGTTACCACTGTTCGTTCCAGAAAGACGCTAGTATGTGAATGAGGAAGGGAATGTCTATGTATGCTTTATATCTATTTGGTTACTGTGGATTATTAAATCTTTGTAGGTTTTTATTTGCTTTAATATATTTTGTGACATTCCCTGTGGCCTCTTGGACCATTGTTTGCCATTTATCTTAACATAAAGCTCTTTATTTCCTAGTGTTCTCCATGGCCAGAATTGCCTTACCAGTCGAACAACTCTTCTTCTCCTGGTTACAACAGCTCACCAAACAGTTTCACTATCGGAGATGGGTAAGTGTTGTTTCATTTAGGGTAGTCATGGCTGCAATTAGGGGGGCATGTGACCTGGGCGCCAGATTGGTGAGAGCGCCGAGCTGGCACTTTAATCCCCCCTGACGCCCCCTCCCTGTGCGGCAGCGTTTGCTTAGAGCCAGTGCCGCATATGAAGAAGCCATCGCCGAGCACACAGGCATTGCTGAGATGAAACTGAAAATAAACTACATTTCCCAGCAGTCCTTGCTGCTGTGAGCTGTAATTTACTTTGTTTCATCTTTGCAGTGTGTGATCGGCAGAGCAGGATTAAGAGTGAGCGCAGGGGACAAGTTACCCCCTCCCCTCCCCGCCAGTGCATTTAATCATTGCAGTGCACTGCTGCATTAGAAAAAAAGCATCCTGAGGTCCGAAAAGGGGGTGGGGCTAAACTGCACTGTACACAGTGCCATGCCAACCAGCCAGTAGCATGGGAGAGAAGGGGGGAAAAGAGCAGCATCACACCATAAATAGTGAGTATGACTCAGGGAAGGGTCACTGTATGTGACTACATATCTGTATGTGTGCTCGTGTGTCACTGTATGTATACGTGTCACTATATATGTATGAGATGTAGTTATGTGACCGGCCCCCTGAACATCCCGACAGTCGGCATGCCGACTAACAGGGACTATGCCCACTCGTGGTTGTCCATGACACTCAGAGTGGGAGTAGAACCTGTGGCGTGGGAATAGAACCTTCGTTGTGCTCGCCTCCCCGCCCCCCTTCCACTGTCCCCATTTTACAGCTGGGATCCCAGTGTTGGGTTGCTGACCATCTGTGATACAGCCCCGGCCCATATGTATTTATGCATATGTATGTGTGCATATATGTGTTTGTGAGTGTTTTATGTATCAATGTATGGGTTGTTTTATTTTTTAATCTGTAGCCCAAATAAATAACACAGTTGAGTATGAAGGGGGTGGGGGTAGGCGAGTTAATGTCTCGCCCCGGGTGAGAAAAATCCTAGTTTCGGCCCTGGGGTTAGTACTATGTGCTTTTAAGACTGTGCTTCATTGTGAACTCTAAGGGTTAGGTAATTGAACTGCTGAGGATGCCATATGGTCAAGCTACAGTGTATTCTGGTCTTTGCAGCTTTTTATGCAGGTCAAATGTATCATACTCTACAGCATGTATAACCATAATGCCAGATTTATGAGCCTTGTTCTCTCGAGAAGCGACATTCATTATTGTGGCATCTAAGGCTGTATGGAGAAGTAGTTATGCAGATGTAGCCATGCTCATTTTGCTCCGATGTGGCATGCTGCATGGCATGCCAGGCTGTGACATCGCAGATTGGCACACCATACATCTGTATGTCTGCCATCTGCAGAGATTCAGCACTTAAATTGCGGACAGCAGCAATGTCCGTCACTCATTTTTCTTTTGTTATGTTCATGGCATGTTCCTAATTGTCACATTTTTTTGTCTGTTGCAGCAACTGCTCTCCAACCCCTCAGGTGGAACCTCCTCCCATTAGGAATGAGGTTAGTATGCATGATATGTGAGAACTTTAGCACACAAAAAAATTCACTCTGCAATGTAATTTTAGTGTTCCTGGCAATGAAGTGATAAAGATACATTTTCAGTAACCAATTGGCATTTAGCCTCAGAACATGGTGCATCTTTGTTCTTTTAATAAATAACTTTTTTTTTTTTTTCTTTCAGAAAACTATTACTGGATTCCATACTGAGGCTTGGACTCCAGATGGTAAAGGAAAGGTAAATATTTGTTTTCCTAAACAAAAATGTAGAATGCTTTCTCCTATTTCATTGGCTCCTATTTGATTTGGGATTTGCTTTTAAACAGAATCTTGTGCCTTCGGCAACCATACAGGATGTCCAGCAATGGTTACAGCGCAACCGGTTTCCCCAGTATTGCAGACTTCTGTCTAGTTTCTCAGGTATGTCATATGTTTTAGATCTAGAAAACCGTTTACCAAACCTGTACAATCCATTAAATCTGGCTTTTTGAACGGGTAAGATCACTTCCTGTCCTCCTAATAACTTCTGTCTTCATTCCAATACTGATACTGTGTATTGTTCTGAATTGGACTAAAATCTGTTGTGCAGGATTTTATTTTACAGATAGATGCATACATACATGCATGCATGCATGCATGCATGCATGCATACATACATACATACATACATACATACATACATGCCATTCTGTTGTGTAAATGCCAACTCAGACCACTATATATTTGCATGTATGTACATACACAAATTTTGTTTTATAGGTGCTGACTTATTAAAGATGTCCAAAGAGGATTTTATCCAAGTGTGTGGCCCTGCAGATGGAATTCGTCTCTTTAACGCAGTGAAAGGAAGGTTGGTACAAGTCGCCTGCAGTGGTAGGAAGTGGGTTTTATATTGCTTATCAAAAAAAATATTATTTTCGGAATTTGTTGTTGCAGAAATGTGAGACCCAGATTGACCATATATGTCTGTCATGAATCTGAACAAAACAGATCTGTTCTGCGACATGAACAAGAGCGCAATGAGACTTCTGTCTGTGGTAGGTGAAGGTGTTATGGCCCATTACCAAACAAATCTTACTGGGGACAGGAGGGGAACTGGCTGGATCAGAGGTAGACTATGGGAGCTATGATCTATTTGTGAATAAAGATTCAATTTCCACATCTTCTGCAATTACTCTATACAGCCCTTATAATTATTACTTTGTGTGTCCCTTTACTGTGCGTTAAGTGTTCAGTTGAACTAATTAGATGCCTCTTCATTTCCGTTCAGTGTGGCAAACCATTCCTGACTTCAGCTAATGAGTTTCTAATTTTTCTCCATGAGGGCGGTGATTAAATCATGGCTTTTAAGTGTTTAAGATGTAGGTAAAAATATTCTGTTGCTAGGGCAGTGTCCTGCCTGGCATTGTAGAATGTTCCATGTCTTCTTTCATGTATACTTGGAACCTATACAGTGAGGTAGGATTTTCTGTCTCTCCTATGGGGGATGTGAAACTGGTTCCTCCAATTTCATAACCAGGTTCTACAGACCTTATCTGGTGATCTGTATTTCCTGTCGAACAGGTTTTTTTTCTTTGCCCATCTATAGCAGACCTTTAACAAAGGACAAATTGAGTAATAAAGTAATTGTTTGTCAAGCATTCTGAGTATTTGACTGCGTGTTCCATTATGAGTGCATTTTCCACATATTAGAGACCATAAAACTTAGCATAGCCATAACAGTTGCATATGCTTTACCACTTCAGTACTGAAGATTTGGCATTCAACCTTGTCTGCTCATCTATGCTGAGGCCCTTTACCAAAGGAAGCTTTGTGTGCTGTCAGGATGTTTAGTGCCTTGGAGTATCAGGTCTACAGATAAGTTGGTAGTGTTGAAGACCTTGCAGATCATCTTTTATCTATTGCTTTGCTGCAAAGCAATCTGTTCTGAACAAAGTGTTTGCTGTAATGTTAGGATGGAGGGTATGGTATGAGACATAAAGGATTTAATAAGAGATGTCAAATTACTTTTAAACTGTTCAATATCCTAAAACAGTTTTGTAACTGAATATTTTGATAAACATTGATTTAGGCTGTTGTAAATATTGTCCAATGATACAAATGTAGATCGCAGTGTTGATCATGATTCTGTATTAATGAAGCCACTGCAGAAGTCTTGTACGGTGTAAAATTTGAGATGGGCATCACAAAGCATATTTCTTTTTGCAGTGTACCATGCAATTTTCCTGGAAGAGCTCACCTCACTGGAGTTAATTGAGAAGATCGCTAACTTGTATACAATATCTCCTCAGCAAATCCATCAGCTTTACAGACAGGGACCAACTGGGATCCATGTGGTTGTTAGCACAGAGGTATGTACCCCTATCACCGCCTAAATCCCCTTCAAACAGTCAATTCCTTAAAGTGCCAAACTACACAAGTGTGGCCCTTTTTTCTCATGTTTGTTCTCTTTTCTCACTCTACAGTTAGTTAAAACTGCAACCACAGAAATACTGAATGCTAAATACTGACTCCCCCCTAGATAGTTATAACTGATATCTTACTTGGTCCCACGTGGGTCAAAGGAAATTTTGCACCAGCTAACTAATGTAACAATGTGCAAGCATTGTGGCCTTGAGATGTTGTGTGAACTGCGCTTTTCCAGGCTGTGTTGCAGTGTCTTGTATTGTTCGTTTTTCAGCAGTATCTCTAAAAACACTTCTTAAATCCTTGTTAAAGCTTGCTCGTAATGGGAAATAATTCTTGGTAAAGAGAGACGAGTTTCCAGTAAAGAGACACAGATTGGGTATCTGCACACTCACTATGTATTTATTTATTGTGTTCCTTGTGAGTGTATGTAATTCATCACCATACATTCACTTGGCAAACCCCTTTCTTATATCAACTATTATTAAATACACTCAGGGGGTGCTGTCAACTACAGGGTATTAAGACTAGACTGTGAGAGGAAAGAAACAGAAGGAAGTCTGTATTGTTGACGCACTGAGAGGATATGGATTAATTCTAAAATATAACCTTTATTTGATGTACATTAAAATAGAGTTGGATATCGTCCTGAACTGCAGTGAAACATAAGCGTTAAAATGACAGTACTAACATATATGTGTAAAGAATGGAAAAATGTGAATAAAGAGTTAAAAACGTGTCCACATGTGTTTCACGTCTGATTCTTAGGAGTTGCTGTGATGACTTATATATCAATAGTCTTTATCCAATATCAAAAAGGCTGTCACAATCTATGATATTGGAACCCGCTATATTACATTAATAGTCAAAATATTCACTCTTCATGTGTATATCTTCTTCACTCCATGAAGAATATCATCTGACAAGTACTACCCCTTGTGCAGTAGAAATATGTGGACTATAAATTCAAATGAATGCACATATATCACCTAATTTTAGGTAAAAATTTGTCTTTGAGTATATGTGGTTGCTTTAATCTTAATTTCCCTATTGCTGTAGACACAATTCTCTACTGAAATACGGATCTCCACACATAAGGAGTCCTAACACTTATTATCAGTACCTTCAGAAGATCTGTTGTATGTGTGGGTAAAGTTGCTTCGGAGGTTAGAATAATCCCCACTTTTATGGGAAACGGCCTGCGTGTATATTAATACACATCGGCTCTGTTAGACTGATTCTATTAGGAGTGTGGCTAGAAATTGCTTCTGGTAGGGGTATAGCAGCCCCAATTTTTCTTAGAAAGCAATCCGCCTGTAGACGCAACTCATTTCCTATGCGTCTATAGTATATTAATACTGAGGATTATTATGTATATCCTCAGTTGATTACAATATATTTTTCATTCACAAAGTAAATTCCCATTTATCAATGTAAGTCACTGTTATGCCATTAAAGGAATAAACCTTATTTGATTGGTTAACAGTAACAGTGAGGTTAGTGGTGGGTTATAACAGTCCAAGCTTTAATGTAAAATGACCCACATATATATTGGTTATGGTAGCTTTAAGGAATAATTCCTATTTTTTGGCTACCAGTATAAATAGAGTGATAACTGAGAGGTATAGTGCTTTTAATCCTTGTGTCACATAATTATTCTAAAATTGTTAGACTTCAGATATAGGGAAATTTATTATTATTTATGTTGAATTTATTACAATTATCAAAAAACCTTAGTTGGTAAAGCAACCACTATATGGGGAGACCTGTTATAGTTTCAGATCAGTAGAGGTCATAAAATAAATTTATGTATGGATATGGCGGGTATCTCAAAAAGTGTGTGTCATGATGTCATATATCCTGGCTGTCCATTGTGCCACAGTCACAAAATTATAACTTTTATTAATGAGATTCACAATTTGGAGCTGCTCTTAACATGAATTTTCTTGCTGGTAGCTGCTTCAATAATATCTTAGGACACGTAGCTGTCCTCTGGCTCCTGTGTGTTGCCAGTTTGATTGCTACAGTGTGTTGTATTCTGTGTTAAATTAAAGCATGCCGCTGCTTCTGGCTTCTCAATGTTGCCAGTTTATTCCTATGTAACAGTATTAGGATATTCCTATCTCAGCTGTCTGAATGTGTTACAATTATATGCAGTTGCAACAATGCTCTATTGCAACACTACTGGTATCTTTAGCTCCCAGCACAGTGTCAGAGATTTGTTACACTCCACCAGCTATCATTAGGTATGTCCGTTTGAGAATATTCTGAATATACAGATTAGATGAAGGGATATTGATTGCCCAATCTCCAGAAACCTATGTATTAAAATATGGTGACAATCAATAGTCCTCAGTAACAGTCCTTAGGAAGAGGGAGACTGTATTTAGCTGCAGCTAAGTCTACACCAGCTGCTCAAACGGACATACCTAATGATAGCTGGTGGAGTGTAACAAATCTCTGACACTGTGCTGGGAGCTAAAGATACCAGTAGTGTTGCAATAGAGCATTGTTGCAACTGCATATAATTGTAACACATTCAGACAGCTGAGATAGGAATATCCTAATACTGTTACATAGGAATAAACTGGCAACATTGAGAAGCCAGAAGCAGCGGCATGCTTTAATTTAACACAGAATACAACACACTGTAGCAATCAAACTGGCAACACACAGGAGCCAGAGGACAGCTACGTGTCCTAAGATATTATTGAAGCAGCTACCAGCAAGAAAATTCATGTTAAGAGCAGCTCCAAATTGTGAATCTCATTAATAAAAGTTATAATTTTGTGACTGTGGCACAATGGACAGCCAGGATATATGACATCATGACACACACTTTTTGAGATACCCGCCATATCCATACATAAATTTATTTTATGACCTCTACTGATCTGAAACTATAACAGGTCTCCCCATATAGTGGTTGCTTTACCAACTAAGGTTTTTTGATAATTGTAATAAATTCAACATAAATAATAATAAATTTCCCTATATCTGAAGTCTAACAATTTTAGAATAATTATGTGACACAAGGATTAAAAGCACTATACCTCTCAGTTATCACTCTATTTATACTGGTAGCCAAAAAATAGGAATTATTCCTTAAAGCTACCATAACCAATATATATGTGGGTCATTTTACATTAAAGCTTGGACTGTTATAACCCACCACTAACCTCACTGTTACTGTTAACCAATCAAATAAGGTTTATTCCTTTAATGGCATAACAGTGACTTACATTGATAAATGGGAATTTACTTTGTGAATGAAAAATATATTGTAATCAACTGAGGATATACATAATAATCCTCAGTATTAATATACTATAGACGCATAGGAAATGAGTTGCGTCTACAGGCGGATTGCTTTCTAAGAAAAATTGGGGCTGCTATACCCCTACCAGAAGCAATTTCTAGCCACACTCCTAATAGAATCAGTCTAACAGAGCCGATGTGTATTAATATACACGCAGGCCGTTTCCCATAAAAGTGGGGATTATTCTAACCTCCGAAGCAACTTTACCCACACATACAACAGATCTTCTGAAGGTACTGATAATAAGTGTTAGGACTCCTTATGTGTGGAGATCCGTATTTCAGTAGAGAATTGTGTCTACAGCAATAGGGAAATTAAGATTAAAGCAACCACATATACTCAAAGACAAATTTTTACCTAAAATTAGGTGATATATGTGCATTCATTTGAATTTATAGTCCACATATTTCTACTGCACAAGGGGTAGTACTTGTCAGATGATATTCTTCATGGAGTGAAGAAGATATACACATGAAGAGTGAATATTTTGACTATTAATGTAATATAGCGGGTTCCAATATCATAGATTGTGACAGCCTTTTTGATATTGGATAAAGACTATTGATATATAAGTCATCACAGCAACTCCTAAGAATCAGACGTGAAACACATGTGGACACGTTTTTAACTCTTTATTCACATTTTTCCATTCTTTACACATATATGTTAGTACTGTCATTTTAACGCTTATGTTTCACTGCAGTTCAGGACGATATCCAACTCTATTTTAATGTACATCAAATAAAGGTTATATTTTAGAATTAATCCATATCCTCTCAGTGCGTCAACAATACAGACTTCCTTCTGTTTCTTTCCTCTCACATTCTAGCCTTTCCAGTAAAGAGGAAAGATGCAATATATTAGCCATTCAAGGATAAGACCTTATGTGTGTGTTTGTTTGTGTGTGTGTGTGTGTGTGTGTGTGTGTGTGTGTGTGTGTGTGTGTGTGTATATGTATGTATATGTGTGTATAGATAGATAGATATAGATATATATAAACAAACAACAATAATCCTGCACTCTCATCAGTAAAAGTTCATCAAATGGTCGGTGCTCCTAATGGGCCGGATCGGTCCACACATATACCATAGGGAGTTCCAAATCATTTGGAAGGTGCACTCGCACAAGTAAATAATCGTAGATACTTCTTCATAAAATCACCAATGCTTTTATTGTCGACGTTTCGGTCTGGTCACAGGCCTTTATCAAGACAGGTGATGTATCATCTCATCAATTCATCATTAAGGACAACATGCGTGTAATCTGCAAATGCACAGTAATATACAGTCACAAGCAATATGCCTCACCGGCCCCTATGGGTACCTAACGGTTACAATAATGGACCCACCACCAAAGAAAAACACCTATTAAAACTGCCTAAAGGATATTTCCATCCAAAGGAAAAGTACCAATTACCTGGGATACCTGTAAGTGTCCACACCGGGCATCTCCCATATCAGAATATAAGGACATATAAAATGCTTGGAATAATACACTAAAAGGGCGTACTCCATTCTGCTGTTTTTCTTTGGTGGTGGGTCCATTATTGTAACCATTAGGTACCCATAGGGGCCGGTGAGGCATATTGCTTGTGACTGTATATTACTGTTAAGTTGGCCAGGCTATGGGGACAAAAGTGGGAGTTTACCTTGGTGACTCAGGGGCAGATGTATTAACCTGGAGAAGGCATAAGGAAGTGATAAACCAGAGATATGTGCAAGGTGATAAAGGCAGCAGCCAATCAGATCCTTACTGTTAATTTACATATTGGAGCTGATTGGCTGGTGCCTTTATCACCTTGCAGATATCACTGGCTTATCACTTCCTTATGCCTTCTCCAGGTTAATACATCTGCCCCTCAGTCCTGTGCCAGGCGCATGGACATAAGGGTCAGGACTAAAGACGTTGAGTCTTAAAGGCTGGGCAAAAGGTATGTCTCTGAAATTGCCTGGGACAAAGAAATGTTTGCCTCTCCTATTCTAGCTGCAGTTTAAGGCTTTATATGATGTTAGTGTGAAACAGAGCGTGAATTCAGCATTATTCAGAAGACGTTCCTAAGTGGAACTCTAAGAATTGAAAAGCCAGATTGAGAGAAGACTTAGTACAGCATTTGCAGACTAGTGAGACCTTCTTGCTTAAACAAGATATACTTAACTAAAGGAGCAGTGGTATAATCTTATTATTCTTAACAGCATACCTGACACACATTTTGATTTTAAGTCTTTTACTCTTCAGGGCTGATGTAGAGTTGAATGCAAAATAGTCTATCCCCTATGTATAAATGATAATTTAATATAAGTATTGTATTAATGGTGCTTTATACTTCAGGCAAGAAGGTGCAAGCCTAGGATAAAGGAGTTAAATGGTATTGTGTAGATTGAAATACACAAGGAAAAGGGTCCCTTACTCATGTGATCTTTCAGATTAGAGGGGGAGGCACAGTGGGTGGCTGTGAGGAGTTTGATGGGAGATGTTGATCATACGTATAATACGTATGTGTAAGCTAAAACACTTTAGTTCATCTGTAGCCAAGACCTGTAACGTGGACATAGGGTCTAATTCAGACCTGATCGCTAGACTGCGTTTTCGTACAGCCTGCGATCAGGTCTAAACTGTGTATGCACCGCAATGCGCAGGCGCGTTGCATTTGTACAAAGCGGATCGCCGCTCAGTGATGGGTTTGTGCGAAGAATCCATTTGTACCGGCGTTCACAAGGAGATTCACAGGAAGAAGCCATTTGTGGGTGTCAACTGACTGTTTTCTGGGAGTGGTTGGAAAAACGCAGACCCGTCGAAGCACTTGCAGGGCTGGTGTCTGACGTCAATTTCGGTCCTGAACAGGCTGAAGTGATTGCAGCAGCTGAGTAAGTCCTGGGCTACTGAGAGACTGCACTAAGGCCCTCATTCCGAGTTGTTCGCTCGCTAGCTGCTTTTAGCAGCAGTGCAAACGCTAAGCCGCCGCCCTCTGTGAGTGTATAATAGCTTAGCAGAAGTGCGAACGAAAGGATCGCAGCGCTGCTACTAAAAAAAAGAATGCAGTTTCAGAGTAGCTGCAGACCTACTCCTACCTTGCGATGACTTCAGACTATTTAGTTCCTGCTTTGACGTCACAAACACGCCCGGCGTTCGGCCAGCCACTCCCC
Source organism: Pseudophryne corroboree (assembly GCF_028390025.1). Lineage (NCBI taxonomy): Eukaryota > Metazoa > Chordata > Amphibia > Anura > Myobatrachidae > Pseudophryne > Pseudophryne corroboree. The sequence continues at coordinate 230,167,306 of NC_086450.1, forward strand.
CGTTTCCCCAGCCACTCCTGCGTTTTTACACACACTCCCTGAAAACGCTCAGTTACCACCCAGAAACACCCACTTCCTGTCAATCACTCAACGATCAGCAGTGCGACAAACGCGTTGCTCGAGCTTGTGTAAAACTGCATCGGCTTTTGTGAAAGTACGTTGCGCGTGCGCAGTGCGCACCAGTGCCGATTTTTTGCCTGATCGCTGCGCTGCGAACAACGGCAGCTAGCAATCAACTCTGAATGACCCCCTAAATCTGTTTGTACAAGTTTGCCACACATGCAATCGTACACTTGCAAAGCGAAAATATACTCCCCTATGGGCGGTGACTATGCGAATGAAGGACTGCAAAAAAAAAAAAACCTATCGAGCGAACAAGTCTGAATTAGACCCTATGTACTGATCTGCCATTATGTAACCTGCTTTAAGGGTAATTCCTGTGACCTACTCTAATTTGTTTCCCCCAGATGTGTAAAAGATGTTCCTGTCTTGTCTGCAGTACGAGTATAACTAGAATATCCCTAGTCTGCAATAGAAGTAATAATAAAGAATTGACTAACCAATATATAATTCCTACTTAAAATGTATTTCTTGTTAATCAAAAAGCAAATAAAGTTACCAGATTGTGCCTCCACAATAGGTAGTTCTAAATTGATTAGTAGTGCGGCAGTAATAGTGTAAATGTAAAATATCATACACAATTATTAAACTAATTAGTGCTGATGTGAAGTTGGATGCATCTCAAGATGAGGTTGCCTTTTAGAGATGCCAATATGATGGAAAGGGGTTGTATGAATTACATATATGTATCAAAGTATGCTAAAAAAAATATCGTCAATCTAAATTAATGAGGTGATACAATTTGTTGATTTAAATTTTTATTTAAAAGTACTGATTTTCAAATGGGAGTATGAAAAGGTACAGCTCTATAATTAATTGAATAGTCTCATCTGTGTACTTTCAGCTGTATTTCAGTGTATGTGTAAAATGAAACTGAAGCTTTATTACACTTTCTCAGAAACCTAACCCCAGTACTATGCAGTTATTACTTGGGCCGAGAAGTTACTGCTGTACTGTATTATACAGTACTGTATATGTCGTTTATTTACTCAGAATACATATACAGGTAATCATAGGCTTAAATCTGTGTCATTGTATAATGATACTTGGATCATTAAATAAATGTAACCCTTTCCAGTGTTGCTTACTGCAGCAGTTACTTGTTGCATTATTTTTCCATCAATCACCTGATCCTGGTTGTTTTTTCTCTCCAGATGGTCCAGAACTTCCAGGATGAATCCTGCTTTGTACTCAGCACCCTGAAAGGTTGGTAGATAGAATTTAGAATTCACAGTACAGTATCTGCCTAAGGTGGGAAATACCCCCTAACTCGGCAATCTTTATTATCAGGGGTATCTAACAAATGTTCAATGTTTTCTATTTTGCAGCAGAGAATGGTGTTGGATATCACATCATTTTGAAGTGAGAACCCCTGATTTGTGCCAGTACAAAGATTTACATTTTCGTCTCTCCAATCAGATGATCCACAATAGAGTATTAACTGGCCAGTGAACAAAATCCTGGTATCTGTGCCAGAGTGTGTAGCAGCATAGAACAGTTATTGTTAATGTGTATATTCAGGTGTTTGTAGACCAGAATCTCTACATGGGCTTCTTATGACTGCAATGTATGAGCTGTACATGTTAATTGTAAATATGTGAGATCTGGTCCTTGTGGAAGCTGGAAGTATAATGCCTGCAACTTGTGAGATATTGTAAATACTAGAATATGCAAAGCTTTCTAAACACTGGATCTTCTTGTATAGTGTGTATTTCCCCAAATTTTTATTGTACATGTTTTCACTAAAGAAAAACTGGTTTTCTAGATCTCTTGTACTTAATAAAAAATAGATTTTATGTGTGTATATATAATAATATAGTCCCATTGAGGTAGGGACCCCCACTCGCATGTCTCGATCACTGACTGCCAGTCTCAGGATGGGGAGCAGACCACAGGCTGTATCCAATTAGCTGTGAAAATGCAGTACTTTACTGCACTTGAACTTATCACGCTAAAAGTGCCATGGAAATGAATTATTGCGGGTATGCGCACTCCCCAGCCTATTGCACACACAGCCAAACTAATATAGGAAAACATTATAGAAGTCTATTCATGGCCATAATAAAACTATTTGGTGCACAGAAATTGAGTCAAATGGCTGTTTTATGCATATAAAAACAATCAGAGCAATTTTTCAGCAAAAAAAAGTGCTCTTCTTAAATTAGGGGTACATAAAAATGAGTACAACTATATATTTGGGTCATTTTAGGCCACTTTCAAAAAGCTTTAAAGAAACAACCCAGATGCACCCACCTGCAAGCCTAAAACACTTTTCCCACTCAAAGTACCTCAATATACTTTCCCCAAGCCTTGCACCCCAATCTCCATCTATTTGCCTTTTTTTTACCCCCAAAAGTGACACACCATTATTGGCCTATTAAAACTAAAACTAATTCAAAACTTTTAAGTGCCTAATTAGTCATTCATGAGGGTGCCCCAGGGGTTCAGAACCAAATCCCCACATTTTTACCTTTTTAAAATAGGGACTTTGCACTATTTATCACCTGCTCGGAATAAAATCAAAGTTGTGCTAAAACCTATGGAGACTTTTTGACGATAACTTTTCACAGGTAATTGGATATCTGGTTTTTGCAATCATGATAAAAAGGCCATTTATTTTTTTATATTGCATAACCACCTTTTCGCAGGCCGTAGGATACCCCCATATATTATTTGTGAATAATGATGTTGAGTGAGTATTTGATGAAAATGTGGACTTGTTGCACTCTACAAACTGGTTTTGTAAATATATAGCAAGCAAAAGGAATCTTAGTTTCCCTTAGTGAAGTTGATTCCACCAGTGTGGCTCTGTAAAATCAGATCATTCTAATTTTCCCGTTTTGCGTTGCTGAATTTTTATTAATTATAATGCTAAACTTGATTTATTATAATGACATACTGTAAACTGTTGTTCCTTTAATTTTATGCTGCTGGTACTAATTAACATATTCCCTATACAACGTGTGTTATATAGAGAATAAATGTTTCAGCAATTTTCATACATGTCATTTCTATTTCTAAAATCCGCATTCTACTATTCTGATGTTTGTGGATTTCTTGCTGGCGAGCACTAGAAATGGGGTTTTATGTGCAGTTAGTTTATATCTAGCTAAAACAAAACTGTTACATGTTTCCACCAACCCTTCAAATGATTCATGTTTTAAACTACACAAGTCACCCGGCATACAATGCAATCTATTCAACACGTTTCAGATGTTCTACTATTTGTTGGGGTTTGTTTTTGTTCCGTACAGTTTCTGAATATCTGTAATTTGTGTGGTGTGTGATAATATTCTTCTTAGCCTGAATTTGGTGAACTTTTCAGTACATTGTGGGTCTGAGAATTTGTGCCTTAAGAAACGTGTCCTTTCCTGATGATTAGTCCGGTTAACAAAAAGTCAAATGCAAGCACAAGCAGTGGGCTTGTCCTGTCTTCTTATTATGAAGTTACTCTAGACACCGCTACTGTAAGGGGCTTCAAGCTTTGTTTTTGGAGGTCTTGCACATGGCTTTGGTTACAGAATGTATTATGTTTTTTTGTGGGGATTCTCCCATTTCTCTAAAAAAAAAAAAAATAATAATTTTTTTTTATAGAAAATGTCTTATTGTACTGCATTAGTTTTTCTGGTCTCATATGTCTGTATTGTATTGCACACACATTGTATATTTATCCAGTAACTACCAGTGTGCAGCTGGGAACACACTGGAGTGATATCTGCCTAATATGCTGGATCGCATAGACATAGCGGGCATATCGCTCAGTTCGTGTGCCCAACATGCGCGCTCCCGTGTTCGCTAGTGACGTTGTCAGGTTTGATGTGCTGCACATCAAACCTGACAGTATCGCTAGCGTCCTATGGTATACTTATAAAGGATGGAACATGATCATTAACATCTCTTAAGTGTGTACACAAAATCTGGGTTTGACGGGCATTCATTCCAATGTCTGAACCAACAGTTGGCCTTCCAATTTACTAGCAGTTAGTGACATCACCTAGGTGGGATCCGGTCTGAAGATTGACACTGTCTAGGTCGACAATTTTTAGGTCGACCACTATAGGTCGACGGGGTTGGAAGGTTGACAGGGTTTCTAGGTCGACAGGTCAAAAGGTCGACATGAGTTTAAAAAAAAATATATATATTTTTTAAACTTTTTCATACTTAACGATCCACGTGGACTACGATTGGAACGGTAATCTGTGCCGAGTGAAGCGAGGCATCTTTCCCGAAGCATGCGAGCGAAGCAAGCCAGGCGAGGGGACACGGAGCACTAATTGGGGTTCCCGGTCACTCTACGAAGAAAACACAACAAACAAACCATGTCGACCTTTTGAACTGTCGACCTTCCAACCCTGTCGACCTAGTGACTGTCGACCTATAGTGGTCTACCTAGACACTGTCGATCTAATGATCCACACCCCACCTAGGCCTAGTCTTGTGAGTATTGGTTTAGATCACAGAAAAGCTACTTTAAGTAAAAGTTGACATGTCTGTTAAGTCTCGTGTCCTGCAAAGTAATTATATTGTCCACTGACTACTTTTTAATGACGATCCCTGTCCTTTTTGAATTGTCCAGCCTATCCTATTTTTCACAAAATAAAATGCAACCTCAATCCCTGCATATAGCCCTTTTCTTTTGCACTTGGAGTAGCAAATATTCTATCGGTACATATTAACCCATTACTGGAGAGGGAAGATACAAAGTACATATTAACCCAATAATGGAGAGGGAAGATACAAGGTTATTAGACTGGGACTACTGTCTGATACAATCTACATAGTAACCAGACTGCCCAACTCCAAGTATGGGGAGATGGGGCATTTGTAATAGGGTAAATTACTAGACTAATTTTGTAGAAGTTCACGGCACTTGTGGAGCCCTTACTATAGTCTTACTATATATGTCCTTTTTAATTTTCCGTCTTTTTAAGCCTGGTACTATATTAAACTTTTTTGTTTTTTCCTCTGTGCTTAAAAGTGCTGTGGTGACAGGAAGGAGCCATCTCAGCAGGTCTGAATGGGTGATTAACGATCAGCAACTTTTTTTTTTTTCCCATGTCTCCCACTTTCTTTCATTTTGTATGTCTGTATCTGCAGTACCTAAGCATTATGGGGATATCTGGATGTAGGTGTTTGGTTATTTAGAATTATATAATGTTCTTTCAAATGTTACCCTGTTCTACTGCATGAAGTTGTGCTGTATCAGGTGTTTGGTGTTGGGATTCTATATAAATATTTTGCTATTTTTATTGTGCATTCATTTGTCCTTTAAACTCTATGCAATCGCAATGAATGTGCTGGGGAATGGGAAGATGACAGAACCAGTTAATTACTGCCATTTTTTTCCTGTTGTACATGAATGAAGAAGAGTAATCTATTTACTATTGTACAGGAATATTCTAGAACTGGAATTTGTATTAAATGCAAATAAAATTTGTACAAAAGCATTAAGACACTAAATGCGTGTTTTATTTATATTTGTTACGGGTAAAACCTCTATCACAGATACTGTAAATGTACATAACAATTCAATAGAGAGCGCAATTTGTATGTGCCATAATTTACTTTAATATAATTTGATAACCGCATACATATTGTTATAAAAGCAATCTTAAAAATGACGTTATAACTATTGAACAAGAAAATCTAGATGTCCATTTGAGACTGATATTTGCAGTTTTAAAAGCAACATCACTGTGCGGCCAGCGCTATACTCGACCTTCCCCACTATTTAATCACGCTCACCACTGTTCTTTGAAATCCTGCTGGCTGAGCTCAGTCTTATACTGTGGCTTGCGTGTGACTTCAGTGGGCAGTGCAGAATAGTCTCCTGTTGGGGGAGGGAGAGTGCAGCTCAACGACACGCTCCTGCCGGGGGAGGGAGAGTGCGGCTCACTTAACAACGTGCGTGGTCCGATCTCTTCTGCTGTGTTGTAGACACTGGGCTCTGATCTCAAGCGGAAGTGCTGCCACAGACCTTAACACGTTTCTCCGTTATTGGGCATAAAATGTTTCCTCAGAAGGCGTATCCAGGTAAGTATTAAGGGAGGTATTTATCTGAAGAAATGGCCAATCATTCTAATAAATTAATTAAACATCTCCTCTACTCCTGTATCAACAGCAATTAAGACAAGTGACCAACACACATTAAAATAAACTTAAATCATTCCACAGTTTAATAATTACATAATTATGTATAAATAAAACAAACACTATTTAATTGGCATCGCTAAAGAGATCGGGATACTCCTAAAGAATAGTGAACATAATTAAAAGGAAAATTCACAATCCAAAGCACCCCAGTGCTGTAGCCTAGTGTTCTAAGACTCAAGAGTGGTAACTGTATAGATACGTGGGTTTGAGTCTCACTAGAGAGTCTATATTCCTCAATTATAGTATATTTAAGATTGTTCCAAAAAATGTTTTATCATTAACACCCTTTATTCATAACCATACATAGCAACAAATATTTCCCAAGGAATCCTGGTGTCTATAATTGTAAATATGGGGAAAAAAAAAATCCATTCTGGAACATCAAAATGCTGTGGCCTAATGGTTCAGGACTCGCACTAACCCCAAACATACATTTTAAAATTGGAATATATTCAAAAGTATTTCAGGGACACTTTCTAGCTATATGTGTAGTAACATAATTCTAGTACCTACACCTGTATGTCTACATGTGTGCTTAAAGATGCACACATATGGTTGATAACCTAAATTTTAGTTAATCTGGATCATAATATAGATCTCCCCCCAAAAAAACCAAAAAAAAAAACAAAAAAAAAACCAAACCTATCGCATACAATAAGATTACATTGCATGACCTCGTAAGGAGATATAAGTCTCTCTACTATAGTCTACACCATAGAATCTCTGATTGCAATAGTATATACCACAGGTTCTCAAACTCGGTCCTCAGGACCCCACACGGTGCATGTTTTGCAGGTCTCCTCACAGAATCGCAAGTGAAACAATTTGCTCCACCTGTAGACCTTTTAAAATGTGTCAGTGAATAATGAATACACCTGTGCACTTGCTGGGTTACCTGCAAAACATGCACTGTGTGGGGTCCTGAGGACCGAGTTTGAGAACCACTGGTATATACTATATATACCACAATAGGGTATTAATTAATATGTACAACAAGGAGTAAAGCTATCACCGTTTAGCAAATACACTTAACAAATTATAATACAAATATCTACTATAAGTAGGTTAATATAACTTAAGCTGTTTATATTGCTCCATGTTTGTTTTTACTTGGAAAGGATATAGTTAGAGGTTATTCAATTCAAAGCATTCATTTAGTTCACGTGAGATTTAACTTCCTAATCCAAAAATCCAAAATGCTTCACGTTTGCAGAGGCGTTCTAACCTATCTCCTCTCACAGTTGTTTTGATATGTTCTATCTCTTGGATCTTTACTTTCTTTTTAAATTACCTTGATGTTTATCCATTGTGTTGTGACAGACTATGAGAACATATTCCTTTTAGAATGTTTCTCCTATGCTCCAAAAATCTTGCATGGAGCATATGAGTAGTTCTACCAACATATTGAAGACCACATATACAAGTGCGAAGATATATAACATAGGTGGTGCGACAATTGGTTGGAGATCCCAAAGATGAGCTAAATTGTGTACTTTTGTCTGTCATAAAATCACATGTGATACAACCTGTTTTTCTACTTTTAAAGTTACCTTTCTAGCAGAGTAATTACCTAACCAGGTTAGAGTGCTACAACCCTCAGGAGGTGATGGCTCAAAATGACATGGTGCTAGAAAAGATTTAAAATTTCTAGCTTTTTAAAGACAATCCTAGGTTCTTTTAGCTGAGTAGACAGTGTATTATGAGTCTTCAGTATAGATTTTTTTTTTCTTCATTTGTTTAACTTTAGAAAAAGTATATTTAGATATACAAATAGGGCCCTGTGCTATTATTAATTCAGAATTGGCTCTAACAATGCAACTGTGAGTTCCTCTGCGTGTACTTGAAATTTCTCAATTTTAGAACAACTGTGCCTCAATCCAAAGTATTTGGCTTTTGGGGATGCAATCAAGCCAACTATGATATAATTAAGGAAGCCATAACAGTCTACCTCCTTTTTATATGTGGAGTTGACTATATTTACATCCACGATGGAGGGAGTGATATCCAGAAAGGGATATTTGTGGAGTGAACAGTGCTGGTGAACTTTAAACCAAAAGTGTTGGTGTTGAGATAATTTTAAAATAATTGTGTTGATTAGCGATCCACCTGCCAAATAAAAAAAAAATTAGGTCATCTATGTACTTGCCATGGAGTACCAGGTTTGCCACATAAGGTCCCCCCTAATATACTGATCTTCAAGTGCACCTGCATATAGATTGTCAAAACTTGGGGCAAACCTCTAGTGCCCATGGTGGTACCACGTGTCTGTAAGTAAACTGGATTATTTTATCACACAATTATTTCATCTTTAATAAAGTTATTGATTCTAAAATAAACGGACATCTAATGGCACTCAGGTTAATATCTGAACTTAGATAGGTTCACAACTCATCAGCAGATGATCATTTTTCCATTTAACATTTTTTAATGAGATTTAAACATGTGTTGACGTTTGGAGATGTGATCTTAGTGCCATAAAGTGTGGTTGTAAAAATATATCAACAAATGCAGAAAGATTAGTCATAAGGGAACCCATACCAGAAATGATAGGACACCCATCATTTATGCTTAAACATTAACATGAATGTTAAGGCTTTGTATTGGATGATTCTGGGCTATGCAAAATGAAACAATCATTAATACAGCTGTATAAGCGAAGTCCACACCTATTTAGCTGCCCTATATAAGAAACTGTTTAATAAATAAATGGCTGCTGATTCTAATATTTTAGTGAATTACTTTTCTTTTTCATCCACTAGGGGTCACTGGAGTACTCTTGGGATATGGACTGGGCGTAGCTGGGAATGGCACGTTTAAATATTTCAATTAACAACTGGTTACCCCCACCATACTCCCATAGAGACTTCAGTATTTTTCTGTGCCTCAGTCGGGAAGGTACTAGTGGATGTCGGCTCCACAGAAAACTTCAAGGTTTTTATTTTTTATTTATTTATTTTTTCAACATTATCCACATACCTTCCCCCCCTTCCAAAAAGGCGTGGGTCCGGGATAGTGGAAGCTGCTATACGCAGCTACTGGCGTGTCTGTCCTCTCTAAAAAGAGCACCCTCTCAGCCACGTGCGGACTACCTGCAGAATTTTTATTTTTAAAAAAAGCTGACTGCAGCCTCCGTCGGCACATGGAAGCAGGACGGTGCTTAGCAAAGAAGCCCCGTCATGACCTCTACGGGTGGTGCAGGTACTGAGCGGTAGGCAGCTCTCACTGCCGCCGCTCACTCATTTATTTATTATAAGTGACTATTTATTAATGTGTTTTTAACTGTGCTGCCTGCCACACTCTCCCCACAACCAAAGCAGAGCCTCCTTTCTTTATTGGATAGCAGGGAGGTAGTGGGCAAGTGACCGGATACGCACTGAGCTCTCCGGTCACAGCCGCCAGCACTGTGGTAATATCACGGGGGGGAGAGCCAGTACCGCTGGGCGCTTGCAGGGGGAGCCAGCGAGCAATCCCCGACACTACCGCAGGGATGCTCGCTGCTCCCCGCATCTCCGATGCCGTCCTCCTCACTTCCGGATTCACAGCGGCTCGGGAGGGAGAGCGGACGAGCTGACCGCGGACAGCTACTGCCGCGGCCCGCTCTTTACTCCGCTCCCCAATCTCCGGCAGATCCGCTCCGGCCACCAGCCGCTCCAGTCCCGCCGCTCCCCGGTCCCTACTACCGCCGCACCCCGGCTCCTGTCCACTCAATACACGGAGCTCAAGGGGAGGCAGCAGGGAGGGGGTAAGTCTGCAATGACCACGGACAGCTCTCATAGCTGCCGTGGTCCAACGCTGCAGGAGGAAGGGGGGTGGAATGCCCGCAGGGAGGCCCCATTAACTAAGCTGCGTTTAGGCAGCAAACCGCTCAGGCTATTAAGCCTGTGAGGGGGCCACAATTAGATAGATATATCTATCTATCTGGTGGTGTGCATGTGGGTACATATATGAATATATATATATTTACAGAGGTCTGTTTTGTGTGATATATTGTACATATATGTGTATATCGAGTGTGGTGTATCAGATAACATTACTATTCTTGCAATAAGCAAGCACATGGCTGGACACCATTTTAAACATTACTTCCTGGTTCTTCCCAGGCAGTTGCTGCCCTACTACACTCCGCCTCTGGAGGAGCCGAGGTGTTAGGAATTTTAATTGTTTTGTACAAGCACACGTGCACTGTAATGCAGATTTATACACACTTTACTTACGTGGTACTAGTCCCGGTACGGGTCTGTCCTTCTGTACTTGCTGCTCGGTGTACATAATCAGTCAGTCTAATGCAAAGTCAAACAAGCAGCTTCGCTGCAAAGTTGGTCAAACTGTATGTCTGACAAATTCGGGCACGGGCGGACCTTTGCCGATCCTCTTTGGAGGAATGCGGGCGCATGTACTGCCTGAGGGGACATAGTGTGCTTATTTGACTGTTCAACTAGATTAGTTGCGGTCAATTCACCGCCAGCCCAATAGGCCAGTACGTCGGGTTCTCAAACTGTTATCCCTTGTCAGTTTCAGCCTACGACATTTTATTACCCGTCGGAGCATACCTTACAGTATACAGCAGTAGGGGTGTGGTTGCGCTCTGCTTTGGGGGGAGTTTGGGTTAACAAGGCTGTAGTGGCATGGCACTCCAGTTCACGTTGCCCTACAAAGAAGAACACCTTACACTTATCGCTGATTACAGCTTCTGTGGCCGTCGGCCGGTTTTGTACTCGCTTTTCAGCTCCACTAGTTGTGGCACGACGTTCACTTTGGCTACGTTTTTAACAGGCGGAGTCGGATTTCAAACGAGAATAGAGGCTTTACCTTGCGCTGGCTAGGGGTTTGGTCCTGTCTTAGACACTTGCTTTTAGCAGAGGATAATCTGTTTTCCTATCATTGTATACGCAATTCCTGAAGGGAACTACTCAGGATGTTGTCTTTACGCCTCAGTTCATTTGGCGCCCTGCTACAGGAGCAGCCATACACAGAACAGGTGGTGGACTACGGTTATGGTACTGCCACCTACTTCCAGATCTCTCTAACCAGGTTTTCAGTGGCTTTTACACCTAAGTCACTGACAAGACAGTGCCATAATGGGGTTCCATCTTCTCCAATCGTCCGTTGTGGACATCCACAGTTGGGTGGATCCGCAGAGTTGGATTCACAGATTGGTAAAATCCAGTTAACAGTTTCCCTTTATTGCCATTTGCAAGACAGGTCTGCCTAGGTCAGAGGACAAGTCGGCGGTCCTGCAGAGGACACAGGCTCTTTAGTCTCAGTAGTACACCCAAGTCGCGGTTATATTTCGGTTTGGGGGTAGTTCCAAAAATGGATGACTGTCGGTCCGATACTGACCCTGCAGACAGTGCGTTGTTTGCTAGAGAGTCGTCATGGAATACTTGCAGTCGGTGACTACAGGTTGGATCCGCAGTAGTACCGGATTACAATGGATCTCGTATTTAGACCTACTTATGGTTTGCTGTAAAAACTTTCTTGCTTTCAAACGCTACCGTTTGGCTTCTTATCGGCGCCTCAGGTAGTCACAAGTAAAAGCTGTTATGATAGTTCTTCTCAGATCCCGGAGAGGGATAACCGTTCCGTACTTGGGAGAGCTGCTCATCAACGCTCCGTCTCAATGCTTATTCCTGCAACGTGCCTTACTAACGTACAATGGCGTCGGTCAGCGCGGTTGAATTATCAACCTCAGGAGATCAACCCTCATTCCGTCACAAGGATTTTTGCATAGAAATGATTCCGAGATGCACGGTTTTCCCTGACTGAACACAACACAAAGTGTTTGTCATCATGTACGGTAAGTACGCAATTCCACGGACTGACTCTGTGCATTTGTGCCATTCCACTTTTTGGAAGGAGAATGGCGGTTTTCCACGCACTCCAGTTCGCAGGAGTTCACTCAGGTCATTTTCACCGGGATGTCATTGCACGCATCTACTGCCAAGTGCAGTCAGACAACGCGACGGCGGTCGCATACACATTCATCAGGAAGTGCGGTTGTCTCCAAGGGCCAGAGTATCACTACCCTGGTGGCTACAAGTACACAATCTCACCGCACGGAGAAAGTTTGGCGTCTGCAATTGGATAATTCTTGCAACGGACGCGAGTCTCAAAGGTTGGGGGACCTGTGGTCCAAACTGGTCAACTTCAGAGTCTCTGGTCAGATCACGGAAGATTGCTGTCAATTAATTGACCTAGTACTCAGGCCAATTTCCAACGCACTGCACCAAGCGGTGCACATGCTCCGATCTCAGAGACAAGGAGAAATTCGAGGTTGAATGGCTATGCGGGAGGTGGCTCGAATCCTCAATTGGGTCGACCGTCACCAGGTGATATTGTCGCCAATGTTTGTTCTGGAAGGCAGCTTACCTGGCTGTCAAAATGTTCATCCAGGCTACTGGGATTTGGCTTTTCAAGCGTTCCAGATGATGGTCCAGCAGTGGAATTACCCAGGGATCTAATGGCATGTCGCCAACAGTCATCAAACATTCCAGTTTGTGGCCACAACAAGAGCTCCAGAGGCTGTGGCAGTGGATGCTCTCACAATGGTGTGGCCGTACAGTTTTGTGCATCTGTTTCCACCGTTTCCGCTGTTTCCACGGTTGCTAAAGCGGACCACACAAGAGTCCACGACGGTCAGACTAGTAGTGCCGCATTTGCCTGGAAGAGCATGGTTCTCGGATCTCCGCGACCTACTCGCAGCCGAGCTTTGACCGCTTCCGCCACGTGAATACCTGTTACAACAAGGTTTGTTCTTTTACCCCAATTTAACGTGGCTGCGTTTGCCGGGGTAGTTCTTATAACCGTCCTCTTCAGCAGAGAGAACGTTCTGTAATTTGTTCTACCAACCATGTTACGGGCTAAGAAGCCAGTTACGGCAGCTCAGTAGCGTGTCTATATAGGTTGGTGTGAAGCTCGGAAAGTTCCGACATAATCTTTCAGGTTAACAGTCTTTGTTTTTAATATTTTTTTTTTCAGACTGGGTTAGGTGGAGGACTAAAAGCCAAAGTGCAGGTCTTTGCTTTGTCAATTACCTTTAAAGGCGTTTCGCTCTTTTGCCGATTGTACACACCTTCCTGCAAGGTGTCTTCAGCGGACGGCCTTTGAGTTAGATTTGGTACAATGTTCATATTTTGAACCCTTGCATCAAGTGGAGGTGAAGTCATTTGGAAAACAGGTTGTCTTAGCCGTGGCATCAGCAAGACGTGTTTTAACATTGGGTGCTTTGTCATCCAACCCACCGTATCTGGTGTTTTATCATCCTAGAGCGGAACTTCGTACGAATTCCGTTGTTCTGACCAAAGATGTTACACATCACTAAATCAATCGTAGTTCCTGTGTTATCAGATGGTTCAGGAATTTCAGTTACTTCAGATGTGATATGCGTTGATGTAGTCCAAACCTCAAGTGTACGTAAAACAGACACATGGTTTGGTCTCTATTATGTAGTAAGATGGCTTGGCCAGCTTCCAAGCAGACCTTATGCCATACGTCAGATTTAGCTTCATCATAGGCTAAGTTCTTCGTAACGTCATGGGCAGATTATAACCGCCTACATCAGGGTCAGACCATTCTACACGTTCTTTGGGAACGTCAGGGGCAGCAGGTCATGGAGCGTCTACGACGCATCTTAAACGAGCTGCGACATGGTCATCTGTGCATGACCATCAGTACGCTTTTTGGTGCGCTTTTCCAAGTTGGATACGTTTACGGCATCAGCATCTAGCTTTGGCCGTATAGTGTTACAGGTGCCAAACAGCTCTCCTGCCCACAGGGGAAGCTTTGGTACATCCCAAGAGTACTCCAGTGACCCCTAGTGGATGAAAAAGAAAATAGGATTTTGGTACTTACCAGGCAAATCCTTTTCTTTGAATCCATAGGGAGCACTGGACGCCCACCCAGAGCAGTTTTACCTGTCTTGTGTTAAGTTCAGTGGATCTTATGGTAACACAGTATCACCAATGGTCACGATGTTAGGGTGATATCTATTATGGTGTCATCTGATAGTTATCAGTTACGTTATGTGTCAACTTTAGTGTTGACCATTATATTATAATGTTAGATGTAATTCTCTATGGTTCATCCTCTCTATCGCTCCTATTCGGCTCAGTAAAAATACTGAAGTCTCTATGGGAGTATGGAGGGGGTAACCAGTTGCTAATTTAAATATTTAAATGTGCCATTCCTGGCTACGCCCAGTCCATATCCCAAGAGTACTCCAGTGCCCCCTATGGATTCAAAGAAAAGGATTTACCTGGTAAGTACCAAAATCCTATTTTTGGTTCCCAAGCTCTGTCATCAAGGAATACTAGCAGTCCAGGTCCACAGATAGTACCTCAGTCAATAGGATTTAACTAATTAAGTTACCTGTGACCAAGTCTGGCTATCATTAAACCTGGCTGTTAGTGTGTCTTTGGGGACCAAGGTTTGGAAACTGGCTAAGGTGTAAGCACAGGTGCTGCCGAACTCTTACACTAAATAAAATGTATATAAAAAAAATGCATAAATGGTATTTTATGATGTTTTGAATTGTTTAAACACAATGTATTCAATTGTTTTTGCATTCCTGTTAAATGTTCTCAGATCTTTTTAAAGATAGAGCTGTGTTTTGTGAGCTCATAAATCTCCGTTATATCATTTATGCTGCAAAACAGTCAATATAGATATATGGACATAATGCAGATATACAGGTCACAAACTGAGAAAACAAAATTGGCACCAACCCTTGTTACTGCAACTATCCGCTTAGTGTAGCAAAGTTTAGATAAATGTCTTTATAGCTAATGATGTGCTCAACATGAACCTGAGGGGGAGGAAAAAGTTCTAAATTAAGTTGTTTTTTTTAGTGTTTAATAAATAATACGTTGACACCGCTCTTAAGAATGTTATGTTACTTCTGAAATAGTAATAGTATTTGTTTTGAAAAATTTAGAGTGCAAACTAAAAACACCTGTAAATTGGATATGGATTGATCCCAGGCAATAAGAAACTAATACTGCAATATGCCACAAAAAGGAGGAAACCTTGAAAACATGATTTGTTTGGGATTCTGAGGACTGGGTTTAAGAATTCCATCTACCCGATCACTTTGCAAAAAAATGGGATTAGGTGCATGCCGAACAAGCTCACCTGAGTCTGTGTGATTGAAATACGCAAAGATTAACCAAAACCCCTGACTTGTTTTATAATTATTAAAATCCCCCCTGTAAGATTTGACATTTACCTTTTATGTACAATAAACTTGATATACTATCCCTTAACTTGGAATGCTCATGGATAGGTTCTGTGGCTGATTAAAATTAGTTGACATGCAGTCTTGAAGTCAGTCAGCCAGCCACAGAACCTGTGTAATTCATTAGCACCATCGTTTAAAGCTATAGTGGTGGCAGAATGCGGTACATAAAGGTGGGCTTACCATACTAATACCCCTTTTCTGCTACAGCAATACCCTGGGTTATTGCTGGTCTAGCTGGGTCATGGTTCAGTGTAAAAGGGTACTTGGAAAAATAACACAGGCTCAGTGGCCAGTTAATTCAACCCTGGTATCTACCAGGGTTGAACCAGGGTGAGGGTGCAGTGTAAATTGGGCAACCTGGGTTATGCTTTAAAGCTACTGATTGGCTGTGTATGCAGATGTCTGCCTTGAGAATGTCTGAGAGTCACATGTATGGCAGATACCGGTTGAGAGTAAATGGGGGTGAACTGGTAATAACCTGGGTACAAGGTGCAGTGCGAACGGGGTCTGACCTGCGTTAGACTAGTGTCCGGAAACCTGGGCCAGACATGGGTTTTTGGTCGAAAAAGTGGTATAACATAAGCTTTCCCAAAGCTAAAGTCTGACCAGAATGCCCTCAGGTTTACCCATACTTATCTTTACAAACTTTAATCATATTTAATGGTGTCCTAATATATGCATAGGGAGGCCAATTCCGGGATTTGGGATTAAAAATAACTCAATTCTGGGATTGAGAATCCAAATGCAACACCGTGTAGCAGTGTCTGCGCCGAGTGCTGCAGGTGCTCTGCACGGCATAATCATAATGATCTTATTTATATAGCGCTCCTTTCTCCGACCGGACTCGAGGCTCTTTACAGATATCAAATACCATGCACATAATACAGAAGATGTACGTAATACAGCAATAGACAAGCCACACAGACATAAAAAGGGAACCTTGAGCACACAGTAAGCATAATACAGGATTGGTGTAGGCATTTTGGTTAACAACTTCAAAGGTTTGTATATTCCACCGTCACAGGTACCAGATTAGACAGCCATCTTGGGCGCACTGCGTAGTATTACCCTGGGTGGAATAGTCTATCCCTAGAATAGATTTTAATGTCCTAATGCTCAGAGTAGGTTCCAAAAAACAACAACCCACCAGGTTCATGAATTTTTCATCCCATACACAAGTGTACCAGATGATGCATCCATGTTTGGTGCACTACTACAAGGTTTCACTGTTGGAGATGAGCCATACAAGGTCCCAATGTATACATGGGAAAACTGACACTTGTGTAGTAGTATGCTATACCCATTATGGAAAGATCCACATGAAGAACATCCTGCCTGAGGAGGAACCTTCCGAGGCCCCCATCTGGGTACACTGCGGAGGTCACACTGGCAGGGTGTGCAAACAGTGGAGATACACATTACAGAAATAGCACACTGGGGGTAATTCCAAGTTGATCGCAGCAGAATTTTTTTTAGCAGTTGGGCAAAACCATGTGCACTGCAGGGGGGAGGGGGAGGGGGAGCAGATATAACATTTGCAGAAAGAGTTAGATTTGGGTGGGTTATAGTGTTTCTGTGTAGGGTAAATACTGGCTGCTTTATTGTTACACTGCAAATTAGATTGCAGATTGAACACACCACACCCAAATCTAACTCTCTCTGCACATGTTAAATCTGCCTCCCCTGCAGTGCACATGGTTTTGCCCAACTGCTAAAAAATTTCCTGCTGCGATCAACTTGGAATTACCCCCACTGTGGGGTGAAAGAGGAAAAAAAACATGTTAAAACATTTGCAGATAACCAACAGAAGGGGAAAAATTAGGTTAACATTTTTCTCATACGTCCTAGAGGATGCTGGGGATGCGTCAAGAACCATGGGGTATAGACGGGATCTGCAGGAGACATGGGCACACTATAAGACTTTGAATGGTTGTGAACTGGCTCCTCCCTCTATGCCCCTCCTCCAGAGTCCAGTTAGATTCTGTGCCCAGTGAGACTGGATGCACACTGAGGAGCTCTCCAGCGTTTCTCAGAAAAATACTTTTATTAGGTTTGTTATTTTCAGGGAGACCTGCTGGCAACAGGCTCCCTGCATTGTGGGACTGAGGGGAGAGAAGCAGACCTACTTCTTCTGAGTTCAAGGGCTCTGCTTCTTAGGCTACTGAACACCATTAGCTCCAGAGGGTTCGATCACTTGGTACCCCTAGCTGCTTGTTCCCGGAGCTGCGCCGTCACCCCCTCACAGAGCCAGAAGGCGGGTGAGTATGAGAAGATCAGAAGACTTCAGTGACGGCAGATGACGCGTTTGAGGTACCGCGCAGCGCACCATGCTCCGACACTTAACACGGCACTGCAGGGGGGGGGGCGCCCTGGGCAGCATGGGGGACCTCAAACAGCACTGGCATAGGATATAACAGTGCCCAGTCACTAGTTAAGGGACCCCCGCCAGTATAAAGATTTCTCTTACGTCCTAGAGGATGCTGGGGACTCCGTAAGGACCATGGGGAAAGACGGGCTCCGCAGGAGACATGGGCACTTTAAGAAAGACTTTAGGTATGGGTGTGCACTGGTCCTCCAGACCTCAGTTTGATACTGTGCCCAGAGGAGACTGGGTGCATTACAGGGAGCTCTCCTGAGTTTCCTGTCAGAAAGTATTTTAGTTAGGTTTTTTATTTTCAGGGAGCATCGAGGGACTGAGGAGAGCGAAACAGACCTACTTCTGTGAGTTTCAAGGCTCTGTTTCTTAGGCTACTGGACACCATTAGCTCCAAAGGGATTGGTACGCAGGTCTCACCCTCGCCGGCCGTCCCAGAGCCGCGCCGCCGTCCTCCTCGCAGAGCCGGAAGATAGAAGCCGGGTGAGTATGAGAAGAAAAGAAGACTTCAGAGGCGGCAGAAGACTTCTTGATCTTCACAGAGGTAACGCACAGCAGTAAAGCTGTACGCCA
Organism: Pseudophryne corroboree; assembly: GCF_028390025.1. Classification (NCBI taxonomy): domain Eukaryota; kingdom Metazoa; phylum Chordata; class Amphibia; order Anura; family Myobatrachidae; genus Pseudophryne; species Pseudophryne corroboree. The sequence goes on from NC_086450.1 coordinate 230,185,761, forward strand.
TTGCTCCCATACACCTCACACACGACAGTCACTGTAAGGGTGCAGGGCGCAGGGGGGGCGCACTGGGCAGCATATAAACCTCTCCTTTGGCAAAAATACATATATACATGTACAGCTGGGCACTGTACATATATATAAAGAGCCCCCGACAGTTTTTTAAGATTTTTGAGCTGGACAGAAGCCCGCCGTTGAGGGGGCGGGGCTTCTCCCTCAGCACTCACCAGCGCCATTTTCTCCACAGCACAGCGCTGAGAGGAAGCTCCCCGGACTCTCCCCTGCTTACTCACAGTGACAGAGGGTTTTCAAGAGGGGGGGGGGCACATCATTGGCGCATATACATATAAAAGGCGCTACTGGGTAAACATTTTGTGTTTCTTCCTGGGCCATATAGCGCTGGGGTGTGTGCTGGCATACTCTCTCTCTCCAAAGGGCCTGGTGGGGAAACTGTCTTCAGATAAGAGTTTCCCTGTGTGTGTGGTGTGTCGGCTCACCTAGGGAGGAGGGGGAGCGTATGAATGTGAGGTCTCCGTCGGCAGCGCCGACACCTGACTGGATGGATATGTGGAATGTTTTAAGTGCTCATGTAAATTTATTGCACAAAAGATTAGACAAAGCTGAAGCTAGGGAACAGTCAGGGAGCCAACCCATGTCTGTCCCTATGTCGCCGGGACCTTCGGGGTCTCAAAAGCGCCCACTATCCCAAATAGGAGACACAGATACCGACACGGATTCTGACTCCAGTGTCGACTACGATGATGCAAAGTTACAGCCAAAAGTGGCTAAATGTATTCGTTATATGATTATTGCAATAAAAGATGTTTTGCATATCACAGAGGAACCCCCTGTCCCTGACAGGAGGGTATACATGTATAAGGGAAAGAAACCTGAGGTAACTTTTCCCTCACATGAGTTGAACGAATTATGTGAAAAAGCTTTGGAATCTCCAGACAAAAAACTGCAGATTCCCAAAAGGATTTTTATGGCGTATCCTTTCCCGCCAACGGACAGGATACGGTGGGAATCCTCCCCTAGGGTAGACAAAGCATTAATCCATTTATTTCACTACAGGGTCGCTACTCAGGCCTGCCGTTGCTTCGGCATGGGTGAGTAGCGCTATTGAAAGGTGGGCAGATAACTTGTCATCTGAGGTAGGTACCCTAGACAGGGATAGTGTGCTTTTGACTCTGGGTCACATCAGGGACGCTGCAGCATATTTAAAAGAAGCTGTAAGGGATATTGGCCTTTTGGAATCAAGGGCCAATGCCATGGCAGTCTCAGCAAGGAGAGCGTTGTGAATTCATCAATGGAATGCTGACGCTGACTCTAAGAAGGCGATGGAGTCTCTACCGTTTAACGGTAAGGTATTGTTTGGCAACGGCCTCACTGACCTGGTGTCTACGGTTACCGCGGGTAAGTCTTCATTTTTACCTTATGTTCCTGCGCAGCAGAAGAAATCGCCTCACTATCAGATGCAGTCCTTTCGGCCCAATAAATTAAAAAAAGGACGTGGGTCCTCCTTCCTTGCTGCGAGGGGGAGAGGATGGGGAAAAAGGTCACAGGCTGTGGCAAGTTCCCAGGAGCAGAAGTCCTCTCTGGCTTCTACCAAATCCACCGCATGACGCTGGGGCTCCTCTGTGGGAGTCCGCTCCAGTGGGGGCACGTCTCCAACTCTTCAGTCAGGTCTGGGTGCACTCGGACCTGGATCCTTGGATAGTAGACATAGTAACCCAAGGGTACACGTTAGAGTTTCAAGACGTGCCCCCTCACCGATTTTTCAAATCGGCCTTGCCAGCTTCTCTTCCAGAAAGGGAGATAGTAAGCGCTGCGATACTAAAGTTGTGTCAAAATCAAGTGATTGTCACGGTACCCCCGTCTCAACAGGGTAAAGGGTTTTATTCGAGCATGTTCGTGGTCCCAAAACCGGATGGCTCAGTCAGACCGATTCTAAACCTAAAATCCCTCAATTTCTTTCTGAAAAAATTCAAGTTCAAGATGGAATCTCTACGAGCTGTGATCTCCAGTCTGGAGGAGGGAAATTTTATGGTGTCGGTCGATATAAAAGATGCCTACTTACATGTCCCCATATAGCCTCCACATCAGGCTTACCTGATTGTCATTACCAATTTCAGACGTAGCCGTTTGGTCTGTCCACGGCTCCGAGGATTTTCACCACAGTAATGGCGGAAATTATGGTTCTCCTGCGCAAGCAGGGAATCACAATTATCCCGTACTTGGATGATCTCCTCATAAAGGCGAGGTCCAAGGAGCAATTGTTGAAGAATGTTGCCTTTTCACTGACTATTCTGCAACAATACGGTTGGCTCCTAAATTTGCTAAAATCACAGTTGGATCCAACGACACAGCTGTCGTTCCTGGGTATGATTCTGGATACAGAATTGCAGAGAGTTTTTTTTCCAGTGGAAAAAGCTCTGGAAATACAGAACATGGTAAAACAGATTCTGAAACCGGCAAAGGTGTCACTTCTTCAATGCACTCGGTTGCTGGGGAAGATGTTGGCGGCCTACGAGGCCATTCCGTATGGCAGGTTCCATGCCAGGGTGTTTCAGTGGAACCTGTTGGATGGACCAGTGGTCCGGGTCTCACCTGGACATGCACCGGAAAATAATTCTATCTCCCAGGACCAGAATTTCCCTTCTTTGGTGGCTGCACAGTTCTCACCTTCTGGAGGGACGCAGGTTCGGGATTCAGGATTGGATCCTGGTGACCACAGATGCAAGCCTCCGAGACTGGGGAGCAGTCACACGGAAGAAACTTTCAGGGAAAGTGGTTGAGCCAAGAAGCTTGTCTACACATAAACATTCTGGAATTAAGAGCCATGTACAACGGCATACTGCAAGCAGAACATCTTCTTCGAAGTCTGCCGGTCTTGATTCAGTCAGACAATGTGACAGCAGTAGCGTACATAAAACGCCAAGGTGGAACAAAGAGCAGAGCGGCGATGGCCGAGGCCACGAAGATTCTTCGCTGGGCGGAAAGACATGCCAGCGCTCTGTCAGCAGTCTTCATTCCAGGAATGGACAACCTCCATCCAGGAGAGTGGGGTCTTCATCAGGAGTTCTTTGCAGAAGTGACAAGTCGTTGGGGAGTTCCTCAAGTAGACATGATGGCGTCCCGCCTCAACAAGAAACTACAGAGATATTGTTCCAGGTCAAGGGACCCTCAAGCGATAGCGGTGGACGCCCTAGTGACACTGTGGGTTTTTCAGTCGGTCTGTGTTCCCTCCACTTCCACTCATTCCAAAGGTGATAAAGATTATAAGAAGAACAAGGATTCAGGCGATCCTCATATTTCCGGATTGGCCAAAAAGGGCCTGGTATCCAGATCTTCAGGAGTTGCTCATAGAAGATCCCTGGCCTCTTCCTCTTCGGGAGGACCTGTTACAACAGGGGCCGTGCGTGTATCAGGACTTACCGCGGCTGCGTTTGACGGCGTGGTGGTTGAGCGCCAAATCCTAGCCTGAAAGGGTATTCCCAGTGAAGTCATTCCCGCACTTCTTCAGGCTAGAAAAGAAGTAACGGCAAAGCATTACCACCGTATTTGGAGAAAATATGTGTCTTGGTGTGAATCAAAGAAGGTGCCTACGGAAGACTTTCACCTGGGGCGTTTGCTCCATTTCCTACAAGCAGGTGTGGATGCGGGGCTAAAGTTAGGCTCTAAAAAAGTACAGATTTCGGCCTTGTCGATCTTTTTTCAGAAAGAATTGGCTTCTCTTCCAGAAGTTCAGACCTTTGTAAAAGGCGTGCTGCACATCCAACCTCCATTTGTGCCTCCAGTGGCACCGTGGGATCTTAATGTGGTGTTGCAATTTTTGCAATCACATTGGTTTGAATCTTTACGAAAGGTTGAGTTAAAATTCCTTACTTGGAAAGTGGTCATGTTGTTGGCCTTGGCGTCAGCAAGGCGAGTGTCTGAAATGGCGGCTTTGTCTCACAAAAGCCCCTATTTGATTTTCCAAGCGGATAGAGCAGAGTTGAGAACTCGTCAACAATTTCTGCTAAAAGTGGTTTCATCTTTTCACGTAAACCAGCCTATTGTGGTGCCAGTGGCTTCTGAGCGCTTGGCGGAGTCAAAGTCTCTCTATGTGGTCAGAGCTTTGAAGATCTATGTCGCCAGAATGGCGTAGATTAGGAAATCAGAGGCTCTGTTTGTCCTGTGGGCTCCCAACAAGATTGGGGCTCCTGCTTCTAAACAGACTATTGCACGCTGGAATTGTAATACGATTCAGCAGGCTCATTCTACGGCAGGATTGCTGTTACCGAAGTCGGTGAAAGCCCATTCTACCAGAAAGGTGGGCTCATCCTGGGCGGCTGCCCGCGGAGTCTCGGCGTTACAACTACCCTGGCTGAGGAGGACCTCTTGTTTGGTCAATCGGTGCTGCAGAGTCATCCGCACTCTCCCGCCCGTTCTAGAGCTTTGGTATAAACCCCATGGTTCTTGAAGCATCCCCAGCATCCTCTAGGACGTATGAGAAAATAGGATTTTAATACCTACCGGTAAATCCTTTTCTCTTAGTCCGTAGAGGATGCTGGGCGCCCGTCCCAGTGCGGGCTGTATCTGCAGTTTGGTTATAGTTACGCTCATGTTACGTTGAGTTCTGTCAAATCTGTGACTGTTGTTGGTCATGCCGTTGCATGCGTTGTTGTTGAATGCCATGTTGTACGGCGTGTTGAGGTGTGAGCTGGTATGTATCTCACCTTCGTTAAAATAATTAAATAAATCCTTTTCCTCGAAATGTCCATCTCCCTGGGCACAGTTCCTATAACTGGAGTCTGGAGGAGGGGCATAGAGGGAGGAGCCAGTTTACACCCATTCAAAGTCTTATAGTGTGCCCATGTCTCCTGCGTATCCCGTCTATACCCCATGGTTCTTGAAGCATCCTCTACGGACTAAGAGAAAAGGATTTACCGGTAGGTATTAAAATCCTATTTTTTAAATTAAACTATGAATGTCCTGGTCTCATGGGAGCAGGACGGGTGGATGTGAGAATGTGGAGAGCACACTCAAGTCTGATGGAAATGTCCCCGCTGAGCCTGGTCCGCATTTCATTAACATCATTCGAAATTGGCTGCAATAGAGATCTGAATAGGTTTACCTGTTGATGAGAAGGAATCAATTATCAGTTGAAGATGTTACTAATGACATTCAGGTATAACGCTGATACTGATTTTAAGCTGCCACTTTATAACTTGCCACTTCATATACTAGAAACTGTAGCGTCCAAAAGGACTGGTGCCCTGTTGAGGAATATTATATTATATTATATTATAATATATTATAATATATTATTAATGTCTGGGGTGCCAATTATTGAAAAGTGGACTCTTCAATAATATAATCATTTTATAATATACGTTTATCATATATCTCTGCAAATATGTCAGTGTTACAAACTAGGTAGCTGTTACATATATGTAGTTCTTATACATATACATATACATTTTTAAATTATGATTCAAAAGTGAGTTCAAACATGGAATTCACAGCTCCTATCATCTGATTGTTTGTTTATTTACATGCAAAATCAAATCATACTGAATATGATTTACACAGTAGATATATATATATATATATATATTTATATTATTTATGCTTCCTTAATTATAAAACAAACATAACAAAACACAGTTTCACAAACTTAGACAATTATTAACATAAAGTTTATACTTGTGAGTACAGTTACCATCCTATCTCCTATATAATAGCCCAGATCTGTGACTTTGTGACTCATTTGCTAACGCTGGGCGGAGTCACAACACTGGGCGGAGTTAGTCAAATGAGTCACAGATCTGGCCAAATCTATAGGAGACTAGGAGCAGAAGCAGATAGTATGGGCATGGCACAGGCAGGGGTGCATACGTCCCAGCTTTCTTCAGGAAGAAGGAGGGACACACACGTGGTGAAAAGGGGGCGTGGTCAACAAAAAGGGTGTGTGGCTTCATGGGAGGGCCCCCGTTTTTGTCAGTGAGGGGGCATGCCCAGCGCTCTGTGAGCTGCTGGCATGCCCCCAGGGGCTGATTATGAGTCCGGGGGGCCCAGGGCACTTGAGACAAGGGAGCCCTATCTCATTGCTGTGCCTGCTGTGGGGTTGGGCCTAATCGTGGGCTGCGAGGCCACGCCCCTTATGCAAATTCCAGGATTATTATTTTTTTAATGGAATATTGGCCCCTCAGCTAGGGCTAAATCCAGAGGAGGTGGTCGCTCCCCCCTACACACCCGCACAGGCAGAAGAAAGCAGGGAGACTGCTGCCTCCCTGCAACACCACAGACCTGCCAATACGCAGCAGCGTGTGCTGACTGTAGTACAATGCTGCCGCTGTTGCTGGCAGGACGGGGGAGCTTCTGAGATGGGACAGAGCTACTCCAGCCAGGGGCCCCCTAAAACTGTGGGGCCAACGGTACGTACCCCCTGCCCCCCCCTTAATCCGGCTCTGCTGCTGGAACCCCCCCTTAATCCGTACCCCCTGATGCCCCCTCTCCCTCTGTCTCCACTATTCACCGCTGCTCTGCTTAGCAGAACAGCGAGTACAGGAGCTTTCCAACTAACCCCCACCCCCCCCACCACCGTGGGATACTGCGACCCACGGGTGGGACAGCGGGATAGATCCCAAAAAATGGGACTGTTCCGCGAAAATCGGGACAGTTGGGAGGTATCGGGGTGTGTGAGGGGGTATGCCGTACAGACAGACAGGCACCAGCTCACTGTGTGCTTGACCCACCAAATCAGCATACTCAGCAGGGGCTCTCTGGCGTGGAGGAGCGTCACTTTCTGGCACACTCCACGCTTCTTAGCTGCAGTTTTGTGGGGCACCTGCCGCTGTGCAGGTTCCATACTGCCTCTGTTATCTCCAGCCCCGGCAACCCCACCGCTAGCTGCAGCGCTGCCACCCGCAGTGAGGTGCGCCCAGCTCCTTTACACACATTAGCCGGCGGGTAGCGTTGTAGAAGTCCGAGCTGCTTGCAGGCTCCGACCCCCTCCTTCCTCCAGCCGCAGCGTCTCCTGGGAGCTAACCAGTCACTCCCAGTCTCCCCTTACCACAGTGCCCAGCAGCCGCGAGGTCCGCGCCGTGTGCATGCTATGACCCCCTCCTCCCTCCAGCCGCAGCGTCTCCTGGGGGCTAACCAGTCACTCCCAGTCTCCCCTTACCACAGTGCCCGGCAGCTGCACGAGGTCTGCGGTTTGTGACTGAGGAGGGGGGGAGGGATGCGGACGGGCAGAGGAAGCAGAACTCCAGCCTAAGAGAGTCAGCCATGCCAAGTCTCCACCAGCAGCAGATCCCAACAGTTTGGAGTGGAACAGCAGCAGCCAGCAGCAGTGACTCCGGTAAGACACATCTGTCTGTCACCACTGTTTTGTCCCTAATACCAATCTCTCCCGTGCCCTGTGTTCTGTCATGTCCCTGTCACCCCTGGCCTTGCCCTATCACCCTTATCCTGGCCCTTTCACCCTTATCCTGGCCCTTTCACCCTTATCCTGGCCCTGTCACCCTTATGCTGGCCCTGTTACCACTATCCTGGCCCTGTCACCCCTATCCTGGCCCTGTCACCCCTGTGCTTGCCCTGTCAACCCTATACTGGCCCTGTCACCCCTGTCCTGGTCCTGCCGCCCCTACCCTGGCCCTGTCACCCCTATCCTGACCCTGTCATTTCTGTCCTGGCCCCGTCGCCCCTGTCCTGGCCCTGTCACACCTGTCCTGGCCCCGTCACCCCTGTTCTGACCCTGTCACCCCTGTCCTGGCCCCGTCACCCCTGTTCTGACACTGTCACTCCTGTCCTGGCCCTGTTACTGCATACCCTCCAACTACCTTTTTGGCAGGTACAGTACCCGCAGCGCCTCCAGACCCCTCCCCAATGCACCACACCTCCGCACCTTCCCCTCCACCACATGCGGCACTCCACCCCTCCCCCACACGCTGTGCCTCCAGACCCCCTACACCACCCACGGCTCACACTCCTCTGCCCCTTCACCACCCACAGCACCTCCAAACCCCCTCCACAATCCACCCCCCATATATGTCTCCCCCCACACCTACCCTCCTCCATCCACGGTCCCCCCATCACCGACCCCTCCCCCACCCATGGCACCCCCGCACCTGCCCCTCCACCACCTGCAGCACCTCCGGACCTCCTTCCCCATCCACCGCACCACCCGTACCTGCCCCTCCCCTACCCACGGCGCCTGCGGACCCCTACCCCACCCCCGGCACCCCCACCCCTTCCCATCCCACAGCACCTCCGGAACCCTTCACCCATCCGCAACATCCCCACACCTGCCCCTCTCCCACCCGTGGCACCCCTGCCCCTCCCCCACCTGCAGTGCCTCCGGACCCCTCCCCCATCTGCAGCCCCCACTCCTCTGCCCTTCCCCCACCTGCAGCACCTACCGACCATTCCCCATCTGGGCTCCCCCGCTTCCGCCCCCCCTCCACCCGCAGCATCTACAGACACCCTCCCCCATCTGCAGTCCCCCCCGCACCCGCTACATTCTGTACATCGTGCCCTGCAGGTGCTGTTCACGCCGTCGCAAGGGGCTGCGCCTCCTTCACCATCGCACGCCCTTGCATTGTGCAATATTTAACCACTAACAAAGGAATGCAGGTAATACTCCATATAATACAAATATTGAACCCCAGAAAGGCATGCAAGGGTTAAGGGGGCGTAGCCCCTTGCGACTGTGTGAAGAGCGCCCGTAGGGCGCGATGAAGCACCTAGTTATTTCTTATGTGTGAACATCCCTCTTCCTGCACTTAGCTTCTTCTTAACTCCGCATCTTCTCTCCTTCTAACCTCCAAATCCTTCTCCTCCTGACTTTTCTCTCTGTGACTGAACTTATGTATATATACCTATAATTTAACCATTTCAAATTGTCATATTCCTATTGGTTCCCCTGTAACTGATAACTGCCAGATTCCAAAGTGTCATAAAACATGTCCAATTATTCTGCCCCAAAGTATCAAACAGGACATGTAGTCTGGGGTCAAAAAATGTGTTACTTCCTTAATCATCAAAGATCTTCCTGTGGTTATTTGAACTGTATCTATATTTGTTTGTTTCGGGTATTCGCATCCACTATTGGAACTTGTTGCTACAGTAGAAGTTCAATAGATCTTGTGTTGTCATTGTCTCTGGCCTGCAGTATAACTGGGCAATTACCAAAGTAATATATTGCATTTCTTGATTCTGATCTAAATGTACACCTGTGGATTCCAGTGTCCATTGAATTGTAACACATTCTTTGTTATATTGTAACCTCACTTAGCCTCATTTCTCTTACGTCCTAGAGGATGCTGGGGTCCATATTCGTACCATGGGGTATAGACGGGTCCATTGGGAGCCATGGGCACTTTAAGAGTTTAATAGTGTGGGCTGGCTCCTCCCTCTATGCCCCTCCTACCAGACTCAGTTTAGAAAATGTGACCGGTGGAGCCAGTCACAGCTAGGGGAGATCCTAGGAGTTTTTAGTTTTATTGTTTTTTTTTTAAAGAGTTAGGCACAGGGAGGCTGCTGGCAACAGCCTCCCTGCTTCGTGGGACTTAGGGGGGAGTAGGATCCAACCCTCTGAGGTTAATGGCCCCTATCTCTGCTGACAGGACACTGAGCTCCTGAGGGTGGCGATCGCAAGCGCCTGAGGCGACCACTCGCTCCCGAAACACTGCCACCAACCCCTAACAGAGCCAGAAGATCGAGGTGGTGAGTATGATGCCGGCGCCCTGATAAGCGGGTCACCGGCGAGAATGGTGGCACAAGGGTAGGAGCGCAGCGCTGTAAGGCTGTGCTCCGGAGGGCTCAGAGGTACAATTGTGCGGCGCTGTGAGGGGCGCCCTGAGCCAGCACAATACCCTTCACACTGGTCACTATGGCTATCAGGGGCTCTGTACTGCTGCTAGCATCATTTTACCTCAGGCCAGTATAAAATCAAAAGTGCGGGAAGACACGCCATTACAGGGGGCGGAGCTTCTCCTCAGAGTGGATCCAGCACTCACCAGCACCATTTTCTCCCTGCAGTTCACAGACAAGAGATGCTGACAGGGATCGCTGACCCTCCACTTAACTTCAGCTATCCTGTGCGGTACCATGGGGTTATAGAAGTGTGGGGGGGGGGAGAGAGTGTTATTCATTGTTATTATTGCTGTGTAATCTATTAAGGTTACTCAGTCAGGGCCAGGCATTTATCATATAACTGCCTACTGGGGCGCTGTGTGTGCTGGCTCCTTATACTCTGTCTCTCTCTGAAGGTACTCTAGGGGAAATTGTGTCTTACATTTTCCTGTGTGTGTGTATGTTTATATATCTCACATTGCCATGTCTAGGGACTCTGTTTCTTGTACTGCAGAGTGTGTATCTTCTCAAGAGGTGTCTATTCCATGTACTCAGGAATGTAATATACTGTCTTAGCCCTCTGAATCCGAACCCCAGTGGGTGGCTTCTCTTAAGGGAATAATATCCCAGATTTCATCTAGGATAGCTCATAATGAGACTAAAACACAGGTTTTGAAAAGATCTGTTGAGGTTTTGTCGTATTCTACTCCCACTACCTCATCCAAGGCCCTTGATGTATATCATAAAAAGTGTGCTCTTGTAACAATAATGCATGTCGACACGGATACCGTCACCGATTGTAATGGTGATACACGGGGACAGAGGCATCCCTTGCTAAGGGTGTGCAACTCATGATTGAGGCTATTAGGGATGTTTTACACATTACTGATAAGGTTCCTGAGCAGGTGGAGGAGGCTTATTTTACTGACAATAAGAAAGCCTCCCTTACCTTCCCTGCGTCTAGGTTGTCTAAAAAAGTGGTTTTGCCTGTACCTGGGTCTACGGCTTTGAAAGAGCCGGCCGACCGCAAGATTGAGACTACACTCAAATCTTTATACACAACAACTGGCGTAGCTTTAAGACCTACTATTGCTTGTGCATGGATTTCTAAAGCCATTGTAAAGTGGTCAGGCACTTTCCTGGAGGATTTAGATTCTATGGATAGAAGTGACATTGAATAATTTTTACGTCATATACAGGATTCTTCAGGTTTCATGGTGGAAGCCATGAAGGACCTTGGAAATCTGAACTAAGAGCTTCTTCCATGGCTGTCTCAGTGCGAAGGGGACTCTGGCTGCGCCAATGGTCTGCGGGCGCAGAATCCAAGAAGAGTGTGGAGAACCTACCCTTCACAGGTCAGGCTCTGTTTGGGGAAGCGTTAGCTGCGTGGATCTCCATGGCAACTGCTGGTAAGTCAACCTTTCTTCCCTCTGCTGCACCACAGACTAAGTAATCGTATTCTACATCTGCGATGCAGTCCTTTCGGACCGCTACAGCAAAAAAGTTCAAATACCCATCCACTTTCTTTAGAGGTGGCCGGGGGAAATCCAGTAAATCTACACCCGCAGGCTCCCAGGAGCAGAAACCTGGTTCTGCTTCCTCAAAATCCTCGGTATGACGGTGGACCTCCTAGCCTGGAGATCGGGCAGGTGGGAGCAAGATTAAGAAATTTCAGTAAATTCTGGGCGTCATCAGGCCTAGACCCCTGGGTACAAGATATTGTACCCAGGTAAGACCTATATTAAACCTAAAGTCATTGAACCCCTACTTGAGGGAATTCAAATTCAAGATGGAGTCTCAGAGCGGTGATCTCAGGTCTGGAGGAAGGGGAATTCCTGGTATCCCTGGATATCAAGGGTGCGTACCTTCACATCCCGATCTGTCCACCTCACCAGGCTTATCTCAGATTTGCGCTACTGGAGTGTCACTATCAATTCCAGGTGCTGCCGTTTGGCCTCTCCACGGCACCAAGTGTGTTCACCAAGGTGATAGCGGAGATGATGCTACTCCTCCGCACGCAGGATGTGAACATTATTCCTTATCTGGACGACCTACTGATAAAAGCGTCTTCCAGGGAGAAGCTGTTACAGAGCATTGCTCTCACGACTCAACTACTCCAGGATCATGGGGGGTAATTCCGAGTTGATCGCAGCATCAAATTTGTTAGCAATTGGGCAAAACCATGTGCACTGCAGGGGGGGCAGATATAACATGTGCAGAGAGAGTTAGATTTGGGTGGGTTATTTTGTTTCTGTGCAGGGTAAATTTTGGCTACTTTATTTTTACACTGCACTTTAGATTTCAGTTTGAACACACCCCACCCAAATCTAACTCTCTCTGCAAATGTTATATCTGCCACACCTGCAGTGCAAATGGTTTTCTCCAACTGCTAACAAACTTGATGCTGCGATCAACTCAGAATTACCCCCATGGATAGATCCTGAACCTTCCAAAGTCGCATTTAGAGCTGACAAGGAGACTGTCCTTCTTGGGGATGATCCTCGATACGGAAGTACAGAGGGTGTTTCTGCCGGAGGAGAAAGCGTTGGTGATACAAACAATGGCCCGGGATGTCCTGAAGCCAGCCCAGGTATCTGTTCATCAGTGCATTTGCCTTCTGGGGACGAAGGCTGCCTCCTACGAGGCTCTACCGTATGGAAGATTCCATGCACTGTCTTTTCAACTGGATCTCCTGGACAAATGGTCGGGATCTCATCTTCACATGCACCAGAGGATACGTCTGTTACCGGGAGCCAGAATATCGCTCCTTTGGTGGCTGCCAACTTCTCACCTACAAGAGGGCTGCAGGTTCGGGATTCAGAATTGTATCCTCCTAACCACGGATGCAAGTCTCAGAGGTTGGGGAATAGTCACTAAGGAGGAAAACTTCCAAGGAAGGTGGTCAAGTCTGCAAGTTCAGTCGGACAATGTAACGACAGTGGCCTACATAAACCGACAAGGCGGAACGAAGAGCAGAGCTGCAATGTCAGAGGTAACAAGAATCATCCTCTGGGCAGAAAAGCACGCCGTGGCGCTGTCGGCAATCTTCATTCCGGGAGTGGACAACTGGGAAGCAGACTTCCTCAGCAGACACGATCTCCATCCGGGAGAATGGGGCCTCCACCCAGAGGTGCTCGCAGAGGTGACAAGTCTTTGGGGCGTACCTCAAATAGACATGATGGCCTCATGCCTCAACAAGAAGCTTTGGTGGTATTGTTCCAGGTCGACGGATCCACAAGCAGTGGCGGTGGATGCCCTGGTAACTCTGTGGGTGTTCAAGTCAGTGTATGTGTTCCCTCCACTTCCACTCATTCCAAAGATTCTCAAACTAATAAAAAAAGAACAAGAGTTCAGGCGATCCTCATTGCTCCAGACTGGCCATGAAGAGCTTGGTATGCATATCTTCTGGAGTTACTGCTGGAAGATCCGAGGCCTCTTCCTTCTGCAACAGGGGCCGTTCACTTATCAAGACTTACCGCGGCTACGGTTGACGCATGGAGGTTGAACGCCAGACCTTCGCTCGGAAGGGAATTCCGAAAAAAGTTATTCCTACCCTGATGCAGGCTAGAAAGGGAGTAACGTAAAAACATTACCATCGGATTTGGAAAAAGTACGTGTCTTGGTGCAAATCCAAGAAGTTTCCTATGGTGGAGTTTTAACTTGGACAGTTTCTCCTCTTCCTGCAAGCAGGAGTGGATGTGGGCCTGCGCCTGGGCTTCATAAATGTCCAGATTTCGGCCTTGTCCATTTTCTTCCAGAAACAATTGGCTGCCCTCCTGGAGGTTCAGACTTTCTTGAAAGGGTTGCTGCACATCCAACCTCCCTTTGGGCTCCAACGGCACCTTGGGACCTTAACGTAGTACTGCAGTTCCTACAATCAGATTGGTTTGAGCCTTTGCAGGAGGTTGAGGTCAAGTTTTTTACTTGGAAGACTGTCACACTGACGGCATTGGTATCTGCTAGACGTGTGTTGGAATTGGGGGCATTGTCCTACAAGAGCCCCTACTTGATTTTTCATGAAGATAGAGCTGAGCTCAGGATGTGTCAGCAATTTCTTCCGAAGGTTGTGTTGGCTTTTAATATCAACCAACCTATTGTGGTGCCAGTGGCTAGTGACTCCGCAATTATTTCAAAGTCTTTGGATGTTGTGAGGGCTTTGAAAATTTATGTGAAGAGAACTTCCCTTCACAGAAAGTTGGACGCTCTGTTTGTACTTTATGATCCCAGCAAGGTTGGGTGGCCTGCTTCTAAGCAGACGATTTCTCACTGCATCAGGTTTACTATCCAGCATGCTTATTCTATGGTAGGATTGCCGTTTCCTAAATCCGTTAAGGCCCACTCTACTCGTAAAGTGGGTTCTTCTGGGGTGTCTCGGCTTTACAGCTTTGCCGAGCAGCTACTTGGTCAGGGTCAAACACGTTTGCCAAGTTCTACAAGTTCAATACTTTGGCCTCTGAGGACCTACAGTTTGGTCAATCAGTTCTACAGGAACCTCCGTGCTCTCCCTCCCGTACTGGGAGCTTTGGTACATCCCCATGGTACTAATATGGACCCCAGCATCCTCTAGGACAGTGATGGCTAACCTTGACACTCCAGCTGTTGTTGAACTACACATCCCAGCATGCCCTGCATCAGTTTTAGCATGGCCAAATAACAAAATTGTAGCGGGGCATGCTGGAATATGTAGTTAAACAACAGCTGGAGTGTCAAGGTTAGCCATCACTGCTCTAGGATGTAAGAGAAAATAGGATTTTAATAACCTACCAGTACATCCTTTTCTTGTAGTCCGTAGAGGATGCTGGGCCCCCACCCGGCGCTTCGTTCTCCTGCAGTTGTTACTTGGTTCGGTACTTCCTTGTTCCTTGGTTAAGTACTGCATTGTTACTTGGTTAAGTAATGTTGTTCAGCTGTTGCTGACTTGTTCAAGCTGGTTGGCTTGGTTTGCGTTATATGTGAGCTGGTGTGAATCTCACCACTATCTGTGTATTTCCTGCTCTCCAAGTATGTCTGTCTCCTCGGGCACCGTTTGTAGACTGAGTCTGGTAGGAGAGGCATAGAGGGAACAGCCATCCCACACGATTAATCTCTTAAATTGCCCATAGCTCCCAAGGGCCCCGTCTATACCCCATGTTGCTAATATGGACCCCAGCATCCTCTACGGACTACGAGAAAAGGATTTACCGGTAGGTAATTAAAATCCTATTTTATGGTTTAAGCAGTATAAACTTGTTCTCTACACAATGTCTTACACAAATACACATCTATATGCACACATATACAAAACATTATTTCTTAAATCATCTAAACATTACCTTATACATTCAAATTTTTTTAATCTATTTCTCACTATAAAATATATTTCCATCCTGTTCACTATGGTTAAAATCACCTTTTATCATTAATGTTTTAATTTAAACACGATACCTTATCCTTAGAATATTGCTATATTATATTTTACACAAATTACCTATCTGGCAACACCCTGGCCTAACCTAAAAAAGAAGCATATGCGCAAATGAAGCCTGAAATCCCGGAATTGGAGGCCTGGCAATCCCAATCCTGGGATTGGCTTCCTATAAAATCTAAAACCGCAAAATAACAAAGTAGCCCTTGAATTTAAATTTCAAACACTGCTACAGTATTTTTTGAAAGAATGTTTAATGTCATATAACCTAAAGTAGTCACAATGTTTCTGATACAATTATCAGAAAAATAGACAATGTGAAAGCTTTAAATGAAATAAATGGGTATATATATTTTATAAAAAAAAAAAAAAATACTCTTCAATGCTGGAATAAATTTGCCCAACTAAACTCTCTGGTCTCAAGTCATGGTGGTTTTTGGCAAAATACATAATCATTCTCCATTGCCAATTGCCTTCACGTATGTACCTTCATGGTGAGCGCACTCTTCACATTCTACAGGTATTCCGGTGTAAACAACCCTGTAAAATTTACGAACTCTGGGGTTGATGCCAAGTTGTACAGTAATCTGTATTTTATGTAGGTGGGTCTTGCTGATTTAGCACTGCGCATTCTCCATAGCAGGTCATACGGGAGGCAACCGGTTTACCGGCTGTTGGGATGCTGGCGGTCAGGATACCGACACCGGAATCCCAACACCCTGTACAATACCGTTGGTTGGAATGCCGACCGCCGGCCAGAGTTCCCACTTTTGTGGTGGTTCACGCCACCACCCGAGGCAGAATAAATTAGTGTGGCGACCTAAGGTCGCCAACTGGCCTGCAGCGAGCCTGCGAAGGGACATGCTGCATTAGCCACCGGTATTCTTGCTGTCTCTCTCCTGACCGCTGGGATCCCGACAACCGGGATATCATACTGAATCCGGTCATACATATTTCTAAGTGATTTTGAGCATTAAGCATATCAGCTGTATTGCCACTTGAGGATGAATGACCGTATCTGGGTGGTAACAAGGCACTTGCACTTTAGTGATGGCATGTAGAGGGAATTGTGGACTATGCTGATATCAAACTGATTTTAGACAGCCCTTTTACACTAAAGGCAGTTGCTAATCTATGCTGATAATGATGACTGCTATGACAACCAATATATAGAGAGAGGGATGATGAGATCACATAGATACAACTCTGCATATGGGTGGATTTCCACATTTAATGCCATGCATGCAATGCAGTTGTTATTGTGGTCAGCTTGTGCACAACTCTGCATGGACTCTTTTAACTTTCCAAACTTCCTGGAGGCCGTTTGTAAACAATAACCTCTTGATCACATAAAACACAGAGCATAGGTTACCTAAATATTATTCATGAATAATATGTGGCTGCTGCACCGCTTGCTCACCACTAGTTATAGCTTTGCTTTGGAAAAGGTGCTCCATATATCTACAGCACTGTGAGGATAATAAGGAGCCCTATGGTAAAGATGAAGGTGGTCGTGGGGGCATCATGGGCATGGGCGTGCCATGTACACCAAGTATTCAAAGTATTTTCCTACTTATCCTGTAGCCTTTCCCTTTCTAAAGACACCCTCTAAGCTTGATTTGAACTTACTAGCCTAGCCCTACTTTGCTTGAGGTAAGAGAATGGGGCCAAGCTGCATGGAACAAAGGGCGGGAAGGACTGACAGGAGATGTCTGGTATGCTACTGAGGCCTGTGCCATATGTGCCACTGCACTTGCATTAGACAGATACTATACACAATTGTATAATAGATGTGTCTGTCAGGAGTGCATTGCATTGACATTATGGGTGGAATACAATTGTTTCTCCCAGCAGCTGCAATTAGATGGCACACAATAGAGCAATTCATTTGTTACTCTAGGTGCGCAGAGCTGCGGGGAGACACATTTCAGCTCACAGCCCCCATGCTGGCAAGCTTAAATATGAGAAAAGTGACACCTTGGGCACCCAAACAGCACTTTTCACAAGCTCGCACCTTCGTTGATTTGGGTTTAGCTGTTTTACGCGGCTAAACCGACACTAATGGGTGTGATAACTGGCATCAATTGAATACCACCCCTGTGATCTCCCGTCACTTTAGATGGGAGATTGGGTGGCGATAACAATTTCATTCCTGCCCTATATTAGGAGAGGAATGGAGACAAATAATGGAAAGAGCACTGTTATCCAGTTTCTGTTTTTCTAATGATGGAAAATGTGGAAAAAGCAACTGTATACAAATTTAAGGTCCGATATCCAACTTGTAAACTGACTGGACACATGCAGCTGAGAAGCATTGTATCCGTAAGCATTGACCCTCTCTGTATTTCTCCACCTCATACAACCTCCCCAACCCCCTCCCCCTTCATGTCTCTGGCACTAGACTCATTCGCCCCTGGGCCATGTTACATGCTGTGTTTGAAAAATTACAGTTAAGTCGAGTAGACACTGGGCGATTTCAGCCTAAAAAATAAATGATAATGACATAAATGTTATCATTTATTTTTAGGCTTATATCGTCCCGTGTGTATGGGGGTAAGCTTGGTGAACGATGCGCGCTCCCGCACGTTGTTCAATGATTACCAATATTCAGCTGACATGCAGTTCAGCCCGTTAATGTCAGGTTGAGCTGACACTAACGGGAATGCCGGCGGTGACGTCACTGATCGATAACGTTCAGTGTGTATGCGCAATATTGTTGAACGCTATATATTCAACGCTGGCATTTCAGCATCGCCCAGTGTGTACCCGGCTTTTGGATAGGTAGTTTCACTTCACTTTTCACCTTATCTAAAGCTTAGCAAATCTGCCCCTATAGGAGGTAGGCACACAGCATAGGTTCCCCCTGCCTAGGGTCGGGACAAGACTGGAATCCCCAGAAATTAGGAGACCACACAAAAATAGTGACCCTCTTCCCTAAGGACAGTCTGCCTCTCAGATGCAGGTAATTTATTTAGGAGGGATTGTGGCAGCTTTAATAAATCATGGGTTTCTATTCCTTTGACCAGTACACATCAATTGTCATTTGATCATCTACTCTAAACTGTGGTTTCTTGGCACGTTTGAGATTAGTTCATCTGCGGAATGCAATCTTGCTGGTAAACCACTGGAATTTCAAACCTGCCCATAAGGGTCTGTATTTTGCACTGTTTTGTACAAGACTTTTGTAAGGAAGAGCGTGTAGTGGATCATGGGGGTCATTCCGAGTTGATCGCAGCAGCAATTTTGTTAGCAGTTGGGCAAAACCATGTGGACTGCAGGTGGGGCAGATGTAACATGTGCAGAGAGAGTTAGATTTGGGCGGGGTGTATTCAAACTGAAATTTAAATTGCAGTGTAAAAATAAAGCAGCCAGTATTTACCCTGCACAGAGACAATATAACCCACCCAAATCTAACTCTCTCTGCAAATGTTATATCTGCCTCCCTGCAGTGCACATGGTTTTGCCCAATTGCTAACAAACTTGCTGCTGCGATCAACTCAGAATTACCCCCAATAACAAATGGGAATACCCTCCTTTCTCAACAGACTTGTGTGAAGGAGTTATAGGTGACGACCATCAGACACAATTGCCACATTTCAGTTTTTAATAGCTAATTTAAGCCAGAAATTTGTATTTTTTAGGGTTAGTAGACAACATATTGTAGCAGTTTATCAAATAACACAAAAATATAATTTCCCTAGAGAAGGATTGTAATTTTCACCATTTCTCTCTCGCAGACTAATGATTCAGCTTTTCAATAGAACATTTTAATTACACCAGTATTTCAGTAAATCATAGGGCGTATTGTAGGAAGAGCCCAGTTTGTTTAAACCGCTCTGATCTGGTCCCTGCACCAGATATCTGATTGCTTAGTCCTCATGCACTGATTCTCTTCCTCATCTGGGTAGATCTGAAAACATCTTTACAGATAACCATGCCAACCCTATTTACACTATATAGCACACAAGCTTAAAGAGCAACTATTGTAGAATTGAGGAGCTTAGCGCTTTATTACAGCAACTTAATATATTCTTTTCATATCATTCTTTTGCTATAATACAGTTCTCAAGAGTGCACAAGAATTATTTTATGTTTAAGGCGCTATAAATTGTCTATAGCGCTGTACATAGAATGTGAACAGAGCACAAATTTAACAGTATTTAAGACCCATATACACTAGATGAGAAAATGAGAGATCTCTCTCAGAAGGGCCAATCTGAGCGAGATCTTTCACAATCTCGTCCAGTGTATACACTAAATGTCGTTAACGATGCGCGCTACCGCACATTGTTACCGACCCCGTCCTTTGTCTGAACATGTACAGACGAGAGAGGTCCTCATTAATGACTGCCGCTGTCGTTCCCCGTCCCCCGTCATTGCTGCCTGTCGTGATCACATCGGCCAGTGTGTATGCACTTGCTGAAGCCGCCCTTCCCCCCTGTTGGGTCCAATATTGGCGCTAACGGGGATCAGGTAATGTGTATGGGGCTTAAGACACAGACAACACGGACTGATATATGAAGCATAATAATAAATTATGCAATGACCAGTTAACACAGTGATGGATTATAAACAAAATGTAGAATTGCAGATCCTGCTGTTAATAAAACAGTGAGCATCACATAGGTGGCACCAGTGTGACGGAGGCCAGTGCTCAGGAGCACAGGCTCGAGAAACAGGGCTAGTAAGGCAGGATTGTAGAGGTAGGAAAGTAAACACAAGGGTTGAGGGCCCTGTTTTTGTGTCTGTATAGAGAGGGGGAAAAACTTACCTTAGTCACCAACTCTCACCTTCAGGAAGCTGCAACTTGTGGTCAGTCCAGGAATTGAATCAGTCATGTTCCTAAGTGGGGAAATCGGATTAGTATCTGTCACCCTTCCAGTGACTGGGAAAACGCAGTTACCGTGAGACCTCACTTCCTGGTTGTGAGTGTAAAGTCAGCACCAGCACCTCAGACACCCTACTGTTGGGTAGGCACATGTTCACGCTGTCTCTAGTGCCACTTGTTTTAGATGGGCACGTGCTAATCAACACAGGGAAATGACTAGGCGACCAGTAATACTAACTTCAAATGGGGTTGTAATGTCTTCTCATGGGGATAACTATAGAGGGAAACAGAATTTTCCTCCCAAGTGAACTGCAATATTCACCAAGGGCTGAAGGTCTTCCTGAGTGCCATTTCCCAAAGAATCACCTGTATGAAGGAGACACCACTATCTATACTCTTGCAGAGGCTACTTCCTCACTCTCCTTAATTTAGTATGATCGGCCACACTCTCTAGTCTTCTGTTGTAAGTGTAACTCAACCTCTGATGATGTGGCAGCAAGGAAATGTAGTACCGTACAGGTGCTTGCATTCTAGAGAGAAGGTCTGGTATAGAAAGGGAATATATAGAGATGATAGCAAAAACAGATGAGTTAGGATAGGCTCAAATGAAAAATTTAGTTTTGATAGCATGTTGGGAGTCATTAGGGACTCGTGGTTAATATTATAGAACATGGAAGTGTGTTCCACAGGGTATGCAAAGAGGTAATCAGAGAGGTAGTGAGGCAGTTGTCATTGACAGAGTGGAGAGGGCTGGAGGGAGTGTAGGTAGGAATAAAGGCGGAGAGAAGTAGCTTAGGTCTTTGTAGGTCAGGAGTTGCCTTTTGAACCACCAAAAAGCAACTGAATGCATTTCTGCAAAAATAATAGATGCAATGACCGACATCCATGCTCACATATCTACACTCAAAAAGAAGCAACTGTGATAACTGCTGATATTGGAGGGCACTGCATAAAACATTTAGCATAAAATGCATCCTATGATGTCAATGGTCAATCAGAAAGTTAAACTAATTAATGCCCTGCACAGACAAGTAGAGCAGGAACTGAAATAGTGTAAAGGGAGTACACCAGGACTGGCCAAACTGGTCCTCGAGATCTACCAACAGTTCATGTTTTGCAGGCCTCCTGGAAATCTGTATAATTGTCAGCTAGAAATAAATGCAGCACATCTTAATTAGTAATGACTAGAGATGTACGGCTGGCACTTTTGGTGTTTTGGTTTTGGTTCTAATTCCACTTTCGTGTTTTGGCTTGGTTTAGCCAAAACTACCCTTTCGTGTTTTGGTTTTGACTCTGGATGACACTTTTAAAAACTAAGCCCCAAACAGCACCTCATGCAAAGATGTAGAAGAGGTGCAATGAGGTAGCTGTATGACTAAGCCAAGCGACACAAACAATTGGCCCATCTAGGAGTGGCACTGCAGTGGCCGACAGGAGGGCAGATATCAAAAAAAGGCCCCAAACAGCACATGATGCAAAGAAGAAATATAGGTGCACTGAGGTTGCTGTATGACTAAGCTAAGCAACACAACCACCTGGCCCATCTAGTAGTGTCACGCAGTGGCTGAATGTCGAGAGTGGGCCGCAGTTGTTCGGTCCACTGACAGCATCTCCAGCACGCCCCTGTCATTTTTTAAAAATTCTGCAATTGGTGGACTTAAACGGCAGTACCCCTGGACTCATACGGCCGTGTCAGACAGGATGGCACTTTTCAAAAACTAGGCCCCAAACAGCACCTTATGCAAAGATATCGAAGAGGTGCAATGAGATAGCTGTATGACTAAGCCAAGCGACACAAACAATTCCCACTGGAATTATACCTCCAAATCACTGGAATTAAATGGCAAAATCACTGGAATTATACTGCAAAATCACTGGAATTTTACGGTAAAATCACTGGAATTATAATGCCAAATCACTGGAATTAAATGGCAAAATCACTGGAATTATACCTCCAAATCACTGGAATTAAATGGCAAAATCACTGGAATTTTATTGCAAAATCTCTGTAATTATACCTCCAAATCACTGGAATTAAATGGCAAAATCACTGGAATTATACGTTCAAATCACTAGAATTAAATGGCAGTACCACTGGACATATACGGAAGTGTCAGACAGGATGGCACTTTAAAAAAATAGTCCCCAAACAGCACATGATGCAAAGAAGAAAAAAGGGGCACCGAGGTTGCTGTATGACTAAGCGAAGCGACACAACCACTTGGCCCATCTAGTAGTGTCACGCAGTGGCTGAATGTCGAGAGTGGGCCGCAATTGTTCGGTCCACTGACAGCATCTCTAGCACGCCCCTGTCATTTTTTTTTTAATTCTGCAATTTGTGGACTTATATAGCAGTACCCCAGGACTAATACAGCAGTACCCCTGGACTCATACGGCAGTGTCAGACAGGATGGCACTTTTCAAAAACTAGGCCCCAAACAGCACCTCATGCAAAGATGTCGAAGAGGTGCAATGAGGTAGCTGTATGACTAAGCCAAGCGACACAAACAATTTCCACTGGAATTATACGTCCAAATCACTGGAATTATACGTCCAAATCACTGGAATTATACGTCCAAATCACTGGAATTATACTGCAAAATCACTGGAATTATAATGCAAAATCACGGAAATGATACGTCCAAATCACTGGAATTATACGTTCAAATCACTGGAATTAAATGGCAGTACCACTGGACATATACGGAATGTCAGACAGGATGGCACTTTAAAAAAATAGTCCCCAAACAGCACATGATGTTAAGAAGAAAAAATGGTGCAAGATGTAATTGTCCTTAGGCCCTCTCACCCACCCTTATGTTGTATAAACAGGATATGCACACTTTATCAAACCAATCATTTCAGCGACAAAGTCTGCCACATGACTGTGGCTGAAATGACTGGTTTGTTTGGGCCCCCACCATAAAAAGAAGCAATCAATCTCTCCTTGCACAAATTGGCTCTACAGAGGCAAGATGTCGACATCATCCTCATCCTCCGATTCCTCACCCCTTTCACTGTGTACATCCTCTTCCTTACAGAGTATTAATTTGTCCCCACTAGAATCCACCATCACAGGTCCCTCTGTACTTCCTGGAGGCAATTGCTTGTAAAGGTCTTCCCGGAGGAGTTTATAATTCATTTTGATGAACATCATCATCTCCACATTTTGTGGAAGTAACCTCCTATGCCGATCGCTGACAAGGTTACCGGGTGCACTAAACACTCTTTCGGAGTACACACTGGAGGGGCCCCCCTTAGGTAAAATAAAGCCAGTTTGTGCAAGGGCATCCAAATTGCCTCTTTTTCCTGCCAGTATACATACGGACTGTCTGACATGCCTACTTGGATGCTGTCACTCATATAATCCTTCACCATTCTTTCAATGGTGACAGAATCATATGCAATGACAGTAGACATGTCAGTAATCTTGGCAGGTCCTTCAGTCCGGACCAGATGTCAGCTTTCGCTCCTGACTGCCCTGCATCACCGCCAGCGGGTGGGCTAGGAAATCTTATCATTTTTCTCGCAGCCCCAGTGGCGGGAGAAATTGAAGGAGGAGCTGTTGGTGGGTCACGTTCCGCTTAAGTTGACAATTTACGCACCAGCAGCTCTTTGCACCTCTGCAGACTTGTGTCTGTCGGAAAGAGAGGTACAATGTAGGCTTTAAACCTAGGATCGAGCACGGTGGCCAAAATGTAGTGCTCTGATTTCAACAGATTGACCACCCTTGAATCCTGGCAAAGCGAATGAAGGGCTCCATCTACAAGTCCCACATACTTTGCAGAATCGCTCCATCTTAGCTCCTCCTTCAATTTCTCCAGCTCCTTCTGCAAAAGCCTGATGAGGGGAATGACCTGACTCAAAGCTGGCAGTGTCTGATCTGACTTCACATGTGGCAAGTTTGAAGGGTTGGAGAACCTTGCACAAGACGGAAATCATTCTCCACTGCACTTGAGTCAGGTGCATTCTCCCTCCTTTGCCTATATCGGAGGTGGATGTATAGGCTTTAATGGCCTTTTGCTGCTCCTCCATCCTCTGAAGCATATAGAGTGTTGAATTCCACCTCGTTACCACCTCTTGCTTCAGTTGATGGCAGGGCAGGTTCAGGAGTGTTTACTGGCGCTCCAGTCTTCGGCACGCGGTGGCAGAATGTCAAAAGTGGCCCGCAATTTTTTGGGCCACCGACAGCATATTCTGTACACCCCTGTCATTTTAAAAAAAATTCTGCACCACTAAATTAATTGTATGTGCAAAGCATGGGACATGCTGGAATTTGCCCAGATGTAATGCACGCACAATATTGGTGGCGTGTGTCCGATATCACAAATCCCCAGGAGAGGCTAATTGGGTTAAGCCATTCTGCGATGATGTCCCTCAGTTTCCATAAGAGGTTGTCAGCTGTGTGCCTCTTACGGAAAGCTGTAATACATAGTGTAGCCTGCCTAGGAATCAGTTGGCGTTTGCGAGATGCTGCTACTGGTGCTGCTGCTGTTGTTGATACGGGAGGCCATACATCTACCCAATGGGCTGTCACAGTCATATAGTCCTTAGTCTGCCCTGTTCCACTTGTCCACATGTCTGTGGTTAAGTGGACACTGGATACAACCGTATTTTGTTGGACACTGGTGACTTTTTTTCTGACGTCTTTGTACATTCTCGGTATTGCCTGCCTAGTGAAGTGGAACCTAGATGGGATTTGGTACCGGGACACAATACCTCCTTCAATTGTCTAAATCCCACTGCCCTACTGGTGGATACTGGATGCACGTCTAACACCAACATAAGTGTCAAGGCGTCAGTTATCCGATTTGCAACAGGATGACTGCTGTCATATTTCATCTTCCTCACAAAGGACTATTGGACATTCAATTGCTTAGTTGAAGTAGTACAAGTGGTCTTCTGACTTCCCCTCTGGAATGATGATTGACTCCCAGCAGCAACAACAACAGTGGCGGTAGCAACAGCAGCAGTAGGCATACCACTCAAGGATCCTCCCAAGGAATCCCAGTTAGGAGAGGACTCCTCAGTCTTGACAGTGACATGGCCTGCAGGACTACTGACGTTCATGGATGAGGAGGAAGTTGACGTTGAGGGAGTTGGTGGTGTGACTTGCAGGAGCTTGGGTACAAGAGAAAGAAGGGATTTAGGTGTCAGCGGACTGCTTACGCTCTTTCCCAAAGTTTCACAACTTGACACTGACTTATGATGAATGCGCTGCAGATTACGTATAAGGGAGGATGTTCCTAGGTGTTTAACATCCTTACCCCTACTTATTACAGATTGACAGAGGCAACACATGGCTTGACACCCGTTGTCCAGAATTGTGGAGAAATAATTCCACACCGAAGAGGTGGCATTTTTGGTAGTTTGCCCAGGCATCACAATGGGCTTCTTCATCCCACGGACAACAGGTGTTTCCCTGGTGCCTGACTTAAACAAACCACATCACCATCAGAATCCTCATCGTCAACTTCCTCCTCAGTGCCAGCAACACCCATATCCTCATCTTGGTGTACTTCAACAGTGGCATCTTCAATTTCAATATCAGGAACTGGACTGTGGGTGCTCCTTCCAGCACATGCAGGGGTCATGCAAATGGTGGAAGGAGCCACTTCTTCCCGTCCAGTGTTGGGAAGACCAGGCATCGCAACCGCCGAAACACTTAGACTCTCCTTGGGGATTTGTGATACCATCTCAGAACGCACAGTTCTTTGCTGTGCTTTTTCCAGCTTAACTCTTTTATTTTTTCTAGCGGGAGGATGAGGGCTTCCATCGTCATGTGAAGCTGAACCACTAGTCATGAACATAGGCCAGGGCCTCAGCTGTTCCTTGCCACTCCGTGTTACAAATGGCATATTGGCAAGTTTACGTTTCTCCTCAGACCATTTACATTTCTTTTTTTGGGTCTTTTTACTGAACTTTGGCATTTTAGATTTTACATGCCCTCTGCTATCACACTGGGCATTGATGTTGATGGCATTTCACCGTCTATGTCATGGCTAGTGGCAGCAGCTTCAGCACTAGGAGGAAGTGGTTCTTGATCTTTCCCTATTTTCTCCTCCACATTTTTGTTCTCCATTATTTTTCTGTAGTTATATAACACGATATGCGGCACAGGAATGACGGATGGCTGATGCACAGGACACTACCACTGGTCTGATGCAGGACAACACAGCAACACTGTAAGGGACTTGTTGTTGTTGTTATTATTATTATAATAATACTGTAGCAGTGAACATATAGCAACAGCATATACCACTGTGACTGCCTGGTCACTGGAATGACTGATGGCTGATGTACAGGACACTACCACTGGTCTGATGCAGGCAGGGGCGTAGGGAGGGCGGTTCTGGTGGAGCGCAAGCTCCAGGCGCCGGAAACTTCAGAGGGCGCCTGGCAGCGGTGACAGCTCCCACCAAGCAGATTTCCTTAGAGCCGGGAGATGCAGCACTCAGTGGCAGATCCAGCAGGGGGCGATCAGGGCGTTCGCCCTCCGTACGCACAACCCCAAGCCCCGCCCACTTATCTTGTGTTAGGGAGAAATGAATCGGATCCTGATCGCCGGAGCGTCGTGCAAGGAGGGGGCTGCTGCATATAACATAATGATGGAAACTACAAGTCCCGTGATGCTGTGTGGCAGAGCACCTCCCTTCCCGTTTCCTACCCTGTGCAAGAGGCAGCAGCTGGAGCAGCAAGCATCGTTACTGTGTCTGCACACAAGGAGACCCTGCACCCTGCACCCCCAGGGACAGACAGGTGCCACAGCTCTATGTGCCAGCTCTGGAAGCCTGGGGGGAATTATTAGCATTATTTGTAACTGTACGTTCAGGCAAAACAGAATCTGGTTTATGCATTTACTGTTAGTATCTGCTGCATTACGGTATCCGTTCACATGGTCGACCATGTTATGGTCGACAGTCATTAGGTCGACCACTATTGGTCGACATTGACATGGTCGACGTGGACACATGGTCGACACATGAAAATGGTCGACACATGAAAGGTCGACACATGAAAAGGTCGACGTGAATTTTTTAACTTTTTTTTCTTTTGGGGAACTTTTCCATACTTTACGATCCAAGTGGACTACGATTGGAACGGTAATCTGTGCCGAGCGAATCGGTAGCGGAGCGAAGGCACCATGCCCGAAGCATGGCGAGCGAAGCGAGCCATGCGAGGGGACGCGGTGCACTAATTGGGGTTCCCAGTCACTTTACGCAAAAAACGACACCCAAAAAAGTAAAAAAAAACTCATGTCGACCTTTTCATGTGTCGTCCTTTCATGTGTCGACCATTTTCATGTGTCGACCATGTGTCCATGTTGACCATGTCAATGTCGACCAATAGTGGTCGACCTAATGACTGTCGACCATAACATGGTCGACCATTCATACCGGAACCCTGCATTACACAGTGTGTGTTAGTGTATACATGGGACATACTGTAGTTTTAATATACTGAATTTCAATGTGACCAAAGTTTTCAATGAGTTACAAAGTTGCCTTTCATCTATGGACAGGTCAGTCTATTTGCATGATTAGGCTCCTGACTGCTGATGTGCTGTGAACGGAGATCGGAGGTGGTCGTGGGAGTGCTACAGCCAGCTCCCAGCCTAGAACACGAGAACTTGGTTAAGGGCACGCGGCTCCAGGAGTCCTGCACAAGATGTTTCTTTTCCCGGGAGGAAGAAGGGGGGAGGGGGCTGCTGAAAGTTCAGCTCACAGAGCTGCAGTTCGCATAGTTGAACATGTGATGGCAGCAGGAGGACTGATCCTGTCCTCTCTTAGGGCGGGATGTATTAAGGTACATCGCCGCCCCTCGCCGGTTACCGCAGCGATGTTGATCGCATATGTACTAACATATGCAATCAATATCGCGATGCGGTGACGGAGGCCCCCCGCGATACCTGTTAGGTGGTCTGCGGGGGGTCTCCATCACTTCCCTGGGGTCCCCACAATGCCTTGACACCGGGTAGCAGCAGCAGGCTGCCCCCGGCGCCGCCTCCTCCCCCCTGCAGCCGGAAGGACGTCCGGCTGCGTTGCTAGGGGGAGGAGCAGACTACCTTCCGGGTGCAGGGCAGCCTGGAGGAAGGTAAGCCGGGGGGGAGGGGGGTTGCGGCGGTTGTCGATAAGAAGCCCATAGGCTTCTATAGGGTATCACCATCCAGAGATGGAGATACCCTGGACGGCGAAAACGCAGCGGTAGGGTGTTAGTAAATTTGAAAATGCGGTAAAACCCCCGCATTTTTACTTTAGTACATCCCACCCTCAGTCTCTCCCTGGTCAAACTACATCCTATTTAGCCTGTACACCAGGCATAATGTTCTCCCTGCCCTGCCTCACCCAGGTAAGTGGCCGCAGATCTGGGCACAGGCAGTGGCTGGCACATGGTTATGGGTGACTCCTGACTGATGCTTACTTTAAGCAGGATCTGGTGCTGTGTGCCACAGGCATTGTGTAGGGGGAACTGCCTGCATATTTCTGGAGGGGACATGCCAAGGACAGGGTTTCTTGCAGTGTGCCAGGCAGCTTTGGTCTCATTGTGCAGTATATCTAACTGTAGCCTGTGAATTTGCATAGATGCATTTAGCACACTTTGTATAGTACATGTACACATAGGACGGGATGTAATAATGCTAAAATGCAGTTTTTGGAGTTTTGACAACACTTCCCACATGTGCATAGGATAGCGTTGCCTACAGAATCCTTCTTTCAACAGAAATCCCAGATAGGAATCCTCCTTTTCCTGGAATGCACTAGATGACATTAACCTGCAAATAATAACTTGGCATGGGACAACTATTATCATCGGAGCTGTCACATGCATAACTAATCACGCATATCGCATTTAAAAATGGTCGTATGCATGTGATAAGGGGGGGAATGCACATAAGCCATCCATGATGCAATACATTCCACCACTTACTGGGTTCATACCAGCGTTAATAACGCTGGTATGTACTTAAAAATGCAATCAGAATCGCAAAGGACAGCTCTCCCGATAAGAGTGATCACAGGACTTCAGGGTTCTTTTGTGCATGCTCAGAATGACACGGGCATCGTAGGGAACACTGGGAGAAATCCAATTCCTCTCAGATGCAAATGCGAAAAGAATCCCATAGGTTTATATCTAAAGATAGCATTACCCTCCGCGTCCAAGCTCCGTACTGTATTGCATTCCGGTGCTTGGTGCATATGGAAATGCAGCCTAAACTCTGAAAATGCCATTTTCTGAGTTTTGCACGCAATTTTGCCCTTAGTACATCCCACCGAAAGGCATATAAAAATTGGGACCAGCAGGGGGAGGAGTCTGTATAAATCTTTAAAGCGCCCCCCCCCCCCCCCCTAAAAGTAAAGTCTAGATCCGCCCCTGCTGCTACAGGGGGCGTTACACGTGTAAGCGTCACTAGTACAAGGGGTGTTACATGTGTAAGCGTCACTGATACAGGGGGCGTTACGTATGTAAGCATCACTACTGCAGAGTGCTTTTCTTTTCCCCCCTTTGGAGGCTATTGTGGGGTTTTTTTTCCCCGTAGGGTTCAGTGCTTTCTTCCCTGTCGGGAACTATGTATTTGTGTGTATATAGGGGGAAGGTGCAGTGACGTGAGCTTGCTCCGGAAGCCATGGCTCCACGCTACACCTCTGGATGCAGGAGAACACAGCAACACTGTAAGGGACTTATTATTATTATTATTATTATTATAATACTGTAGCAGTGGACATATAGCAACAGCGTATACCACTGTGACTGCTTGGTCACTGGAATGACTGATGGCTGATGCACAGGACACTAGCATTGGTCTGATGCAGGACAACACAGCTAATTATACAGCAGCACTGGGCATATGGCAGCAGATGCCACCACCACTGTGAATGGTCACTGGACTGACTGATGCACAGGACACTAGCATTGGTCTGATGCAGGACAACACAGCTAATTATACAGCAGCACTGGGCATATGGCAGCAGATGCCACCACCACTGTGAATGGTCACTGGACTGACTGATGCACAGGACACTAGTACTGGACTGATGCAGGACAACACAGATAATTATACAGCAGCACTGGGCATATGGCAGCAGATGACACCACCACTGTGAATGGTCACTGGACTGACTGATGCCCAGGACACTACCACTGGTCTGATGCAGGATAACACAGCAACAGTGTAAGGGACTTATTATACAGCAGCACTGGACATATGACAGCAGAGACACCACCACTGTGACTGGACTTATGCAGCACAATACACCACCCTGATGCAGCACAACAGAGCACCCTATACAGCAGCACTGGACATATGGCAGCAGAGGACACAAGCACTGTGACTGGAAAGATTCAGCACAAGACACGGACACTGAGAGAACGGAGACACGTTCCTCTCTCTACACTCTCCAATGCCGGAGTGAAAATGGCGGTGATGCCTGGCTCATTATATGGAATCCAAATCCCGCGAGAATCCGACAGCGGGATGATGACGTTTTGCCTCGTTCTAGTTTCTGAGTCAGGCGGGAAAACCCAAGCCTGACTCGGATCCGGGCTCGAGACGTGAAGTTGGGTAGGGTTCGGTTCTCTGAGAACCGAACCTGCTCATCTCTAGTAATGACTACACCTGTGCACTAGCTAGGTGGTCTGGAAAATGTGAACTGTTGGTAGATCTCGAGGACTAGTTTGGCCACCTGTGCACTAGCTAGGTGCTCTGGAAAATGTGAACTGTTGGTAGATCTTGAGAACTGGTTTGGCCAGCCCTGGAGTACACCATACAAGTCCTTATCAAATGCTTTGCACTATCCACAAAGAAGTATTCTGAAGATCCTGATGGACTATATCCATAACAATAATATTCCTTCCTGGTTGATACTGTAGGTGTCAGTGGTGTGTGATGGAGATCAGTCCACTTGATGAATAGCTTTACCAGGGTTGGTTTATTAGCCAGACAGAAACATAGGAGTCACAACAGAGTTAATGCAGTAAACATGCAATGAGGGTACATACAGTATGCTAGATCCAGCCAAGAGCGGATTAAGAGCCTAATTCAGGTTGGATAGCAAATCGCGATCCAACAAGAATGTTTATGATCGGCCCGCAGGCGCAGCGCTCACAAGGCCGAGCAACGCTTTGTTTCCATTGAGGAGACGGAGCGTTGCAAGGGCGGTGCGTCGGGAAGGGGGTGGAGGCAGCCGAACAGGGGCATGTCGGGGGCGTGATTACGGCGGCAGAACGTAATCGAGAACGTGTCTGCAGGAGCTGTCCTCTGTTTCTGCTAACAAACAGATATTGCGATATGATCGCAATTTCTGCTTGTATAAGGGGGGGAGGCGGCGGTCAGCATGCTAGGAAAAGGATAGCAAATTCTGCTAATTAGCAGAATTTGCTATCCTTACTGAATTAGGCCCTAAAACCAGTGATGTGCAGCAATACATCAGTGGCGGCAGTGAAGTGTACATGCAGTATATAGGCACCATAATGCTTATAGCACAGTCTCCGTTTGTAGACACTTGTCGGCATGCCCATTCACTATTGAAGAAGAATGGGGCCACATATGCGCATTAGCGCATTGGGTCTGAGGTTGCGCAAGTGACATCATCACATCTCCATTACCATGGAGATCATACAGCAGAGCACACTTCTCAACACCCCCATCCATCAAGGCTGTCTCTGGTTACATAACAATACAAGACATTTCAAGTTTTGGATGCTTTCCTATAACCAAAAACATACAGGAGGTTACACAAATAAACAGAACATATCAACATTTCAAATTCCACTCTAACCACATTTTTGAAGCAGGGCATTTAGCACATGATATGTTAGACCCTTCGTTAACATTTAAGCAAGCCGTACCTCACTAGTCACATAGTTTACTCTGACTAAAGTGCTATCTACCAGCTGTAATATGAAATGGTGTCTTATGGCAATATGCTTAGGACGACCATATTGTTTGGTGCTGGAAAATAAGTAACTTGTACCTTTGTTGTTGAATGCTGTTGAGGCATCATTTAGACTAAACAGACGCAGTTCACACTTAGGGGTCTATTCATGAAGCAGTGAAACGTGTGGAGAAGTGAGCCAGTGGAGAAGTTGCCCACGGCAACCAATCAGCACTGAAGTAACATTTTAATTTGTATACTATACAAGTACATGCAGCTGATTGGTTGCCATGGGCAACTTCTCCACAGGCTCACTTCTCCACTCTTTTCACTGCTTCATGAATAGACCCCAAAGTCTTTTGCAGCCCCAACGCCTCATTGGCTATTTCTGTGAGTGTCATGTATTCAGCTTTGGTGGTAGGCAAGGCAACAGTAGCCTGTTTTCTGCTAGACCAGCTGACTGTTCTCACTAATATGAACAGGTATCCAGTGTAGAAATTGAGCTTTAAATAGCTTAAGTTTTGAGGAGGGTATCTAATGTGGCAGTACGAAGATAAATTGCATTATTGACACATGTAAAGAGTGTGGCTGGAGGGATCCGCCCCCACACAGGGAAGCTAAAGCAGGTGTTAGAACAACTAATGGCTGCAGAGAGGAGATAATCCAGTTGGGACTGTGTATCCAGTCCAAGTGGGATAGTGTGTGCTATCCAGGTGTGACAGAGCCCAGTAGGCAGTGGTACAGTGAAAGTGGAACAGACCAGGTGGCCAGGGTCAAATCTGGGGGAGGAATGTAGTTGGAATCCCAGCGGTCAGAATCCCGACGAGCAAAATACCGACCGCCAGAATACCGGCAGCGCCGTCACCGCTATTCCCACTCCTGGGTGTCCATGACACCCATGGAGTGGGACTAGAACCTGTGGCGAGCAAAGCAAGCCATCGAGCCCGCAGTGTGGCGAGCTCAGTGAGCCCGCAAGGGGTTTGGTTCCGCTCGTACCCCTGCTGGTATTCTGACTGTCGGGATTCCGGCGTCAGTATTTTGACCGCCAGGATCCCGTACCCAACTCCTGGGGAATACATGTAGATCCCTGATTCTCTGACACTGTGCTTGTGAAACTGTGGAAGCAAAGACAAGGCCAAAGCCTGGGTTACCCTGAAGGATGCAGGCTTGAGACTAGTGCATATTAGAAGCCAGGCAAGGCTAACTATACCCTGTGAGAGACAGGACTGAGACTTTTCATTTAAGAGTTTTTATGTTTGCAGATTAGCTATCCAAGTCAGGGGCAAAGAAGTGAGATAGTTGTCCTGAATGGGGCTAAGCATTTGTTATTTTCTGTTCATTGGTGTTATTCCATTTGCTATGCATATGCTAAAAGTAAAGCATCATTCCATTTATTTACCTAAAAAGCTGTGTTGGATCCTGTTTGATCACCTACTGTAGACACTGCACAAATTCAACCCTCTGCCGAGCTAATTACCCAATGTCATCAGATTTTGGTGGAGCATTTGCTTGCAAATATTCTACGCAGAAAATGTGGATTACAACAGTTTGGGGGTAATTCCAAGTTGATTGCAGCAGGATTTTTGTTAGCAGTTGGGCAAAACCATGTGCACTGCAGGGGAGGCAGATTTAACATGTGCAGAGAGAGTTAGATTTGGGTGGGTTATTTTGTTTCTGTGCAGGGTAAATACTGGCTGCTTTATTTTTACACTGCAAATTAGATTGCAGATTGAACACACCACACCCAAATCTAACTCTCTCTGCACATGTTAAATCTGCCTCCCCTGCAGTGCACATGGGCCTTCATTCCGAGTTGTTCGCTCGCAAGCTGCTTTTAGCAGCTTTACACACGCTAAGCCGCCGCCTACTGGGAGTGAATCTTAGCTTCTTAAAATTACGAACGAAAGATTCTCAAAATTGCGATTACACACCTCTTAGCAGTTTCTGAGTAGCTTCAAACTTACTCGGCATCTGCGATCAGTTCAGTGCTTGTCGTTCCTGGTTTGTCGTCACAAACACACCCAGCGTTCGCCCAGACACTCCTCCGTTTCTCCAGCCACTCCCGCGTTTTTCCCAGAAACGGTAGCGTTTTTTCGCACACACCCATAAAACGGCAAGTTCCCGCCCAGAAACACCTACTTCCTGTCAATCACATTACGATCACCAGAACGAAGAAAAAACCATGAGTAAAATTCCTAACTGCATAGCAAATTTACTTGGCGCAGTCGCACTGCGGACATTGCGCATGCGCACTAAGCGGAAAATCGCAGCGATGCGAAAAAATTTACCGAGCGAACAACTCGGAATGAGGGCCATGGTTTTGCCCAACTGCTAACAAAAATCCTGCTGCGATCAACTTGGAATTACCCCCTTTAATGGAAATTTGGACGCTTACTGCAGCTGCATTGTGGTGAGTGGTGACAAAGCTTTTTGTTAACTGCTATCTGTATATGGGAGATGCAAAGTTTGCCAGAAGCATAAGCATACCTCCCAACTTTTCATAATAGGAAGGCGGGACGCTTGCGCGGCGTAGCCGCATGTGACCCAAAAAGGGGAAGTGGCTTACCATGGAGGGGTGTGGCCTCACCCGAGTGGGCGGGGCCAAGCACCACGGACCCATTTTTGCCATTTTTGGGGCGTGTCCAGCACTCCCCGAGCAGCATTTGCATGGCATCTATTCAGTGACCACAGTCTGCTTTGCAGAGCAAAGCAGCGGGTGATCAAAGCCTCCCCCAACTGCCCCCCGCCTGCGGGAGGGACAGCGGGACAGTGTCCGAATAGTGGGACTGTCCCGCTGAAATCGGGACAGTTGTGAGGTATGTCATAAGTGTTGTAGTGTACACTTTTATCCTTCAATAGAAGGAGAAATGTGTTACATAGATTGTTGAAGTATTATCTCCTATCTGGAAAAAAATGGAATGTAAATGTGGGAAATTGCTAATGAATATACTGTGTCTGTGAAGAGAAGTGGATGAGATCACAAATGTTACGAGGCTGAAGTTAACTTCTTATTCGGCCAGCTTCTAATTCACTTCTTATTCAAGCTCCAGCTTCTTATTCACTTCTTATTCAAGCTCTAGCTTCTTATTCACTTCTTATTCGAGCTCCAGCTTCTTATTCAGATCATTCAGTTTTGCAAGGGTTAATGAGTCTTAAGCAACAAATTTGACACCTGAAATCAACAGAGGAGGGTCCCTTGCATATGACCCACATCTACTTTGCCTTGTCCAACACTGGTTTGGCATGAAATAAGCTGGCAAAGTGGGCACATACACCGTAATATGATTTACTATTTTGAATAAGTAGCTGCAGTTTTGCAAGGGTTAACGAATCTCGGGCAACAAATTTGAATCCTAAAATCAACAGGGAGGGATCAATTGCATATGAAACACATGTTTTTTCCTTGCCCAACACTGGTTTGGGCATGAAATAAGCTGGCAAAGTGGGCACACAAACCATAATTTTCTTTTCTGAATAAGTAGCTGTAGTTTTGCAAGGGTTAATGAGTCTCGGACAACAAATTTGACACCTCAAATCAACAGAGCGGGGTCGCTTGCATATGACCCACATGTATTTTGCCTTGCCCAACACTGGTTTGGGCATGAAATATGCTGGCAAAGTTGGGACATACACCATATTATGATTTAATATTTTGAATAAGTAGCTGCAGTTTTGCAAGGGTTAACGAGACTAAGGCAACAAATTTGACACTGAAATCAACAGAGTGGGGTCAATTGCATATGACCCGTATGTATTTTGCCTGGCCCAACAGTGATTTGGGCATGAAATAAGCTGGCAAAGTGGGCACCTTAACACCATAATTTTCTATTTTGAATAAGTAGCTGTAGTTTTGCAAGGGTTAACGAGTCTCAGGCAACACATTTTACACCTGAAATCAACAGAGTGGGGTCACTTGCATATGACCCCTTTGTTTTTTGCCTGGCCCATTGCTGTTTAGGACATGAAATACACTGGCAAAGTGGACACTCCATATTTTACCATTTTGAATAAGTAGCTGTAGTTTCGCAAGAGTTAACTAGTCATGGGCCACAAACTTGACACCTAAAATAAACAGAGCGTGGTCACTTGCATATGACCCACTTGTATTTTACCTTGCCCAATGCTGTTTTGGGCATGAAATACACTGGCAAAGTGGACACAAACACCATATTTTACCATTATGAATAAGCAGCTGTAGTTTTGCAAGGGTTAACTAGTCTTGGGCCACAAATTTGACACCTGAAATCAAGATCTTGCAATACAGGCTCTGCGCACAAAGCTTGCATGAAATCCTGCCAATCAGTCTCTGCGGGACTTGACCATACTTTCTTGTCTTGGGACTGTTTCCTCAGACATTCAGTTCAGGATACTGCCCTGGTGGCAAAATCACGTATGAACCTATGCAGTGGTGGAACAAGACTGTTGTGGTGGGCCCAGGTGCAACAATATGAATTCCCCCCCCCCCCCCCCCCCCTCTCAATAATCCAAAAATTGTGTGACGAAAAATAGGGCATGATTTCATTGAGAAGGGGTATGGGCACACACTAGTACCACCAATTCAAATTATGCCACACAGTAGTGCAACCTTATTACATTACACTGAACAGTAGTACTCCTTATATACGTTTATATTACACCACACAGAAGAGCTTCTGTGGCCGGAGAGGCTCCAGCCACGTGGAAAATGGCCGCCGCGGCACTGAAGGGGTTAACCCCTAGTGCCCGGCGCCATTTTAACAGACAATGGGCGCTTGGCGCCAGATTTAAAAAGTAATGGGCGCTAGGCGCCGTGCTTGTAAAATGTTTAAATGCTGTACTTTTTATTGTGTGCCGTGGTCCCGGACCTCTCCGGAGACCACGGCAGTGAGGGCAGCCCCCGGCGCGCTCAGCAGAGTGTGCGCGCCGGGGGAGAGGGCAGCCGATGACCGCCGGAGTCCGGCAGCGGTCGGTGCAGCCCCAGGCGCACTGGAGTGTGCGCGCCGGGGGAGAAGGGAGAGCCGCCGCTGGGGGCCGGGAGCTCTGCTCCCGGCGCCTCAGCCCAGCACGGGTGGCCAGCCGCAGCAGCCAGGACGGACGTCCCGGGCTGCTGGCCGGCGAGGGGGGGGTGCGCCGCAGCCCGGCTCACCGCCGGACGCTGCGGCGAGACACCAATATCAGCGCCGCATACAGGGGACCGGGCTAGCCGGCTCCCTGCGCGGCGTGGCCACCACAGGCGCCGCTCATGGGGGACCGGGCTAGCCGGCTCCCTAGCGGCGTGGGTGCAAATAGGCTGGTGAGCAGGATGATGAGCGCTGTGGTCCGGGAGCTACTCTCCCGGCACCTCAGCGCTGCAATAGAGCCAGAGTCACGGCGGCCGGGATAAGTGTCCCGGGCCGCCGGGCTTTGGTACAGGGGGGTGCGCCGCTGCGTGCGGCGAGGCCACAAAGTTAGTGCCACACTGGGGGGACAGGGAGAGCCAGCTCCCTGGACCCCAGTGGCAGGCAGGCAGGCTGGAGGGTGGGGGAAGCCAGCCCCATACCTCCAGCACTGAGAGAGCCCTAGCAGCCAGGTTGCAGGGCTAGGGGAGCCAGCACAGACAGGGTCCTAGCAGCCAGGCTGCAGGACTAGGACACAGTATTCCACAAACCAGACATTGTGTAAAAAATAATAGAAAGTACAGTGTGTTGTAAGGCACTGCAGTGCCTAGGTATGTGGAGCCTGTGCAGGCTCAGAGTGTATTTAAATGTATAACATGTACAGTATGATTTAAATGTAATGTATTTAAAGGTATATTGCACTTACTTGGTTGTGTGTGTACCAGGAGGGGGGAATCCATGGCTGTGCAGGCTGATGGATTCTCCCAGACCTTTTCCCCAAAAACGGAATGCTTTCCCATCCAGCCTCACACTTCCAAGGGGCACAGGGAGAAAGAGAAGCAGCTCAGCTATGAAACAAGCTGAGTGGTTTCTTGGAGCTCCATGGAGATCACCCGTAGTGGCCTAGAAACCTGGACCGGGGAGCCAGGCTGCCCAGCTCTGGAGCCCAAATCCAGGCTGCAGGCAGTGAGCTGGGTCCCGGGCAGGTTTCTGGAAGTCAGATTTAGGAGGGAAAACTTCCCCCAGCCAGACTGAATGGCACCGGGGCGTATCCTGATCCTCCAAGATGGGAGAGTCAAAGGAGACCGACCACTCCCCACTGTCCATAGGGGACAATGTAAGCTGTGCATGAGACCAAGGCATGCACAGCTCATGGGTAAACATTGATTGGTTGTGCACCACAGGGCGGGCTTACCCCCTGTGGTAAGGGGTCTTGGAGAGGGATAAAAGGAGGGCAGTTGGCCCATAGGATTGTGTATTGTAACATCTTATTCTGCTGAAAACATGATTGTATGCTGTTGCCCCTAGCAATAGGGAGGAGCCTTTTTAAAGGTTATCATTGAGCAAATAAACATCATTGCCTCAAGAAGACTGCTTCATCTTGTGACCAACAGGGTTAGGCCAAACCTAGCCCCGTCCTCCGGCTGTCCAGGGAAGCACCTAAACGTCTCCAAGCTCCGCCTTCCGCCAGCTACCGGTAGAGGCCTAGCAAGTGGCTAGTGGGGATTCGTCAGCACCACACAGCTGTGGTAAGGCAGTGCGTCGGCACATACAGAGCAGAACCGTGGTTCCAAACGCCACGGCAGGTTAGGAGTTTGGTGGTGGCAGCATAAACCCGCCCACAACGCAGTGGGTGGAGTCAGTAACAGGCGGTTACTGACAGTAAGCGGGAATCCCCTATGTGGTCAGGCCTCGTGTGACTTGACCTTCCATTCTGTGCGCAGCCAACGGGACGCGAAAGCGGCAAGTGCTTTCGTACGGGACCGTCCTGTCACAGAAATTGGTGGCAGCGGTGGGATATTCCCAGGCGGCTTTTCATCACCCGATTGGAGAAGCCGAGTTATTCAGGAGAGGAGTAACTGCAGCGCAGGAGAACCCACAAGATGGCGGAATTCAGCGGAATGTCCAAGGGCGATCTGGAGATCGTGTGCCAGGAGAAGGGTGTGGATATCCCTTCCAACGCGTCCAGAAGCGTCATGAAGGCGGCGCTCAGGAGCGTGGAGGAGTCTCATTGGGCGGAGGTGGAAAGCACTGACGGCGTCAGCATCGCAGAGGACGGCCCAACAGTGGACCTTCGTAAGGAACCGGTGAGAACCACAAGCCCCGCCCTCTCTCACCGCAGCAATGCTTCCCAGCAATCCCTAGCAGGGCCAGGATCCCAACGTCCCAGGGGGGGGCGGCCCGGATACCCTAGCAGATCGGCTAGCGGAATTGGGGGAAAGGGCAACGGAGCAAGAGCACTTGATCATCATCCAGATGTGGCGTGATGAGCGGGCACCACAGGCTGTGGTACCCCGGGAGCCGTTGTCAGCTGTTGTACACAGATCGGGACGCATTCAGTTTGCCAAGTTTGCAGACAGTGATGGGGACATTGATGGACATTTGCAAGTTTTTGAAAGGACTTGTAAACTACACGATTTACCCAAGTCGGAGTGGGTGAGACACCTTGTACCCACTCTGCATGGAGAGGCCTTGGAGGCCTATCGAGGAGTGGCCACGGAGGACTGTGGGAACTACGACGAAGTCGCGAAGGCCCTCCTCCAGCGATTCTTCATCACTCCAGAGTCTTACAGGAAGAAGTTCAGAGACTTGCCCAAGAATCCTAGCAGCACCCATGAGCAGTTTGCCAACCAGCTGCGGCAATACGTGGTGAAGTGGGTGAAGGATTCGGAAGCCACTACATGGGACGCACTGATCGACCTGATCTGCAGGGAGCAGTTCTACCGCAGGTGCGCCCCAGAAGTGAAGGAGTGGGTGCTAGATCGGGAGCCACCCAGCTTAAAGATGGCTGCCCAGTTAGCAGACAAGTATGTGGCAATTCGGCCACAGGGGCAGAAGCGCCCAGCCAGCAGCCAGCTCCAAAAGACTGCACCACCAAGGGGACCCCCCTCTTCAGCTCATCACCCCCAAAGACAAGCATCTTCCAACCCAGGTGCTCTTGGCCAGCAACCGCACCGCAGCGTCCCTGCAACTGATCAGAGATAATCGGTGCCACGACTGGAGAAGAAGTGCTACGGCTGTGGGAAAATCGGACATCTGAGGATGAACTGTCCTGCATCCCAAGCACCCCAGACTCGTGCCCCAAATCCGAGTGCTGGAGCCCGGCTTGCTTGTTTGACGAGAGGAGATGAGATTACAGAGACTGTTCCCCCTCCAGTCAGTCCGATGGAGTGTGGCGAGAGACAGGTGCACTCTGCGGAGAGAGTCACCTGCATGGCCAAACAGCCCCTACACAACATGAGGAGGCACCTGCAGCCAGTCCACGTGGGACCCCTGCAGGGAGGAGGCCTAAGAGACTCTGGGGCCTCAATCACTGTGGTGAGCCCCCACCTTATAGATCCTGCTGCAGTATTGCAGG
Source organism: Pseudophryne corroboree (assembly GCF_028390025.1). Taxonomy (NCBI): domain Eukaryota; kingdom Metazoa; phylum Chordata; class Amphibia; order Anura; family Myobatrachidae; genus Pseudophryne; species Pseudophryne corroboree. Next base: position 230,226,136 of record NC_086450.1, read on the forward strand.
GTCGCACTGCCACGGTCATCCTGGCAGAAGGAACAGAGAAAGCGGTTCCCATGGCAAGAGTCTACCTGGACTGGGGAGCTGGACCAGAGTTGCGAGAAGTTGCCGTCATGGATGGTCTCCCAACTGATGTGGTCCTAGGAAATGATCTGGGTGGTGGGATCGTCACTACGTTTGTTGGCGCCATTCCCCGGAGTCAAATTCCAAAACCACCGTTGACATCAGCTACTCCAGCACAGCCCAGCCCAGAGGAAAAGACTACAGCTGCTAGACAACTGCCAGCACAGCCAACCACAGCATCAACCAGCCCAGAGGAAAAGATTACAGCGGTAAGATCAGCACATCGACCCCGCATGCCTTTTGCCTCTGGAATGCCTACGTCCCCTAGCAACGCAGAGGATGTCGGTTCCAGCTCGTTTGATCCTGTGGGGGTGCCCAATGATGCTCCTGACCCAAGTGGTTTGCCAACTCCGGCGGTGAGTATGAGAAACCACACTGACTTTTCCATGACTGACCCCTACCAGACTGACCCTAGTAGTCCCCACCTAGATCCCCCTGTAGAGTGTCCCAATTTAGGAGAGATTGAGGGCCACAGGCAGGAGTTTAGGGAGGCTCAACTCTTTGACCCATCCCTGATAGGCATGAGGCACCACTCTGGCAGCGGCCTTGACAGGGTTGGGGCGGGAAGTATGACCTGGCGGGAAGGGTTAAGGTACAGGGTAGCCAGGAAAGTGGGAGGGGATAGACCAGATAGGGAATGTGTCCAACTGGTCCCCCCAGGGAACGTTCCTGCGCAACCGGTGTCTGTTGCCAGTGAAACCCCTTTGGACAGTAACCCGGAGACAGACCGTACCCTGAAGTGCCCGACACAGAGCTTACCGTGGTCTGGAATGTCGGATGACGCCCAGACCAACTGTAAGGCTGGTGCCATGCGTTGGCAGCTGGGGCACTCCAGCGGTTGTGTTGTCTCTGGGCCTCTGCCCATAGGAGAACCCTTGCAGCAAGTTGCTGTGGACATAGCAGGTCCCCTGCCTGTGCGCAGTAGATCGGGGAAGACACGCAGCCTCCCTGTAGTGGATGCCACACAGGATCCAGAGGCTGGTGGTCTGGCCGCCATCACTGTGGCACAGGTAGCGGACGAGGAGGAAGGAGTAGGCCTAGGTGACAGGGTAGGTTTCCCGAGTCATAGGTCGACAGAGGAGGATTGGAGGGCAGGTCTGACAGTTAGGGCAGACAGTTGCCAGATAGGTATGACGGAGGTGCAGTGCCTGGGGCACCATGTGGTAGGAGACAGGGGTAGGCCCAAACCAGAGGGGGTGGAGGCAACCAGAGGCTGTCCCCGACCCACATCACCCAGACCGGTACTGACCTTAGAACCTGTAAGGCCCTACAGAAATGTTGTCATTGACTTTAGTCCTGTAGTGAACCCCTTGACAGAGATGGCTAGGAAGGGCATTCCCAAGTCAGTAGACTTTGCACCCGCTTGCGAGTTGGCATTCCAGTCATTGAAGGAGGCTCGGGTACCCGCTCCAGTGCTGATGGCGTACATTCTTGACCAGGACTGTGTGTTACGAACTATTGCGCCACTGCACGGACTGGGAGCAGTACCGAGCCAGAAAGAGCCATATGGGCGGGAGCACCCTGTGGCCTGGTTGAGCAGTATACTGCTATTGTGGGAGGTGGGGTATGCCACAATTGGGACACCTTGGGTGGCACTTTTTTGTAACCGGCCCCCCACCGTGGTGACTTACCACCCACCTGTTAGGTGGCTGCAACCTACCTTGGGTAAATTGGACAGACTTTTGTGGTGGAGCCTTGAACTTGGACTTCAGGTGGACTATTTGAACATTGTGCACCCACGAGGAGAGGCCCACTACACTATGGATGAACTGTCTAGGCCAGAGCCTACACCCCCCATGTAGCGTCCCCTTCACCCCAACGGACTGCGGGACCAGGACCCAAATCGTTGGGACATGGGTCCCTGGTTGACCCGCTTGAATGGGGGGGAGGAGTGTGGCCGGAGAGGCTCCAGCCACGCGGAAAATGGCCGCCGCGGCACTGAAGGGGTTAACCCCTAGTGCCCAGCGCCATTTTAACAGACATTGGGCGCTTGGCGCCAGATTTAAAAAGTAATGGGCGCTAGGCGCCGTGCTTGTAAAATGTTTAAATGCTGTACTTTTTATTGTGTGCCGTGGTCCCGGACCTCTCCGGAGACCACGGCAGTGAGGGCAGCCCCCGGCGTGCTCAGCAGAGTGTGCGCACCGGGGGAGAGGGCTGCCGCTGACCGCCGGAGTCCGGGAGCTCCGCTCCTGGCAGCGGTCGGTGCAGCCCCGGGCGCACTGGAGTGTGCGCGCCGGGGGAGAAGGGAGAGCCGCCGCTGTAGGCCGGGAGCTCTGCTCCCGCCGCCTCAGCCCAGCACGGGTGGCCAGCCACAGCAGCCGGGACGGACGTCCCGGGCTGCTGGCCGGTGAGGGGGGGGTGCACCGCAGCCCGGCTCCCCGCCGGACGCTGCGGCGAGACACCAAAATCAGCGCCGCATACAGGGGACCGGGCTAGCCAGCTCCCTGCGTGGCGAGGCCACCACAGGCGCCGCTCATGGGGGACCGGGCTAGCCGGCTCCCTAGCGGCATGGGTGCAATTAGGCTGGTGAGCAGGATGATGAGCGCTGGGGTCCTCAGCGCTGCAATAGAGCCAGAGTCACGGCGGCCGGGACAAGTGTCCCGGGTCGCCGGGCTTCGGTACAGGGGGGTGCGGCGAGGCCACAAAGTTAGTGCCACACTGGGGGGACAGGGAGAGCCAGCTCCCTGGACCCCAGTGGCAGGCAGGCAGGCTGGAGGGTGGGGGAAGCCAGCCCCATACCTCCAGCACTGAGAGAGCCCTAGCAGCCAGGTTGCAGGACTAGGACACAGTATTCCACAAACCAGACATTGTGTAAAAAATAATAGAAAGTACAGTGTGTTGTAAGGCACTGCAGTGCCTAGGTATGTGGAGCCTGTGCAGGCTCAGAGTGTATTTAAATGTATAACATGTACAGTGTGATTTAAATGTAATGTATTTAAAGGTAAATTGCACTTACTTGGTTGTGTGTCCCAGGAGGGGGGAATCCATGGCTGTGCAGGCTGATGGATTCTCCCAGACCTTTTCCCCAAAAACGGAATGCTTTCCCATCCAGCCTCACACTTCCAAGGGGCACAGGGAGAAAGAGAAGCAGCTCAGCTATGAAACAAGCTGAGTGGTTTCTTGGAGCTCCATGGAGATCACCCGTAGTGGCCTAGAAACCTGGACCGGGGAGCCAGGCTGCCCAGCTCTGGAGCCCAAATCCAGGCTGCAGGCAGTGAGCTGGGTCCCGGGCAGGTTTATGGAAGTCAGATTTAGGAGGGAAAACTTCCCCAAGCCAGACTGAACGGCACCGGAGCGTATCCTGATCCTCCAAGATGGGAGAGTCAAAGGAGACCGACCACTCCCCACTGTCCATAGGGGACAATGTAAGCTGTGCATGAGACCAAGGCATGCACAGCTCATGGGTAATCATTGATTGGTTGTGCACCACAGGGCGGGCTTACCCCCTGTGGTAAGGGGTCTTGGAGAGGGATAAAAGGAGGGCAGTTGGCCCATAGGATTGTGTATTGTAACATCTTATTCTGCTGAAAACATCTGATTGTATGCTGTTGCCCCTAGCAATAGGGAGGAGCCTTTTTAAAGGTTATCATTGAGCAAATAAACATCATTGCCTCAAGAAGACTGCTTCATCTTGTGACCAACAGGGTTAGGCCAAACCTAGCCCCGTTGTGGTCAGGCCTCGTGTGACTTGACCTTCCATTCTGTGCGCAGCCAACGGGACGTGAAAGCGGCAAGTGCTTTCGTACGGGACCGTCCTGTCACAGCTTCTTGTACACATTACAACACACAGCAGTGCTTCTTATACATGTTACGCCACACAGTAGTATCCCTATTATACATTACGTCACACAGTACTGCTCCTGATACACGTTATGGCACACAGTACTGATCCTTATACACGTTACAACACACAATAGTGCCTCTTATACATTCCTAATATACGTTACGCCACACAGTAGTGCTCCTGATACACATTACAACACACAGTAGAGCTCCTTATATACGTTACAACACAGTAGTGCCTTTTGTACATGTTACGTCACACAGTAGTATTCCTAATATACGTTACGACACACAGCAGTGCTCCTTATACACGTTATGCCACATAGTAGTGCTCCTTATACACGTTATGTTACACAGTAGTATTCCTTATACACGTTACGCCACACAATAGTGCTCCTTATACACCTTATACCACATAGTAGTGCTTCTTATATACGATACACCACACAGTAGTACCTCTTATACAGGTTACGTCAGAGAGTACAACTCCTTATACACATTACGCCACACAGTAGTGCTCTTTTTACATGTTACGTAAATATAGGAGGCACTAGGGGTAAGTTTAGGGTTAGGCTGTAGGGGGGTTTAGGTACTGGGGGGTGGCTAGTGTTAGGCTGCGGGGAGGGGGAAAGGTTAAGGTTAGGCACTAGGGAAGGTTTAGGGACTCACCATAACTCTGCTGAGACATCGCCGATGCAGTGTGATACAGAAAAAGACACTGCTGCTTCTCGATCACAAGGGACTGTGTGTTGACAGTTCTTCATGTCGACATAATGAATGTCAATATGATAACTGTCAGCCAATTGTATCCAACTCCCACAAAAACTCAGGAAGCTTTTCACTGTATAAAGATGGGACAATTCCTTTGTACAAGGATACACAAGGCCCATGGAGACAGATGCCCGCACTATGCATCATGCAGCCAGCAGCAGCACATGCACTCTGGGTGGCAAACACATGACCCTGTGCATAGGTGCCTTAGTGGGGTCACTCTATGCTGTGCTGTATGTTATATGTCACTGCACAATCACCATTACTGTTTGCAGAGAGCCCAGCTTACTGTAACATCCCCGCCCACCACCTCCCAAACTCCGCCCCTTCAATGCAGGCTCCACCTCTTCAAGGTCTGCGATTCGGAGTTTGCAGGAGGAAATGTACAATTAGAAAATTGTAAAATAAAATAAAACTTAATAAACACACACCTGCCTGACCGCCACAGAAGAAATGCCGCTGCACTCCCTCAGCTACTCTTCAGTTTAGCTGCATGGTCATGTGATGCTCCGGCGCCTGTAGCAAATAGAAATAGCTGGGCTGCCTGTGGATGATATGGGAAGATAGCCCCATCTCCTTCTCCAGACTCCTCCACTGTATCCTCCTCCCCCTCTGGCCAGACAACAGTTCTGCACACCAGTTCAGCCTCATTCTGTTAAGGGGGACCGGCGGCTTGCAGCGTGCCGGCATGTTGCATGTACTGTAATGAGTCAGTCTGACTCATTGTACTGCCTCCGGCTGTGGTCCCCTTTATCGGGGCGGGGCCCTGGCTGCACTGCTGCAAGTTCTGCCCCCTGAACCTACGATAATAGCCCACCAGACCAAAGAATGTCCCGAGTTGCAACCTTCATTTTGGTTTAGGCCATGTGAGGACTGCTTCCACCTTGCTGGGTTGAGGTTTAACTTGCCCTTGGCCTACAATATACCCCAGATACTTTGCCTCCACAATTCCGATGGCACCCTTCTCCGGGTTAGCTGTGAACCCATGTGCCCGTAGAAACTGTAACACTGCATTCACCTTTGGAAGGTGCAACTCCCAGTCAGAGCTAAAAATGACAATGGCATCTAAATACACTGCTGCGGATTCCCTTTGCGGCCGGAGCAATTTATTCATAGCTCTCTGAAAAGTTGCATGGACACCAAACCAAAGGGCAGCACTTTATACTGGAACAACCCCACTGGGGTAGAGAAGGCTGTCGTTGCTTTGGCAGCTTCCATCAGAGCAATTTGCCAGTATCCCTTCATTAAATCTAGCGTGGTGAGATACTGGCTTATTGCTAAGTTTTCTACCAGTTCATCAACCCGGGGCATAAGATAGGAATCAAACTGAGGAACTGTATTTAACTTTCTGAAGTATTACAGAATCTCAAAGCTCCAAAAGGCTTGGGTTCTAAAACAATGGGATGATTCCCTTCACTGTTTGACTCCTCTTTGACCCTCAAGTGCAGCAGCTCTTTCAGTTCCCATTTTACTGCTACCTGTTGGGCCTCAGAGATACAAAATGGCCTTTGTTTTATCACCACCCCAGGTGAAGTAACAATTCATGCTGTATGATTTGAGTTTTCCCCTGGAGGGCAGAGAACACAACCTGGTACTGTGCTACTAAGTTTACCACTTCTGTTTCTGGCTAGGACTCAGTGACTTCAATGGGCAACTGACATTGTGGCATTTTCACAGCCACTAAATAGGGCTGACTGGCACTTTCTTTCCAAGGCTTCAACAAACTCTCATGGTAGACTTGTACCACTTTCCAGTGGCGTGCGGTGAGGTCAGTGGCTGGTGAGGCACTGTAGCCATAATGTCAACCGTGTTCCGCTGATACCCGCTACCACCCCCAAGCCGATACCTGCTACCGCTGTTGGTACAGGTGCTCCCGGAAAAGTGAGTGTGGTCTCGAAATGAGAGTGTAGACTCACAAGGGGCGTGGTCATATGTGAAGGAGAGGGTGAGTCCTTGGAAAGGAAAATGGCGACAGGGGAGATCTGGTGATGGGGAGACAGTGAAGCAGGTGAGATGCAGTAGGTGACAGGGAGAGAGTGTTGGAGAAAGGCAGTGGGTGACAGGGAGATGGTGACAGGTAAAGGGTGATGGAGAGAGGCAGTGGGTGATAGGGAGAGGATGACAGCAGTGGGTGACAGGAAGGGGGTAATACCAGGGAGAGGGTGACAGCAGTGGGTGACATCAGGGAGAGGGTGGTACTAAGGAGAGGGTGATGGAGAGAGGCAGTGGGTGATGGAGAAATGCCAGGGAGACGCTGGCGGTGATGTCATGGAGAGGATGTCAGGGAGGGTGACGCCAGTGAGTGGGTGATAACAGTGGGTCACAGGGAGAGGTTAACATCAGGGTGAGGATGACAGCAGTGAGTGACAGGGAGAGGATGACAGCAGTGGTTGAAAGAGAGAAGGTAACAGCAATGGTTGACAGGGAGTTGGCAGCTGTGGGTAATGCTAGGGAGAGGGTGATGCCAGGAAGAAGGTGAGAGGTAGAAGGTGACAGCAGTCGGTGCCAGTTGTGGGTGACAGGGAGATGGTGACACCAAAAAGAGGGTGACAAGAAGAGGGTGACACCAGGGAGAGGGTGACAGGGAGAGGGTGATGGGGAGAGTGTTATGCCAGGGAGCGGGTGACGGGGAGAGGGTTATGCCAGGGAGTGGGTGACGGGGAGAGGGTTATGCCAGGGAGCGGGTGACAGGGAGCGGATGACAGGGAGCTGGTGACCGGGAGAGGGTGACAGGGTGAGGGTGATGCCAGGGAGCGGGTGACAGGGTGAGGGTGATGCCAGGGAGAGGGTGACAGGGAGCGGGTGACGGGGAGCGGGTGACGGGGAGAGGGTTATGCCAGGGAGCAGGTGACAGGGAGCTGGTGACAGGGAGCTGGTGACCGGGAGAGGGTGACAGGGTGAGGGTGATGCCAGGGAGCAGGTGACAGGGTGAGGGTGATGCCAGGGAGAGGGTGACAGGGAGCGGGTGACGGGGAGCGGGTGACGGGGAGAGGGTTATGCCAGGGAGCAGGTGACAGGGAGCTGGTGACAGGGAGCTGGTGACCGGGAGAGGGTGATAGGGTGATGCCAGGGAGAGGGTGACAGGGTGAGGGTGATGCCAGGGAGCGGGTGACAGGGAGCGGATGACAGGGAGAGGCTGACAGGGTGAGGGTGACAGGGAGCGGATGACAGGGAGAGGGTGACAGGGTGAGGGTGATGCCAGGGAGCTGGTGACAGGGAGCAAATGACAGGGAGAGGCTGACAGGGTGAGGGTGACAGGGAGCGTATGACAGTGAGAGGGTGACAGGGAGGGGGTGATAGGAGGGAGATCCACTCTGCTGGAGGTATAGCATACAACAGTACAGCCCTGAGCCCCCCCCCTTCCTACTGCCCCCCCCGCGGGTAACTGAGGAATTAGCAAACCTGTTGGATGTGTATAGGGCTGCGCATTCTGGTCAGTGCACCGCTGTGTAACTGGATGGCTGACCGACATGGGTTTTTCCCCTCAAAGGGGCGTGGTGATGGGTCCGTGATTAGGCCACGCCCCCGAACTGGTTCCTGACCGTTGCTCCAACATCTGGCTTGCTCCTGCGGTCACCTCACTCTAGTGGAGCTGTAGGTAACGTACGTGGTGTGGATTGCGGCTCCTGTTTCCCCGCTGGTCGGACTGCTTTTGCTTTAACGTTACTGGAGGATGGGCGGGGCAGGGGATAGTGGGCGGCTGCATATGTAAATAAAAATAATTACAAATAAAGTCCTACACGACGGTGGGTGTTACATGCCTTGGTGCTCACCACCCCCCACGAATCTGCCCAATCATGTCAGTCTTAGTGACAGGGGTGTGCTTTCATATGAGCATGAAAGTACACCCCTGTCAAAGAGGCACTTCTAGTAAGTGCCGCTTCTGCTGCTTTTTTTTAATGGGCGTTCACTGCCCAGTGCTTGGCTCCACCCCCCGCTTCCGGCCCCTTAACAGAGACAGCGGGAGGCACCGAGAGCAGTGCCTCCAAAGCACATTTAGAACTGTTTTTTTTAAAGGTAAAAATTATTAAAATAATATCAATGCTAAAGGAGATACTTTACAGACTATGTGTCATAAGTTTCTTCTTTGTATTATTTTAATCGTTAATCACAGGGGAGGCACTGCCTCCCCTGACTGCACGTCCCTGCCACTTTCCTTCTACCTTCCTGCCATGCCTTATAGTTCACAGGTGCCACCACCTCCCTGATCTCATAAGGGCCTCACCATTGGGCATAGAGTTTACTTTAAGTAGTAGGCACAAGTAACAGTACCTTGTCACCCGTATTAAAGGTCCGGTTGAGAGCAATAACATTATAACTGTGTTTTTGATGCTGTTGGCCCTTACCATATGTTTGGTCAGAAGTGGCGCAATTTGTCTTAGACAGCCATACAATTGGGACACAAACTGAAAGATGTAGGCTCTTGGGACAATTGCTGCTCCCACCCATCTTTTAATAGATCTAGTATCCCTCTGGGTTGTCTACCATAGAGGAGTTTGAAGGAGCTAAACCCTGTAGAGGCTTGTGGTACCTCTCAAACTGCAAACATTAGTTAAGGTAAGAGTAGCTCCCAATCTTGCTTCTCCTGTGACACTGCCCTTTTTATTATCTGCTTAAGGGTTCACTTAAAGCATTCGGCCAAGTGGTCTATCTGCCGGTGGTAAACCAAAGTGATAATTCTATCCACTTTACAGGTTACAGTGGTCTTTCATTAATTTAGACACAAAAGGAGTACCTTAGTCGGTTAGGACCTCTTTTGGTATTCCTAGATGGGTATACAGCATCAACATCTCCCGGACAATAGTGCTAGATTTAATGTTACGTAGTGGTATGGCCTCCGGGTACCTGGTGGCATAGTCCACCACCACCAATATATACTGATGCCCATGATCCAATTTTTCCACTGGCCCTATTGGATCCATAAAAATTAACTCAATAGGCACGGAAATGATAGGCAGGAAAACCAAGGGCGCCCTAAATTCTGTCTGGGGTGCGGTCTTTTGGTACACTGGGCATTCCTGATAATATTTTTTTACTGCAGCATGAATGCCTGGCCACAAGAACCATAGCTGGATACTCTGGAGAGTTTTCTCCTCCCCTAAGTGGCCACCCCATAAATGCATGTGAACCGCCCTCAATACCAGCTGCTAGTGTTTTCGGGGAACAAGCAACTGGTCTACCCTTTTACCTTGCAAATAAGTTACAAGGTAAAACAAATTGTTTTTCACCATAAAGTAAGGTACACCTTCAGGTAGTAATGCAGAGTTTACCTTACCATTTACCACTGCCACATTTTAAAAAGCATTGGACAAGTTGCCATTGTTCTATTGATCTCACCCAAAGTCCTGCAAAGACACTCTTTCACCAACGGAGGACCAATGTGTCTCAATCTCACTTTCCCTCTGAGATTGAGACAGTAGATCTTGGCCCCTGGGTCAGCTCAGCTTCTGCCTGTCGGCCAATGTCATGCCAGGTAATAACCTCCGGTAACATGTGAAAATCCTTGCCAAGGATTAGTGGATAAGGAGGTTTGGATGCTACTGTGGCTACCATTTTTACTGGTTGTCCTTTAATCACCACTGGCAGTTGCACTCATGAGCATTCTTCTATGTCCCAAGTATACATAGCACCTTTACCAGGAGTAGAACCTGGCCAGACCTGTGAGGAACCAGGTTAGCAGAGATGATAGACAATTCACTACCAGTATCAACCAAGGCCCAGATATCCCAGCCTTCAATCTATACCATCAGATGAAACAGGATTGATTCATCTGGGGAAATACTTCCAGCCGCCATGCTGACTACAGGTCCTGCTGTTTTCCCTGAACTGCAATCCACTGACTCACCCTGCTTTAGGCAGTACCGCTGTGCATGAGTGGTCTCCCAGCACTCAAAACATATGACTGGAGACAGGCTGTTTGGTTTAACAATGGGGATCTGGGTACTGGGCTTAGGTACTGGCTGTAACCATTGCTTGGCTTTATAAAATTTTCCAAGCATCAGGTACCTCTAAATCACCACTGCTAGCTCCTCAATTGTCTGATGGTCAGCCTGCAGGGCCCAGTGTTTTACACCACAGTCTAATTCCCGTATAGCCTGGTCTAGGGCCACCACTTCTACTACCTGCTGAGCAGAGTTTGTATCTGTCTGTAGCTAATAATGCCAGGTTGACCATTGGAGGCGTGGACGGATTCAGTTGCAACTCGTGATATTCTTGGTCTTTGCTGGGATCCGTCACCCCAATCCTGCTGAGTATAGCCCCCTTCAAGCAAGGATAGGAGCTGGCTTCAGACACCTTTAAATCAACATAGGCTCTCTGTGACTCCTCTGTGAGATAAGGAGCTAATGTAACCCTTGATTTCTGGTATCAAATTTGTGGCCCAAGACTAGTTAACCCTTGCAAAACTACAGCTACTTATTCAAAATGGTAAATTATACTATGGTGTGTGCTCACTTTTCATGCCCAAAACAGCGTTGGGCCAGGCAAAATAAAGGTGGATGATATGTAAGTTATCACGCTCTATTGATTTCAGGTGTCAAATGTGTGGCCAAAGACTAGTTAACCCTTGCAAAACTACAGCTACTTATTCAAAATGGTAAAATATGTTGTGTGTGCCCAATTTGCCAGTGTATTTCATACCCAAAACAGCGTTGGGACTAGCAAAATACAAGTGGGTCAAATGCAAGTGACCACCCTCTGTTAATTTCAGGTGTCAAATTTGTGGAGCAAGACTAGTTAACCCTTGCAAAACTACAGCTACTTATTCATAATAGAAAATTATGGTGTTAAGGTGCCCACTTTGCCAGTGTATTTCATGCCCAAACCAGTGTTGGGCAAGGCAAAATACATGTGGGTCATATGCAAGTGACCCCACTCTGTTGACTTCAGTTGTCAAATGTGTTGCCTGAGACTCGTTAACCCTTGCAAAACTACAGCTACTTATTAAAAATAGTAAATAATAATATGTTGTTTGTGCCCACTTTTCCAGCGTATTTCATGCCCAAACCAGTGTTGGGCAAGACAAAATACAAGTTTGTCATATGTAAGTGACCCCACTTCATTGATTTTGGGTGTCAAATTTGTTGTCCGAGACTCGTTAACCCTTGCAAAACTACATCTACTTATTCATAACAGAAAATTATAGTGTTCAGGTGCCCACTTTGCCAGTGTATTTAATGCCAAAACCAGTGTTGGGCAAGGCAAAATACATGTGGGTCATATGCAAGTGACCCAACGCTGTTGATTTTGGGTATCAAATTTATTGCCCGAGACTCGTTAACCGTTGCAAAACTACAGCTACTTATTCAAAATAGTAAATCATAATATTGTGTATGTGCCCACTTTGCCTGCGTATTCCATATCCAAACCAGTGTTGGGCAAGGCAAAATCCATATGGGTCGTATGCAAGTGACCCCACTCTGTTGGTTTCAGGAGTCAAATTTGTTGCCCAAGACTAATTAACCCTTGCAAAACTACAGCTACAGTACTTATTCAAAATGGTAAATTATAGTGTATGTGCCCACTTTGCCAGCGTATTTCATGCCCAAACCAGCATTGGGCAAGGCAAAGTACATCTGGGTTATATTAAAGGGACCCTACTCTGTTAATTTCAGGTGTCAAATTTGTTGCCTGAGACTGTAGGAGGCTGCACAGGAAAGCGCTCTTAGGCCCTGGTCCTTTTTTAAAGCCTGCGGGATTTTCCTCCTGGGGAGGACGATGACGGCGAGTCCCATTTCTGGCCTGCAGACAGCCATGGAAGTTCCAGCATTGGTAGATTCGGTCAGTGTGGCAGCCCCAGTGATTGTGGATCCTGTGAAGAAACAGGATCCCCCACTGGTGACCCCCAAACAACGGGACGCTGGCTCTCTGGGTGAGGAAACTCGGGGGGGGGGGGGGGGGGGGAAGAGGGGGGTGATATGGCGAAGGTACCTGCCTGTGGTGAAGTGGGGGATGCTGTGGTCTCTGATAGCAGCTCAGAATCCTCTATGGATGAATATGTGAATATGAGCCTGGAAGAGTTAAAAATAGAGATGTGCACTTGAAATTTTTCGGGTTTTGTGTTTTGGTTTTGGGTTCGGTTCCGCGGCCGTGTTTTGGGTTCGACCGCGTTTTGGCAAAACCTCACCGAATTTTTTTTGTCGGATTCGGGTGTGTTTTGGATTCGGGTTTTTTTTTCAAAAAACACTAAAAAACAGCTTAAATCATAGAATTTGGGGGTCATTTTGATCCCAAAGTATTATTAACCTCAAAAACCATAATTTCCACTCATTTTCAGTCTATTCTGAATACCTCACACCTCACAATATTATTTTTAGTCCTAAAATTTGCACCGAGGTCGCTGGATGACTAAGCTAAGCGACCCTAGTGGCCGACACAAACACCTGGCCCATCTAGGAGTGGCACTGCAGTGTCACGCAGGATGTCCCTTCCAAAAAACCCTCCCCAAACAGCACATGACGCAAAGAAAAAAAGAGGCGCAATGAGGTAGCTGTGTGAGTAAGATAAGCGACCCTAGTGGCCGACACAAACACCGGGCCCATCTAGGAGTGGCACTGCAGTGTCACGCAGGATGTCCCTTCCAAAAAAACCCTCCCCAAACAGCACATGACGCAAAGAAAAAAAGAGGCGCAATGAGGTAGCTGTGTGAGTAAGATAAGCGACCCTAGTGGCCGACACAAACACCTGGCCCATCTAGGAGTGGCACTGCAGTGTCACGCAGGATGGCCCTTCCAAAAAACCCTCCCCAAACAGCACATGACGCAAAGAAAAAAGAGGCGCAATGAGGTAGCTGTGTGAGTAAGATAAGCGACCCTAGTGGCCGACACAAACACCGGGCCCATCTAGGAGTGGCACTGCAGTGTCACGCAGGATGTCCCTTCCAAAAAACCCTCCCCAAACAGCACATGACGCAAAGAAAAAAAGAGGCGCAATGAGGTAGCTGTGTGAGTAAGATAAGCGACCCTAGTGGCCGACACAAACACCTGGCCCATCTAGGAGTGGCACTGCAGTGTCACGCAGGATGGCCCTTCCAAAAAACCCTCCCCAAACAGCACATGACGCAAAGAAAAAAAGAGGCGCAATGAGGTAGCTGTGTGAGTAAGATAAGCGACCCTAGTGGCCGACACAAACACCGGGCCCATCTAGGAGTGGCACTGCAGTGTCACGCAGGATGGCCCTTCCAAAAAACCCTCCCCAAACAGCACATGACGCAAAGAAAAAAAGAGGCGCAATGAGGTGGCTGTGTGAGTAAGATAAGCGACCCTAGTGGCCGACACAAACACCGGTCCCATCTAGGAGTGGCACTGCAGTGTCACGCAGGATGTCCCTTCCAAAAAACCCTCCCCAAACAGCACATGACGCAAAGAAAAAAAGAGGCGCAATGAGGTAGCTGTGTGAGTAAGATAAGCGACCCTAGTGGCCGACACAAACACCGGGCCCATCTAGGAGTGGCACTGCAGTGTCACGCAGGATGTCCCTTCCAAAAAACCCTCCCCAAACAGCACATGACGCAAAGAAAAAAAGAGGCGCAATGAGGTAGCTGTGTGAGTAAGATAAGCGACCCTAGTGGCCGACACAAACACCTGGCCCATCTAGGAGTGGCACTGCAGTGTCACGCAGGATGGCCCTTCCAAAAAACCCTTCCCAAACAGCACATGACGCAAAGAAAAAAAGAGGCGCAATGAGGTAGCTGTGTGAGTAAGATAAGCGACCCTAGTGGCCGACACGAACACCTGGCCCATCTAGGAGTGGCACTGCAGTGTCACGCAGGATGGCCCTTCCAAAAAACACTCCCCAAACAGCACATGACGCAAAGAAAAAAAGAGGCGCAATGAGGTAGCTGTGTGAGTAAGATAAGCGACCCTAGTGGCCGACACAAACACCGGGCCCATCTAGGAGTGTCACTGCAGTGTCACGCAGGATGGCCCTTCCAAAAAACCCTCCCCAAACAGCACATGACGCAAAGAAAAAAAGAGGCGCAATGAGGTAGCTGTGTGAGTAAGATAAGCGACCCTAGTGGCCGACACAAACACCGGGCCCATCTAGGAGTGGCACTGCAGTGTCACGCAGGATGGCCCTTCCAAAAAATACTCCCCAAACAGCACATGACGCAAAGAAAAATTAAAGAAAAAAGAGGTGCAAGATGGAATTGTCCTTGGGCCCTCCCACCCACCCTTATGTTGTATAAACAGGACATGCACACTTTAACCAACCCATCATTTCAGTGACAGGGTCTGCCACACGACTGACTGAAATGACGGGTTGGTTTGGACCCCCACCTAAAAAGAAGCAATTAATCTCTCCTTGCACAAACTGGCTCTACAGAGGCAAGATGTCCACCTCATCATCATCCTCCGATATATCACCGTGTACATCCCCCTCCTCACAGATTATCAATTCGTCCCCACTGGAATCCACCATCTCAGCTCCCTGTGTACTTTGTGGAGGCAATTGCTGCTGGTCAATGTCTCCACGGAGGAATTGATTATAATTCATTTTAATGAACATCATCTTCTCCACATTTTCTGGATGTAACCTCGTACGCCGATTGCTGACAAGGTGAGCGGCGGCACTAAACACTCTTTCGGAGTACACACTTGTGGGAGGGCAACTTAGGTAGAATAAAGCCAGTTTGTGCAAGGGCCTCCAAATTGCCTCTTTTTCCTGCCAGTATAAGTACGGACTGTGTGACGTGCCTACTTGGATGCGGTCACTCATATAATCCTCCACCATTCTTTCAATGGTGAGAGAATCATATGCAGTGACAGTAGACGACATGTCCGTAATCGTTGTCAGGTCCTTCAGTCCGGACCAGATGTCAGCATCAGCAGTCGCTCCAGACTGCCCTGCATCACCGCCAGCGGGTGGGCTCGGAATTCTGAGCCTTTTCCTCGCACCCCCAGTTGCGGGAGAATGTGAAGGAGGAGATGTTGACAGGTCGCTTTCCGCTTGACTTGACAATTTTCTCACCAGCAGGTCTTTGAACCCCAGCAGACTTGTGTCTGCCGGAAAGAGAGATCCAAGGTAGGCTTTAAATCTAGGATCGAGCATGGTGGCCAAAATGTAGTGCTCTGATTTCAACAGATTGACCACCCGTGAATCCTTGTTAAGCGAATTAAGGGCTCCATCCACAAGTCCCACATGCCTAGCGGAATCGCTCTGTGTTAGCTCCTCCTTCAATGTCTCCAGCTTCTTCTGCAAAAGCCTGATGAGGGGAATGACCTGACTCAGGCTGGCAGTGTCTGAACTGACTTCACGTGTGGCAAGTTCAAAGGGCATCAGAACCTTGCACAATGTTGAAATCATTCTCCACTGCGCTTGAGACAGGTGCATTCCACCTCCTATATCGTGCTGAATTGTATAGGCTTGAATGGCCTTTTGCTGCTCCTCCAACCTCTGAAGCATATAGATGGTTGAATTCCACCTCGTTACCACTTCTTGCTTCAGATGATGGCAGGGCAGGTTCAGTTGTTTTTGGTGGTGCTCCAGTCTTCTGTACGTGGTGCCTGTACGCCGAAAGTGTCCCGCAATTCTTCTGGCCACCGACAGCATCTCTTGCACACCCCTGTCGTTTTTAAAAAAATTCTGCACCACCAAATTCAAGGTATGTGCAAAACATGGGACGTGCTGGAATTTGCCCATATTTAATGCACACACAATATTGCTGGCGTTGTCCGATGCCACAAATCCACAGGAGAGTCCAATTGGGGTAAGCCATTCCGCGATGATCTTCCTCAGTTGCCGTAAGAGGTTTTCAGCTGTGTGCGTATTCTGGAAAGCGGTGATACAAAGCGTAGCCTGCCTAGGAAAGAGTTGGCATTTGCGAGATGCTGCTACTGGTGCCGCCGCTGCTGTTCTTGCGGCGGGAGTCCATACATCTACCCAGTGGGCTGTCACAGTCATATAGTCCTGACCCTGCCCTGCTCCACATGTCCGTGGTTAAGTGGACATTGGGTACAACTGCATTTTTTAGGACACTGGTGAGTCTTTTTCTGACGTCCGTGTACATTCTCGGTATCGCCTGCCTAGAGAAGTGGAACCTAGATGGTATTTGGTAACGGGGGTACACTGCCTCAATAAATTGTCTAGTTCCCTGTGAACTAACGGCGGATACCGGACGCACGTCTAACACCAACATAGTTGTCAAGGCCTCAGTTATCCGCTTTGCAGCAGGATGACTGCTGTGATATTTCATCTTCCTCGCAAAGGACTGTTGGACAGTCAATTGCTTACTGGAAGTAGTACAAGTCGGCTTACGACTTCCCCTCTGGGATGACGATCGACTCCCAGCAGCAACAACAGCAGCGCCAGCAGCAGTAGGCATTACACTCAAGGATGCATCGGAGGAATCCCAGGCAGGAGAGGACTCGTCAGAATTGCCAGTGACATGGCCTGCAGGACTATTGGCATTCCTGGGTAAGGAGGAAATTGACACTGAGGGAGTTGGTGGGGTGGTTTGCGTGAGCTTGGTTACAAGAGGAAGGGATTTACTGGTCAGTGGACTGCTTCCGCTGTCACCCAAAGTTTTTGAACTTGTCACTGACTTATTATGAATGCGCTGCAGGTGACGTATAAGGGAGGATGTTCCGAGGTGGTTAACGTCCTTACCCCTACTTATTACAGCTTGACAAAGGCAACACACGGCTTGACACCTGTTGTCCGCATTTCTGTTGAAATACCTCCACACCGAAGAGCTGATTTTTTTGGTATTTTCACCAGGCATGTCAATGGCCATATTCCTCCCACGGACAACAGGTGTCTCCCCGGGTGCCTGACTTAAACAAACCACCTCACCATCAGAATCCTTCTGGTCAATTTCCTCCCCAGCGCCAGCAACACCCATATCCTCCTCATCCTGGTGTACTTCAACACTGACATCTTCAATCTGACTATCAGGAACTGGACTGCGGGTGCTCCTTCCAGCACTTGCAGGGGGCGTGCAAATGGTGGAAGGCGCATGCTCTTCACGTCCAGTGTTGGGAAGGTCAGGCATCGCAACCGACACAACTGGACTCTCCTTGTGGATTTGGGATTTCGAAGAACGCACAGTTCTTTGCGGTGCTTTTGCCAGCTTGAGTCTTTTCAGTTTTCTAGCGAGAGGCTGAGTGCTTCCATCCTCATGTGAAGCTGAACCACTAGCCATGAACATAGGCCAGGGCCTCAGCCGTTCCTTGCCACTCCGTGTGGTAAATGGCATATTGGCAAGTTTACGCTTCTCCTCCGACAATTTTATTTTAGGTTTTGGAGTCCATTTTTTACTGATATTTGGTGTTTTGGATTTTACATGCTCTGTACTATGACATTGGGCATCGGCCTTGGCAGACGACGTTGCTGGCATTTCATCGTCTCGGCCATGACTAGTGGCAGCAGCTTCAGCACGAGGTGGAAGTGGATCTTGATCTTTCCCTAATTTTGGAACCTCAACATTTTTGTTCTCCATATTTTAATAGGCACAACTAAAAGGCACCTCAGGTAAACAATGGAGATGGATGGATACTAGTATACTTATGTATGGACTGCCGAGTGCCGACACAGAGGTAGCTAAAGCCGTGGACTACCGTACTGTGTCTGCTGCTAATATAGACTGGATGATAATGAGATGAAATCAATATATATGTATATATAATATCACTAGTACTGCAGCCGGACAGGTATATATTATATATTTATTATGTAATGACTGATGACGGACCTGCTGGACACTGTCAGCTCAGCAGCACCGCAGACTGCTACAGTAAGCTACTATAGTAGTATGTATAAAGAAGAAAGAAAAAAAAAACAACCACGGGTAGATGGTATACAATTATGGATGGACTGCCGAGTGCCGACACAGCGGTAGCTACAGCCGTGGACTACCGTACTGTGTCTGCTGCTAATATAGACTGGATGATAATGAGATGAAATCAATATATATGTATATATAATATCACTAGTACTGCAGCCGGACAGGTATATATTATATATTTATTATGTAATGACTGATGACGGACCTGCTGGACACTGTCAGCTCAGCAGCACCGCAGACTGCTACAGTAAGCTACTATAGTAGTATGTATAAAGAAGAAAGAAAAAAAAAACAACCACGGGTAGATGGTATACAATTATGGATGGACTGCCGAGTGCCGACACAGCGGTAGCTACAGCCGTGGACTACCGTACTGTGTCTGCTGCTAATATAGACTGGATGATAATGAGATGAAATCAATATATATGTATATATAATATCACTAGTACTGCAGCCGGACAGGTATATATTATATATTTATTATGTAATGACTGATGACGGACCTGCTGGACACTGTCAGCTCAGCAGCACCGCAGACTGCTACAGTAAGCTACTATAGTAGTATGTATAAAGAAGAAAGAAAAAAAAAACAACCACGGGTAGATGGTATACAATTATGGATGGACTGCCGAGTGCCGACACAGAGGTAGCTACAGCTGTGGACTACCGTACTGTGTCTGCTGCTAATATAGACTGGATGATAATGAGATGAAATCAATATATATGTATATATAATATCACTAGTACTGCAGCCGGACAGTATGGATGGACTGCCGAGTGCCGACACAGAGGTAGCTACAGCCGTGGACTAACGTACTGTGTCTGCTGATAATATAGACTGGATGATAATGAGATGAAATCAATATATATGTATATATAATATCACTAGTACTGCAGCCGGACAGGTATATATTATATATTTATTATGTAATGACTGGTGACGGACCTGCTGGACACTGTCAGCTCAGCAGCACCGCAGACTGCTACAGTAAGCTACTATAGTAGTATGTATAAAGAAGAAAGAAAAAAAAAAACACGGGTAGGTGCTAGGTGGTATACAATATTATATATATATATTATATACAATTATATATATATATATATAATATATATTAAACTCATAAACTGGTGGTGATTATTAAACTGGTGGTCAGGTCACTGGTCACACTATCAGCAACTTGCAAGTAGTACTCCTGAGTCCTAAGCAGACAATCACAATATATATTATACTGGTGGTCAGTGTGGTCACAAAACAATGGCAGTGTGGCTGGCACTCTGGCAGCAAAAGTGTGCACTGTACGTTATATGTACTCCTGAGTCCTGAGTCCTGCTCTCAGACTCTAACTGCTCCCCACTGTCAGTGTCTCCCCCACAAGTCAGATAATACAGTCACACTATCTCTCTCTATCACTTCAGCAAGTACTAGTAGTAGTAGTACTCCTCCTAATGCTCCCCAAATTACTACTGTGTCTCTCTCTGTCTCACTCTCTTCTCGAATCTCTATAAACGGAGAGGACGCCAGCCACGTCCTCTCCCTATGAATCTCAATGCACGTGTGAAAAATGGCGGCGACGCGCGGCTCCTTATATAGAATCCGAGTCTCGCGATAGAATCCGAGCCTCGCGAGAATCCGACAGCGTGATGATGACGTTCGGGCGCGCTCGGGTTAACCGAGCAAGGCGGGAAGATCCGAGTCGCTCGGACCCGTGTAAAAAAACCTGAAGTTCGGGCGGGTTCGGATTCCGAGGAACCGAACCCGCTCATCTCTAGTTAAAAATGGAGCAGACTCGTTTAACCTCTTGTCTTTCCCGCAAGAGAAGGAAACAAAATACTTGTAGCAGCCGTGAGAGAGCTCTCCTAAAGGATGAGATTTGGGAGCTAAATACTAGCCTGACTGCAGTAAAGGAAAGAATTAAAGCGTTATGTAATCTGGCTCTTTCTCAGGAGATGAAGTCCTTACCTGAGCAGGATGATAGGAGCAGTACTGGCTTGGTCACGGCAGGTTGCGTCAGCATTGTGTAGTCAGGTTCTGTCTCAGGGGAGAAAGGAGTTGCAGGAATCTCTGCCTGAACAGGATGGCGGTGGCAGGCCCGGTCCTGGCAGGTTCAGTAGCGGCATCAGAGCCTCCAGTGGAGGGTATGGAGGTGGGAGTCCAGCCTATGGAAAAGGAAGTGGCTGTCGGGAGCTGTGATGGAAGTGATGTTTCTAAGATCGTGCATGGTGCTGTAGATATCGTGGAAAGGCCGATGATGGCAGTATCTGGTGGCTTCCAAATGGGGAGGCGTCTCTCATGGAGGGAGTGCTGGGCGGTGACGATGCGGGGTGCATGGCAGTTGCTGGGGTAACGGCGGGGGTGCTGTGACTCTGGTGACTGTCGCTGCTCCCTGTGGACTTGTCCCCAAAACGCTCGCCTCTAAAGTTGCAAGTGTGGGGGCGACGGGGGCCGTGGTTGATGCTGAGGCTGGCCATCCCTGTAAGCCTGTGGTGGCTAGCTCTGGCTTAGTTGCTGTGGTGGCTGAGGGAGGCGGGGCCAAAGCTGCATCAGGTATGACATCACAGGTGACATCATTACCAAGGTCGATGGGTGTTTCAAAGTATGAAGCCATACTGAAAGAAGGGCAGAGATTGGCTCAAGGACTGCCAGCTGTAGATAAGAGCAAATTAACCCCTGTAGAAGTTATGTTGGCAGAAACTGTATATGGTAACATGGATATGCCGGTGAGGGCTCTAGCAGCTGTGAATTTGCTTCCAGCGAAGCAGGTCAGGATGACTGGTGGGGTTGGGAGAGTGGTAATAGGGGCTGGTAGTGGTCTGGCACCTGAAGGTCTCCCTGTAACTCCCTCTGAGGTTAGGCCGGATGCTGATTTGTATGCTAATTCTTTGGCGGCTTCTGGTCGGGCGAGTGCTGGTCCTCAGTTCGGGGTGAGTGGGGGTCAGCCCATAAAAAAAAGAAATGGGGTGCAGTTCAGATGGGTAGGGGATGGGGAGGCTCCTTCGAAGTTGGAGTTCTTAGGTATGATCTCACTGGGGTTTGAGGCTGTAGATGTTTTTTGCATGCATTCACCCAGTGAGATCTCCAGATTTCGACCTGAGCTTCCTCTCCCTGAATGGCCTGCAGGCCTTTGGCTCCTGTTGGGAGAAAAACAAGATGAAGGAACCATATTGTTTTTTCAAAGCCCATACCATCACGAGGCAGGACAGGGTTAAGATCACTGTGTTGGTGCGTAATGAATCACTGCCCCCTGCTGATTTTATATATTGGTTGTCTAGGTCTTGTACAGTACTATCTCCTTTGGTAAAGTTTGATCATACTAGGGGGATCTGGGGTGGTGCCTATTTGGCCTTTGTGAGGTTACACCAGGTAGGGGCTGAGACTAGACACATACCTTCCGCCGCTTACATTGGCCGGGATCGGCTCCAGTGTTTCTACCCTGGGCAACCCAGAACCTGTCATAAGTGTGGTGACTTCCGTCACCTAAGTAGCGATTGTGGGGTGATTAAATGTGCTTTGTGTGGCCAGTTGGGGCATGGGTCCCGGGAATGCAGCAAGGTCAGCTGTAATCTTTGCGGTGCAGTTAGTCATCCCTACAGTTGATGCCCTAAGGCTTTGCATAATTATAGTGCAGGGGTGGAAGAAGTTGTGCCGGAGGTTTGTCCTGGTCGTGAAGATAGCGTACCGGTAACTCTGCAGCATCAGGACATCTCAAGGAGAATAGAAGATGGTGGGAAAGAGAAGGTTCAGCCTGAAAAGGGGGAGGCATCCTTTCAGATCGTCAATAAAGGGAGGAGGAGGAAGCCTAAAAAAAAAAAAAAAGAGGCAGATGTTGTTTGCTCAAATAGGTTCAATGTCCTGTCTTCTTCTGATGATGAATAAGAGGGGGAGGTGGTGATGGTTGGGGGAAAATAATTAGTTTTTGTCCCAAATGTCTCAAAAAATAGAAAGCCAAAGCAGGCCTCTAATCTGTCAGTTGCTGTGAAGGAGGTTGTAGCTAAGGATAAACAGGGAAAAATGGAACAAGGTAAAGCCCAAAGCAAAACTAAACACTTGGAAAGAAATGGTTCTCAGGGGGAGCTGGAGTGGGATCCTGTGGGGATAGAGTTGAGCCAAGCTGTAGGACCCCTGTTAGACGTGGTTGAAGTAGCTCAGTGTCCAGAAGGGGAAGTCCCTCATTTTTCAGGTGAGGTGTTGGTGGTTGATGAAACTCCTGGGTGCCCTGGTGGGGGTGGTCCTGGAGGCGGCTCCTTTATTAGTACCCTAAAGGCCCCTGATCTGGATCCTCCCCCAGACGAGGTGGTAAAGGAGGAGGGGTGGGTTGTTGGGGAGGGGATTGATAGTGAGACTGTGGTCCCTGTTGCTGATAGTGTGAGTGAGGGGGAGGTGGAACAAATCTCCCTGTCTGACAAGGATGCTATCCCTTTTGGGCTGGCATGTAAAAGAGTTGAATCCTCGGATGAGGACTCTAAAAGACAACCAAAGAAAAAGTGAATGGGATCCTACTTCTATAATCCAAAAAACATGGATCCCCAACCTATGCGATGTGCCACCATTAATGTGCCTTCCATGTTTTCCGAACATGCTTGTTTCGTGGCCTTTGATTTTTTTCAATACGGTTGATGTTGATTTTTTATTTTTGCAGGAGACCGGGATAGGTGACCTGGCCACACTTCATCGGGCCAAGGGTCAGTGGAAACGTGGGCCTTCCTTCTGGTCTCTTGCGGCTGAGGCGTACGGTGGGTTGGCAGTGCTTTTTACTGATATGGTAAACGTGCACAGGATTGTAGAATTACAGGTAGGTAGGTGCATGGTTTTGGATGTCAACCTGAGAGGACATGACCTGAGATTAATAAACATCTATGGGCCCCAAACAGCTTGGGATAGGAAATGTCTTTTCAGGGAGATAAAACCATTTCTCTTTACGGCCCAGCAGATTGTCTTTGGTGGTTTTAACACCGTCATTAGGCCAAAAGATAGGGGAGTCACAAAGATGACCCTGGGCTATGATTCCAATTTTTTAGTTAGCATGATTAGAGAGGTTGGTCTGATCGATGTGCATGTTCGCCATTTCCCAGACCTCACTGGTTTCACCTATCATTGTGGTAGCCGTAGGTCTAGGATAGATAGGTTTTTTGTTAAGGAGTCTTCGAAAACTTTGCCTCCTGATACAAAGCCAGTAGAGTTCTCTGATCATGTTTTTCTGTGTGTTGCTTTGAACGTCTCAGAAACCCCTCAGAATGGGCGGGGCCTTTGGCGTTTGAATACCGGGCTCCTGAAGGAGGAGGGAGGTAGACAGACTTTTTCAACTGCAGGAAACACTTCTGGAGGCTGGTTGGAGTAGATCTCAGTGGTGGGAGGAGTATAAAAAGAGGACTCAAAGATTTTTTCAAAGGCTGGTAGTCAGGAGAAACTTGACAAAAAGATATAATCTACCAGAGCCTGAGAAAGGAACTAGATTTCTTGATCTCTGGGCGTGGGGATTGTGGGGAAATCTCCCGAGTGAAGGCTCAGATGAAAGAATATCAGTATAATTGTCTGGCTTCTTTGATTTTGGAGAGGGATTATGGGAAATACCACTCGCCTGATCCTTACCAGAGTTGCAGAAAATCAGTTGATTTGAGGGAGGTCCGGGGCCTGTTTGATGACCAGGGTACTCTTCATGGAGACAGGGAGGGTATATTGGGAGTCATCAGGTCTTATTGCTCCCACCTTTTGTCTGAGCAGCCACTCATTAGAGAGAGGACGGATCGGTTCCTGGGGGAGACACCTGGGCTTGAGCAGCTTGATCCTTCTTTTGACTCTGGGGAATGATGTGACAGTGGAGGAGGTCAAGAAGGCTATAGACGGTTTGTCTATAAAAAAATCTCCGGGCCCAGATGGGTTAACATCTGAATTTTTTAAAGTTTTCTCAGACGTCTTGGCTCCTCGTCTTGTAGAGGTATTTAATGAAAGCCTGGGTGCTCCCTCGAAGTGCCCTCGAGTGCTCCCTCCCTCTATGAGATCCTCTGCTCTCATATTCTTGTCTAAAGGTAAGGACGTATTGAGAATTGGCGCCCCATCGCTCTTCTCAATACGGACAGAAAGATTCTGGCAAAGGTACTCTTTAATCGGCTGATGGAAGTTTCAGGGCTGTTACTTTCCCCGTCTCAGTATTGCACTGTAAAGGGTCGAAGCACCTTTAGGGCTGTCCTTGGCATCCGGGAGGCTGTGGAGCAATGTCGTGCTGAAAAATGGTGTAAGTATTTGCTGGCGTTTGACCAGTCCAAGGCTTTTGACCGGTACCTGTGGGCTGTGCTGGAAAGGTATGGTCTTCCAGTAAGGGTGGTAGATTGGCTACGTGTCATTTACAATCAGGCTGAGAGCTTCCCGCTTGTCAACGGTTGGGTTGGGCCCTCGTTTTCGGTTGACTCGGGTGTCCATCAGGGGTGTCCCCTGAGCCCCCTTCTGTACATATTCACGGAGGATTGAGTGCGGTACTGTTGCAGGGGTGCAGCTGGACCCTGGGCTACCACTAAGGGTGGCGGCCTACGCGGATGACGTTACTGTGGTCATGTCATCTGTTGCAGAGGCGCATGACATGGAACGTCTTATCTGTGAGTACTCTGAGGCTTCTTGCTCCAGGATCAATCAGGACAAGTGTGAAGCTTTCTGGATGGGGGATGAAGGTGACGAGTTTGCCCTTCCGGATAGTCTCCCCCGTGCCAGTCCAGAGATAAAAGTTCTAGGTAATAAATTTGGTTGTGGTGATTATGCCACTCAAAATTGGGATAAGAGACTGGAAGATGCTACTAGAAAGGTGCAGTCCTGGAGAGGGTGGTAGCTCTCTTTCAGGGAAAGGGTTGATTTGTGCAAAACCTACTTGGTTCCGCTTTTCTTTGTATGTCAGTTATGTGTGCTTTTTGCCACAATCTTTGTGGACCAGGATGTATTCTTTATTCTTCCTGATGTTATGGGGGAATGGAATAAATCTGGTCAAGAGAGGGATTACCTACAGATCGAGGGAACAAGGGGGGCCGAGTATGGTCAACCCTGTAGTGTTTTTCGCTACAACTTTTTTAAAGCTAAATCTAGGGAGTTTGTTTCTAGAAACTCCTCCTCGATGGGTAGAAAGTTTTAGGGCCTGGGTGTCTCCCTTCCTCGGGTTATGGATGGATGGTGGCCGAGTAAAAACCCTTGGAGTCCGGCATGGCTACCTCCCAATCTATTTTATACTGTGCTTGAAAATGATGAGGCTTTGGGGGCTGGAGGTGGGTGAAGTAAAAAACTTCTCTAGAAAGGAGTTGGAAAGAAGAATTTTACAGACTCACTTCTATGCTCCGCTGTCGTTAAGGGACTGCCCGGGCAGTGTCTTCTCAGATGGGTTGTCTCTGATTAATTCTCGGAGAATCCCACTGAAGTTCAGGGATATTGCCTGGCTTTCCTTCCAAGGGAGACTTTATGTGCAGGGTAATCTCAAGTGCCGAAATGCCGATGATCGTGGTTGCCCACGTGAGGAATGTCTAGGGGAGGAGGAGACAATGGACCACTTCCTCCTTGAGTGTCCCTTCAATATAAAGGTTTGTAAAGCGGTTTCAAGGGCCTTACGCATCCCGTGCCTTTCGGGGCATAGTTACCCTGAGTGGGTTTATGGGACGTACAAAGGGTATAAAGGATATGATTAACCACAATTTTTTTAGTTAGTTTAGCAATTAGGTTTCACACATGGAGTGCACGGTGTCAGGTTTCTCTCAGAGCAAAGGTCCTCCCCTGTGAAGTGGTGGTGGGAAATATTCTACACGAGATTAGGAGGATGATGGATATGGACAGGAGGAGGTTGGATGCTGTCGGGTGGTCCAGGCTCTGGCGCCACTTGAAACCCCCTTAAGTGGGTAGCAGAAATCCTTTTCTTGTTCATCTTCTGGCTTTCTGTTCTTCACCTCCCCGTAGATTTTCTGTTTTTTTTTTTTTTTGTTGAAACGGTTTACATGTGCCTAAAAGGTTTCATTCATTTTTTTTTATTGCTTGTGGTTATGATGTGTATTGTTTGTATAGTAGGTTGGTTTTGTCTAGATGATTTGTGTTAAGCTGTAATGGCAGTGTGTGTAGCCATACAAGCTTTGTTGCTTTCTGTTTGGTTAGCTAGAAAACAATTCAGTGTATATTGTGTGTCTTGTTTTATGAATTTTATCATACTCTATTTATCTAATATATGTTGCAATTTTCTTATTAAAAAGATACCCACTCTGTTGATTTCAGGTGTTAAATTTGTTGAACAAGCCTTGTTAACCCTTGAAAAACTACAGCTACTTATTCAAAATAGTAAATCATAATACGGTGTATGTGCCCACTTTGCCTGCGTATTCCATACCCAAACCAGTGTTGGGCAAGGCAAAATCCATATGGATCATATGCAAGTGACCCCACTCTGTTGACTTCAGGAGTCAAATTTGTTGCCCGAGACTCATTAACCCTTGCAAAACTACAGCTACAGTACTTATTCAAAATGGCAAATTATAGTGTATGTGCCCACATTGCTGCTCCGTAAAGCCGCTTCACACCGGCCGCGTCTCCTATGCGCTGTGCGGCGAACTGAGTCTGCTTGGAGTCCCGGTCTGTGTGTTGGCTTTGCGGTGTGCTCTGTATGTGAGAGTCACTGAACAGACAGTCTGTTTGTCAGTTCAGTGACTCTCACATACAGAGCACGCCGCAAAGCCAACACACAGACCGGGACTCCAAGCAGACTCAGCGCGCCGCACAGCGCATAGGAGACGTGGCCGGAGTGAAGCGGCTTTACGGAGTGGGGAACCAACATCCCCCTGTCATCGTGGACCCGGTTGGTAGAATAGGGATAGTTAGGGATATAATAATCCTGACCTCCCAAGACAGCAAGCAATGGAACCCTAATGCTAAACTAAGGACTGTGGCAAAAATACAAAAGGGCTGTTAACATTTAACTAACCCGTTATTTTTTTACAGGTATTGCACTGCTACAAATTATCCTTTAAGCAACATTTGTTACAAACACATATTGCATAGAATAGATACATAATAACAAGCGCTCTGCTTCACATTGTTATTACTTTCCCTAAATTTTCAGAGTTGCTCAAGCATAATAAATCTCAGCTGGAGCGCGGTTTTTTATTTATTTTCATAGCAAAAACAAAAGTGTTTGTATTGTTTTGCAGCATTGTAAGGGTTAAAGAAAAATGTGTTTATTATTCTGTTGAGGGTTCAAGCCTATGATCTGCTCATTAATTCAAGGTGTGGCATTCTGTGGTATGGGATTTCCTGTTGCTATTAAGAGAAAGAGCCTTGTTATATGCTGGTCATTGTAGTCAAAGTGTGGTGCAAGTGACAACCAAAGCAATTGTTGTGTTATTGTGTTATTGTGAGAGGAATACATTTGAAAGCCAAGTGTTGCAAGTGAAATAAAAAGAACCTTGCTAATAAGATTTTTATTTATTTTTTAAAGTGACAGACACTGAATTTGTTATGGCTGAAAAGACTGTTGTCCCGTGTTCGCTGTGATGGTGTCGTCATCTGAAAAGGCAAGCCAAATTCTTCTTCACCCCTACATCACGAGATAACATGGAGGACATGGTGAAGGCCTTGCTACAGGCTACGAAGGCTCAGCAGGAAGCCACCAGGATGCATCTGTTACCCAGAGGCAACAGCAAGAAGCCACCAGGCAAAAGCAGGAAGCCACACTAGCTCTGCTGGAAAACACCAGCGTGCAACTATTGGCCATCGAGAAAAACCGCAAGAGAAGGCGATCTAAAGATATTTGATTCTTTATATGATAGTAATCTTCAAAGTATTGGGGTACAAAGTGATATTCCAGACATAGAGACATTTAAAAAGCAGAATGGATTGTCCAGGGTGCTGGCCACGGGAATGAATTTAAGACTGAGGGCTTGGAACCTAGAAATTGCCCATACGCTCCAGGAAGGTTCTCGCCAAAGACTTGATAAAAGTATGATTAAATGCTTCCAATGTGGCGAATTGGGCCATATTGCTAATAATTTTCCAATAACCTCTGAACCTATGCAATGTGATTATGCTTATGAGAATCATGGAACATCATTATACTGCTTAGCAGAACAACAGACTGAGCCAAAGAAAGTATTATGTACAATCACTATAGAAGGCAAACAGGTAAAATTTCTGTTACATTCTTGTAGTCTGATGACTCTTGTAAAAACCAAATGGCTGAACCCCTCAAAGTGGCAGGGGAAAACTGTTGGGGTAACCTTCATGCACGAGGATACTCTGTATTATGTTGCCGCAGAAGTGAACATAGAAACACAGCATGGTTCCACTGTAGCCACTGCTGGCTTAGTTCATTATTTAATGTATGATGCAGTATTAGTGACATATTTCTCCCACTTTTGGAAGCTGTGGAGAGGCCAGTTTACAGATGTAAATAACCATGGCCCAGTCAAAAACATTACTGGAACAATAGCACAGGAGAAACAGAAATTGGGTCTGTAGTCCAATTTCAGAATATATCCCAAAAATGGCATCTGATGTCTTCATTGAACCTAGTGTTACAGAAGTACATAAACACAAGCAGCAGTGGGACAATGGAGATGTCCTCGTCTCCTCATTAAATGTCACAGTTTGCAAGAAGGGACTGTAGTTACAAAATTGGGTTACTCCCTAAAAGACTCCCTACTGTAAAAGTGTGTGAGGTACTTTGCAGTGGCATTCAGCTTCCAGTATAGCTGAAAGAGCATACCTCCAAAATTTCAAGTGCATGTACTAGGGACATGCCGCGCCGAACGTGACGAGGGGGTGGGGCCTTGGACAGAGCCTCTGACCGTGACCCCCAATTTTGTAATTTTAGGGGTGTGCCCAGTGCTCCCTGAGCGGCTGGACAGCTCCCCGGCTCCACTCCCTGCACTGATAGATGCCGTGCACATCCCGACCCACATCACTTAACATAGGGCCTTATTCAAAGATGGACGGGTCTGTGCATGCACACTGGCCACAGTGCACGACCTGTCAACATGCAATCACATCCTGGAAGGATGCGATTGCATATTGAACGACTGCCACGGGTGATGTGGGTGCGGCGCCATGGGGTTTAGTAAGCGCACACCGCTGCATTGTCCGTATCATTTTCAGGTTGGCTGTGCGACGTCACACGCAGCCACTCTGAGAAAAAAAATGGCGCTGAACTACCTACCATGCTACATGCTGGGTGGCCTTGCCCTGTGCTGGGGGGCCCCCAGCATGTGAGTATATGGGCGCATATCTTGCTTCAGAAGCAAAATCTGCATCCATCTCTGAGTAATCCCCATAGCCTGTGATCTTTCAATGATTGTTCTATTGGCCATCTCACACTATGTTGCCCAGGTATGTAGGCAATCATTAGAATTGGGAGTATCCACTTTTTTTTAAATCATTTTTTAATTGATGAAAATCGATAACAATCAATGTCATGCTTCAGGGGCTAAAACACACATTTTCTATGACGATTTTTGTTATATTATTTTTTAAAATGTTAGTAAATGTGTGCTATAGCCCTGGAAGCAAAACATCCATTTAGATAATTTTTCATCATTGTTTTGTAATCGATGAAAATCGACCTTTAGTATTTATCACTTGCACTCCAGTGAGTCACCTTGGTAACATCACCTATAAGCATCATGAAGTGGTAATTCCCACTCACTGACTCTATTTGTATCAGTCCACACATGTCTGCATACACTAGTTGCAATGGTGATCTTGCTCTGGACACTGACTTTGGAAACTGGTAAAATACTTTCTTGCCCTTCATGCAACTTACAAATTCTGGTCTTTCTGGGTTATTCACAGACATCCGTCACCATGCCATCTAGACTCTGGTCTCCTATACCACACTGCAGCTGCATAAATTACTTGGAATATGAAGTCGCCATTGGACAACACTCCTCAATGTCTAGGATATAAAGTTTTGGCATGGTGTTGCCATAGCAATTACAGTCCCTCTTTCATTGTACACAGCATTTTCTTGCTCTGCAAATTGGGCCTTGTATCACTTCTTGTCCAATCAGTTTGGTTCCCAGAACTGGGACATATAGTACATCTTCTATGTCTGTAACAGCTGTTATGTCCTCAGAGCCGGCCCTAACCAATGTGATGCCCTAGGCAAGGTTTTGGCTGGTGCCCCCTAGCACCACCACTAGTTCCGCCTCTGACCCTGCACCCCTTTCCCAGCACCATCACACCCCACCCATAGCAGTCCTTTTTTTTTTTCCTACCCCCTGTAATTTAAATAAGAACAATAAGTACATTCGGCGCACAGCCCAAAAAGGTATGTGTTTTGCTGGCACTTCAAATTATGCCTCACAGTAGTGCAACTTTATTCACAATTTATCATACGATAGTGTCCCTTATTCACATTACATCACACAGTAGTACCAATTTACCTTATATATGTTACTCCTCACAGTAGTGCCCCTCATTCACATAACTTCATACTGAATTGCTCCTTATTCACATTACACCACACCATATTGCTCTTTATTCACATTAGACCACACAGTAGTGCCATTTCTATACGTTAGACCACACACTAGAGCACCTTATACATATAATTCCACACATTGGTAATACATTTATACACATAATAGCACACAGTAATGCCCCTTACGCATATGACACACATTATTAATGTCCTTATAAACATAATGCACCTTACACATTATGCCAACCCTTATTAATGCCCTTATGCACATAATTTCCCTTACACATATGCCGCACTTTGTTAATGCCCTTATACACATAATGACACACATAATGTCCCTTACACATACTGTATGCTGCACATTATTAGTGCCCTTATACACATAATCACACACATAGTGCTCCTTACACATATGTTACACATTATTAATGCCCTTATACACATATAGTTAGTTCCTGGCGTGAGTCAACTGGCAGCTCTGCTAACATCGGGTGCCTATTTTCTATGAAAATGCATCTTATTTGCATTGCTATGTGGCTAGGATGCACAAGCAGCTTCTGCCGATTAAAATGATATGCTGCATGCCTGTATACTGTGTGCGACTGTGGCTGTATCTGCATATGAAATGCTACACACAGAATATAGGCATGCTGCATATCATTTTTATCAGCAGAAGTTGCTTGTGCCCCTAGGCATATCAGATGCCCTAGGCAATTGCCTAGTTTGCCCATGCCTAGGGCCAGCTCTGTATGTCATTAATCCTTAAGTTCACAGTAATTATCCCAACTTTCTTGACATTTAGAACTTTATCTCATATTCCATTGACCTTTACAGGATTGCATGAATTTAGTGACTTGAACCAACCTTCATTACAGCTAAAGTGCCAGTGGCTTCTGTGTCCATGTACTGTACCAGCAATTTTTGTGGTGACTGTTGGCTACATTCAGCTCTGACTCATACTTTCTGTCACACTTGCATGAAGAGGTACCACTTGGTTTACTTGCTCTATATTCTTATGTCCTTATGTGACACTTGAAGCACTTGTACTTGGGCTTTTTGGGTTTTATATCCTTTGACAGTAGAATAGAATTCTCAGCATTAGTCTCAACAGTAATGTACTCTTGAAACTGCAGTGCAATCTTTGTTGAAAGCTTGGCAGTGCAAGGCTCCAATGCTGCTACTAGAAAAGCATACTCCATTGCAACCTCCTACTTGGATGCTTACTGAAGTAAATTGCTGAGAGAAAGCATTCTGTCACAACTTGCCTTAGCCTAGTACTTACTTTTCAGTTTCAGAGGTGCTGGTTCCTGGGGCTCCATTGTGGGTGCTGCAGTGAGAGGTTTCTGCTGGCCATTGATCACTCTCCCCATCTGCTATGGCAGGCTTTCCCAACCACGGTCCTCAAGGCACACCAACAGTGCAGGTTTTAGTGATATCCAGGCTGCAGCACAGATGGTTAAATCAAAATAACTGAGCTACTAATTAAGTCACCTGTGCTGAAGCCTGGCTATCACTAAAACCTGCACTGTTGGTGTGCCTTGAGGACCGTGGTTGGGAAAGCCTGTGCTATGGGGACTGCAGGCAGCTCTCCTCTCTCCCCAAGCCACTGGCATATCTTATTCACCTGATACTAACCCCCAGATGCCAATGGTATATGAAATTCTCTTTTCCCTGCACAGCCTCATGTCCAGTGCTTAAAGTGGTCCTAGAGAGTTGGTGGAACTCACTCCCCCCCCTCCCCCGGCGCCCATGTTATAAAAGTAGGTGCGCGCCCCCAAAAAGTGATCTCAAAACAAAAGGGGTGTGGTCACACAATAGTAATAATGCCCACAGTAGTAGCACCCCGTAATACACAATGCCCACAGCAGAAGCTTTTACAATGACCACAGTAGTAGTGCTCCTTATGCAATGTCCACTGTTCTGGTAGTGCCCACAGTGGTAGTACCCCTTATATAGAGCCCATAGTAGTGGTGCCCCTTATGCAATGCCCCCAGTAGTAGTGCCCCTTATGTCCCAAGGAGTGATGCCCCTTATGAAGTGCCCCCTTTACAATGCCCTCATTAGTAGTGCCTCCATTAGTAATGCCCTTAATGGTAATGATGCCCCTGTGTAATATTGCCCCCAGTAGTAATGTTGCCTGTAGTAATGCCCCCAGTCATTTAGCCCCCTGTAGTTTAGCCCCAGTAGTTAGCCTCCAGTAGTTTAGCCCCCAGTAGTAATGCCCCTGCAGTTATGACCCCAGTAGTTTACCCCCCACTTTAGTTTAGCCTCCCAGTGGTAATGCCCCCAGTAGTTTAGCCCCTAGTAGTTTAGTCCTCATGTAGTTTGTCCCATGTAGTTTAGCCCCCAGTGGTTATGCCCCCTGTAGTTTAGCCCCTGCAGTTATGCCCCAGTAGTTTAGCCCCCCAGTAGTAATGACCCCAGTAGTTTAGCCCCATGTAATTAATGCCCCAGTGGTAATGCCCCCTGTAGTTTAGCCCCTGCAGTTATGTTCCCAGTAGTTTAGCCCCCTAAGTAGTAATGCCCCAGTAGTTTAGCCCCATGTAGTTTGCCCCCAAGTAGGAATGCCCCCAGTAGTTTAGCCCCTGTAATTATGC
Organism: Pseudophryne corroboree; assembly: GCF_028390025.1. Lineage (NCBI taxonomy): Eukaryota > Metazoa > Chordata > Amphibia > Anura > Myobatrachidae > Pseudophryne > Pseudophryne corroboree. The sequence goes on from NC_086450.1 coordinate 230,259,612, forward strand.
CCCCCTGTAGTTATGCCCCCAGTAGTAATGCGCCACTGTAGTTTGCCCCCTTGTAGTTAGCCCCCTGTAGCTTGCCCCAAGTAGTAATGCCCCCAGTAGTAATGCCCCCTTGTAGTTTAGCCCCGCTGTAGTAATGCCCCTGTAGTTTGCCCCCAGTAGTAATGCCCCTGTAGTTATGCCCCCAGTAATAATGTGCACCTGTAGTTATGCCCCCAGTAGTAATGCACCCCTGTAGTTATGCCCCCAGTAGTAATGCCCCTGTAGTTATGCCCCCAGTAGTAATGCACCCCTGTTGTTATGCCCCCAGTAGTAATGTACCCCTGTAGTTTGCCCCCAGTAGCTTGCCTCCAGTAGTTAGCCCCATGTAGCTTGCCCCAGTAGTAATGCCCTCTGTAGTTTGCCCCCTTGTAGTTTAGCCCCCTTGTAGTAATGCCCCTTGTAGTTTAGCCCCCTTGTAGTATTGCCCCTTGTAGTTTAGCCCCCCTGTAGTTTAACCCCCCTGTAGTTTAGTCCCCAAATAGTAATGCCCAGTGACGTGCGGTGAGGTCATTGGCTGGAGAGGCACTGAGAACATATATATAGTGTGGTCGAAGTGGAAATTTTGAAGTGGGTGTATGGAAAAGTGAAGGTTGCAATTATGCGCGTGCCTCCGGAAAAGGGGGTGTGGCCACTCAAATGGGGGCGTGTCCTTCAGTGTAGTAGGACCCCTTATACTATCTAGTACTGTTGCCCCTTTCACCTGATACCACACAGTATGAACCGAAACTCACATTACAGCACACATAATAACCCGAAATTCACATTACAGCACACGGTATGAGCCGAAATTCACACTACAGCACACGGTATGAGCCGAAATTCACACTACAGCACACGGTATGAGCAGAAATTCACACTACAGCACACGGTATGAGCCGAAATTCACATTACAGCACACGGTATGAGCCGAAATTCACATTACAGCACACGGTATGAGCCGAAATTCACACTACAGCACACCGTATGACCCGAAATTCATATTTTACCACACGGTATGAGCCGAAATTCACATTACAACACACCGTATGACCCGAAATTCACACTACAGCACACGGTATGAGCCGAAATTCACATTACAGCACACCGTATGACCTGAAATTCATATTTTACCACACGGTATGAGCCGAAATTCACATTACAACACACCGTATGACACGAAATTCACACTACAGCACACGGTATGAGCCGAAATTCACATTACAGCACACCGTATGACCTGAAATTCATATTTTACCACACGGTATGAGCCGAAATTCACATTACAACACACCGTATGACACGAAATTCACACTACAGCACACGGTATGAGCCGAAATTCACATTACAACACACCGTGACATACCACAAAGCTTATGGTATGTCGTCTGCAGCATCGATGGTGGTCACTAAACCTCAGAAGTGAGGGAACTGTCTTTATACCTATTCAGAACCCAGGGCAGTCCTAGTGTTCACCCCCCTCAGCTCCCCGCTCACCTTGTGGATTAGGTCAGGAGCACATCCAGAGCTGGGCCCAGACCAGGTGGTCTCAGCAGGAGGGGTGGGCCTGGAGCTGGAGGAGGCCTGATCCCTGTGCTCTCTCCACTGGATGATGACCCGGTGTGAAATGGACTGCCAATGCCTGGTGGGAGGAGCAGCTCCAGAGCAGGGGAAGCAGCCAGGCAGGATGGGGTGAGCCTCGCTGTATAGCCCCATGGATCCGGTGACGGAGGCAGGTGGGAAGCCGACGGTGTTGCTGTGCGGAGGCGTGCAGGCGGCAAGATAGTGGCCGCATCCCGGTCCATGTGGTCTCCCCGTTGCTTTGGCTCCGGCCGCTCCACCAGTGGAGCTCGGCTGCCTTTAGATGACGCTGCAGGAGGGGGGAACAGTGCCGGTTCCCTGGGGTGAAGGCAGTGGCGGGGGAAGTCAGCTCTGATTAGTGTGCGGGGCCGCCTATCATTTGTGGCCCCGCCCCCAATAGTACGTCACCAGGTCACGGAATTTGTCATGCACAACTTGTTGCCGGGTGACACATAAGGGGGGCGGTGCCACAGATGACAGGCGGCTCCATGCACCAGTCAGCCAGTCGAGGCACTTGTACAGGTGCCGCTTTCTGTGGATTTTTTAATGGTCTTTTACAGCCCTCTGCTTGATCCCGCCCCCTACCCGCCCCCTGCTTCCGGCCATATACAATGGCCAGCGTGAGGTGCCGCTGACATTAAGTTAAAAAGGTATTTATGATTGCCATAATATTAAGAAGATACTTATGACACAGAATATGTGTCATAAGTATCTTCTTTGTATTATTTTCATAATTAAAGATAGGGGAGGCACTGCCTCCCCTGCCTCCCCTGACTGCACGTCCCTGGTAATGCCCCCAGTAGCTTAGCCCCTGTAGTTATGCCCCCAGTAGTGTGCCCCAAGTAGTAATGCCCAAAGTAGTAATGCACCTCTGTAGTTTGACCCCAGTAGTTTACCCCTTGAAGCTTGCCCCCTATAGCTTGCACCCAGTAGACATGCCTTAAAAAAAAAAAAAACATACTTACCAAGCCCCGCTCCCGCGTCCGGCCGTTGTGATCGTCCTGGCGTCCGGCTCCCTGCACTATAAAATAGACGTCATGACGTCTCTCTCATAGCGCACACTAGAGCCGGGAGCCGGAAGCAGGAGCTCAGTAGTGAGCTCCTGCCGCCGGTCTTCCACTGTGCAACGAGAGCTAGGCGCCGCTGGTAACAGCATCACCCTGCGGCGCCGGCACACATCAGGTGAGGTGAGCTGGAGGAGGGCGGAACTGCATTCCGTCTCCAAGTGGGACTGACGGAATGCAGTTCCGCCCCATTCTGGCTCACTTTAACCCCTGCTCATGTCACCCAGTAATATATAGGATGAATAATTGGCCTTATACTGTCCTCTTGCATTGTTCTCATATTATTCCATTAATGATCTAAATGCTTTGTTGGAACGGGATTGTTTTGCATATTATTTTCTTGCACTGTTTTCATCAATTATGTAAAGAATGACCCAAACTCTACGCAGAAATTTTACTGCACACTGCATATCATTGTACTTTGGCTAACTATGCAAGGAATGACCTCAATGCCTTATCAGAATACCACTTTATGTATATTTTAGACCAATTAAGAGATAAGGATCAGTGCCTATGATTATTCTATATTGTGCATAATAGAAGGAGAGCCTGGCAGGGAGCCGGTATACTGTATAACAGGTTGCAGAGATCTGAAATTAATTAAACAGATCTCAATCATTATAACAGTGCCTGTTTATCATTATAAATACTTTTATATTTTCACTATTGCTATATCAAACTCTCTCTCTCTCTCTATATATATATATAGTCTCATTGATATATTTATTCACTTCTAAATTAGTTAATAAAGAATAGTAATTAAAACTAACTAAAACATTTGATTTTTACTCTTTATTATCTTAGGCTGACAAAAACGTAAACCTGTGTCATGCCTTATTAAAATCTATTTTAATTAGATGTTAATAAAGAATTACGTTTTAACATTCATACAATATACATCACAATAAAAGAGTGCGCCACCAAGGAAGCCTTCTTGGCAGGGATCCACTAGTGGTCTTGCTGAACTCTCTAACTTGAATACTGTAACTCGCTTTCAGGCGCACCTCCAACCAGATCCATTAATTCTAGGTCTTATGGAAAGATAAAAATATTTTTTTATCGGTTGGTTTTCATTATCAGATATCACTTTCAGTATACACTTGTGCATAGTCTTTTTGGTCAAGCACCTCTCTCATAGCTGACTCTGCATGACCCTAATGCCACTTTGTCTGATCCTGCTGACTACGCTTCAGAATGTCTTGCAGGAAAAGTGAAAATGAAAATGCACAATCTTGTATGATTTAATTGATGTCAGGGCAGGCCTTGGCCTAAGCCCCTCCCTTGTGGGAAAAAGGGAAAATCATCTGGTGCACAGTAGTGCTAATTGCCTGGATGACTTTCACAATGCTCGGACAATTGCCGAATGCAGGTTCTGCCATTCTGCAATCCCTGAATAGCAATACAAATTGATTAATCAAATCTCTCATTTCAGAAGAGAAAAAGGAGGTTCCTGAAAAGGCTCTGCCTGTATTGTGACGAGCCAGGGCACCTTCTAACCAAATGTCCCAAGCATTCAGGAAAAGTGAAAAGCCTTTTGTTCAAGGGGTAGTCAGATTAGATTCAGTTCTACACACCCTGGTAGAGAATGTCTTATAATAATTTTAAGTTGAAGTATCCTTACTGTTGAACAAGTCAGTAGAGCACAAAAAGTTAAAAAACTCAGAATTCCTACTGTGCTTCTGCAGTCTTCACTCTGTACAATTGGTGTAGATGGAAAACAGAATTCCTACTGTTACCACTCATTCCAGAGTTTGACCATGCAAGTTGGTGCTCTCCATACGGTGCTAATATCCTTCTTCATGCTCCTGATGGCTGAAAATCCAATTATTTGGGGGTCTTCCCTAGCAAAGCATACATGCTCCCAACCCTGATTGGAGTAAACCCTAAATCCTGTCTTCTAGACTTTGCTGCCATCAAAAGTGCTTTCCAGCAATTATTCTTCCATTGCACTAATCATTTCTCCATAGCACTAATAATTTCTCCATAGCACTGTCACTCAAGTCAGCTCCCTGTCACTTCTGTAACAATCTTGCAGTGATGTTTTCAGCAAAAAATCTGCTTGTCCACAAAGAATGGGATTGCCCATTGGTTTATTACCCCTCAAAAAATGCTTCCTTGATGATGAGTCTATCTTGTGTTGGTACCTGAGACTCAAGCAGCAACTGAGAATGTATGGGAGAACTTCAAATGAGGTTTCATTAGATAATCAAATACACATGCAGAAGCTGGTCTTTTCTTCATTAAAAAGAAGGCTAGGGATCCCAGACCCTGTATTGATTACCAGGGATTAAATGCCATTACAGTGAAAGACTGGTATCCCATGCCTTTATTCTCTGAGCTTTTTTTTTTTAATCACATTAAGAGGGCCAGAATTTTCTAAATTGGCTCTGTGTGGCTCCAACAACATGATAATAATTAGGTCTGTAGATGAGTGGAAGACAACATTTAAACACCCGTGAAGACATTATGAATACTTGGTCATGCCTTTAGGATTGAGCAATGCACCAGATGTCTTCCAAAAATGTATGAATAGCATATTCCAGGATCTTCTTCATAAATGCACTGTGGTCTACCTAGATGATATTCTGATGTTCTCTAGATATTTAACATCCCACCGTAAACATGTGAGTGTAGTTCTGACCCTTCTTTGGGCAAACCAATTGTACTACAAGTTGAAGAAATGCATCTTTGAGCAAGAGGAGATTGCATTTCTGGACTACTGTATATCATCTCTGGATCCAGTCTAGGGATTAATCCTGAGAAGCTCTTTGCCATTGCCAACTGGCCACATCCTCCAGGATTAAAAGCAAATCAGGGATTTCTGAGATTCAGTTCATCAGGAATTATTTTACCATAGTTGCTCCCATCGCAGTACTTTCCAGGAAATCACAAAATAGTGATTCACGCGTCTGAAACAGCTCTTTGTTTCAGCACCTATTCTGAGATCTTCAAACAGCTCACTGAATTGTTGGTCATTGTTTTTCGATAGTTTCAATGTGGTCATCACTTATTGCACTGGAAACAAAAAATAGGATTTTAATTACCTACCGGTAAATCCTTTTCTCGTAGTCCGTAGAGGATGCTGGGATCCATATTAGTACCATGGGGTATAGATGGGTCCCTTGGGAGCCATGGGCACTTTAAGAGTTTAATAGTGTGGGCTGGCTCCTCCCTCTATGCCGCTCCTATCAGACTCAGTCTAGAAACTGTGCCCGAGGAGACGGACATACTTCGAGAGAAGGAAATACACAGATAGTAGTGAGATTCACACCAGCTCACACATATCAAGGCAAACCAAGCTAACCAGCTCGAATAAGTCAGCAACAGCTGAACAACATTACTTAACAAAGTAACAATGCAGTACTTAACCAAGGAACAAGGTAGTACCAAACCAAGTAACAACTGCAGAAGAACGAAGCGCTGGGCGGGCGCCCAGTATCCTCTACGGACTACAAGAAAAGGATTTACCGGTAGGTAATTAAAATCCTATTTTCTCTTACGTCCTAGAGGATGCTGGGGTCCATATTAGTAGCATGGGAGGGAGAGCGCGGAGGCGCCTGCAGAACTGATTGACCAAACTGTAGGTCCTCAGAGCAGGGGCGGAACTGTGGGAGGCAGTGGAGTCGGCTGCCGCCGGGCTCCTCGCCACAAGGGGGCGCATCTCCTCCACTGTCTCCCGCAGCCTGAGAACTGCGCTGCTATTGCAGATGGAGGAGCTGTGTCAGTGACACGGAAGCTGCCTCCTGTAGAGAGAGATGGCACTGGCTGCAGCTAGGGGGAGCTCCAGAGCACAGCTCCTCCCGGGCCCTTAGTAAGCCAGCCGAGGGAAGCTCAGAACTCTCTGCTCCTCCATGCTCTGGATGATAGCCAAAGGTAGGCACTGTGTGGGGGTGGGGGAGAGGTGTATTTGGGGGGGAAGTACTGTGTTTTGTGTGTGCTTGTTTTTAAGTGAGGTGTGTGTGTTTTTAAGGAAAGTTGTACATTCAAGTAAAAGAGGCATGTGTGATGTGTGTGTGAGAGTGGCATGTGTGTGAGAGGCATGTATGTGTATGTAAGTGAGAGGCATATGTGTGTGTGTGTGTGTGTGTGTGTGTGTGTGTGTGTGAGGCATGTGTATGTAAGTGGGAGGCATGTGTATGTAAGTGAGAGGCATGTGTGTGTGTGTGTGTGTGTGTGTGTGTGTGTGAGAGGCATGTGTATGTAAGGGGCCCTACACACTAGGCGATGCGCCACCAAGGTGCCCGACGGCCGATACGGCCGACGAGCGACCCGGCGGCGGGGGGGCAGTGACGGGGGGAGTGAAGTTTCTTCACTCCCCCCGTCACTCGGCTCCGTAGACTTGCAGGCAAATATGGACGATCTCGTCCATATTGGCCTGCATGCACAGCCGACATGGCCCCAGCGATGAACGAGCGCGGGGCCGCACATCGTTCATCGCTGGGGACTCCACACTGCACGATATGAACGATATCTCGTTCATTAATGAACAAGATCGTTCATATCGTGCAGTGAAATCGCTATGTGTGTAGGGCCTATAAGTGAGAGGCATGTGTATGTAAGTGAGAGGCATGTGTATATGAGAGGCACTTGTGTGAGAGGTGTGTGTAAGTGAGAGGCACGTGTGTGAGAGGTGTGTGTAAGTGAGAGGCATGTGTATGTAAGTGAGAGGCGTGTGTGTTTAAGTGAGACGTGTGTGAGTGTTTAAGTGAATGAGGCGTTTGTGTTTTTTTTAATATATATCTAGTGTTCACGCTAGGTGTCTGCCCCTTTTTTAGACAGCTGAATCCCGCCCTGCCAGTTTTTGTGCGCCCTGCCGCCCCGCCGTTTGCTGCCTGCCGGACCCCTCCACGTCGGCCAGCCGTGCGCCGCCAGACCCGGTACGTACATGAGAGTCCCCCTGGGCTAAATTAACCTAGTATTTTGCAGCTGTAAACATTAATCTCAGTGCTCTCTACCTGGTGCAATGTATCTCAGTGCTCTCTACCTGGTGCAGTGTGCCTCAGTGCTCTCTACCTGGTGCAGTGTGCCTCAGTGCTCCCTACCTGGTGCAGTGTGCCTCAGTGCTCCCTACCTGGTGCAGTGTTCCTGAGTGCTCTCTACCTGGTGCAGTGTGCCTCAGTGCTCTCTACCTGGTGCAGTGTGCCTCAGTGCTCTCTACCTGGTGCAGTGTGCCTCAGTGCTCCCTACCTGGTGCAGTGTGCCTCAGTGCTCCCTACCTGGTGCAGTGTGCCTGAGTGCTCTCTACCTGGTGCAGTGTGCCTCAGTGCTCTCTACCTGGTGCAGTGTGCCTCAGTGCTCTCTACCTGGTGCAGTGTGCCTCAGTGCTCTCTACCTGGTGCAGTGTGCCTCAGTGCTCCCTACCTGGTGCAGTGTGCCTCAGTGCTCCCTACCTGGTGCAGTGTGCCTCAGTGCTCTCTACCTGGTGCAGTGTGCCTCAGTGCTCTCTACCTGGTGCAGTGTGCCTCAGTGCTCTCTACCTGGTGCAGTGTGCCTCAGTGCTCTTTACCTGGTGCAGTGTGCCTCAGTGCTCTTTACCTGGTGCAGTGTGCCTCAGTGCTCTCTGCCTGGTGCAGTGTGCCTCAGTGCTCTCTACCTGGTGCAGTGTGCCTCAGTGCTCTCTACCTGGTGCAGTGTGCCTCAGTGCTCTCTACCTGGTGCAGTGTGCCTCAGTGCTCTCTACCTGGTGCAGTGTGCCTCGGTGCTCTTTACCTGGTGCAGTGTGCCTCAGTGCTCTCTACCTGGTGCAGTGTGCCTCAGTGCTCTCTACCTGGTGCAGTGTGCCTCAGTGCTCTCTACCTGGTGCAATGTGTCTCAGTGCTCTCTACCTGGTGCAATGTATCTCAGTGCTCTCTACCTGGTGCATTGTGCCTCAGTGCTCTTTACCTGGTGCAATGTGTCTCAGTGCTCTCTACCTGGTGCAATGTGCCTCAGTGCTCCCTACCTGACGCAATGTGTATAATGTGCTCTATCTGACGCAATGTGTATAATGTGCTCTATCTGGCGCAATATGTATAACGTGCTCTACCTGGCGCAGTGTGTATAGGAGGTTCTAACTGGTGCAATGTGTATTAGGGGCACTACCTTCCCCACGAAACAACGCCCCTAGATTTTTGCTGCGCACCTTCGGTGCGCACTGTCCATGTTTTGGCCATAGGAATGGGAGCACCAAGCATTATAGTATGTACCTAAGTTTGCCCATCTAACTTAAAAATGTGCCCTCCCGAATGAAAAATGTGCCCTCCCCGTGATCAGCACCCTGCCCTAAAAAAAAATACCACAGTGAACACTAATTATATTGGCACACCGCTGCGCCAAAGCATCTCCATGGAGACCTGGCGGGTGAGGGAGCACTGTAGGTGTACTATAATGGTATGCTGGTGTCTGTTTTATTGTAATGACTGACTTGGAGTGCGTCCACTTTCTATGTGTATCTATATTACTATTGGGAAAGGTACCTGAGCACGCTGCTACTGTTCACCCTGGGTGCCGGATAGCTACATATGGTATGTGTGTGTATGTGTAGGGGGGCACCAAAATGTATCATGCCTCCGGGCGACTAGGACGAACTTACGCCACTGCCTCAGAGGCTAAAGTATCGAACTTGTAGAACTTAGCAAACGTGTTTGACCCTGACCAAGTTGCTGCTCGGCAAAGCTGTAAAGCCAAGACACCCAGGAAGAATCCACTTTGCGAGTAGAGTGGGCCTTAACGGATTTAGGACACGGTAATCCTGCCATAGAATAAGCACGCTGGAGAGTAAACCTGATCCAGTGAGAAATCGTCTACTTAGAAGCAGGCCACCCAACCTTGTTGGGATCATAAAGGACAAACCGAGCATCCGACTTTCTGTGAAGAGAAGTTCTCTTCACATAAATCTTCAAAGCCCTCACAACATCCAAAGACTTTGAAGTTATTAAGGAGTCAGTAGCCACTGGCACCACGATGGGTTGGTTGATATGAAAAGCCGACACAAACTTCGGAAGAGATTGCTGACGCGTCCTGAGCTCAGCTCTATCTTCATGAAAAATCAAGTAGGGGCTCTTGTAGGACAATGCCCCCAATTCCAACACACGTTTAGCAGATGCCAATGCCAACAGTGTGACAGTTTTCCAAGTAAGAAACTTGACCTCCACCTCCTGCAAAGGCTCAAACCAATCCGATTGCAGGAACTGCATTACCACATTAAGGTCCCATGGTGCCGTTGGAGGCATAAAGGGAGGTTGGATGTGCAGCACCCCTTTCAAGAAAGTCTGAACCTCAGGGAGGGCAGCCAGTTATTTCTGGAAGAAAATGGACAAGGCTGACATCTGCACTTTTAGGGGGCCCAGGCGCAGGCCCACATCCACCCCTGCTTGCAGGAAGAGGAGAAACTGACCAAGTTGAAAAACCACTGTAGGAAACTTCTTGGATTCGCACCAAGACACGTACTTTTTCCAAATCCAATGGTAATGTTTTGATATTACTCCCTTTCTGGCCTGTATCGGGGTAGGAATAACTTTGTTCGGAATGCCGTTTTGGGCTAAGATCTGGCATTTAACCTCCATGCCATCAAACGTAGCCACGGTAAGTCTTGATAAGCTAATGGCCCCTGTTGCAGAAGGTTCTCTCGAAGAGGAAGAGGCCTTGGAACTCCAGAAGATCCACGTACCAAGCCCTTCTTGGCCAGTATGGAGCAATGAGGATCGCCTGAACTCTTGTTCTCATTATTAGTTTGAGAATCCTTGGAATGAGTGGAAGTGGAGGGAACACACACACTGACTTGAACACCCACGGAGTAACCAGGTCATCCACCGCCACTGCCTGTGGATCCCTCAACCTGGAACAAAACCTCCAAAGCTTCTTGTTGAGGCATGAGGCCATCATGTCTATTTGAGGCATGCCCCAAAGACTTGTCACCTCTGCGAACACCTCTGGGCGGAGGCCCCACTCTCCCGGATGGAGATTGTGTCTGCTGAGGAAGTCCGCTTCCCAGTTGTCCACTCTCGGAATGAAGATTGCTGACAGCACCACTGAGTGTTTTTCTGCCCAGAGGATGATTCTTGTCACCTCTGACATTGCAGCTCTGCTCTTCGTTCCACCTTGTCGGTTTATGTAGGCCACTGTCGTCATATTGTCCGACTGAACTTGAATGGCCTGATCTTTTAGAAGATGTGCCACTTGTAGAAGACCATTGTACACAGTCCTTAGTTCCAGAATGTTTATCGGAAGGATGGATTCCAGACTTGACCACCTTCCTTGGAAGTTTTCCCCCTGGGTGACTGCTCCCCAACCTCTGAAACTTACATCTGTGGTTAGGAGGATCCAATTCTGAATACCGAACCTGCAGCCCTCTAGTAGGTGAGAAGTTTGCAGCCACCAGAGGAGTGATATTCTAGCTTTCGGTGACAGACGTATCCTCTGGTGCATGTGAAGATGAGATCCCGACCATTTGTCCAGGAGATCCAGTTGGAAAGACTGTGTATGGAATTTTCTGTACTGTAGAGCCTCGTAGGAGGCAACCATCTTCCCCAGAAGGCAAATGCACTGATGAACCGATACCCGGGCTGGCTTCAGGACATCCCTGACCATTGTTTGTATCACCAACGCTTTCTCCTCCTGCAGAAACACCCCCTGTACTTCCGTATCGAGGATCTACCCCAGGAAGGACAGTCTCCTTGTCGGCTCTAAATGCGACTTTGGAAGGTTCAAGATCCATCCGTGATCGTGGAGTAGTTGAGTCGTGAGAGCAATGCTCTGTAACAGCTTCTCCCTGGAAGACACTTTTATCAGTTGGTCATGCAGATAAGGAATTATGTTCACACTGTCGAAGTCAAAAATATTACATACACACTACATGTAAACTCCAAACAGAGTGGCCTCTGTTCGTGCGTTTTACGCATATACGGTAGCGCACGCATTCGCACAGAGAAGCCACAAAGACATATACAACATATTCATACAACACATAGACAAAACATGTTGAGCACCATTTTGTATTAAATTATATAATAGAGTGTAACATCAGATATATATGTATTATTGGAATGGAACAAGTTAATTATATCATGCTTAGTGTCAAAATGATCAGGAGAATGTGTGGAGTAATTTGATAGCTATGGGTAGATTGTAGCACATTGCAACGATTAGTTATGATTAAATGTATGAAATCTAAAGTCACTCTTATTAGAACAAAGAACTTCCTGAAGACAGCATGTGTACAGCAAAAACCAGTGCCTAACCCCTATAATTGCATCTTCAAACTGGACGATGCTTGCATATGAACTGACCAATAACACATCATGATTGAGAGATCTGGCCTCTGGACCAATGGAAGGAGACTGAAACCACAAGACTGTTAACTCCCACTGTTTGGATATAGGCAGTTTTCTAATATATGGTTAGTTAGTTAGTTAGTTAGTTGCTTACTGAGGGGGAGAGAGATGGAGAGGACTGTGCACTGAGCAGCAGGGTGAAGTATGCTGGCTGTAACTGATTCTTTTGTAACTGTATCTGCTTCTTATGTAACTATAATTCTGTAACCATATTTATTTATATTATAACTGAATGATATACTGTACATATGTTATATTGTATGCATACCCTTTTAATATCAAATATATATATCTCTGAGCGTTGGACCTCAGCTTACGTGTGTGACTGCTTGCTTTCTCTTAAGGGATATAGTGTTGCGATGTTCAGCGCACTTTTAACGTATATGGTTATAAGATGCGCCTTGCGTCCGCAGTATATATTAACGCTGGCATTGAAATGTTTATTTAGAAATAATCTGAAATTCACAACACCCTGCGTGTTAAGGAGTAGCATCATCTCTGCCATCACCTTGGTGAACACTCTTTGTGCCGTGGAGAGGCCAAACGGCAGTGCCTGGAATTGATAGTGACAGTCCAGCAGGGCAAATCTGAGATAAGCCAGGTGAGGCGGCCAGATCGGGATGTGAAGGTAAGCATCCTTGATATCCAGGGATACCAGGAATCCCCCTTCCTCCAGACCTGAGATCACTGCTCTCAGAGACTCCATCTTGAATTTGAATTCCCTCAAGTACAGGTTCAGTGACTTTAGGTTTAATACTGGTCTTACCGAACCATCCGATTTCGGTACCACAAACAGGTTTGAGTAATAACCCGTGTGGTGTAGGTGAGGTGGAACCAGAACAATGACTTTGGACCTTAGCAACTTTTGAATGGCTTCCTGTAGGATAGAATTTTCTGTCAGCAAAGCTGGCAAGCCCGATTTGAAGAATCTGTGAGGCGGGAGTTCTTGAAACTCCAGTCTGTACCCCGGGGTAACAATTTCCATTACCCAAGGATCCAGGCAAGAGGATGCCCAGACATGACTGAAATTTCTTAGTCTTGCTCCCACCTGCCCGATCTCCAGGCTGGGGGATCCACTATTATGCCGAGGATTTTGAGGAAGCAGAAACAGGTTTCTGTTCCTGGGAACCTGCGGGTGTAGTTATAAGGGATTTCCCCGGCCACCTCTAAAGAAAGTGGATGAGGATTTGGACTTTTTTGCTTTAGCGGTCCAAAGGACTGCATCGCAGACATAGAATATGATTTCTTAGTCTGTGGTGCAGCAGAGGGAAGAAAGGTTGACTTACCAGCAGTTGTCGTGGAGATCCACGCATCTAACGCTTCCCCAAACAGAGCCTGACCTGTGAATGGTAGGTTCTCCAGACTCTTCTCAGATTCCACCTCCGTAGACCATTGGCGTAGCCAGAGTCCCCTGCGTGCCGAGACAGCCATGGAAAACGTCCGTGCATTCAGATGACCAAGGTCCTTCATGGCCTCCACCATGAAACCTGCAGAATCCTGTATGTGACGTAAAAACATTTCAATGTCACTTTTATCCATGGTATCTAAATCCTCTAGTAATGTGCCTGACCACTTTACTATGTCTTTAGAAATCCATGCACAAGCGATAGTGGGCCTTAGCAGCACGCCTGAATTAGTGTATATGAATTTGAGCGTAGTCTCAATCTTGCGGTCTGCCGGCTCTTTCAAAGCGGTAGACCTGGGGACAGGTAAAACTACCTTTTTTAGACAATCTAGCTACAGAAGCGTCTACTATAGGGGGGTTTTCCCACTTTTTCCTATCCTCTTCAGGGAAAGGAAAAGCAATAAGAACCCTTTTTGGGATCTTGATTTTTTTCTCCGGGTTTTCCCAGGATTTTTCAAACAGTGCGTTTAATTCTTTAGACGTATGGAAGGTAAGGGAGGCTTTCTTATTGTCTGTAAAGTAAGCCTCCTCGACCTGCTCAGGTACTTTGTCAGCAATGTGTAAAACGTCCCTAATGGACTCAATCATGAGCTGCACCCCCTTAGCAAGGGATGTCTCACCCCCCAGTATATCCCCATCACCGTCTCCCATATCAGAGTCGGTATCAGTGTCGACTTACATTATCTGGGCAAGAGCACATTTTTGTGGGCATATACCAGGGGATCTTAAAGAGGCATTGGGAACAGAACACGACAAAACCTCTGTAGATTTCCTCAAAACCTGTGTTTCAGTCTCATTCTGAGTTATCCTACATGAAATCTGGGATATCATTCCCTTAATTGAAGCCACCCACAATGGTTCGGATTCAGCAGGTTGAGACATTATATTACGTTCCTGAGTACATGGAATGGATCCCTCTGGAGAAGATACACACTCTGCAGCACAAGATACAGAGTCGCTGGATATGGCAATGTAAGATATATGTACACACACACACAGAGGAAAATGTCAGACACAGTTTCCCCCAAGTACCTTCAGAGAGACACAGAGTCAGGGAGCCAGCACACACAGCGTCCCAGTAGGAAGTTATAGAATAAAAGCCTGGCACTGACTGAGTAAGGTTAATAGACTACACAGTTGTTATGTGATTAAAAACACTCCCTCCCCCCCTCCCTTTCTATAACCCTCTGGTACCGCACAGGATAGCTGGAGTTATGTGGAGGGTCAGCGCTCCCTGTCAGCGTCTCTGTCCGTGGAACTGCAGGGAAAAAATGGCGCTTGTGAGTGCTGGATCCGCTCTGAGAAGCTCCGCCCCCTTGTAATGGCACGTCTTTCCGCACTTTAGAAGATTATACTGGCCTGAGGTAATACATTGCTGGCAGTAGACAGAGTCCCTGATAGCTCGAGTGACCAGTTTGTAGGGTATTGCGCTGGCCCAGGGAGCTCCTCACAGCATCGCACAGTGTGCCTCTGAGCCCTCTGGAGCTCAGCGTGAGCGCTGCGCTCCCACCCTGATGCCGCCATTTTCACTGGCTCCCCACTTGTCGGGTCCCCGGTGTTCTACTCACCACTTGACTTCTTCTGGCTCTGTTAGAAGGGGGCAGCAGTGCTGCGGGAGTGAGCGGTCACCTCGGGGGCTTGCGATCATCACCCTCAGGAGCTCAGTGTCCTGTCAGCGGAGATAGTGGCCATTAATTTCTAGGGTTGGACACTTCTCCCCCCCTAAGTCCCACAAAGCAGGGAGGCTGTTGCTAGCAGCCTCCCTGTGCCTAAACTCTTTAAAAAACAACAAAACTGAAAGAACTCCTAGGAGCTCCCCTAGCTGTGACCGGCTCCACCGGGCACATTTTCTAAACTGAGTCTGGTAGGAGGGGCATAGAGGGAGGAGCCAGCCCACACTATTAAACTCTTAAAGTGCCCATGGCTCCCAAGGGACCCGTCTATACCCCATGGTACTAATATGGACCACAGCATCCTCTAGGATGTAAGAGAAATATCAAGGCTTGATGCATTGTCTCATACATTCTGTACCACGAAAGAGGAATTTCCTTGCAAGGATAAATTTATTACAAGTCCAGCTTGTTTTCTTTAATTGAGTAGCAAGGTGAAAATACCTCCTGGAAAATTATTTGTGTCATCAAAACTACAGCTGAAGTTACTCCAGTGGGCACATGCATTCCACTTCACCAGTCATTTGAGGGTGAAAAATGCTCTAGACGTGGTTCTCAGGAATTACTGGTGGAGGTCAAGATGTAATGGATTTTGTGACACCCTGTTTTACTGTGCTCAGCACATTTGCATTCACAACCGACTCCAGATGATCCCTGGACCCGTATCTCCATAGAATTTATTACATAACTTCCTCCGTGTCAAAGATTCAATATAATCTGGGTGGTGGTGGATAGGTTCTCCAAAGCAGCCCATATTCATCAAATAAATATTTAGGCTACAAGGATTCCCTAAAATCATCTTTCCTGAATACACTTTAACTCCAAATTCTGGAGAGTATTTTTTAAGTATTTTAATGTTAAATTGAGTTTTTCTTCAGCCTACCATGATCAAAGTAATGGACAAACTGGAATCTGGAAACATTTATTACAGTTTGTGCCATCCAGGATGATTGTCTATGGCCATGGGCTGATTTTACCCATAATAACCTTTATTGTGAAACCTCAGGTCATACTCCTTGATACACCCATCCTGTCCTATTTGTATTGCCCTCCCGTAAATCAGTACCACTCCCGGCAGTCTGTGACACTGTCAAACACTTTGTCAAAATTTGGGATGAGGTAAAAAAAAAATCAGTGTAAAACTTCTTTGCGCTACAAATTCTTATTCAATAAGAAAAGAAGAAAGGTTCCCTTGTTAAAGCCGGGAGTCGGGCTGTCAACAAGATACTTACACCTGAAAGTCCCTACCATGAAGTTTGACCCTAAGTTCATTGGGCTATTTCAAATCTTACAGGTTGTTAATCCGTTGGCATTCTGCCTACTCTAAAGATCCCAATGTAATTCATTATTTACATCCTAAAAAATCTGGTCCAACTTCACCAGGATCAATATCAGGAGGAATACCAGGTGAAACAGATTCTGGATTCTAGAATTTTTTGTGGGTTCATTTAGTCATTAATTGATTGCAAGGATTTCACCTCTCTGAAGATAAATGTTGTGTAAAATCCTCAGATGTCCATGCTCCCCAGCTTTCTTTCCAAGTTCCACAAGTTCTCCCTATGTTTTGTGGGGTGTTCAGTGCCAACCACTAGGGGGTTATTGTCAGAGCGTGCTGGAACTCACTACTTACTTTCTGGATCTGGCGGCGCTAGTCTGCCAAGGGCTCCTCTCCCCTGGCTGCTGGCACTGACATCTCCTCCTGCCATGGCTGCTCTGGCTACGAGGCAATTGCGGCTCCCATTGGGGCATGCACGCCACTCTATTCTAAATTTAAAGGAACAGGTGTGCCAATAACATGACATCACATTGGTGCTTATTTTGAACACCTCCCTATATAAGGAAGTCTCTGGAAACTATGGTATTAATCTTCATGCCTAAACTCCAGCATCAGTTTCTGTTAGAGCTCCCAGTGGATTCCCAGAGTTTTGATCCAGTCAATTCTTCTTGCCTGATTCCTTGGTACTGCTTCCAGTGATCTCTTGGTTCTGTTCTGACTGGCTATTCTTCTGCCCATTACTGCAGTGCCTCCCTGTTTCTGACCAGTTCCTGTTGTCTATCCTCCACTATGCCTCACAGTGACCAGTCACACTACCTGCCTACAGCTCCTCCAGTTTCCACCAGCCCTGTGCATAGAAACCTAGTCAAAGGGTCGTGACCTATGTATCAGGCGAAGCAAAGCCCAAATCCCTTTTCTTGTGAAAACCACCAAAACATTAGACTCCGCATCTCTGCTCAGGGTATTGGCAAATCCTACAAATATGGTCAGCATCCATGCCATTCCTAAGACAGTTGTGATACTATCTGTATATTAAAAAAACAGAAATGGTGGGTGCAGGTGTAAGTGTAAAAACAGGATTTTAATACCTACCAGTAAATCCTTTTCTCCTAGTCCGTAGAGGATGCTGGGGTCCACTTCAGTACCATGGGGTATAGACGGTTCCGCAGGAGCCATGGGCACGTTAAGACTTTTTCAGAGTGTGAACTGGCTCCTCCCTCTATGCCCCTCCTCCAGACCTCAGTATAGGAACTGTGCCCAGGGAGACGGGCATTTAGAGGAAAGGATTTACTTTTACGTTAACGGTGAGATTCATACCAGCTCACACTTCAACCATGCCGCATAACATGGCATTCAACATCACACATGCCAACGGGCATGAACTATTGCAGCAACATGCTGAAATTAATTTTAACACAACGCTTGTGTAACTACAACGAAATAACAACTGCAGGTGAAGTACGCACTGGGTTGGGTGCCCAGCATCCTCTACGGACTAGGAGAAAAGGATTTACCGGTAGGTATTAAAATCCTGTTTTCTCATACGTCCTAGAGGATGCTGGGGTCCACTTCAGTACCATGGGGTTATACCAAAGCTCCAGTACGGGCGGGAGAGTGCGGATGACCCTGCAGCACCGATTGACAAAACTTTAGGTTCTCATCAGCCAAGGTGTCAAACTTGTAAAACTTAGCAAACGTGTTTGTCCCTGACCAAGTAGCTGCTCGGCAAAGTTGTAAAGCCGAGACCCCCCGGGCAGCCGCCCAGGATGAGCCCACCTTTCTAGTAGAATGGGCTTTTACCGAAGTCGGTATCGGCAATCCTGCCGTGGAATGAGCGTGCTGAATCATACCTCTGATCCAGCGCGCAATAGTCTGCTTAGAAGCAGGACACCCAATCTTGTTGGGAGCATACAGGACAAACAGAGCCTCTGTTTTCCGTATCCGAGCTGTTCTTGCGACATAAATTTTCAAAGCTCTGACCACATCCAGAGACTTTGACGCAGCGAAGGTGTCAGTAGCCACTGGCACCACAATAGGTTGGTTTATATGGAAAGACGAAACCACCTTAGGCAGAAATTGCTGTCGAGTTCTTAACTCAGCCCTATCTTCATGGAAGATCAAGTAAGGGCTCTTGCAAGACAAGGCCCCTAACTCAGACACCCTTCTTGCAGATGCCAAAGCCAACAGCATGACCACTTTCCAAGTGAGAAACTTCAATTTTATCTCCAGGAAAGGTTCAAACCAATCCGATTGAAGGAACTGCAACACTACTGTAAGATCCCATGGTGCCACAGGAGGCACAAATGGAGGTTGGATGTGCAGAACCCCCTTCACGAAGGTCTGAACTTCTGGAAGGGAGGCCAATTGTTTCTGAAAGAAAATGGACAATGCCGAAATCTGGACCTTGATTGACCCCAATCATAGGCCCGCATCCACACCCGCCTGGAGAAAATGGAGAAAATGCCCTAACTGAAACTCTTCCATTGGAGCCTTCTTGGATTCACACCAAGACACATATTTTCTCCAAATACGGTGGTAATGTTTAGATGTTACTCCTTTACTGGCCTGAATCAGAGTGGGAATGACTTCTTTGGGAATACTCTTTCGGGCTAGGATCCGGCACTCAACAGCCATGCCGTCAAACGTAGCCGCGGTATGTCTTGATATACACACGGCCCCTGCTGGAGCAGGTCCTCTCGAAGAGGAAGAGGCCGAGGATCTTTTATGAGCAACTCCTGAAGATCTGGATACCAAGCCCTCCTTGGCCAGTCCGGGACAACGAGGATCACTCGAACCCTTGTTCTTCTTATGATCTTGAGAACTTTTGGTATTAGTGGAAGTGGAGGGAAGACATACACCGACCGAAACACCCACTGGGTCACTAGTCCATCCACTGCTATTGCTTGAGGGTCTCTTGACCTGGAACAATATCTCTGAAGCTTCTTGTTGAGACAAGATGCCATCATGTCTACTTGAGGAACTTCCCAAAGACATGTCACCTCTGCGAAGACTTCATGGTGGAGGTCCCATTCTCCTGGATGGAGATCGTGTCTGCTGAGGAAGTCCGCTTCCCAGTTATCCACTCCCGGAATGAAAATTGCCGACAGAGCTCTTGCATGTCTTTCTGCCCAGAGGAGGATCTTTGTCACCTCTGCCATCGCCGCTCTGCTTTTCGTTCCGCCCTGACGGTTTATATATGTGACTGCTGTTGCATTGTCTGACTGAATCTGTACGGGTCGATCTTGAAGAAGATGTACCGCTTGTAGAAGGCCATTGTAAATGGCTCTCAACTCCAGAACGTTTATGTGAAGACAAGCTTCTTGACTTGACCATCTTCCTTGGAAGCTTTCCCCCTGTGTGACTGATCCCCAGCCTCGGAGACTTGTATCTGTGGTTACTAGGACCCAGTCCTGAATCCCGAACCTGCGTCCCTCTAGTAGGTGAGAACTGTGCAGCCACCACAAGAGCGAAATTCTGGATTTGGATGACAGGATTATCCTCTGGTGCATGTGTAGGTGGGATCCGGACCACTTGTCCAACAGGTCCCACTGGAATACTCTGGCATGGAATCGGCCAAACTGTATGGCCTCGTAGGCCGCTACCATCTTTCCCAACAACCGAATGCATTGATGAATCGACACTCTTGTTTCAGAATTTGTTTGACCATTCTGTGGATTTCCAGAGCCTTTTCTACTGGAATAAATACCCTCTGTACTTCTGTGTCCAGTATCATCCCCAGAAAAGACAATCTTGTCGTCGGTTCCAACTGTGACTTTGGAAAATTTATGATCCAACCGTGTTGTTGAAGTACTGTCAGGGAGAGTGCAATGTTCTGCACCAACCTTTCCCTGGACCTCGCTTTTATCAGGAGATCGTCCAGGTAAGGAATTATATTTACTCCTTTCTGCCGAAGGAGGACCATCATCTCCGCCATCACCTTGGTGAACACCCTCAGTGCCGTGGAGAGTCCAAATGCCAACGTCTGAAATTAGTAATGACAACCCTGTATCGCAAATCTCAGATAAGCTTGATGTGGAGGATAAATGGGAACATGTAAGTAGACATCTTTTATGTCCACTGACACCATGAAGTCCCCTTCCTCCAGACTGGAAATCACTGCCCTCAGAGATTCCATCTTGAACTTGAACCTTTTCAGGTAGAGATTCAGATTTTTCAGGTTTAGAATCGGTCTGACCGAGCCGTCCGGCTTCGGAACTATGAATAGGCTTGAATAAAACCCTTGTCCTTGTTGTAACAAGGGAACCAGGACAATAACTTGATACTTACACAATTTTTGTATTGCTGCCGCTATCACTTCCCTGTCTGGGAGAGAAGCTGGTAAGGCCGATTTGAAAAATCGGTATGGGGGAATGTCTTGAAACTCCAGTTTGTATCCGTGGGAAACTATTTGTAAGACCCACGGGTCCAGACCAGATTGAACCCAGACCTGACTGAAGAGTTTTAGACGTGCCCCCACCTGAGCGGACTCCCGCAAGGGAGTCCCAGCATCATGCTGCAGATTTGGCAGAAGCAGAAGTTGATTTCTGCTCCTATGATCCTGTAGACGCTGCAGACTTTTTTCCTTTTCCCCTTCCTTAACCCGCAAAGAAAGGGGAACCTTTACCCTTTTTGTATTTATTGGGCCGAAAGGACTGCATTTGAGAGTGATGTGTCTTTTTCACCGGCGTAGGAGCATGAGGCAAGAATGTCGACTTACCTGTGGTATCCGCAGAAACTAAGGCATCCAGCCCATCTCCAAACAAGGCCTCACCCGTATACGGGAGAGCCTCCATATTCCTTTTGAAATCTGCGTCAGCATTCCATTGGCGAATCCACAACACCCTCCATGCTGAGACTGCTATGGTTGCGGATCTTGATCCCAAGAGACCAATATCTTTCATGGCCTCTAGCATGTATGCAGCAGCGTCTTTGATATGACCTAACGTTAGGAGTATCTCGTCTATCTATTGTGTTAATGTCTGATGACAAGTTTTCTGACCTCTTTTCAATAGCACTACTCACCCATGCACAGGCAATGGTAGGCCTGAGTAGTGTCTCATTGGCCACATAAATAGATTTCAATGTATTCTCCAACTTGCGGTCTGCCGGCTCTTTCAGTGAAGCCGTACCAGGCGCAGGGAGAATCACCTTTTTTGTTAACCGTGACAGGGCACTGTCTAAAACGGGGGGTGACTCCCATCTTTTCCTGTCCTCTGCAGGAAAAGGGTAAGCTACCTGAATTCTTTTGGGAATCTGAAATTTATTTTCAGGATTTGTCCAGACTCCCTCAAAAAGACTGTTCAGCTCATGAGATGGAGGAAAAGTTACATTAATTTTCTTATCTTTACAAAAGTAAGCCTTCTCCTGTGGTAAAGGAGGGGCCTCCGTAACTTCTAACACCTCCTTTATAGCAACAATCATATATTGAATGTTTTTTGCTAACTTTGGATCTATTCCCCTGGAATCACTAGTGTCGACACAGGAATCAGAGTCCGTGTCGGTATTAGTCTGTACAACTTGTGTAAATGACCTTTTATGTGACCCAGTGGGGTCCCCTGTGGATGAAAAGGCAGAACTATTAAAAATCACATCTTCAACAGATTTTCTCCAGTTTTCTGCATGAGACTCAGACTTATCCAATCTCTTACTGATATGATTAACACTATCAAATAATTCTTTCACCCATTCAGGCTTGTGGTGTGCCGGCAGCGCCACCACATTAAAACTCGGTGTCCCTAAAATGGCTCCCTCAGGGGAAGAGCTCCCTGCCTCAGACATGTCACACACGTGCACAATCACACCACCAACACTCCGGGGCTTAATGAGGACAGACCCACAGTAAAGTCTGTCAGAAGGACACAGAAAGGAATAGCCAGTTCACAACTCAGCGCCAAAAGAAAAAATCCCTGTGTCGCGTACTTTGTACATAGAGACAAAATCCCTGTGTTGCGTACTTTGTACACAGAGATCTTCAAGCGCTTTCTATTACGAATAATAGGTTTTAGCACCGACTATTACACTCCCCCCCCTTTTTTTTTGCACCCTGATACTTGATTCAGAAGTGGAGAGGAGGATCAGCGTTTCTTGCCCTGCAGCTGCTGGGAGAAAATGGCGCTGAGCAGTGTGCTGGCTGCCTGAGGAAGAAGCCCCGCCCCCTGTAATGGCGTGTTTTTCCTCAGCTTTAGAATAGATATTTATACTGGCGGGGGTGTAGGACAGTGTAAATACAAAGTATGCTACCTTTTGCCAGTGAGAGTAGGTTTCATGCTGCCCAGGGCGCCTCCCGCGCACTGCACCCTGCTGTGCACTGTGTTATGGATAGCACGTTCGCGCAGCATTCCCGCTCGCTGCGCAGTACCTTGAGCCGTCACGATGAACGGAGATCCCTCTCTGCAGATCTCCGGTAATAATACTCACGCATCTTCTGACTTCTGGCTCTGTTAGGGGGGTTACGGCGTGCTGTGGGAGTGAGCGCGTAGCCGCAGCTAGTGTTCAGTACCCTTCAGGAGCTAATGGTGTCCTGTCAGCAAGAAGCAGAACCATGAAACTCTTTAGGAAGTTGGTTCCTACTTCTTCCCCCTAAGTCCCACGAAGCAGGGAGACTGTTGCCAGCAGTCTCCCTGAAAATCAAAAAACCTAACATAAAGTTTTCAGTGAAACTTAGTAGAGCTCCATTGGAGTGCGACCAGTCTGCCTGGGCACATTTTCTAAACTGAGGTCTGGAGGAGGGGCATAGAGGGAGGAGCCAGTTCACACTCTGAAAAAGTCTTAAAGTGCCCATGGCTCCTGCGGAACCGTCTATACCCCATGGTACTGAAGTGGACCCCAGCATCCTCTAGGACGTATGAGAAATATTCATATATTTAGTGAAAGATAAAAGCTCACATACATATCAATAAAAGGTAATCAGCTCAGCGATTTTGTAGTAGAGCTGCCTCTGCTCAGGTTACCAGATGCCGCTGGACAAATCTCCTGCACACACAGACCAACTGGCTGACGTCACCGCGTCTAGTATCTCGTTAAGCCATACCCAGCGCGTTTCGTCATCGACTTCATCAGGGGGTGTGGCCCTCTCACACATTGCCATAAATTTATACTAGAGTTCTTAAGTAGCATATCGTCTCCTAGGAAATGTGTCCTCTGACTACACCAGAATTGCAACGTAATAGGCACATATTATAAACCGCATTTCATATATAAATATATCAAAATACAATATAAAAAATGCCTGATCTCAAAATACAATTCACATAATGGGGGTCATTCCGAGTTGTTCGCTCGGTAAAAATCTTCGCATCGCAGCGATTTTCCGCTTAATGCGCATGCGCAATGTCTGCACTGCGACTGCGCCAAGTAAATTTGCTATGCACTTAGGAATTTTACTCACGGCATTTTCATCGTTCTGGCGATCGTAATGTGATTGACAGGAAATAGGTGTTACTGGGCGGAAACAGGCCGTTTTATGGGCGTGTGGGAAAAAACGCTACCGTTTCCGGAAAAAACGCAGGAGTGGCAGGAGAAACGGGGGAGTGTCTGGGCGAACGCTGGGTGTGTTTGTGACGTCAAACCAGGAACGACAAGTCTGAAGCAACTCAGAAACTGCTACGAGGTGTGTAATCGCAATATTGCGAATACATCGTTCGCAATTTTAAAATGCTAAGATTCACTCCCAGTAGGCGGCGGCTTAGCATGAGCAAATCTGCTAAAATTCACTTGCGAGCGAACAACTCGGAATGACCCCCAATGATGTTACATTTGGGAAATGCAGAGAGACAGCAGACAGTCCCGACCATGACAATTTCCCTTAGTACCATTTAGAATAAAGTCAATATATCCTTCTGTATACTACATATTAAATAGCATGTAATCCATCATATTAAGAAATTCATTTAATCATGGGGTTGCTGTTATATCAGTGCGTCCCCACTTACACCACATTACCAGATAAAAATCTTAAAGCAACATACCCACATTTTAATTTACATATAGAAACATTTTTCTTATAAAAAATGGACTGAAAATGTAATCTTTTACACAAATATATACATCACAAACATAAAACATATATAATAAAAGCATAGACACTACCCATGTCCAAATGAAATCTATATACAGGTTGAGTATCCCTTATCCAAAATGCTTGGGACCAGAAGTATTTTGGATATCGGATTTTTCCGTATTTTGGAATAATTGCATACCATAATGAGATATCATGGTGATGGGACCCAAGTCTAAGCACAGAATGCATTTATGTTTCATATACACCTTATACACACAGCCTGAAGGTAATTTTAGCCAATATTTTTTATAACTTTGTGCATTAAACAAAGTGTGTCTACATTCACACAATTCATTTATGTTTCATATACACCTTATACACACAGTCTGAAGGTCATTTAATACAATATTTTTAATAACTGTGTGTATTAAACAAAGTTTGTGTACATTGAGCCATCAAAAAACAAAAGTTTCACTATCTCACTCTCGCTCAAAAAAGTCCGTGTTTCGGAATATTCCGTATTTCGGATATTTGGATATGGGATACTCAACCTGTATTATTACATTTTTCTCATAATAAATTCTTATATCCCACACTGAAAGACTTTACAAACTGCATCTCATTAGCCCCTATGACAACTGCCTGCAGTGGCCCAGAGGAGCCAAATGACCCAACAACAGTGTACCACCAAGCAAATGCCCGGTGCACCAACTTTAATGTAGAAAGGGTGTAATGATGTTGTGTTCATTTAGTCCATAAAGCTAGACGCAGTGACGTCAGCCAGTTGGTCTGTGTGTGTGGGAGATTCGTCCAGCAGCACCTGGCAACCTGAGCTGTTGCGGCTCGTCGGTATATGCTATCCAGAGGCTGTACTACAAAAACACTGAGCTGATTACCTTTTATTGAGATATATGTCAGATTTTATCTTTCAGTAAATATATGAATATTTTATACTCATACTTGCGCCTTCCATTTCTGTTCTTTTCACATGTGCTTGACGAGCTGCTGGTTTGGCTCTAATTAGTGGTGCAAGTAGAAAAAAATGATTAGTGGTACTGTGCCAAAATATGGGTGTGGCCACATGCCACACTGGATGTGGTCAATGAAAACGGGGGCGTGATACACATACAGGGGGCCAGATACGCATATAACCTCAACAGTGCAGTGCCAGATACACATATGCCCGCAATAGTGCCAGATACACATATGCCCCCAGTAGTGCAGTGCCAGATACACATATGCCCCCACAGTGCCAGATACACATGTGCTGCTCACCGCTGCTTGCTGACTGCTGCTCATCCAGTGTGTCTCTGCGGGGAGGAGAGCTCAGTGTGCGCCTCTCCTGCCCCTCTGTCTAGTCTCTGGCAGCAGCGTGTATCTTAAATCAGACGCCAGTTCTTGAGCCAATCAAAACTCTTGGTACAGCAGCCAATCAGAAGTTGCCGCTGCCAGTCCGCGAGCTCTGATTTGCTAACAAACCGGCACCTGTGATTGAGATACACGCCACCGCCATAGACCAGACTGAGCACTGAGGGGCAGGAGAGGCGCACGCTGCACTCTCCTCCCCTCACACACAGCAGCGGCTGCAAGCCAAGTGGTCGGGTTGGCGTACTGCATACTGGCTGTCAATTTCTTACCGATACGCAGTACTGCCCCGTACCACCATACTTGCAGCACTGGCTCTAAGAGAAGGAAGCTGCATGCTACATCTGATTGAGACTGATTTGGACTATTAACCCTTCAAGAAACCGTGAGACTAACCGATGTGAATGCGCAGCTTTACTAATCACTATCTATATATTATTTCATGTTCTTTTCATGGCATACAGAGTGCACCTTAAATTGAGTCTTCTTATTAAGGCGGTTATTTGTCAAAGTTCGGAAAGAGAGATACAGATAGAGCCAGTCTTATCTTGGCTTCCTTGCTGCGCCTAGGGAGGCTTATTAGCATTAGCCCTTCATCTATTGTTCTCAGCTGCAATACAATACAGAGAGAACAATGCATCAGGGGATTAAGTCATTACAGCAGGGGATTAAGTCTGACTGCCCTGGCTCATTTAATCCGATTAAAGGCCAAGATAAAGATGGCTCCATCTGTAAAATTGTGAGAGATAAAGTACCTGCCAATCAACTTCTGCATGCTCTCACAATTTTATCTCGACAAGCTTTGATAAATACCCCTCTAAAGGGGGGTACACACGGAGAGATCCGTGCTTAAAATCTAAGCAATCTTGCTAGATTGCTTAGATTTTAAGCGCGGATCTGCCGTGTGTATGCCCTCCAGCGATAGCGATGCGCGGCCCCGCGCATCGCTATCGCCGATGCTAGATTGAGCTGCATGCAGGCTCAATCTAGCGGGTCGCTCACTTCACCGTTGTGTGAAGTGAGCGGCCCCCCGTCGGCTTTCCCCCTCGCTCAGCACATCGCGCTGTGCTGAGCGGGGTGAGAGATGTGTGCTGAGCGGTCTGTGTTAAGATCGCTCAGCACACATCTCTCCCGTGAGTACCCCCCTTAAGCCTTTGTTTTCATAAGATGTGTGCCGTTACCTTCCCGTGAATAATAGCATACACGTGCAGCTCTACAACTAGGACTATAGTTCCTATGGCTCTATTAACATAATCGGTTGGGGTTACCACAAGGATCACTAGTGACCTTCAACAATTTTTATTGCTTTAACTGCACCTGTATGGTGAATATACATGTAGCGTTTTCTGAACCCATTAACTTGGCAAAGTCAGTACTAAAACATGAACTATACATTTTCACCATCATCTTGAATAAAGGTATTCTCTGTATTCACTCAGATTCTTTTATTCTTTAAAGTGGCAATTGTTTCTGTTTGATTGTGTATTAATGTAATGTATATTGACACACTCAGTGGTATTAAGTAACAACTTCATGTGTTAAAGTTATTTACCTTGACTATCCTATTTATGCCAAATGCCAAGCCTCGCATAATGCTGTAATTACAGCGTCGGACTGGCTGACCAGGGATTCGCTTCCGGTCCATTTATCCCGGAACAATGTTTAGAAGCACCTGGCTCTTTATAACCTCTACCTGTGTCGCAGGTGAATACAGGTGTGAGTGCAGAGAACGAAGTGCCTCTAAACATTATCCCAGCATAAATAGATTGGAAGTGAATCCCTGCTGAACCAGCCTGATGCAGTGTACATGTTTTTTTTATTTAAAAAAAACGAAGTAAGAGATCCTATCAGTTTTGGAGTATTCAACCTCTCACTGGACACAACAAGTCACGGGTCACCAGACTCTCCCTATGTGTCCCTGTGGCTCTGTTGAATACCAAACATCCAGTTAGAGGTCTCTCTTTAAGAGATGTTTGGTTGGTTGCACCTTACATTTGGGACCAGTGACCACATAAATTCTACAGAAGCATAGACTATAGTTTCATACCCCATAATCAACTACAACAATTAGTCTCTGCATCAACAGATGCCCCAGTTCACATTATACTTTACTATACATTATAATATGATATGTGCCATCAGGGACATGGCGTAGCACTTAAATAAGACCCAGACCCTTTTTCCTGTCCTCCCCTCCTAGAGCCACAAAGTTCATGTTTTTTTTACAGTGTCTTTTACTTGGAGACAGTTAGCCATATTACTGTGCCTTATTTTTCTTTAAATGGGTACATTTTATGTTTTAAATGTTCACGGGCTGAATTCTCCTAATAAAATGAGATTGGCCCTTGAAACCTTTCATAAACATAATGCTAAAGTCATGGCATTGCAAGAAACACATTTTACATCATCTGCTCCCCCAACTATCTCACACAAAGATACCCATTAGCGTATTATGCTAATAGGATAACAAAAAAATGGGGTTGCTTTATTATTTTACAATGCTAATGCAGTTTAAACTCTCAACTAAATTAGAAGATAAAAATGATCACTATATGATAGTGCAAGATAAATTGGAAGACAGGGATGTTATAATTGTCTCATTATATGCCTAATACATGACAACTTCCATTCATTAGTAAAGTTTGGGAAAAAAACTAGAAGAATTTCTAGAAGCTATATTATTACCATGGGAGATTTTAACCTTGTCCTTGACCTGCACCTTGATAGAACACCGACCTGTACTACAACTTCTAGTGTTAGAAAAAACGATAAAGCTCACTTTGCAACTTTGTGTGCTTTATTATCAGAATATGATCTTTATGATGCCTGAAGGGTTTACTATTAAACAGTTAAGTACTATACATTTTTCTCTCATGTACTATACATAACACATAATCCCGTATAGACTTGATTTTACTAGATAAATGGACGTTACAAAATACCTATCATTCAAACATTCTACCCATGGGATGGTCAGACCAAGCTCCAGTTACACGGACCTGGTCCATTAATACGTTTGTTAACATGCAAGAATCATGGATGTTTCCTAAGTACTTTCTGGCTTCAGATAAAGCCGTAAAAGCTCTGAAAGATACTATTCAAACCTATCAAGAAACTAACTTCCCAGATGACCACATATTAGAAACATAGAATTTGATGGCAGATAAGAAACACTTGGCCCATCTAGTCTGCCCCCTCTTTTATTCTTTAACTAACCTCAACCCTATTTGATATTGGTGTGCTATTAAAGCAGTCCTAAGGGGAACTGCTATCCAGATAGGATCTTGATTGAAAAAACAGTCCTTATTACAACAATAAGTATTTAGATTTTCTAAATAAAACTCCCCCTTTCCAAACCCTCAAATTAACTGGTTTCCTTAAAGAATAAAATATAAAACTTACATATGGAATGATTGTAAGGTACTTTTTTAAAAATCCAACAAAAGTTCTATACTTTAAGGAACAGAACTGGTCAATATCTTGCCCAAAAACTCAGAGCACATCAAGCTAGGAATAGAATAAAACCACTAGTTACATCTAATGGTGAAAAGCTTTTTAATCCCCTTTATATAGTGAAAAAGTTCCCACCATCGTGCAGCTTGCAGCACCCATGGTGCCACGCAAGCTGTCCATCGCAGAGGCCAAGAAATCTCCATCCTATTATGGAGATCACTGGCCTCTTCTCACTCCCTAAACGGCAGTGACATGCCTCCGATTTTCCAAATGAAGCCCGTCACGCCCACTCGCTACCCCCGAAACGGCATCAGACTGTCAATCAATGACAGTCTGATGCTGGCCTGCATGCTATGCCACAGGACCCGTTTGCGCACACGCAGAATGAGTCCTGCATCCTGTGCCGCAAAGTACCCAAAATCTGTACGTTGCGTCGATGGTCTCAGGTGCAATCGCACCTATCTCTGGATTCCTTGAAGATTTAAAGCTGTCTTCTATAGCTAAATGCTCCCTGATCAGATCAGGAGGTTCAAAATGCCATTAGGTCATTGTAAGCAAAAGCACCTGGTTCGGATGGATTGATGAACTTATTTTTGTAAATATTTTGCCGATTTTATCTTGCCCAGCCTTGTTGTTCAATAGTCTTTCTTCTGGTGCTCCTTTTTGTAGGAAGATGCTGGAAACTCAAATTGTTGCACTTCCTAAGCCAGGGAAAACCCACAGCTGAATGCAAAGACTACAAACCAATAGACCTGCTGAGTACCGACATAAAAATGTATTCCTCAATTGATCCATCCAGACCTGGTAGCTGGACCAGTGCAACCCGTTTAGCAAAGGGATACAAAGCAGGGAGGATCCAGGCTGGAGAGGCACTCTCCATGCTCTGCAACCGTACTGACTATCTCCCTTCAGATGCTTCCCAATAGGAAGTAGTCCAGTGAAGTTAGATCTGAATCTGGAAATGAGGCGCCCGGGGAATTGTTGAAGTGTTGCCAATGCCAGTCGTGTGTGTGTGTCTGTCCACGACTAGACTAGTCAGCCAATGCGTGATAGTTTCTCTGCTCGGTCGAAGCATGTACAACGTCTCAAAGTGGGCATGACTAGTCAGTTCGACCATAACATTAAGGATCAATGTCCTGGAAAAGAGTCCGACATTAACTCCTAAAGTCAGATGTTAAAATACAATACATTTTCTCTGACGTCCTAGTGGATGCTGGGAACTCCGTAAGGACCATGGGGAATAGACGGGCTCCGCAGGAGACTGGGCACTCTAAAAGAAAGATTAGGTACTATCTGGTGTGCACTGGCTCCTCCCTCTATGCCCCTCCTCCAGACCTCAGTTAGAATCTGTGCCCGGCCAGAGCTGGATGCACCTAGTGGGCTCTCCTGAGCTTGCTAGAAAAGAAAGTATTTGTTAGGTTTTTTATTTTCAGTGAGATCTGCTGGCAACAGACTCACTGCTACGTGGGACTGAGGGGAGAGAAGCAAACCTACCTGTGTGCAGCTAGCTTGTGCTTCTTAGGCTACTGGACACCATTAGCTCCAGAGGGTTCGAACACAGGGCCTGACCTCGATCGTCCGTTCCCGGAGCTGCGCCGCCGTCCCCCTTGCAGAGCCAGAAGACAGAAGGAGATGAAATCGGCGGCAGAAGACTCCGGTCTTCATTAAGGTAGCGCACAGCACTGCAGCTGTGCGCCATTGCTCCCACAGCACACCACACACTCCGGTCACTGTAGGGTGCAGGGCGCTGGGGGGAGGGGGGGCGCCCTGGGCAGCAATTATATTACCTTTTGGCTAAATATACACATAATACAGTCAGCTAACTGTATATGTGTAAAAAACCCCGCCATTAAGTTAAAGAAAACGCGGGACAGAAGCCCGCCGCTGAGGGGGCGGGGCCTTCTTCCTCAGCACACCAGCGCCATTTTCCCTTCACAGCTCCGCTGGAAGCACACTCCCCAGGCTCTCCCCTGCAGTATCCAGGTACAAGACGGGTTAAAAAGAGAGGGGGGGCACATCAATTTAGGCGCAAATCGATACAAACAAGCAGCTATTGGGAAAATCACTTATTAGCAGTGTAAATCCCTGTGTTATATAGCGCTGTGGTGTGTGCTGGCATACTCTCTCTCTGTCTCCCCAAAGGACTTTGTGAGGTCCTGTCCTCAGTCTGAGCATTCCCTGTGTGTGTGCGGTGTGTCGGTGCGGCTGTGTCGACATGTTTGATGAGGAGGGTTACGTGGAGGCGGAGCAGGGTCAGATACATGTGGTGTCGCCCCCGACGGGGCCGACACCTGATTGGATGGATATGTGGAAGGTCTTAACCGACAGTGTCAACTCCTTACATAAAAGGTTTGATGACGCAGCAGCCTTGGGACAGCCGGGGTCTCAGCCCGCGCCTGCCCAGGCGACTCAGAGGCCGTCAGGGGCTCATAAACGCCCTCTGGCTCAGATGGTAGACACAGATGTCGACACGGAGTCTGACTCCAGTGTAGATGAGGATGAGACAAATGTACAGTCTACAAAAGCCATTCGATGCATGATTACTGCAATGAAAGATGTATTACACATTTCTGATATTAACCCGGTTACCACCAAAAGGGGTATTATGTTTGGGGAGAAAAAGCAGCCAGTGACTTTTCCCCCATCTGATGAATTAAATGATTTGTGTGAAGAAGCGTGGAGTTCCTCTGATAAGAAACTAGTGATTTCTAAGAGGTTACTGATGGCGTAGCCTTTCCCGCCAACGGATAGGTTACGTTGGGAAACATCCCCTAGGGTGGACAAGGCGCTAACACGCTTATCTAAAAGGGTGGCACTGCCGTCTCAGGATACGGCCGGCCTAAAGGATCCTGCGGATAGAAAGCAGGAAGCTATCCTGAAGTCTGTGTATACACACTCTGGTACTCTACTGAGACCTGCTATTGCTTCAGCCTGGATGTGTAGTGCTGCAGCAGCATGGACTGATACCCTGTCAGACAACATTGATTCCCTCGACGGGGATACTATTTTGCTAACCATCGAACATATAAAAGACGTCGTCTTATATATGCGGGATGCACAGAGGGACATTTGCCTGCTGGCATCTAGAATGAATGCAATGTCCATTTCTGCCAGGAGAGTATTATGGACTCGGCAGTGGACAGGTGATGCTGATTCTAAAAAACACATGGAGGTTTTGCCTTATAAGGGTGAGGAACTGTTTGGGGACGGTCTCTCGGACCTCGTATCCACAGCAACTGCTGGGAAGTCGACTTTTTTGCCTCAGGTTCCCTCACAGCCTAAGAAAGCACTGTATTATCAAATGCAGTCCTTTCGGCCTTAGAAAGGCAAGCGGGTCAGAGGAGCATCCTTTCTGGCCAGAGGCAAGGGTAGAGGAAAGAAGCTGCACGAGGCAGCCAGTTCCCAGGAACAAAAATCCTCCCCTGCTTCCACTAAGTCCACCGCATTACGATGGGGCTCCACAGGCGGAGCCAGGTGCGGTTGGGGCGCGTCTCCGAAACTTCAGCAACCAGTGGGTTCGCTCACGAGTGGATCTATGGGCTGTACAAATTGTATCTCAGGGATACAAGCTGGAGTTCGAGGCGACTCCCCCTCGCCGTTACCTCAAATCAGCCTTGCCAGCTGCTCCCAGGGAAAGGGAGGTAGTACTGGCGGCAATTCACAAGCTGTACCTCCAGCAGGTGATAATCAAGGTCCCCCTCCTTCAAAAGGGCAGGGGTTACTATTCCACAATGTTTGTGGTACCGAGACCGGACGGTTCGGTGAGACCCATCCTGAATTTAAAATCCTTGAACACTTATATAAAGAAGTTCAAGTTCAAAATGGAATCACTCAGGGCGGTTATTGCAAGCCTGGAAGAGGGGGATTTTATGGTGTCGCTGGACATCAAGGATGCTTACTTGCATGTCCCCATTTTCCCACCTCACCAGGAGTACCTCAGGTTTGTGGTACAGAACTGTCATTACCAATTCCAGACGTTGCCGTTTGGTCTCTCCACGGCTCCGAGAATATTTACCAAGGTAATGGCCGAAATGATGATACTCCTTCGAAGAAAGGGAGTTATAATTATCCCGTACTTGGACGATCTCCTCATAAAGGCGAGGTCCAAAGAGCAGTTGTTGGTCAGCGTAGCACTCTCTCAGGAAGTGTTGCAAAAGCACGGCTGGATTCTGAATATCCCAAAGTCGCAGCTCATCCCTACGACGCGTCTGCTTTTCCTGGGAATGATTTTGGACACAGAACAGAAGAAGGTGTTTCTCCCGGAGGAGAAGGCCCAGGAATTGTCATCTCTGGTCAGGGACCTCCTGAAACCAAAACAGGTGTCGGTGCATCACTGCACGCGAGTCCTGGGAAAGATGGTGGCTTCTTACGAAGCAATTCCCTTCGGCAGGTTCCATGCAAGGATCTTTCAGTGGGATCTGTTGGACAAATGGTCCGGATCGCATCTTCAGATGCATCGGTTGATCACCCTGTCCCCAAGGGCCAGGGTGTCTCTGCTGTGGTGGCTGCAGAGTGCTCATCTTCTCGAGAGACGCAGGTTCGGCATACAGGACTGGATCCTGGTGACCACGGATGCAAGCCTCCGAGGATGGGGGGCAGTCACTCAGGGAAGAAACTTCGAAGGACAGTGGTCAAGTCTGGAGACTTCTCTACACATAAATATATTGGAACTAAGGGCCATCTACAACGCCCTGAGTCAAGCAGAGCCCCTGCTTCAAAACCAATCTGTACTGATTCAGTCAGACAACTTCACGGCGGTCGCCCATGTAAACCGCCAGGGCGGCACAAGAAGCAGGATGGCAATGGCAGAAGCCACAAGGATTCTTTGATGGGCGGAGAATCACGTGCTAGCACTGTCAGCAGTGTTCATTCCGGTAGTGGACAACTGGGAAGCAGACTTCCTCAGCAGGCACGACCTCCACCCGGGAGAGTGGGGACTTCATCAAGAAGTCTTCACACAGATTGTAAATCGTTGGGAACTGCTACAGGTGGACATGATGGCGTCCCGCCTCAACAAAAAGCTAAAAAAATATTGCGCCAGGTCACGGTACCCTCAGGCGATAGCTGTGGACGCACTAGTGACACCATGGGTGTACCAGTCGGTTTATGTGTTCCCTCCTCTTCCTCTCATACCCAAGGTACTGAGGATAGTAAGAAAGAGAGGAGTAAGAACTATACTCATCGTTCCGGATTGGCCAAGAAGAACTTGGTACCCAGAACTACAAGAAATTATCTCAGAGGACCCATGGCCTCTGCCTGTTATGATTCCAGCACTCTGGTCAGAGGAGATCTTATGGCAAGAACCGGAGCACTGGAACGGAATGCTGGGGAAGGGAGCAGGACAGGAAAATAGCCCCTGGCGCCCTAACTCTGTTGTCTCACCCGTGTTGTCAGAAATCCCCTGCGAGACTATAGTTTCTTGAGCCCTTGGCAGCCGCGTTTGAAGGGCGGATTATGTCTGCCCAACTTCGATGCCCCCCGGTCTTAATGAGAGACAAAGGGAAACCCGAGACAGGGTGATAACAAGAGGCCCTCTAACTAAACAACCAGGCCAGGGGCTAAGCAAACTCAAAACTATAATATGTGCGGAGAAACCGCCAGGGAAAAGGACAACCAAAATATCCACATGTCCAAGTCTCCTACCCGGCACCGCCGAGCACCAGAGAGGACTTGTGGAAGCGGAACCCTCCGCAAATGCTCCAAACACAAAATATAAAAGGTAAAGCGGCTGAGCCGCAACACACGGCAGAGCCGCAACTCACGAACACCACTGGATATAAAACGGTGATCAGTCAGGACTCCAGGGAACCAAACGACCTCTTGGGATGAGATGACAACTCCCGAATACCGGACTTCTGAGGACTGGAATGACCGGATACAGCAGGACTGGAAACAGACTCTCAGCAAACAAAGGCAGCATGCAGGAAGCTATTACCAGCGTCTGTGAGAAGCCCTGGGAGTGTATTTAACAAGGAGTCCTCCAATCAGCTGCTAAAGGCTGATTAGAATAAATGCCGTGCAGCTGCCTTGCTGCACGGCCAGAGAGCAGGTGAAATCTTAATTTCCTAAAGCCTAGCAACGGGGAACGCGGTCCGCCAGTGGCGTCCCCGTTGCTAGGGTCCGTGCGGCTCAGCCCGGCGTCTAGCGTTGCTAGGGAGTCGGCGACTGTACGCGCACGGCGTCTCTAGTTGCTAGGCGCCGGGCCGCGCAGACAAGCGGACCCCGGCGCCTAACAGTACCCCCCCCTTGAGGAGGGGTCAATGAACCCCTAAAGCCAGGTTTCTGAGGAAATTCCCAAAAAAATGCCCTCTTGAGCCTCGGGGCATGAAGATCCTTATCCAGGACCCAAGACCTTTCCTCCGGACCATAGCCTTTCCAGTGAACTAGAAAATACAGCCGACCCCGGGACAATTTGGAATCGAGAACCTTCTCTACCAAGAACTCCTGTTGTCCCTGTACATCCACTGGAGATCTACCCTGAGAGATCTTCCGAGGAAATCTACTGGAAGAAACGTATTGTTTCAACAGGGAACAATGAAACGTATTTCCAATCCTGAGAGATCTTGGTAAACGTAACCGAAAGGCAACTGGGTTGACTCTTTTAATAATAAGAAATGGCCCAATAAATTTGGGTCCCAGTCTAGCCGAGGATTGTCGAAGCCTGATGTTGCGAGTCGACAACCACACCCTATCTCCCACCTTAAAAGTGCAAGGACGTCGGAGCCTGTCAGAAAATTTCTTCTCTCGAAAGGCCGCTTTTCTGAGAGCAAGGTGCACCTTTTTCCAAATGGCTCTGAGATGGGAGGTTAAGGTTAGCGAGGAGACTGAGGAATGATGAAAAAAAGAATTAGCTCTGGGGTGAAAACCAAAAACTGAAAAGAATGGAGACTCTTTAGTGGAGGAATGACAAGAATTATTGTAAGCAAATTCAGCCAACGGAAGAAACTCGGACAAATCATTCCGGAGTTTGGCTCAATACAAGCGCAAATATTGTTTCAATGATTGGTTAACTCGTTCGGTTTGCCCGTTGGATTGTGGGTGGTAACCGGATGTTAACGACAATTTCATCTTCAATGAGGCACAAAAACATTTCCAGAATTGTGCGATGAATTGTGGACCCCGATCAGAAACAATATCAGTAGGCAACCCATGAAGCCTGAATACATGGCGGAGAAACAAAACTGCCAACCCTTGGGCAGAAGGCAATCGGGGAAGAGCAATAAAATGAGCCATTTTACTAAAACGGTCCACTACCACCCATATGACTCGGAATCCGGCTGAAAGGGGAAGGTCAACCACAAAATCCATGGAAATATGAGACCACGGCCTGAGAGGAACATTTAAGGGCATAAGTTGCCCGATGGGCAAGGAACGGGGAACCTTATGCTGTGCACAAACCTGACATGAATAAACAAATTCCTTGACGTCTTTAGAAAGACCAGGCCACCATACTGAGCGAGAGACTAACTCCAATGTCTTAGAGACTCCTTGATGCCCTGAAACTTTGTTATCATGGAATTCCGTTAAAACAGTAGCTCTCAAAAACTCAGGGACGTAAAGACGACCAGCAGGAGTAATTCTAGGAGCTTGGTGTTGAAGCTGTTTTAACTGGGTAAATAAATCTTGTGTGAGGCCCGCACAAGATGACCGAAGATGGAAGTATGGGGGTAACAGGATTGTTATTGTGAACCGGAAGAAAGCTACGTGACAGGGCATCAGCCTTAGTATTCTTGGAACCAGGCCTGAAAGTGATTATAAATTTGAAACGCGTAAAAAATAATGCCCAACGTGCCTGCCGGGCATTAAGCCGCTTAGCCGATTCAATGTATTGCAGGTTCTTATGGTCAGTCAATACCGAAATAGTATGTTTTGCTCCCTCCAGCCAATGCCTCCACTCCTCGAAAGCCCACTTTACCGCCAGTAACTCCCGATTACCAACGTCATAGTTGGATTCAGCGGAGGAGAATTTCCTGGACATAAAGGCACAAGGATGTAACTCCAGAGACTCCGGATCCTTTTGAGAAAGGATAGCCCCCACTCCAACCTCCGAGGCATCAACCTCCACCACAAAGGGCAATTCCGGATTAGGATGTCTGAGGACTGGAGCCGAGACAAAGGCTTGTTTCAAGGCCCGGAAGGACAACTCAGCTTCACGCGACTTTCTTTGTCAGAGCTACAATGGGAGCAACCAGGTCAGAAAAAGAATGAATGAACCTCCTATAATAATTCGCAAACCCTAAAAAGCGCTGAATTGCTTTTAAATTGGTGGGTTGCGCCCAACTAAGGATGGCCTGGAGTTTCTTTGGTTCCATGGAAAATCCCTGAGGGGAAATTATGTACCCTAAAAAAGATACTTCCGTGACATGAAACTCACACTTCTCCAGCTTGGCATATAAATGATTCTCGCGTAACTTTTGAAGAACCAGACGCACCTGGGTAACATGTTGTTCCATTGATTCAGAAAATATCAGGATGTCGTCTAAGTAAACGACCACGAATTTCCCTAGGAAGTCACGGAGCACATCGTTAATGAGGTCTTGAAAAACTGCCGGAGCATTGGACAGGCCGAACGGCATCACCAGGTATTCGTAGTGACCCGACTGAGTACTGAAGGCCGTTTTCCACTCATCTCCAGATTTAATTCGGATGAGGTTGTACGCTCCTCTAAGGTCAATTTTAGAAAAAATCACAGCAGAACGTAACTGATCAAAGAGTACAAAAATCAACGGCAAAGGATAGGTGTTTTTAACTGAGATCTTATTCAGGGCTCTAAAATCAATGCAAGGTCTAAGCGAGCCATCCTTTTTCTCCACAAAGAAGAAGCCTGCACTTAAAGGAGATTTTGATGGTCTAATAAATCCTTTCTCAAGGCTCTCCTTTACATAATCATTCATAGCCGCAGTTTATGGCCCGGATAATGCATATAATCTTCCCTTTGGCAATGCGGCACCAGGAATTAACTCAATAGCACAATCATAAGGCCGATGGGGAGGCAGAATGTCCGCATTGCCTTTGGAGAAAACATCAGCAAACTCCTGGTATTCCACCGGAATGAGTTCTGGAATGATAGCTGCTACTCTGACTGGAAACGTGATACATTCCTTATCACAAAAAGTACCCCATTGTGAAATCTCCCCCGACCGCCAATCAATGGTGGGATTATGAAAGGCCAGCCAAGGGTGACCCAGAACAACTGGAACTGCTGGGCAATGTGTAAGAAAGAACTCGATTTTCTCGGAATGTAGAGCTCCTACTGTAAGTAGTACAGGGGGTGTATGGAGAGAAATAATCCCATTAGACAGCGGACTCCCATCTAAGCCATGCATGGTGACACACCTACCCAAAGGTAACTGAGGAATGCCTAAGGCCTTAGCCCAAGTTAAATCCATAAAGTTTCCTGCAGCTCCACTGTCAACAAAAGCCGACACCGAAGAACTGAGGCTGCCAAAGGAAACTTTAACTGGGACTAAAAGGGAGTTATTCGAGGAGATAAGCTGCAGGCCTAGGTGAACCCCCTCACAATTCACCTGGTCAAAGCGTTTCCCGACTTGTTCGGACAATTACGAGCAAAATGTCCCTTACCCCCACAGTACAGACAAAGACCAGAATTTTGCCTTCTGGCTCTTTCTTCAGGAGACAGCCAGAAGAGACCCATCTGCATGGGCTCCTCTACGTCTTCAGGAATGAAATATACACACGGACTTGACCTTACAGGTGCTCCTTTTTCAGCCCTCCGCTCTCTGAGACGACGATCAATCTTAATAGAAAGCTCCATGAGTTTATCGAGAGTCTCAGGAGCGGGGTACTGAAGGAGACTGTCTTTTATAGACTCTGATAAGCCGAGGCGAAACTGACTGCGCAGGGCTGGGTCATTCCAGCCACAGTCGTTCGACCAACGGCGAAACTCCGTACAATAAACCTCCGCAGGATTTCTACCCTGTCTGAGAGCGCGCAACTGACTTTCAGCGGACGCCTCTCTATCAGGGTCATCATACAAGAGCCCTAAAGACTCAAAAAAAGCGTCAACTGACAACAATGCCGGATCCTCTGCTCTTAAACCAAATGCCCAGGTCTGAGGATCCTCCAGGAGCAAAGAAATAATAATCCCGACCCGCTGAGATTCAGTACCCGAGAAAGTCGGTCTTAAACGAAAATAAAGCTTACAGGATTCTTTAAAATTAAAAAACTCTTTTCTATCACCAGAAAAACGGTCAGGCAAATGCATCTTTGGTTCAGGGACTACCCTTGGGGAAGCTCGCAAAAGATCTTCCTGCGACTTCACCCGAAGAGAAAGATCCTGAACCATCTGAGTAAGTTCTTGAATCTGGCTGACTAAGAGCTGACCAGGATTTGGCCCTAAACCTGTTGGATTCATGAGGCCGATAAACTCTCACAAAACTGAATGAGAAAAAATTAAATCCCGTTTAATTTTAAGTTTTGGTATGGCCGGTAATAATGTTATGATTCCAGCACTCTGGTCAGTGGAGATCTTATGGCAAGGACCGGAGCACTGGAACGGAATGCTGGGGAAGGGAGCAGGACAGGAAAATAGCCCCTGGCGCCCTAACTCTGTTGTCTCACCCGTGTTGTCAGAAATCCTCTGCGAGACTATGGTTTCTTGAGCCCTTGGCAGCCGCGTTTGAAGGGCGGATTATGTCTGCCCAACTTCGATGCCCCCCGGTCTTAATGAGAGACAAAGGGAAACCCGAGACAGGGTGATAACAAGAGGCCCTCTAACTAAACAACCAGGCCAGGGGCTAAGCAAACTCAAAACTATAATATGTGCGGAGAAACCGCCATGGAAAAGGACAACCAAAATATCCACTTGTCCAAGTCTCCTACCCGGCACCGCCGAGCACCAGAGAGGACTTGTGGAAGCGGAACCCTCCGCAAATGCTCCAAACACAAAATATAAAAGGTAAAGCGGCTGAGCCGCAACACACGGCAGAGCCGCAACTCACGAACACCACTGGATATAAAACGGTGATCAGTCAGGACTCCAGGGAACCAAACGACCTCTTGGGATGAGATGACAACTCCCGAATACCGACTTCTGAGGACTGGAATGACCGGATACAGCAGGACTGGAAACAGACTCTCAGCAAACAAAGGCAGCATGCAGGAAGCTATTACCGGCATCTGTGAGAAGC
This sequence comes from Pseudophryne corroboree, assembly GCF_028390025.1. NCBI lineage: Eukaryota > Metazoa > Chordata > Amphibia > Anura > Myobatrachidae > Pseudophryne > Pseudophryne corroboree. Next base: position 230,299,901 of record NC_086450.1, read on the forward strand.
CCTGGGAGTGTATTTAACAAGGAGTCCTCCAATCAGCTGCTAAAGGCTGATTAGAATAAATGCCGTGCAGCTGCCTTGCTGCACGGCCAGAGAGCAGGTGAAATCTTAATTTCCTAAAGCCTAGCAACGGGGAACGCGGTCCGCCAGTGGCGTCCCCGTTGCTAGGGTCCGTGCGGCTCAGCGCGCACGGCGTCTAGCGTTGCTAGGGAGCCGGCGGCTGTACGCGCACGGCGTCTCTAGTTGCTAGGCGCCGGGCCGCGCAGACAAGCGGACCCCGGCGCCTAACACTGCCTCTCAGACAGGACCTGTTACAGCAGGGGCCCTGTCTATTCCAAGACTTACCGCGGCTGCGTTTGACGGCATGGCGGTTGAACGCCGGATCCTAGCGGAAAAGGGCATTCTGGATGAAGTTATTCCTACGCTGATAAAGGCTAGGAAAGACGTGACAGCAAAACATTATCACCGTATATGGCGAAAATATGTTGCTTGGTGTGAGGCCAGGAAGGCCCCTACAGAGGAATTCCAGCTGGGTCGATTCCTGCACTTCCTACAGTCAGGAGTGACTATGGGCCTAAAATTAGGATCCATAAAGGTCCAGATTTCGGCCCTATCTATTTTCTTTCAAAAAGAACTGGCTTCACTGCCTGAAGTTCAGACGTTTGTTAAGGGAGTGCTGCATATTCAGCCCCCTTTTGTGCCTCCAGTGACACCTTGGGATCTTAACGTTGTGTTGGATTTCCTGAAATCACACTGGTTTGAGCCACTTAAGACCGTGGAGCTAAAGTATCTCACGTGGAAGGTGGCCATGCTGTTGGCCTTGGCTTCAGCTAGGCGTGTGTCAGAATTGGCGGTTTTGTCATGTAAAAGCCCGTATCTGATCTTCCATATGGACAGGGCAGAATTGAGGACTCGTCCCCAATTTCTCCCAAAGGTGGTATCAGCGTTTCATTTGAACCAACCTATTGTGGTGCCTGCGGCTACTCGGGACTTGGAGGCTTCCAAGTTGCTGGACGTAGTCAGGGCTTTGAAAATCTATGTAGCCAGGACGGCTGGAGTCAGGAAAACTGACTCGCTGTTTATCCTGCATGCACCCAACAAACTGGGTGCTCCGGCTTCAAAGCAAACTATTGCGCGCTGGATCTGTAACACGATTCAGCAAGCTCATTCTGCGGCAGGGTTACCGCATCCTAAATCAGTAAAAGCCCATTCCACAAGGAAGGTGGGCTCGTCTTGGGTGGCTGCCCGAGGGGTCTCGGCTTTACAGCTTTGCCGAGCTGCTACTTGGTTGGGTTCAAACACATTTGCTAAGTTCTACAAGTTTGATACCCTGGCTGAGGAGGACCTTGCCTTTGCTCATTCGGTGCTGCAGAGTCATCCGCACTCTCCCGCCCGTTTGGGAGCTTTGGTATAATCCCCATGGTCCTTACGGAGTTCCCAGCATCCACTAGGACGTCAGAGAAAATAAGAATTTACTTACCAGTAATTCTATTTCTCGTAGTCCGTAGTGGATGCTGGGCGCCCGTCTCAAGTGCGGACTCTCTACAATACATGTATATAGTTATTGCTTAACTAAAGGGTTATTGTTATGAGCCATCTGTTACTGAGGCTCAGTTGTTGTTCATACTGTTAACTGGGTATGGTTATCACAAGTTGTACAGTGTGATTGGTGTGGCTGGTATGAGTCTTTCTCTGGATTCCAAATCCTTTCCTTGTTGTGTCAGCTCTTCCGGGCACAGTTTCCTTAACTGAGGTCTGGAGGAGGGGCATAGAGGGAGGAGCCAGTGTACACCAGATAGTACCTAATCTTTCTTTTAGAGTGCCCAGTCTCCTGCGGAGCCCGTCTATTCCCCATGGTCCTTACAGAGTTCCCACATTCACTATGGACTACGAGAAACAGAATTACCGGTGAGTAAATTCTTATTTTAAAGATGGACGAATGCCTACACTCTTGTAAATTTTTAAATAAAATGTGTCCCTTCATTATGGGACACCCTGTATCTGTATATATAGTTCTGAGCTGTGTGGAGACCAGGGGGGTGTACCTTGGTGGGGGTGGTTGTTGAAAGTGTGCTTCTACACTGACTCTAGTCTTCCTGTCTTCCAGGGGGGGCTCATGTCCTATCCCAAGATGGCCACCAAGATCACTATTGAGTGTGCAGGGGCCATCTTATTTTTCTACTGTCTAAGACTATGTAGTGACATGGTGTAAGATAGAAGTCGGGGGTGTATCTAGGGGTCCAAGTGCCCCTGGCAAAGTAAGGGGCTGGTGCCCCCCCCTACACACATTTGGAATAAGTTGTGAGTATTGGAAATGGGGCATGGTCTTGTGGGGGGAAGGGCGTGGACACAATAGTACTTCCAATTCAAATTATGCCACACAGTAGTGTCCCTCATTCACATTACACCGCACAATATTGTCTCGTATTCACGTTACACCATCCCTCCCCCCTAACCCACCTTTCCCACAGCCTGACCTTAACCCACCCCCCCCCAAAAGCCTCCTCAGTGGTGCCTAACCCTAATCCACCCTTCCTAATCTCCCTACCTGCAGCCTAACCCTAGCCCTCCCGCCCTTGCAGCCTAACCCTAACCCTCCCACGTAGCTTGCCAGTGGAGATTTTGGCACCAACTCGATCCAGATTTTGGCATTCTGCATCGCTACCTATGTTGGGATGCCAGCATCAGCATTCTAGGCAGTTTCGGGATGCTGGCGTCAGCTTTCCGACCGCTTGGATGCCAAATGCCGGTATCTTGACTGCATCCTCAATGAAATGCTAATGAGCTGCTGTGAGATGAGCCTTAAATGGACCCAGCCATTAACCAAACACCAATAGTTGGATGGTAGAAGTACTTCCTGTTAGAAAAAACATCAGGGTGCCATCAATTCCAAGATAAAATGATCAATTATATAATTAACTGATATACATTTCCTTGAACATGGCCTTGAAATAGGTAAGATATGTATTTTCTTTATTACACTCAACAAGTTAAAGTTTTCGCTTACTTACTACTTACTGTACTTACATCTAACATGCATGAAAATCGTGTCGTTTTAAAGGTACTACAGTCCCTTCTCCCAAACACTGCCACTTTTTTATTATCTTCAACAACAAATAGATCTATGGTGGTCATTCCGAGTTGATCGCTAGCTGCATTTGTTCGCTGTGCAGCGATGGGGCAAAAAAACGGCACTTCTGCGCATGCGTTTGCAGCGCAATGGCACGCGCGACGTACTATTATAACAAACAAAGTAGTTTCACACAGGGTCTAGTGAAGCTATTCAGTCGCACTGCTGACCGCAGAGTGATTGACAGGAAGTGGGCGTTTCTGGGTGTCAACTGACCGTTTTCAGGGAGTGTTCGAAAAAATGCAGGTGTGCCAGGAAAAACTCAGGCGTGGCTGGGCGAACGCAGGGTGTGTTTGTGACGTCAAATCCGGAACTGAATGGGCTGAAGTGATCGCAAGCACTGAGTAGGTCTGGAGCTACTCTGAAACGGCACAATTTTTTTTTTGGCGCTCTGCGATCCTTTCGTTCGCACTTCTGCTAAGCTAAAATACACTCTCAGTGGAAGGCGGCATAGCGTTTGCACGGCTGCTAAAAACTGCTAGCGAGCGATCAACTCGGAATGACCACCTATAGCACTGTGCTATATAACAATTGTTGTATACCTGATGAGAGTCTGTTATTGCCGGCGCGGTTCCGGTGTCCGTCAGCAATGCACTGCACTAGTGATCAGACTAGTGTCCGGCAGCACCGCACTTGTAATCAGACTCACAATAAACTACAGTTCCCAGCAGCCCTTGCTGCCGGGAGCTCCCAGCAACAAGGGCTACTGGGAGCTGTAGTTTATTTTGAGTCTGATTACAAGTGCGGTGCTGCCGGACACCAGCGCCGCTCCAGCAGTAACAGACTCTCACCAGGTACAGTCTGACAGTAATGCTATTATATCCTTTGGCCGCGGGTGGCACAGCCAGGTGGCGCCCCCTCCTTGCCTGGCGCCCCTGGCGAGTGCCATCCTGGCCAATAGGTAGATACACCCCTTACAGAAGTTTACTACTTAGCTGAAAGACCTGGTTAACACCTGTCATAAAGGTGAGCAGTATGAAACCCTGATCCACTTCAGCTCCACTCCAACACCATGCAACAGTGGGTATTGATGTACCTGCTATCTATCAATAAGGCAGCACCACTAGTTGAGTAACTGGGCTGTTCTTAGTTGGAGTCATCCACTGGTGTGTGCCTATATAACTTAAATAAACTATATAACTAAATAAATAAGCTTTAGGTGGCTGCCTAGGTGCGCCAGACACTGAACTATTCTAGCAAAAAACTGAAGGATGTCTCTGCGTGCGGCCAGTGGCGGATTTAGCGGGGGGCGATTAGGGCGAACGCCCCCCCTACACATACCGGCACCGGGATGGAGACCGGGTCCCGCCGCGGTGTTGGGAACGAGGTGGAGAGCGGTCATTGCAGCGCGGCGGGGGAAGGGGAGAGATAGAGAACGTCCTCACGCGCATACAGCGGCTGAGCGGCCTCTGTTCTGACCACGCCCCCTCCTTCCTGTACGCGCGTCAGGACGCTCTCTCTCTCTCCCCGTCCCCCGCCGCGCTGCCCGCTCTCCACCTCGTTCCCAATGCCGCGGCGGCACCCGGCCTCCATCCGACTCCTCATGCTGCTGGCTGCAGCAGGTGTCACTGTCTGCCAGCCATGTCTCCTACCCTCCAAACTTTAAGTAAGTGTGTGTGTGTGCTCCCTCTGAGTTCCATGTCTCCCCCCTCCGCTCCTAGCTAAAGTGCCTGTGTTCCATGTCTCCCCCCTCTTCTCCTAACTAAAGTGTATGTGTCCCTGCATTATTTTGGCTCATTCAGTGTACTGTAATGTGAATTTCGGCTCATACATTGTGCTATAATGTGAATTTTGGCTCATTCTGCATGCTATAATGTGAATTTCGTCTCATTCAGTGTGCTATAACGTGAATTTTGGCTCATTCTGCGTGCTATGATGTGCATTTCGGCTCATTCTGCGTGCTATGATGTGCATTTCGGCTCATTCTGCGTGCTATGATGTGCATTTCGGCTCATTCAGTGTGCTATGATGTGCATTTTGGCTCATTCTGCGTGCTATAATGTGAATTTCGGCTCATTCAGTGTGCTATAACGTGAATTTTGGCTCATTCTGCGTGCTATGATGTGCGTTTCGGCTCATTCTGCGTGCTATGATGTGCATTTCGGCTCATTCAGTGTGCTATGATGTGCATTTTGGCTCATTCTGCGTGCTATTATGTGAATTTCGGCTCATTCAGTGTGCTATAACGTGAATTTTGGCTCATTCTGCGTGCTATAATGTGAATTTCGGCTCATTCAGTGTGCTATAACGTGAATTTTGGCTCATTCTGCGCGCTATAATGTGAATTTCGGCTCATTCAGTGTGCTATAACGTGAATTTTGGCTCATTCTGCGTGCTATAGCGTGAATTTTGGCTCATTCAGTGTGCTATAACGTGAATTTTGGCTCATTCTGCGTGCTATAATGTGAATTTCGGCTCATTCAGTGTGCTATAACGTGAATTTTGGCTCATTCTGCGTGCTATAATGTGAATTTCGGCTCATTCAGTGTGCTATAACGTGAATTTTGGCTCATTCTGCGTGCTATAATGTGAATTTCGGCTCATTCAGTGTGCTATAACGTGAATTTTGGCTCATTCTGCGCGCTATAATGTGAATTTTGGCTCATTCAGTGTGCTATAATGTGAATTTCGGCTCATTCAGTGTGCTATAATGTGAATGTCGGCTCATTCAGTGTGCTATAATGTGAATTTCGGCTCATTTTGTGTGCTGTAGAAACAGAATTTGTCGGCAGATAAGAACCACTTGGCCCATCTAGACTGCCCCCTCTTTTTTTTTTTTACATTATTTTTTATCTCTAACCTTATCTGATCCTTATTTCTTTGTAAGAATATCCTTATGTCTATCCCATGCATGTTTAAATTGCCCTACTGTCTTAGCCTCTACCACCCCTGATGGAAGGAATGGCGATTCGCCAGTCTGTATCACCAGTGCGCAGGGTTCTCTCCACTAACTGGCAACATTTTATTAGTAATGGCAACAATAGGAAATTTAGAAGCGAACGGGAAGGACATTACTAAGTGGGAGGGGCTATGATTAGGGGGCGGAGTCATAATTCTTAAACCGCCCCTCCTAAAAGTTAAGTCTAGATCCGCCACTGTGTGCGACCTCCTCCTTTTACACTGCGCTGGCTGCTGCTGTGGGTCTAATCAGGTGCAGCCGCCGCTATCAGGGTGTACCACATAGTGTCTCAGTGCTTCCTTCAGGCTGACACATGTAACATCAAGTCATGTGGAGGCACATAGGAGGCAGATGTAACTATGGTTCCCAAGGGGCAGCCCCACGGCCGCTCCTCATAGCCCTGATGCAAGTCACTGGATCCCGGCTCTCCAGCAGCATGCAGCAAATGACTACATGTCTGCACCCAGCAGCGTTGCTGCAGTGCTGCTGCCGCCTGTACTAGGAACCATGCCAATTACAATGGATAACAAGGAAACAACCTTTAGGTAAATTACCCATGGGGGTTTCTGCGGGACCACAGACAGTACAGATCTTTCAGCACGATGGATTGTTTGCACTTGTAAACAGCATAATATGCAAAACACAGGCACTGGGGCACAATACAGTACATATGGAGTAGGGTGTCAGTAATGAGCTTACAGCTGGGGAGATGGTATACAATTATGTATGTGTGTATACTATATATATATGTATACATATACCATTGTATATCCTCATCAGACCTCTTATGCAGATGCAGTATATATGTAATAGATATACCACTCTTGGGTGTGCTGTCGTGCGTTGATCCACCCAAGGCGTGCGTATATCAGAACGCGACCACACACCCAAGAGAGGTACAGCTATCTTATAAAATGGTCCCTATTGTGACAAAATAGTTCTATGTGGAGATAATGTAAGGTGACACAGATGTTTGCTAAATCTGAAGTGGCTGCTTGAATAGATCATCATTGTATAAGTCATGTTTGATGAGGTCTGCTGTGATATCATTTGAGTTATGTGGTAAATATGGCATTTTGGGAAATGTTTCTGTCAGAAATATCAGTCACAGTGAGGCAGTGATGTGCGGCTTCCCTGTGAGCAGTGTCCGTGTGAGGGGGTATACACACGGGGCAATTTTTGCCTATTTTCGAAGCGATCTGTCTAGATCACTTAGAAATTAAGCACAGATCGCTCCATGTGTACACCCCATAGCGATGACTATTTTATGTGCGGTCCCGCGTGTCGCAATCGTCCGCTCAGATCTTTAGCGCATGCAGGCAAGATTTAGTTAGATCGCCTAGCATGTGCATAAAGAACACTAGTTATCACAGATCGCTCAGCACACATCGCTGTGTGCATAGCAATGTGTGCTGAGCGATCTATGCTAACCTAGATCGCTTAGCACACTGCACAAGTCGATCCATGTGTAAACTGTATACCCCCTGAGAGCTGGTACTGTTTACACTTGTGGAGCCCCCCTTGAAGAAGTCTGTTAAGACGAAACGTGTTGGGCCTGTACTGACCACCCAGTGTTTTCAAGCTAAGTTAATTTCCTACCCTTTATCCTTTTATGTTTTTGTACTTTGTTTTATATGAAATCTTTGTTTTTACTTCAAACATTTTTTACTCTCATGTATTAAAAACTTTTTTGCTTTTATATATTTTTTGGCTTTCAATTTAAAAAAAAAACAAAAACTTTTTTTAAAAACACGGTCTTTTAGCCACATTAGTCGCCGGTATCCCTATCCCCCCCTGTTTTATGCATTTTTAACAACATTATACCATTGTTGTATTTTTAGCGTTTGGCTGACACCTTTTTATAAGGGAAAATGGGCTTTTAGTATTTTTGTGTGGTGAAACTCTTAACGTTTAATAATAATAAGTTTAATAATAAAGTGTATTTAAAACTAGGACATGTAGGATCACTGATCAAATCATAAAAACCTTATTTACTCATTAGCAGGGAGTGTATAAATATGTAATTATCTACATTAATAATTAATGATGCTGGGTATCTGATGAACTGATAATGCAGGTTTTTCTGCATATATGGATTGTGTGAGGTTGTATATTGCGTGATTTGGAAAGCTTCTTGCTTCTATAGTATTTTTTTCAATATAGTTTGGAGGGTACTTTATCCAAATTAGGTAGCAAATGTAAAAAAGCATACTTCCCACATTACAGGACCAGCCGCTAGGACACAGTCGGTCACCCTATTCCACTTCTTCCCAATCCATCATATCCACATCCATATTTTATGATGCGACACCCTAACTGGTAAGCCTCACTTTTTTAGGACCTAGAAAAAAAAATCATGATTTAGAAAATCTGGACTATTGGACTGGACTGCTCCATTCTATACTACCCCTTTCTACTTTGAAGGCCCTCACATCTCTGCTCCCCTTTCTTGTGCTGCCACCTCTCTACCTTGCAGTTCCTCACTTCTCTGATACCCTCTTCCATCCACTTTCTTACTGATAGGGGTATATTCAATTGGTTTTGGATCGTCCTAGTGGATACTGGGGAATGTACTTTAGTACCGTGGGGAGTATAGATCAGGTCCACTGGAGCCTGGCACTTTAAGAAACCTTCAGTGTGTGCTGGCTCCTCCCATCTATGCCCCTCCTACCAGACTCAATTTAGAAAAATGTGCCCAAGGAGCCAAGTACATTCCTCTGGAGCTCCAGAGAATTTTCTTCAAATCTTTATTTTAGTTTGCTATTTTCAGGTAGTACTGGTTTGCAACTAGTCTACCTGTGTCGTGGGACTTAGGGGGGGACCGAACCAACCTCCTGAGGGTTAATGGTTTGTAATCCCAGCTGACAGGACATTAAGGTCCTGAGGTGCTGTTTCACACACCACACTGTGTGCACACGCTGGCAGCTAGCCACCACCTCCTAACAGATGGCGAAGAGACGCAGATGTGATGAGTGTTAACACCGGGGTCCCGATTAGCGGGTCCCCGGTAACTATTGGCGGCATGTCAGATGCGGCGGTCACTGACCACGAGCTGCGGTGCCCGCTGCGGACTTCACTGGAAGAAAGGGGGGTGCTATACTTCCACCAGGGGTCACAGCATCTAATATTGCACTCCTTCACTGATAATGCCAGTATAATTTTAGAAGGGACCGCGCGCAATTACGTGGGCGGGGCTTCCCAGAGGCGGGAAAGGCACCATTTCCTACTGCTGCGTATCAACAAGGCTGCATACATACTGCTCCTCCACACAGACCCGGCTGTACAGACTACTGTACTGGTACCATGGAGTTCATAGGAAAGGGGGGAGCATATCAGCAGTAGCGCCGCTGCTCCAAAGCAAAAGTAATCAGAGTTTACACAGCAGAGCACTGCTTTGCTGTGTATGGTGTGCTGGTCTCCATTCACTCTGTGTCACTCCAGGGGCTGTCTGGGGTGTGTGTGTGTTTTCACTTTGTGTTTATCTACACTGTATGTTGTTTTCACCCTGTGTGCAAAATGTCCGCAGATAAGGCTATATGTACTTCTTGTACCTTTACACCTTCCTCTGAGGGATCTCTCCTGCGTGAACAGTGTTCCTTATCCTCTCAGGGTTTTAGTACACAGGCACCTGACTGGTTGGAATCATTTAAAGGCATGATTCATAATATAAATACAGAACTAGCTGCAGATAGGCAAGAACGACAGGTACTAAAACAATCTGTCGATAATATGGCTAAGGCTGCAGTTCACAGACAGGCTCCTCAGCCCCCTCTGTTGGTGTCACATAAACATTCACTCCCACAGGTGCTCCAGTCTGATTCTGAACTTCCAGACTCAGATGAAACAGAGCTTGATATGGAGGAGGACAGCTATCTGTCCCCTAGGGTGGAAGCCCTAATTTATGCTAATAGGGAGATTCTTAACATACCCGACAAGGAAGCAGAACCAGAAGAGGAATTGTATTTTAATGTAAAACCTAAATCCTCAGCCCCTTTTCCTATATCTAAGGAATTAAACTCCCTGGCCAAAGAGGCGTGGGTCAATCCTGATAAGAAATTCAAAACTCCTCAGAGGTTGTTATCATCCTTGCCCTTCCCTGCTGAAGATAGGAAGGTATGGGAAAACCCCCTCGTCAGTCGAGGAAGGTATGGGAAAACCCCCCTTCTGTGTCCAGGCTGTCACGTAAGCTGGTTCTACCGATAACTAGGCCTATGGGGGTCATTCTGACCCGATCGCTCACTGCAGTTTCTCGCAGCGCAGCGATCAAATCGGAACTGCGCATACACCGGCACCGCAGTGCGTCAGCGCATGCCAGCCGTCGTTGCCTAGCGATTGCTTCTGAGGCAGAGGCGGTCACTGAGCGGGAGGGGGCTGGACGGCGGTGTTAAGCTGCCGATTAGGGGGCGCGGTCCGGCCAACGCAGGATTGGCCGGACCATTGGGGGAGGCGGGCCGCAGTGGCAGCGTGACGTCACACGCAGCCGATGCAGACCGGGGAGCGACGAGTAGCTCCTGGCCAGCATGCTAAAGCTGCGCTGGTCGGGAGCTACTCTTGAAGTGCAAAGGCATTGCTGCTGTGCAATGCCTTTGCACTTCTCCGGGGAAGGGGGGGCGGCACTAACATGTGGGGCAGACTAGCCCTGTGCTGGGTCCCCCCCCCCCCTGCATGTCAATGTGAATGATCGTTGCTGTGCTAAATTTAGCACAGCTACGATCAACTCGGAATGACCCCCCATATATCTCTAAAGGACCCAGCTGACCGTAAGATTGAGACCACTCTCAAAGCACTATATTCAGCGGCAGGCGTAGCTCAGCATCCCACTATAGTTTGTGGTTGGATTTCAAGGGCAGTGGTCAAATGGTCTGATAATATAATAAATAGATTTAACTCCCTGCCCCAGTAGGAAATCATTACACTGCTGCAGCATATCCAGGATGCTGCAAACTCTCTGAGCGAGACTGTTAAGAAATTTTGTCAGATTATTGGACGTACCACTGCTATGGAAGTCTCGGCCCGCAGAGCCCTGTGGCTGTGTCAATGGTCAGCAGATGCTGATTCCAAAAAGGGTACAGGAGATGCCCTATTTAGCGAAGAGTTGAACAAGTGGATTCTCAGTCGATGGCGGGTAAGTCTACCTATCTGCCGTCGGCTGCTCCACCTGCTAGACGTCCCTACTTGGGGCCTTATTTGCAGTCCTTTTGTGTGGCAAGATTCAGGGGCAAAGGCCTTGATTTTTCATGAGGACAGGGCCAAACTCAGGACTCTGCCTCAGTTTTTTCCCGAAAGTGGTGTCAGCTTTTCACGTGAATCAACAGATTGTAACATCCTTCTGGACCTCTCTGCTGCCTTTGACACCGTGGATCACCCTCTCCTCCTCCGCACACTCCAAAATGTTGGCCTCTCTAGCACCGTCCTTGACTGGTTTACCTCATACCTCACTAACCGCTCCTTCTCTGTGTCTGCCTCCGGAACCACCTCACACCCTTCCATCCTTCCTGTTGGTGTCCCTCAGGGTTCTGTCCTAGGCCCCCTTCTGTTCTCCCTCTACACCTCTTCCCTGGGTGCGCTTATTAACTCCTTTGGCCTTCAATACCACCTCTATGCTGATGACACACAACTCTACCTCTCCTCTCCTGATCTGTCCCCCTCTGTCCTCTCTCAGGTCTCCAGCTGCCTCTCTGCCATCTCCTCCTGGATGTCTGAGCGCTCTCTGAAGCTCAACATGGATAAAACTGAACTTATTATCTTTCCCCCAGCCAGAGCAACACCCCCTACAAATATCTCTATCACTGTTGACAACACTATCATCTCCCCCGTTCCCCAACTCCGCTGCCTGGGCGTCACTCTTGACTCCTCCCTCTCCTTTGCACCCTACATTCAAGCTCTGGCGCAATCTTGTCGGTTCCAGCTACGCAACATTGCTCGCATCAGGCCATTTCTCTCCCAGAGTGCAACTAAACTTATCATCCACTCACTGGTCATCTCACGACTCGACTACTGCAATGTGCTCCTCACTGGCCTCACTTGCTCCCACATCGCTCCCCTCCAATCTGTCCTCAACTCTGCAGCTAGGCTCATCTTCCTCTCCCGCCGCTCCACTTCTGCCACTCCCCTTCAACAAAATCTACACTGGCTCCCATTCCCCTACAGAATCCTCTTCAAACTCCTCACCCTCACATACAAGGCCATCTCTAATTCCACTGCTCCCTACATCTCCAACCTCCTCTCCCTTCATACTCCCTCCCGCCCACTACGGTCGGCTGATGACCGTCGCCTCTCCTCTGCCTTGGTCACTGCTTCCCATGCACGAGTTCAGGATTTTGCCCGTGCTGCACCCCTTCAGTGGAATGCGCTCCCTCGCTCCATTAGACTCTCCCCGACCTTGCAAAGCTTCAAACGGGCATTGAAAACCCACCTATTTATCAAAGCGTACCCCTCCAATGCATAACCTAGTCCTTAGGCTGCTCCTCCATCCCCCTGCCCCATGCCTTGGACATCTCTGCTTTGCTCGCATACCACCATCAGGCTTCTACCTGCTTGCTTGCACCTCATGTCATCTGTCTGTTGCCCCTCCCCATTAGATTGTTAGCTCTTCAGAGCAGGGCCCTCTTTCCTCTTGTCTAAGCCCTCTTCTTGACACATTTCACTCAGCGACCATCTTTACCTGCTTTTTCTCCTGCTGGTAAAGGCTCATCTCTATCTATGGCCGCCAGCCCCAAGTAGTACAATGATTACTCCTTCGCTACTTACATCTAAGCTGTATTATGTTTTGAGAATTGTGTTGCTCTTTGTTACCTGCACTCCATTTTTGTTATTTATTTACTGTTATGCTAAGTTTTGTCTCCCTGTACTGTCCTTTGTACGGCGCTGCGAAACACTTGTGGCGCCCTATAAATAAAATGTAATAATAATAATAATAATAATAATAATAATAATAATAATAACATAGTAACATAGTATTTGAGGTTGAATAGAGGCAAATTGCCCATCGTGTTCAACCTGTCTTAAGTTGTGATGATTCTACATACTTGCTGAATAATGTTTTATGACTGGTTAGCTACTATAACTCATGTTACCCCCGTCTTAACCACGTTGATATATTAAGTATTATAACCTTGGATAGCTTTATCATTCAGAAATGTATCCATTCCTTTTTTAAATCCAATTACAGAGTCCGCCATTACCACCTTCCCTGGCAGGGAATTCTACATCCTGATTGCCCTAACAGTGAAGAACCCTTTCCTCCGTTGCGTTCGGAACTTTCTCTCCTCCAGTCGCAGCGAGTGCCCACGTGTCCTAAACTGTGTTCTTTTAATAAATAATTCCTCTGATAACTCTTTGTGATGTCCCTTTACATATTTGAAGATATTAATAATATCTCCTCTTAGGCGCCTCTTTTCTAGTGTATACATATTCAACCTAGTAAGTCTTTCCTTATAGTCCAGTCCTTCTAGGCCTTTAATCAATTTAGTAGCTTGCGTTTGAACACTTTCGAGTTCACTGATGTCTTTTTTATACAATGGTGCCCAAAACTGAACACAATATTCCAGGTGCGGATGTACCAATGCCTTATACAGCGGCATGATTACATCCAAGTCCCTTGTCTCAATTCCCCTTTTTATGCACGCTAGCACCTTACTTGCTTTCTTTACTGCGTTTTGACATTGTGTATGGTTATTAAGCCTATTATCAATGAATAGCCCCAAATCTTTTTCCAACTCTGTTTCCCCTAGGCGTTCCCCATTTAATATGTAGGATACAAGTTTGTTTTTAGTCCCAAAATGCATAACCTTGCATTTGTCTGTATTGATCCTCATTTTCCATTTAGACGCCCAGAGTTCAAGTTTAGATAGATCATTCTGCAAGGACTCCACATCCAATTCTGAATTAATTACCTTACACAGTTTAGTATCATCTGCAAAGATTGACACTGTGCTTTCCAGGCCTATTTCTAGGTCATTAATAAATATGTTGAACAGTAGTGGTCTGAGTACGGACCCTTGTGGTATTCCGCTGACTACTGGGGACCAGGTTGAGGACTTCCCGTTGACCACTACTCGCTGTACCCTGCTATCCAACCAGCTGCTTATCCATGTGCAAATAGTTTTTCCTAGGCCAAGCTCCTTTAATTTGATCATCAGTCTCCTGTGAGGAACTGTATCAAAGGCTTTTGCAAAATCTAGGAAGACCACATCCACTGCTTTTCATTGATCAAGATTACTGCTCACTTCCTCGTAGAAGCTAATTAAGTTAGTCTGACATGACCTGTCCCTCACAAACCCATGCTGTTTCTTGCTAATAATCCTAGCGGACTGTAAATACTCCTGTATGCCGTCTCTTAGAATCCTTCCAATATTTTCCCCACTATAGCTGTTAAACTAACTGGTCTGTAGTTTCCCGGAAGATTTTTGAATCCCTTTTTAAAAAATGGCACTACCTCAGCTATACGCCAATCCTTTGGTACCATGCCTGATCTAATTGAACTATTGAAAATCAAGTATAGGGTCGTGCTAGTTGTGAACTAAGCTCCATAAGTCCAGGTGATTTATTAATCTTAATTTTGATTAGTCTCTCCCGGACTACTTCTTCGCTTAAACAAGTATCTAACCATGAATCATTACTGTCACAATTGTTATGCTCTACTCCCACCATCAGTTCTTCACTGGTGAATACTGATGAAAAGAATTTGTTCAGTATATCCGCTTTTATTTCGTTATCATTTATCAATACTCCTAATTCATTTTTTAATGGACCTATATTCTCCTTTTTTAACCTTTTACCGTTTATGTATTTAAAAAACTTTTTAGGATTTGTTTTACTCTCTATAGCGATTTGCTTTTCATTTTCCATTTTAGCTGCTCTTATTGCTTTTTTGCTTTTCTTATTACACTTCTTGTAATACTTGAAAGACTCCTCCTTTCCATTAGATTTAAATGCTTTGAAAACCCGCTTTTTTTATCCATTTCTGCCTTAACCTTCTTGTTAAGCCAAATCGGTTTGAGTTTAATACTCCTGCGTTTACTGCCCATGGGAATAAAGTTATGAATATTGCTATCCAGCAAACCTTTTAAAACATCCCACATTTCCGAAGTGTTCTTGTTATTAAACAGAACCTCCCACTCTATGTTGTTAAGTGCACATCTAAGCATACTGAAATTAGCCTTCCTAAAGTTAAAAGTTTTTGTGGAACCCCTGTAGCTATGTTTCCTGAAACTGATGTCGAATGTGATCATATAGTGATCACTGTTACCCAAAGTCTCCCCAACTTTAGCGTTTGATATAATGTTCACATTATTAGTAATTACTAGATCCAGGGTAGTTTTACCCCTAGTTGGGTCCTCGACTAATTGAGACAAGTAGTGCTCCCTATACATATGTAAGAACCTGCTGCCCTTCGCTTTAGCACATAAATCGTTACTCCAGTTTATATCCGGGTAATTAAAATCCCCAATCACAAGGATGTCCCCCCAATCCCGCAGCCATTTTGATTTGCTGCAATAGTTGTTCTTCCTCATCTATGCTAATATCCGTCTGTTTGTAGCACGTACCAATGACTAGTTTTTTTGCATCAATTCCCCCACTTGAGATTTCAACCCATAGTGACTCCACATTATTGCCAGTCTCCTCATAGATAACCTCCTTTAGGTATGGTTTAAGTGATGGTTTAACATAAAGGCATACACCTCCTCCTCTTTTGTTAGCCCTGTCCCTCCTGAAAAGAGAATACCCCTCCAAGTTAGCAACCCAGTCGTGAGAGTCGTTCCACCATGTTTCCGTAATACCTATAATGTTATACTCAGGCTTTGATGCTAACAATTCCAATTCCCACCATTTTACCTGCTAGACTTCTTGCGTTTGCAAGCATACATTTTAGTTATTGGTTGCTTTATTTGTTTGTTTTCCTAAAGATTTCCCATCCTGGTTAACTAGTGCATCCGTAGAGTTACTGATACAGACTGTCCTTCTCGCACCCTCTCCAACCCCACCGTACTTAGTATTGCCCACCTTACTTTTCTCTTTGGTCAACCCAATGTTCCCATCTAAATTCACCGCCCTGACATAAGTATTTTCCCTTAAGTCCCGTACAACATTTTCTATAGGCTGTAATGATGACACATAATTGTTATTATTTAATGCTTAACACCCTTATTAGAACCCATGTAAATACCCTTACCGGCTGCACTTTCCCTCCCCCCTTCTCCACCCCCTTTTATCTCACTACCACCATCCCTACTATACTCGCTGCATGACCCATAGTTTCTAGCTAAACCCACCTCCCAGGCTCCTAGTTTAAAATCTCCTCCAACCTACTAACCATCCTACCCCCCCAGCACCGCAGCCCGTTCCTCATTCAGGTGCAATCCGTCACGAGAAAAAAGATGGCGCCTGACTGAGAAGTCCGCCCAGTGTTCCAAGAACACAAACCCCTCTTTCCTACATCAGTCTCTGAGCCACACATTTACCTCCCTAATCTCCCTCTGTCTCCCTGGGCTAGTGCGTGGCACTGGTAATATTTCGGAGATGTCCTTTTTTTTTAGTTTCTGGCCTAAGTCCCTATAATCTTTCTTAAGGACATCCCACCTACCACTAACTTTGTCGTTGGTGCCAACGTGCACCAAGACCGCCGGGTCTTTTCCAGCCCCTCCCAACAATCTATCTACCCGGTCCGCGATGTGCCGTACCCGAGCACCCGGGAGACAACAGATCATACGGCGTTCACGGTCTCGGTAGCAGATTGCCCTATCTGCTTTCCTAATGATAGAGTCCCCTACCACCACCATCTGCCTGGGCGCCTCTCTAGCTTTCATCCCATCTGAGCCAGAGGGACCACTCCTCCGGTTGCTAGAGGGAGAAGTCTCCTCCAGCTCCGTCATTTTGTCACTATCGTCCGCCGAATCTTCATCCAATTGGGCAAATTTGTTCGGGTTTGATAGATCCGAGATGTCGTGCCTTCCTCTCTTTTTCGTCTTTCTAACAGTGACCCAACTGCCTACCTGATTTTCCTCATCTACCAGTGACCCCTGCTGCAACTCCTCCACCGTTCTATCTAAACTTCGCTCAAGATTGTGAATATCCCTCAGTCACGTAACGGTCTGCTCTAGATCAGTTACCTGGGCTTCCAGGGCAACCGTTCGCTCACATCTCGTGCATATGTATTCATCCTGGGTCAGCTGCTCCAGGTGCGCATACATCTTGCACGACACGCAATGAGAGAATCTCTCAATCACGGCCTGTCACGATCCGGGTATCTGGACGCCATTACTTACCCTTCAGATGCCTCCTAAGGCTGGCTCAGCGTTCCAGGACCGGATCCTGCTGTTCCTGAGTTTCCACATGCAGAATGTCAGAGTGGTGATTTCATCAGCCGCGGCCTCCGCTGTGCCCGCGTGGTTAAATGTGCGCTTGTCAGTCTGGCGTCTCCTGTCTCCTGTGGCCGGCGTCGCCATTACTGTTTCAATTCTCACATGGATTACAAACCAAACTTCCCTCCAAGTGTCTGCATGGGCGCAGCCATCTTGGATTTTGTCATCTGATTATTTCCACCAATCTGCTGTCTGTATTGTTGATTTGCATAATTGCCTAGCCAACCCCTTCCTTGCTGCAGGTATAAGTATGCTGTGCCTGAGCAAGGAAGGCGTCAGTGCTTTGGTTGTCTAACCTAGTTCCAGTTTGTCTCTCTCCTGTGGTTGTCTTCCAGGTTCCAGCTCCTGTCTCCAGACTTCTGCTATAGAGACCCGCACCAGCATTCCATCTGCGGTGTAGCCTGACTCTCCGATCCATTCTGGACTCACCTGTTTTCAGCTACAACAATCACCTGCTTCCAGCCCAGCTTCCAGCAGTGTACAGCTTCTCTTAAAGGGCCGGTGTCCTTTCTGCAGTTTACCACTCTCCACCGGTATTATTATTTCACCGCTCTCAAACAATCACCTGCTTCCAGCCCAGCTTCCAGCAGTGTACAGCTTCTCTTAAAGGGCCGGTGTCCTTTTCTGCAGTTTACCACTCTCCACCGGTATTATTATTTCACCGCTCTCAAAACTCCAAACGTCATTATTATTTCATCGCTCTCAAGTTCGTTTATTATTTAACTGGTTCCAGCCAGTATCCACTCCGTACCAACAACAGTCTGGTTCCAGCCAGTATCCACAGCAGCCGTTTTACCTTCAGCAGCCCAGCCTTTCCTGGAACATCAGCTGGTACGATCCTGGGTTCTCTCCATTGCTACAGTCAGGCCTGGTAAGGACTTTCCAACTAGTAGATTATAAGAACTGTCTCACACTACCAGTGCCTGTGGCCCTTGCCACCCTGTAGTACCCAGGAATTGTATTTATCCTCTGTTGACTTTTATGTTTCCTTTTACTGCTGCTGTGTTACGGAGTTTGTCATAATAAACATCATTGACTTTTATCCTGGTTGTCGTGGACACGCCTTCGGGCAGTTATTCTACATGTTACTTACATGTCTAGGGGTCTGATACAACCTCCCAGGTTCCGTTACATCTCAGCCCCTACAACTGAGGCTGCCTCCCGTCAGCTCAGGCCCTCAGTTGTGACAGTAAGCACTGACCTAATGAATCCAGCCGGAGACCAGGATCAAGCGGCCAGGCCGATGCAAGAACTGGCAGCCCGACTTGAACATCAGGAGGCTGCACAGGGCCACACCATCCGCTGTCTCCAGGATCTCTCTACACGGCTGGATGGGATTCAAACGACCCTCCGTGGACCTGGCACGTCCGGTGCGTCCACTACAGTGACACCAGCTGTAACCCCACCCACCTTACCCATTTCCAGTCCACATCTTCATCTTCCAACGCCAGCAAAATTTGATGGATCTCCAAGGTTCTGCAGGGGATTTCTCAATCAATGTGAAATCCACTTTGAGCTTCTACCTGGCAATTTCTTCAGTGACCGTACCAAAATTGCCTATATCATCTCCCTTCTCAGTGGCTCAGCCCTTGACTGGGCATCACCTTTATGGGAGAAGTCTGATCCCCTGCTATCCTCCTATACTGACTTTGTAGCTACATTCAGGCGCATCTTCGACGAGCCAGGCCGGATAACATCTGCTTCATCTGAGATTCTCCGTTTACGCCAGGGAACACGTACTGTGGGACAGTATCTTATACAGTTTAAAATCCTGGCATCCGAACTGGCATGGAACGACGAGGCCCTGTATGCTGCATTCTGGCATGGCTTATCAGAACGCATCAAGGATGAGTTAGCTACCAGAGACTTGCCCTCTAAGTTGGATGAGCTAATTTCTCTTTGCACGAAGGTTGATCTACGTTTCAGAGAGAGAGCAACCGAGCGAGGAAGATCATCTACTCCTAAATCTTCTGCTCCTCCTCCTCGTCAACCATCTCCATCCAAGGATGAGCCTATGCAAATTAGTCGTTCCCGTCTATCTCCCGCTGAGCGCCGAAGACGTCTCTCTGAGTCTCTCTGTCTCTACTGTGCAGCTCCGTCGCACACTATCAATGCCTGTCCCAAACGTCCGGGAAACTCCAGATCCTAGCTCGCCAAGGAGAGGGCCGGCTAGGAGTAATGATCTCCTCTCCATCTCCTCATGACTGTAACCTCCCAGTGTCGCTCCAAATTGCTCAACGTTACAGGAACGTCATTGCCCTCCTTGATTCCGGAGCAGCTGGGAATTTCATAACCGAAGCTTATGTTAAACGGTGGTCCCTACCCACCGAGAGACTGTCCTCGTCCATCTCTTTGACTGCCGTGGATGGCAGCAAGATTTTTGACGCAGTCATTTCCTTAAGGACTCTTCCAGTTCGTCTGAGAGTGGGAGTTCTTCATTCTGAGTATATTTCTTTTTTAGTGATTCCAAGAGCCACACATCCAGTGGTTTTAGGCCTTCCATGGCTCCGTCTCCACAACCCATCAATTGACTGGACGACTACGCAAATACTGGCATGGGGTCCCTCCTGTGCTGAGACTTGTTTAGCCAAAGTTCTTCCTGTTTGTTCTTCCTTCCCCAGGTCATCTGATGTTCTGCCTCCTCCATATCAAGACTTCACGGACGTGTTCAGTAAAGCCTCTGCTGATATCCTTCCTCCTCATAGAGAATGGGACTGCCCAATCGACCTCATTCCAGGGAAGGTTCCACCGCGAGGCCGAACTTATCCGTTGTCTCTGCCTGAGACACACTCCATGGAAGAGTACATCAAAGAGAACCTGACGAAGGGTTTCATCCGACCATCTTCTTCTCCAGCCGGCGCAGGCTTCTTCTTCGTTAAGAAGAAAGACGGTGGTCTGCGTCCGTGCATCGACTACAGAGGTCTGAACGACATTACCGTCAAGAACCGATACCCTTTACCCCTGATTACCGAGCTCTTTGATAGAGTTAGTGGTGCAACTATTTTCACAAAGCTGGACTTGAGGGGTGCCTACAATCTCATCTGAATCCGTGAGGGTGACGAGTGGAAGACCGCCTTTAACACCCGTGACGGACATTATGAGTACCTCGTCATGCCCTTCGGATTGAGCAACGCTCCAGCAGTCTTCCAGCACTTCGTGAATGAGATTTTCAGGGACATCTTGTACCGCCATGTCGTGGTTTATCTAGACGACATCCTCATCTTTGCTAATAATCTTGAAGATCATCGTTTCTGGGTAAAAGAGGTTCTTTCCCGTCTCCGTGTCAATCACCTCTATTGTAAATTGGAGAAGTGTGTGTTTGAAGTTAAAACCATTCCGTTTCTAGGTTACATTGTGTCCGGTTCCGGACTAGAGATGGATCCTGAGAAACTCCAAGCAATCCAGAATTGGCCTATACCCTTAAGCCTCAAAGGGGTCCAGAGGTTCTTAGGGTTCGCCAATTATTATAGAAAATTTATACGAGACTTTTCCACCATTGTGGCGCCTATCACTGCATTAACCAAGAAAGGTGCTAATCCGTCCAAGTGGTCCGAGGAAGCTACACAGGCCTTTCACCTTCTGAAGCAACGGTTCATCTCTGCACCAGTTCTGAAACAGCCCGACACCGACTCTCCTTTTATCTTAGAGGTAGATGCCTCCTCCGTTGGAGTAGGAGCAGTGTTATCCCAGAGGGCCAAAGATGGACATCTACATCCTTGCAGTTTCTTCTCCCGGAAGTTCTCCCCAGCTGAGCGCAACTATGCCATTGGCGATCAGGAGTTGCTAGCCATCAAGCTCGCTCTGGAGGAGTGGAGATACCTGTTGGAGGGAGCTTCCCACTCAATCACCATACTTACCGACCACAAAAATCTTTTATATCTCAAAGGCGCACAATGTCTGAATCCTCGTCAGGCCAGATGGGCACTTTTCTTCTCTAGGTTTGACTTTAAACTCCAGTTCTGTCCGGGTTCTCAGAATCGTAAGGCCGATGCCCTTTCCCGCTCATGGGAGCAAGAAAATGAGTCCGAGTCTGCAGACAAGCATCCTATTATTAATCCGTTGGCATTCTCCACGGTAGGGATGGACTCTACGCCTCCACCAGGGAAAAGTTTTGTTAAGCCAGTTCTAAGGAAGAAGCTCATGCATTGGGCCCATGCTTCCCGTTTTGCTGGACATACAGGCATTCAGAAAACCCTTGAATTTATTTCTAGGTCCTACTGGTGGCCAACTCTGAAGAAGGACGTTATGGAATTTATTGCCTCCTGCCCAAAGTGTGCCCAACACAATGTCTCCCGCCAGTCGCCTGCGGGGCAACTGGTTCCGTTATCTGTTCCCCGTCGACCTTGGACCCATTTGTCGATGGACTTTGTTTCCGATCTACCTATCTGCAACAAGTTTAATACCATCTGGGTGGTAGTTGACCGGTTCACCAAGATGGCACATTTCATCCCTCTCACCGGTCTTCCGTCAGCTTCCAAGTTGGCTCAAGTGTTTATACAAGAGATCTTCCGACTTCACGGTCTTCCTGAAGAGATCATCTCGGATCGTGGAGTACAATTTGTAGCCAAATTTTGGCGAAGTTTGTGTCAAGCCCTCCAA
This sequence comes from Pseudophryne corroboree, assembly GCF_028390025.1. NCBI lineage: Eukaryota > Metazoa > Chordata > Amphibia > Anura > Myobatrachidae > Pseudophryne > Pseudophryne corroboree. The sequence continues at coordinate 230,321,889 of NC_086450.1, forward strand.
GTCAAGTTAAAGTTTTCCACGGCTTACCATCCTCAGACCAATGGTCAAACCGAGAGGGTGAATCAGGACTTGGAGGCCTTCCTCCGTATATATGTGTCTTCCTCTCAAGATGACTGGGTTCAACTCCTTCCTTGGGCCGAGTTCAGCCACAACAATCAATACCATTCCTCATCTTCTTCTACACCATTCTTCATTAATTATGGATTCCACCCTAAAGTCCCAGAATTCCAACCGCTTCCCGCAACTTCTGTTCCAGCAGTGGATGTCACCTTGCGTCAGTTTTCAAATAACTGGAGGAACGTCCGCGCAGCCCTGCTTAAAGCCTCATTCAGGTATAAGAAGTTTGCCGATAGGAAGCGTAGAGCGGTTCCTGCTCTCAAGGTGGGTGATCGTGTGTGGCTGTCCACGAAGAATTTGAGGTTGAGAGTTCCCAGCATGAAATTTGCACCTCGCTACATCGGACCCTTCAAGATTGAACAAGTCATCAATCCTGTTGCCTACAGGTTACAGTTACCATCCTTCTTGAAAATACCCAGGACATTTCATGTTTCTTTGTTGAAACCGCTGATCCTGAATCGGTTTCATTCCGCACTTCCTCCAGCTCCCAAAGTTCAGACTCAACGGGGAGTCGAGTACGAGGTGGCCAAGATTTTGGACTCACGTTTCCGTTACGGTCAGTTACAATACCTCATTGACTGGAAGGGCTATGGTCCTGAAGAACGCTCTTGGACCAATGCCTCAGATGTCCATGCTCCTGCCTTGGTCCGAAATTTCCACGCAAAGTTTCCTTTAAAGCCTAAGAAGTGTCCTGGGGCCACTCCTAAAGGGGGGGGGGTGCTGTCACGATCCGGGTATCTGGACGCCATTACTTACCCTTCAGATGCCTCCTAAGGCTGGCTCAGCGTTCCAGGACCGGATCCCGCTGTTCCTGAGTTTCCACATGCAGAATGTCAGAGTGGTGATTTCATCAGCCGCGGCCTCCGCTGTGCCCGCGTGGTTAAATGTGCGCTTGTCAGTCTGGCGTCTCCTGTGGCTGGCGTCGCCATTACTGTTTCAATTCTCACATGGATTACAAACCAAACTTCCCTCCGAGTGTCTGCATGGGCGCAGCCATCTTGGATTTTGTCATCTGATTATTTCCACCAACCTGCTGTCTGTATTGTTGATTTGCATAATTGCCTAGCCAACCCCTTCCTTGCTGCAGGTATAAGTATGCTGTGCCTGAGCAAGGAAGGCGTCAGTGCTTTGGTTGTCTAACCTAGTTCCAGTTTGTCTCTCTCCTGTGGTTGTCTTCCAGGTTCCAGCTCCTGTCTCCAGACTTCTGCTATAGAGACCCGCACCAGCATTCCATCTGCGGTGTAGCCTGACTCTCCGATCCATTCTGAACTCACCTGTTTTCAGCTACAACAATCACCTGCTTCCAGCCCAGCTTCCAGCAGTGTACAGCTTCTCTTAAAGGGCCGGTGTCCTTTCTGCAGTTTACCACTCTCCACCGGTATTATTATTTCACCGCTCTCAAACAATCACCTGCTTCCAGCCCAGCTTCCAGCAGTGTACAGCTTCTCTTAAAGGGCCGGTGTCCTTTTCTGCAGTTTACCACTCTCCACCGGTATTATTATTTCACCGCTCTCAAAACTCCAAACGTCATTATTATTTCATCGCTCTCAAGTTCGTTTATTATTTAACTGGTTCCAGCCAGTATCCACTCCGTACCAACAACAGTCTGGTTCCAGCCAGTATCCACAGCAGCCGTTTTACCTTCAGCAGCCCAGCCTTTCCTGGAACATCAGCTGGTACGATCCTGGGTTCTCTCCATTGCTACAGTCAGGCCTGGTAAGGACTTTCCAACTAGTAGATTATAAGAACTGTCTCACACTACCAGTGCCTGTGGCCCTTGCCACCCTGTAGTACCCAGGAATTGTATTTATCCTCTGTTGACTTTTATGTTTCCTTTTACTGCTGCTGTGTTACGGAGTTTGTCATAATAAACATCATTGACTTTTATCCTGGTTGTCGTGGTCACGCCTTCGGGCAGTTATTCTACATGTTACTTACATGTCTAGGGGTCTGATACAACCTCCTAGGTTCCGTTACATCTCAGCCCCTACAACTGAGGCTGCCTCCCGTCAGCTCAGGCCCTCAGTTGTGACACGGCCCTTTCCATTGTTTGAAAACTCAACTCCCTATTACCTTTCGAAAGTACAATAAAGAGAATAAAAACCAACTAGCCAATACAATCATTACACAATAAGTAAGTAATCAATACTTATCTGAGTGCGACCTCTCCTGTGGCACCGATACTCCACCTACAGTTGCAGTTGTTCCAGCTCACTGCACCTGTAGGCTCTTTCCCCACCGGCAGTGTCACTGGGCAGTATCTGCTGCTGAGTCCAACTCACATACACTTAAAATCTCACATACACTTAAAAACTCGTGGTTCCGGTGTTGGCTGATGCTTCAGTTGCCCCAGAGTCCTTGAACATGGTTAGGGCTCTGAAGATTAATGTCAAGAGGACTGCTCGGAAATCTGACTCGCTGTTTGTCCTTCATGATGCGACCGAGATTGGTCATCCGGTTTCTAAGCACTCCATTGCCGTTGGCTCAGGATAACCATTCAACAAGCCTATACTTTGGCGGTTCTGCCTTTGCCGACATCTATTCAGGCCCACTCCATGAGATCAGTGGGTTCTTCCTGGGCAGCTGCCCAGGGTGTCTTAGCCTTACAGTTGTGCTGAGCTGCTACTTTGTCTGGTTCGGACACGTTTGTAAAGTTCTATAGGTTCGACATCTTGGTCAAGGATGACCTTCAGTTTGGTCAGGCGGTTTTGTAAGGGTCTCAGCACTCTCCCACCCATTCTGGGAGCTTTGGGACTTCCCCACGGTACTAAAGTACATTCCCCAGCATCCACTAGGATGTTAGAGAAAATAGGAATTTAATACCTACCGGTAATTCCTTTTCTCGTAGTCCATAGTGGATACTGGGCGCCTGCCTCAGTGCTTCAAATTCTACTTACCTGGCATAAGTGTTTCTGGTTGGTCCGCTGTTGCGGTCCCTTTTCCAGGTTGGGTTGGGTTAGCTTTGCTATCCTTTGTTGTGGTTGGTGTTGTTATCCTCTGTTCCGGTTAGCACTCCTATTCTGTTATGGTTGTGTGTGGGCTCGTTGCCTCACCGCTGTTTCTATATGTGTATATGTTTCCTTCTCTCATGGTATGTCCATCTCCTCGGGCACAGTTTTCCTAGACTGAGCCTGGTAGGAGGGGCATAGAGGGGAGGAGCCAGCACACACTAAAGGTTTCTTAAAGTGCCAGGCCCCAGTGGACCCGATTTATACACCCCACGCTACTAAAGTACATTCCCCAGTATCCACTACGGACTACGAGAAAAGGAATTACTGGTAGGTACTAAATTCTTAATTTTTTTTTGTGTAATCTTTTAATATGCCAGACATGACCCTTTTTTAAAATCAGACTCAACGTTTCATTGACCCCCACCTCCCTTATTAAAAGTCATACCGCACATATGACCTCTTTCCCTCAGGGTAATAAAATATCAGACCCCCCCCCCTCATTTTTGGGAAATACCCACAAATATTGTATAATCCACATAAATGAAAAGGGACCGAAGCAGATATATCCAATATATGCTGCGATCCCTGAATTTCTGAAAGCAGCTGCAGCCCTCATAGAAACCTAATAGTAGTGGTGAGCGGGTCCGGTTCCCCACCCGAATATTGGCATCCGAGGCGGGATCCGAGTCCGGCTCGGGACTTTCTGCCTTACTGTGATCCCAAAGCGAGACCAAATGTCATCTTCCCGCTGTCAGATTCTCACAGGTTTTGGATTTTATAAAGGTCCCCAGTGATATGCGTCATCTTCACTCCGGCTGTGGAGAGTGTATTGGACGGACGTGTCCATCTCAGTACTGTCACTGTGTTGTCTGGAATAATTGTACTGTGCACTGTCTGTTGTATCAATCCACAGGTGCTCTGCTGTATCAGTCCAGACAGGCAGGGCCGGATTAACAATGGGGCTGATGGAGCTGCAGCTCCAAGCCCACCCTGAAAAATAGGCCCACAGAATCTGCAAATGTCTTTGCTGCTGTAAACAGGAATTTTTTTTCCTGCTACAGCAGCCTGCAGCGCACCCTAGGGCCCGCCCCCTCCGGCATCACCAACACCAGCCGGACCCCCCTCACCCCCCAACCGCAGCGCCGATCAGCGGCACATGATAAATCAAGGTTTTTTTCATGTTCGCCTCCCACGGCCGTAGCTCCGCCCCCTCACTGCATTAGGCCATGCCCCCTCGCGGCATTATGCCCACGATCTGATAGCCTGTTGGTAAGTGAGTCCCGCTGCTGACAGGTATTCCAATGTCAGGAAGGGAGATGAAGATATTTTTTTTTAGCCCTAACTGAAGGAGCTTCATCACCAGGCTTCCCGGCAAAAGCCCTGGTGCCAGAACAGGAGATCTATTGATCAGCATTGCAAATGAATTGTGGCTCTGTACTTGCATCCTCCTTCTCCCAAGGAGAGAACCGGTGCGCTGATTGGTGTGTGTGGCCGCCTGTCATCTGTGGCCCCTCCTACCCCACCCACGCGTCACTAACTTAATGTACGTTGCCTTGTGCGCTGCGGCCGCCGGCCGCAAACAGGTGAAGAGGTCCCGCCCCCACACCACCCGGCTGTCAGGAAGAGGTCTGCACGCCGAACTCCGCTGACATAATCGCACGTACCTCGGAGGAAGAGACGGTGCGGCTGCAGTGGATCCAGCAGGATTGGTGAGTATGAGTCTTCTCTAATCTCTCTGACCTCTGCCTACAAACAAAGTGCTCTTGTGATAGAGCAGTACTATCACTCCCCCCCCCTTACCCCCCCTCCCCCCGCACACCCCACTCACGTCACCCCCCGCCCGCGGTGTACTGTGAGTAACAGATGTTGCTGGGCGATGTAATATGAGTATCGGCTAACACTGGGCTTTGTAATGTAAGTAATACACGTCGCTGTGCGGTGTAATGTGAGTAATGGACACCTCTGTGAGGTACAATGTGAGTAATGGACGCCTCTGTGCGGTATAATGTGAGGAATGGACGCCTCTGTGCGGTGTAATGTGAGGAATGGATGCTTCTGCGTGGTGTAATGTGAGTAATGGATGCCTCTGCGCGGTACAATGTGAGTAATGGATGCTTCTGCGCGGTGTAATGTGAGTAATGGACGCCTCTGTGCGGTACAATGTGAGTAATGGATGCCTCTGCGCGGAGTAATGTGAGGAATGGATGCCTCTGCGCGGTGTAATGTGAGAAATGGACGCCTCTGCGGTTAATGTGAGTAATGGACGTCTCTCTGCAGTATAATGTGAGTAATGGACGCTTCTGTGCAGTATAATGTGAGTAATGGACGTCTCTGTGCAGTGTAATGTGAGTAATGGACGCCTCTGCGCGGTGTAATGTGAGTAATGGACGCCTCTGCGTGGTGTAATGTGAGGAATGTACGACTCTGTGCGGTGTAATGTGAGTAATGGACGCCTGTGCGCGGTGTAATGTGAGTAATGGACGTGTCTGTGGGGTGTAATGTGAGTAATGGACGTCTCTGTGCGGTGTAATGTGAGTAATGGACTCCTCTGTGCGGTATAATGTGAGTAGTGATGAGCGGGTTCGGTTCCTCGGAAACCGAACCCCCCCGAACTTCACCCATTTTACACGGGTCCGAGGCATACTCGGATTCTCTCATATGGCTCGGTTAACCCGAGCGCGCCCGAACATCATCATCCCGCTGTCGGATTCTCGCGAGATTCGGATTCTATATAAGGAGCCGCGCGTCGCCGCCATTTTCACTCATGCATTGGAAATGTTAGGGAGAGGACGTGGCTGGCGTCCTCTCCGTTTATTAATGTTACTGCAAATATTTGTGCTTATTGCTTAATTGTGGGGACTGGGGAGCAGCTGTATTATATAGGAGGAGTACAGTGCAGAGTTTTGCTGATCAGTGACCACCAGTTTTATCCGTTCTCTGCCTGAAAAACGCTCCATATCTGTGCTCAGTGTGCTGCATATATCTGTGCTCAACCTGCTTTATTGTGGGGACTGGGGACCAGCAGTATTATATAATATAGGAGGAGTACAGTGCAGAGTTTTGCTGACCAGTGACCACCAGTATTATACGTTGGCTGCCTGAAAAACGCTCCATATCTGTGCTCAGTGTGCTGCACATATCTGTGCTCACACTGCTTTATTGTGGGGACTGGGGACCAGCAGTATTATATAGGAGGAGTACAGTGCAGAGTTTTGCTGACCAGTGACCACCAGTATTATACGTTGTCTGCCTGAAAAACGCTCCATATCTGTGCTCAGTGTACTGCATATATCTGTGCTCACACTGCTTTATTGTGGGGACTGGGGACCAGCAGTATTATATAGGAGGAGTACAGTGCAGAGTTTTGCTGACAGTGACCACCAGTATATATAGCAGTACGGTACGGAAGGCCACTGCTCTACCTACCTCTGTGTCGTCAAGTATACTATCCATCTAGATTCTATACCTGTGGTGCATTTTAGTTTTGCAGTTTGCTGACAGTGACCACCAGTATATATAGCAGTACGGTACGGAAGGCCACTGCTCTACCTACCTCTGTGTCGTCAAGTATACTATCCATCTAGATTCTATACTTGTGGTGCATTTTAGTTTTGCAGTTTGCTGACAGTGACCACCAGTATATATAGCAGTACGGTATGGAAGGCCACTGCTCTACCTACCTCTGTGTCGTCAAGTATACTATCCATCTACATTCTATACCTGTGGTGCATTTTAGTTTTGCAGTTTGCTGACAGTGACCACCAGTATATATAGCAGTACGGTACGGAAGGCCACTGCTCTACCTACCTCTATGTCGTCAAGTATACTATCCATCTAGATTCTATACCTGTGGTGCATTTTAGTTTTGCAGTTTGCTGACAGTGACCACCAGTATATATATATATAGCAGTACGGTACGGAAGGCCACTGCTCTACCTACCTCTGTGTCGTCAAGTATACTATCCATCTAGATTCTATACCTGTGGTGCATTTTAGTTTTGCAGTTTGCTGACAGTGACCACCAGTATATATAGCAGTACGGTACGGAAGGCCACTGCTCTACCTACCTCTGTGTCGTCAAGTATACTATCCATCTAGATTCTATACCTGTGGTGCATTTTAGTTTTGCAGTTTGCTGACAGTGACCACCAGTATATATATATATAGCAGTACGGTACGGAAGGCCACTGCTCTACCTACCTCTGTGTCGTCAAGTATACTATCCATCTAGATTCTATACCTGTGGTGCATTTTAGTTTTGCAGTTTGCTGACAGTGACCACCAGTATATATAGCAGTACGGTACGGAAGGCCACTGCTCTACCTACCTCTGTGTCGTCAAGTATACTATCCATCCATACCTGTGGTGCATTTCAGTTGTGCGCAGTATATATAGTAGTAGGCCATTGCTATTGATACTGGCATATAATTCCACACATTAAAAAATGGAGAACAAAAATGTGGAGGTTAAAATAGGGAAAGATCAAGATCCACTTCCACCTCGTGCTGAAGCTGCTGCCACTAGTCATGGCCGAGACGATGAAATGCCATCAACGTCGTCTGCCAAGGCCAATGCCCAATGTCATAGTAGAGAGCATAAAAAACAAAAAAAACAAAAGTACAGTAAAATGACCCAAAAATCAAAATTGAAAGCATCTGATGAGAAGCGTAAACTTGCCAATATGCCATTTACGGCACGGAGTGGCAAGGAACGGCTGAGGCCCTGGCCTATGTTCATGGCTAGTGGTTCAGATTCACATGAGGATGGAAGCACTCATCCTCTCGCTAGAAAAATGAAAAGACTTAAGCTGGCAAAAGCACAGCAAAGAACTGTGCGTTCTTCTAAATCACAAATCCCCAAGGAGAGTCCAATTGTGTCGGTTGCGATGCCTGACCTTCCCAACACTGGACGGGAAGAGCTTGCGCCTTCCACCATTTGCACGCCCCCTGCAAGTGCTGGAAGGAGCACCCGCAGTCCAGTTCCTGATAGTCAAATTGAAGATGTCACTATTGAAGTACACCAGGATGAGGATATGGGTGTTGCTGGCGCTGGGAAGGAAATTGACAAGGAGGATTCTGATGGTGAGGTGGTTTGTTTAAGTCAGGCACCCGGGGAGACACCTGTTGTCCGTGGGACGAATATGGCCATTGACATGCCTGGTCAAAATACAAAAAAAATCACCTCTTCGGTGTGGAATTATTTCAACACAAATGCGGACAACAGGTGTCAAGCCGTGTGTTGCCTTTGTCAAGCTGTAATAAGTAGGGGTAAGGACGTTAACCACCTAGGAACATCCTCCCTTATACGTCACCTGGACCGCATTCATCAGAAGTCAGTGACAAGTTCAAAAACTTTGGATGACAGCGGAAGCAGTCCACTGACCACTAAATCCCTTCCTCTTGTAACCAAGCTCCTGCAAACCACACCACGAACTCTTCCAGTGTCAATTTCCACCTTACACAGGAAAGCCAATAGTCCTGCAGGCCATGTCACTGGCAAGTCTGACGAGTCCTCTCCTGCCTGGGATTCCTCCGATGCATCCTCCTTCACATTCTCCCGCAACTGGGGGTGCGAGGAAAAGGCTAAAAATTCCGAACCCACCCGCTGGCGGTGATGCAGAGCAGTCTGGAGCGAGTGCTGACATCTGGTCCGGACTGAAGGACCTGCCAACGATTACTGACATGTCGTCTACTGTCACTGCATATGATTCTGTCACCATTGAAAGAATGGTGGAGGATTATATGAGTGACCGCATCCAAGTAGGCAGGTCAGACAGTCCGTACGTATACTGGCAGGAAAAAGAGGCAATTTGGAGACCCTTGCACAAACTGGCTTTATTCTACCTAAGTTGCCCTCCCTCCAGTGTGTACTCCGAAAGAGTGTTTAGTGCAGCCGCTCACCTTGTCAGCAATCGGCGTACGAGGTTACTTCCAGAAAATGTGGAGAAGATGATGTTCATCAAAATGAATTATAATCAATTCCTCCGTGGAGACATTCACCAGCAATTGCCTCCAGAAAGTACACAGAGATCTGAGATGGTGGATTCCAGTGGGGACGAATTAATAATCTGTGAGGAGGGGGATGTACACAGTGAAAGGGGTGAGGAATCGGAGGATGATGATGAGGTGGACATCTTGCCTCTGTAGAGCCAGTTTGTGCAAGGAGAGATTGATTGCTTCTTTTTTGGTGGGGGCACAAACCAACCAGTCCTTTCAGTCACAGTCGTGTGGCAGACCCTGTCGCTGAAATGATGGGTTCGTTAAAGTGTGCATGTCCTGTTTATACAACATAAGGGTGGGTGGGAGGGCCCAAGGACAATTCCATCTTGCACCTCTTTTTTCTTTCATTTTTCTTTGCATCATGTGCTGTTTGGGGACTATTTTTTTAAGTGCCATCCTGTCTGACACTGCTGTGCCACTCCTAGATGGGCCAGGTGTTTGTGTCGGCCACATGTGTCGCTTAGCTTAGTCACACAGCGACCTTGGTGCGCCTCTTTTTTTCTTTGCATCATGTGCTGTTTGGGGACAATTTTTTTTAAGTGCCATCCTGTCTGACACTGCAGTGCCACTCCTAGATGGGCCAGGTGTTTGTGTCGGCCACTTGTGTCGCTTAGCTTAGTCACACAACGACCTTGGTGAGCCTCTTTTTTTCTTTGCATCATGTGCTGTTTGGGGACAATTTTTTTGAAGTGCCTTCCTGTTTGACACTACAGTGCCACTCCTAGATGGTCCCACTCCTAGATGGGCCAGGTGTTTGTGTCGGCCACTTGTGTCGCTTAGCTTAGTCACACAGCGACCTTGGGGCGCCTCTATTTTTCTTTGCATCATGTGCTGTTTGGGGACAATTTTTTTGAAGTGCCATCCTGTCTGACACTGCAGTGCCACTCCTAGATGGGCCAGGTGTTTGTGTCGGCCACTTTTGTCGCTTAGCTTAGTCACACAGCGACCTTGGTGCGCCTCTTTTTTTCTTTGCATCATGTGCTGTTTGGGGACTATTTTTTTGAAGTGCCATCCTGCCTGACACTGCAGTGCCACTCCTAGATGGGCCAGGTGTTTGTGTCGGCCACTTGTGTCGCTTAGCTTAGCCATCCAGCGACCTCGGTGCAAATTTTAGGACTAAAAATAATATTGTGAGGTGTGAGGTGTTCAGAATAGACTGAAAATGAGTGTAAATTATGGTTATTGAGGTTAATAATACTATGGGATCAAAATGACCCCCAAATTCTATGATTTAAGCTGTTTTTGAGGGTTTTTTGTAAAAAAACACCCGAATCCGACAAAAAATTTTCAGGGAGGTTTTGGCAAAACGCGTCCGAATCCAAAACACGGCCACGGAACCGAATCCAAAACCAAAACACAAAACCCAAAAAATTTCCGGTGCCCAATCTATAAATGTGAGTAATGGACGCCTCTATGCGGTGTAATGTGAGTAATGGACACCCGTGTGCAGTATAATGTGAGTAATGGACGCCTCTGTGCAGTATAATGTGAGTAATGGATGCCTCTGTGCAGTATAATGTGAGTAATGGACGCCTCTGTGCGGTATAATGTGAGTAATGGACGCCTCTGTGCAGTATAATGTGAGTAATGGACGCCTCTGTGCAGTATAATGTGAGTAATGGACGTCTCTGCGCGGTGTAATGTGAGTAATGGACGCCTCTGCGCGGTGTAATGTGAGTAATGGACCCCTCTGTGCGGTGTAATGTGAGTAATGGGCCGTCGCTGGGCGTTGTATTGTGAGTAACGGATGCCGCTGGGCAGTGTAATGTGAATAACAGATGCCACTGTGTGTTGTATTGTGAGTAACGGACTTCGCTGGGCGGTGTAATGTGAGTAACGAATGCTGCTGGGTGACGTAATGTGCATAAAGGATGCCGCAGTGCACTGTAATGTGAACAATGGATGCCGCAGTGCAGTGTAATGGGAATAAAGGATGCCGCTGTGGGGTGTAATGTGATGCCGCTGTACACTGTAATGTAAATAATGTGATGCTGCTGTGCGGTGTAATGTGAGTAACGGACGCTGTCATGCGCATAATGTGTACAATGGGTGCCTCTGTGCAGTGTAATGGGAATAACGGATGCCTCTGTGGGGTGTAATGTGACGCCGCTGTACGCTGTATTGTGAATAATGGATGCTGCTGTGCAGTGTAATATGAATAATGGACAGTGCCGGGTGGTGTAATGTGAATAACAGATGCCACTGTGCGTTGTAATGTGACTAACGGACATCGCTGGGCGGTGTAACGTGAGTAACAAATGCTGCTGGGTGACGTAATGTGCATAAAGGATGCCGCAGTGCGTTGTAATTAGTGATGTGCACCGGACATTTTTCGGGTTTTGTGTTTTGGTTTTGGATCGGTTCCGCGGCCGTGTTTTGGATTCGGATGCCTTTTGGCAAAACCTCACCGAAATTTTTTTGTCGGATTCGGGTGTGTTTTGGATTCGGGTGTTTTTTTCAAAAAACCCTAAAAAACAGCTTAAATCATAGAATTCGGGGGTCATTTTGATCCCATAGTATTATTAACCTCAATTACCATAATTTCCACTCATTTCCAGTCTATTCTGAACACCTCACACCTCACAATATTATTTTTAGTCCTACAATTTGCACTAAGGTCGCTGGATGACTAAGCTAAGCGACCCAAGTGGCCGACACAAACACCTGGCCCATCTAGGAGTGGCACTGCAGTGTCAGACAGGATGGGCGATTTAAAAAATAGTCCCCAAACAGCACATGATGCAAAGAAAAAAAGAGGCGCACCAAGGTGGCTGTTTGACTAAGCTAAGCGACACAAGTGGCAGACACAAACACCTGGCCCATCTAGGAGTGGCACTGCAGTGTCAATCGAGACAGGATGGCACTTCCAAAAAATTGTCCCCAAACAGCACATGATGCAAAGAAAAAAAGAGGCGCACCATGGTGGCTGTTTGACTAAGCTAAGCGACACAAGTGGCCGACACAAACACCTGGCCCATCTAGGAGTGGCACTGCAGTGTCAATCAAGACAGGATGGCACTTCCAAAAAATTGTCCCCAAACAGCACATGATGCAAAGAAAAAAAGAGGCGCACCAAGGTGGCTGTTTGACTAAGCTAAGCGACACAAGTGGCCGACACAAACACCTGGCCCATCTAGGAGTGGCACTGCAGTGTCAATCAAGACAGGATAGCACTTCCAAAAAATTGTCCCCAAAGAGCACATGATGCAAAGAAAAAAAGAGGCGCACCAAGGTGGCTGTGTGACTAAGCTAAGCGACACAAGTGGCAGACACAAACACCTGGCCCATCTAGGAGTGGCACTGCAGTGTCAGGCAGGATGGCACTTCCAAAAAATTGTCCCCAAACAGCACATGATGCAAAGAAAAAAAGAGGCGCACCAAGGTGGCTGTGTGACTAAGCTAAGCGACACAAGTGGCCGACACAAACACCTGGCCCATCTAGGAGTGGCACTGCAGTGTCAGGCAGGATGGCACTTCCAAAAAATTGTCCCCAAACAGCACATGATGCAAAGAAAAAAAGAGGTGCACCAAGGTGGCTGTTTGACTAAGCTAAGCGACACAAGTGGCCGACACAAACACCTGGCCCATCTAGGAGTGGCACTGCAGTGTCAATTAAGACAGGATGGCACTTCCAAAAAATTGTCCCCAAACAACACATGATGCAAAGAAAAAAAGAGGCGCACCAAGGTGGCTGTGTGACTAAGCTAAGTGACACAAGTGGCCGACACAAACACCTGGCCCATCTAGGAGTGGCACTGCAGTGTCAGGCAGGATGGCACTTCCAAAAAATTGTCCCCAAACAGCACATGATGCAAAGAAAAAAAGAGACGCACCAAGGTGGCTGTGTGACTAAGCTAAGCGACACAAGTGGCCGACACAAACACCTGGCCCATCTAGGAGTGGCACTGCAGTGTCAGGCAGGATGGCACTTTCAAAAAATTGTCCCCAAACAGCACATGATGCAAAGAAAAAAAGAGGCGCACCAAGGTGGCTGTATGACTAAGCTAAGCGACACAAGTGGCCGACACAAACACCTGGCCCATCTAGGAGTGGCACTGCAGTGTCAATCAAGACAGGATGGCACTTCCAAAAAATTGTCCCCAAACAGCACATGATGCAAAGAAAAAAAGAAGCGCACCAAGGTGGCTGTGTGACTAAGCTAAGCGACACAAGTGGCCGACACAAACACCTGGCCCATCTAGGAGTGGCACTGCAGTGTCAATCAAGACAGGATGGTACTTCCAAAAAATTGTCCCCAAACAGCACATGATGCAAAGAAAAAAAGAGGCGCACCAAGGTGGCTGTGTGACTAAGCTAAGCGACACAAGTGGCCGACACAAACACCTGGCCCATCTAGGAGTGGCACTGCAGTGTCAGGCAGGATGGCACTTTCAAAAAATTGTCCCCAAACAGCACATGATGCAAAGAAAAAAAGAGGCGCACCAAGGTGGCTGTATGACTAAGCTAAGCGACACAAGTGGCCGACACAAACACCTGGCCCATCTAGGAGTGGCACTGCAGTGTCAATCAAGACAGGATGGTACTTCCAAAAAATTGTCCCCAAACAGCACATGATGCAAAGAAAAAAAGAGGCGCACCAAGGTGGCTGTGTGACTAAGCTAAGCGACACAAGTGGCCGACACAAACACCTGGCCCATCTAGGAGTGGCACTGCAGTGTCAGGCAGGATGGCACTTCCAAAAAATTGTCCCCAAACATCACATGATGCAAAGAAAAAAAGAGGCGCACCAAGGTGGCTGTGTGACTAAGCTAAGCGACACAAGTGGCCGACACAAACACCTGGCCCATCTAGGAGTGGCACTGCAGTGTCAGGCAGGATGGCACTTTCAAAAAATTGTCCCCAAACAGCATATGATGCAAAGAAAAAAAGAGGCGCACCAAGGTGGCTGTTTGACTAAGCTTAGCGACACAAGTGGCCGACACAAACACCTGGCCCATCTAGGAGTGGCACTGCAGTGTCAATCAAGACAGGATGGCACTTCCAAAAAATTGTCCCCAAACAGCACATGATGCAAAGAAAAAAAGAGGCGCACCAAGGTGGCTGTGTGACTAAGCTAAGCGACACAAGTGGCCGACACAAACACCTGGCCCATCTAGGAGTGGCACTGCAGTGTCAGGCAGGATGGCACTTCCAAAAAATTGTCCCCAAACAGCACATGATGCAAAGAAAAAAAGAGGCGCACCAAGGTGGCTGTGTAACTAAGCTAAGCGACACAAGTGGCCGACACAAACACCTGGCCCATCTAGGAGTGGCACTGCAGTGTCAATCAAGACAAGATGGCACTTCCAAAAAATTGTCCCCAAACAGCACATGATGCAAAGAAAAATGAAAGAAAAAAGAGGTGCAAGATGGAATTGTCCTTGGGCCCTCCCACCCACCCTTATGTTGTATAAACAGGACATGCACACTTTAACGAACCCATCATTTCAGCGGCAGGGTCTGCCACACGACTGTGACTGAAATGACTGGTTGGTTTGTGCCCCCACCAAAAAAGAAGCAATCAATCTCTCCTTGCACAAACTGGCTCTACAGAGGCAAGATGTCCACCTCATCATCATCCTCCGATTCCTCACCCCTTTCACTGTGTACATCCCCCTCCTCACAGATTATTAATTCGTCCCCACTGGAATCCACCATCTCAGGTCCCCGTGTACTTTCTGGAGGCAATTGCTGGTGAATGTCTCCACGGAGGAATTGATTATAATTCATTTTGATGAACATCATCTTCTCCACATTTTCTGGAAGTAACCTCGTACGCCGATTGCTGACAAGGTGAGCGGCTGCACTAAACACTCTTTCGGAGTACACACTGGAGGGAGGGCAACTTAGGTAGAATAAAGCCAGTTTGTGCAAGGGCCTCCAAATTGCCTCTTTTTCCTGCCAGTATACGTACGGACTATCTGATGTCTGGATGCGGTCACTCATATAATCCTCCACCATTCTTTCCATGGTGAGAGAATC
Source organism: Pseudophryne corroboree (assembly GCF_028390025.1). Lineage (NCBI taxonomy): Eukaryota > Metazoa > Chordata > Amphibia > Anura > Myobatrachidae > Pseudophryne > Pseudophryne corroboree. The sequence goes on from NC_086450.1 coordinate 230,336,938, forward strand.
ATATGCAGTGACAGTAGACATGTCAGTAATCATTGGCAGGTCCTTCAGTCCGGACCAGATGTGAGCACTCGCTCCAGACTGCCCTGCATCACCGCCAGCGGGTGGGCTAGGAATTCTTAGCCTTTTCCTCGCACCCCCAGTTTCGGGAGAATGTGAAGGAGGAGATGTTGATGGGTCACGTTCCGCTTGACTTGACAATTTTCTCACCAGCAGGCCTTTGAACCTCTGCAGACTTGTGTCTGCCGGAAAGAGAGATACAACGTAGGTTTTAAATCTAGGATCGAGCACGGTGGCCAAAATGTAGTGCTCTGATTTCAACAGATTGACCACCCGTGAATCCTGGTTAAGCGAATTAAGGGCTCCATCCACAAGTCCCACATGCCTAGTGGAATCGCTCTGTTTTAGCTCCTCCTTCAATGTCTCCAGCTTCTTCTGCAAAAGCCTGATGAGGGGAATGACCTGACTCAGGCTGGCAGTGTCTGAACGGACTTCACGTGTGGCAAGTTCAAAGGGTTGCAGAACCTTGCACAACGTTGAAATCATTCTACACTGCGCTTTAGTCAGGTGCATTCCCCCTCCTTTGCCTATATCATGGGCAGATGTATAGGCTTGAATGGCCTTTTGCTGCTCCTCCATCCTCTGAAGCATATAGAGGGTTGAATTCCACCTCGTTACCACCTCTTGCTTCAGATGATGGCAGGGCAGGTTCAGGAATGTTTGGTGGTGCTCCAGTCTTCTGTACGCGGTGCCTGAATGCCGAAAGTGGCCCGCAATTCTTCGGGCCACCGACAGCATCTCTTGCACGCCCCTGTCGTTTTTTTAATAATTCTGCACCACCAAATTCAATGTATGTGCAAAACATGGGACGTGCTGGAATTTGCCCAGATGTAATGCACGCACAATATTGCTGGCGTTGTCCGATGTCACAAATCCCCAGGAGAGTCCAATTGGGGTAAGCCATTCTGCGATGATCTTCCTCAGTTGCCGTAAGAGGTTGTCAGCTGTGTGCCTATTCTGGAAAGCGGTGATACAAAGCGTAGCCTGCCTAGGAACGAGTTGGCGTTTGCGAGATGTTGCTACTGGTGCCGCCGCTGCTGTTCTTGCTGCGGGAGGCAATACATCTACCCAGTGGGCTGTCACAGTCATATAGTCCTGAGTCTGCCCTGCTCCACTTGTCCACATGTCCGTGGTTAAGTGGACATTGGGTACAACTGCATTTTTTAGGACACTGGTGAGTCTTTTTCTGAGGTCTGTGTACATTTTCGGTATCGCCTGCCTAGAGAAATGGAACCTAGATGGTATTTGGTACCGGGGACACAGTACCTCAATCAAGTCTATAGTTGCCTCTGAATTAACGATGGATACCGGAACCACGTTTCTCACCGCCCAGGCTGCCAAGGCCTGAGTTATCTGGTTTGCAGCAGGATGACTGCTGTGATATTTCATCTTCCTCGCAAAGGACTGTTGGACAGTCAATTGCTTACTGGAAGTAGTAAAAGTGGTCTTCCGACTTCCCCTCTTGGATGACGATCGACTCCCAGCAGCAACAACAGCAGCGCCAGCAGCAGTAGGCGTTACACTCAAGGATGCTTCGGAGGAATCCCAGGCAGTAGAGGACTCGTCAGACTTGACAGTGACATGGCCTGCAGGACTATTGGCTTTCCTGGGTAAGGAGGAAATTGACACGGAGGGAGTTGGTGGTGTGGTTTGCAGGAGCTTGGTTACAAGAGGAAGGGATTTAGTGGTCAGTGGACTGCTTCCGCTGTCATCCAAAGTTTTTGAACTTGTCACTGACTTATGATTAATGCGCTGCAGGTGACGTATAAGGGAGGATGTTCCGAGGTGGTTAACGTCCTTACCCCTACTTATTACAGCTTGACAAAGGCAACACACGGCTTGACACCTGTTGTCCGCATTTGTGTTGAAATAATTCCACACCGAAGAGCTGATTTTTTTTGTATTTTGACCAGGCATGTCAATAGCCATATTCCTCCCACGGACAACAGGTGTCTCCCCGGGTGCCTGACTTAAACAAACCATCTCACCATCAGAATCCTCCTTGTCAATTTCCTCCCCAGCGCCAGCAACACCCATATCCTCATCCTGGTGTACTTCAACAGTGACATCTTCAATTTGACTATCAGGAACTGGACTGCGGGTGCTCCTTCCAGCACTTGCAGGGGGCGTGCAAATGGTGGAAGGCGCAAGCTCTTCCCGTCCAGTGTTGGGAAGGTCAGGCATCGCAACCGACACAATTGGACTCTCCTTGGGGATTTGTGATTTTGAAGAACGCACAGTTCTTTGCTGTGCTTTTGCCAGCTTAAGTCTTTTCTTTTTTCTAGCGAGAGGATGAGTGCTTCCATCCTCATGTGAAGCTGAACCACTAGCCATGAACATAGGTCAGGGCCTCAGCCGTTCCTTGCCACTCCGTGTCGTAAATGGCATATTGGCAAGTTTATGCTTCTCCTCAGACGCTTTTAATTTTGATTTTTGGGTCATTTTACTGCACTTTTGTGTTTTGGATTTTACATGCTCTCTACTATGACATTGGGCATCGGCCTTGGCAGACGACGTTGATGGCATTTCATCGTCTCGGCCATGACTAGTGGCAGCAGCTTCAGCACGAGGTGGAAGTGGATCTTGATCTTTCCCTTTAACCTCCACATTTTTGTTCTCCATTTTTTAATGTGTGGAATTATATGCCAGTATCAATAGCAATGGCCTACTACTAAATTTACTGCGCAAAACTAAAATGCACCACAGGTATAGAATGTAGATGGATAGTATACTTAATGGATGACGAGTGACGACACAGAGGTAGGTACAGCAGTGGCCTACCGTACTGCTATATATAGTATACTGGTGGACACTGTCAGCAAACTGCAAAACTAAAATGCACCACAGGTATAGAAAGTAGATGGATAGTATACTTAATGGATGACGACACAGAGGTAGGTACAGCAGTGGCCTACCGTACTGCTATATATAGTATACTGGTGGACACTGTCAGCAAACTGCAAAACTAAAATGCACCACAGGTATAGAATGTAGATAGATAGTATACTTAATGGATGACGAGTGACGACACAGAGGTAGGTACAGCAGTGGCCTACCGTACTGCTATATATAGTATACTGGTGGACACTGTCAGCAAACTGCAAAACTAAAATGCACCACAGGTATAGAATGTAGATGGATAGTATACTTAATGGATGACGACACAGAGGTAGGTACAGCAGTGGCCTACCGTACTGCTATATATAGTATACTGGTGGACACTGTCAGCAAACTGCAAAACTAAAATGCACCACAGGTATAGAATGTAGATGGATAGTATACTTAATGGATGATGACACAGAGGTAGGTACAGCAGTGGCCTACCGTACTGCTATATATAGTATACTGGTGGACATTGTCAGCAAACTGCAAAACTTAAATGCACCACAGGTATAGAATGTAGATGGATAGGTAACTTAATGGATGACGGCACAGAGGTAGGTATAGCAGTGGCCTACCGTACTGCTATATATAGTATACTGGTGGACACTGTCAGCAAACTGCAAAACTAAAATGCACCACAGGTATAGAATGTAGATGGATAGTATACTTAATGGATGACGACACAGAGGTAGGTACAGCAGTGGCCTACCGTACTGCTATAAGTATATATAGTATACTGGTGGACACTGTCAGCAAACTGCAAAACTAAAATGCACCACAGGTATGTAGATGGATAGTATACTTAATGGATGACGAGTGACGACACAGAGGTAGGTACAGCAGTGGCCTACCGTACTGCTATATATAGTATACTGGTGGACACTGTGTCAGCAAACTGCAAAACTAAAATGTACCACAGGTATAGAATGTAGATAGATAGTATACTTAATGGATGACGAGTGACGACACAGAGGTAGGTACAGCAGTGGCCTACCGTACTGCTATATATAGTATACTGGTGGACACTGTCAGCAAACTGCAAAACTAAAATGCACCACAGGTATAGAATGTAGATGGATAGTATACTTAATGGATGACGACACAGAGGTAGGTACAGCAGTGGCCTACCGTACTGCCATATATAGTATACTGATGGACACTGTCAGCAAACTGCAAAACTAAAATGCACCACAGGTATAGAATGTAGATGGATAGTATACTTAATGGATGACGACACAGAGGTAGGTACAGCAGTGGCCTACCGTACTGCTATATATAGTATACTGGTGGACACTGTCAGCAAACTGCAAAACTAAAATGCACCACAGGTATAGAATGTAGATGGATAGTATACTTAATGGATGACGACACAGAGGTAGGTACAGCAGTGGCCTACCGTACTGCTATATATAGTATACTGGTGGACACTGTCAACAAACTGCAAAACTAAAATGCACCACAGGTATAGAATGTAGATGGATAGTATACTTAATGGATGACGAATGATGACACAGAGGTAGGTACAGCAGTGGCCTACCGTACTGCTATATATAGTATACTGGTGGACACTGTGTCAGCAAACTGCAAAACTAAAATGTACCACAGGTATAGAATGTAGATAGATAGTATACTTAATGGATGACGAGTGACGACACAGAGGTAGGTACAGCAGTGGCCTACCGTACTGCTATATATAGTATACTGGTGGACACTGTCAGCAAACTGCAAAACTAAAATGCACCACAGGTATAGAATGTAGATGGATAGTATACTTAATGGATGACGACACAGAGGTAGGTACAGCAGTGGCCTACCGTACTGCCATATATAGTATACTGATGGACACTGTCAGCAAACTGCAAAACTAAAATGCACCACAGGTATAGAATGTAGATGGATAGTATACTTAATGGATGACGACACAGAGGTAGGTACAGCAGTGGCCTACCGTACTGCTATATATAGTATACTGGTGGACACTGTCAGCAAACTGCAAAACTAAAATGCACCACAGGTATAGAATGTAGATAGATAGTATACTTAATGGATGACGACACAGAGGTAGGTACAGCAGTGGCCTACCGTACTGCTATATATAGTATACTGGTGGACACTGTCAACAAACTGCAAAACTAAAATGCACCACAGGTATAGAATGTAGATGGATAGTATACTTAATGGATGACGAATGATGACACAGAGGTAGGTACAGCAGTGGCCTACCGTACTGCTATATATAGTATACTGGTGGACACTGTGTCAGCAAACAGCAAAACTAAAATGCACCACAGGTATAGAATGTAGATAGATAGTATACTTAATGGATGACGAATGACGACACAGAGGTAAGTACAGCAGTGGCCTACCGTACTGCTATATATAGTATACTGGTGGACACTGTCAGCAAACTGCAAAACTAAAATGCACCACAGGTATAGAATGTAGATGGATAGTATACTTAATGGATGACGAGTGACGACACAGAGGTAGGTACAGCAGTGGCCTACCGTACTGCTATATATAGTATACTGGTGGACACTGTGTCAGCAAACTGCAAAACTAAAATGCACCACAGGTATAGAATGTAGATGGATAGTATACTTAATGGATGATGACACAGAGGTAAGTACAGCAGTGGCCTACCGTACTGCTATATATAGTATACTGGTGGACACTGTCAGCAAACTGCAAAGCTAAAATGCACCACAGGTATGTAGATGGATAGTATACTTAATGGATGACGAATGATGACACAGAGGTAGGTACAGCAGTGGCCTACCGTACTGCTATATATAGTATACTGGTGGACACTGTGTCAGCAAACTGCAAAACTAAAATGCACCACAGGTATAGAATGTAGATAGATAGTATACTTAATGGATGACGAATGACGACACAGAGGTAAGTACAGCAGTGGCCTACCGTACTGCTATATATAGTATACTGGTGGACACTGTCAGCAAACTGCAAAACTAAAATGCACCACAGGTATAGAATGTAGATGGATAGTATACTTAATGGATGACGAGTGACGACACAGAGGTAGGTACAGCAGTGGCCTACCGTACTGCTATATATAGTATACTGGTGGACACTGTGTCAGCAAACTGCAAAACTAAAATGCACCACAGGTATAGAATGTAGATGGATAGTATACTTAATGGATGATGACACAGAGGTAAGTACAGCAGTGGCCTACCGTACTGCTATATATAGTATACTGGTGGACACTGTCAGCAAACTGCAAAACTAAAATGCACCACAGGTATGTAGATGGATAGTATACTTAATGGATGACGAGTGACGACACAGAGGTAGGTACAGCAGTGGCCTACCGTACTGCTATATATAGTATACTGGTGGACACTGTGTCAGCAAACTGCAAAACTAAAATGCACCACAGGTATAGAATGTAGATAGATAGTATACTTAATGGATGATGAGTGACGACACAGAGGTAGGTACAGCAGTGGCCTATCGTACTGCTACATATAGTATACTGGTGGACACTGTCAACAAACTGCAAAACTAAAATGCACCACAGGTATAGAATGTAGATGGATAGTATACTTAATGGATGACGACACAGAGGTAGGTACAGCAGTGGCCTACCGTACTGCTATAAGTATATATAGTATACTGGTGGACACTGTCAGCAAACTGCAAAACTAAAATGCACCACAGGTATAGAATGTAGATGGATAGTATACTTAATGGATGACGAGTGACGACACAGAGGTAGGTACAGCAGTGGCCTACCGTACTGCTATATATAGTATACTGGTGGACACTGTGTCAGCAAACTGCAAAACTAAAATGCACCACAGGTATAGAATGTAGATGGATAGTATACTTAATGGATGACGACACAGAGGTAGGTACAGCAGTGCATAATATTAATTATATTGGTGGTCCCCAGTCCCCACAATAAAGCAGCACACTGAGCACAGATATGGAGTGTTTTTCAGGCAGACAACGTATACTGGTGGTCACTGTCAGCAAAACTCTGCACTGTACTCCCGCTATAGCTGCTCCCCAGTCCCCACAATTAAGCAGTGTGAGCACTCAGCACAGATATATTATGCAGCACACTGAGCACAGATATGGTATGGAGCGTTTTTTTCAGGCAGAGAATGGATAAAAACTGGTGGTCACTTATCAGCAAAACTCTGCACTGTACTCCTCCTAACAGCTGCTCCCCAATCCTCCCCACAATTAAGCAATAAACCAATCAACTTCTACAATAAACGATGAGGACGCCAGCCACGTCCTCTCCCTATCATCTCTAATGCACGAGTGAAAATGGCGGCGACGCGCGGCTGCTTATATAGAATCCGAATCTCGCGAGAATACGACAGCGGGATGATGACGTTCGGGCGCGCTCGGGTTAGCCGAGCAAGGCGGGAAGGTTCTAACCTGCCTCGGACCCGTGTAAAAAAGGTGCAGTTCGGGGGAGTTCGGTTTCCGAGAAACCGAACCCGCTCATCACTAGTTGTAATGTGACAGTGCTGTGCGGTGTAATGTGAACAACGGATTCCGCTGTGCGGTTTAATGTAAGTAACGATCGTCGCTGGGAGCTGTCATAAATAAATCTATCTACACACAGAGATGGGAGAGATGTACTAAGCCTTGAAAAGTGATAAATTTCACGGTGATAAAGTACCAGCCAATCAGCTCCTGGGTGGTATTCAGTATACCGGTTGTTGGGATCCCGGCGCACAGTATACCGGCGACGGAATCCCAACACCCGGCATACCGACACCTTTTCTCCCTCTTGGAGGTCCACGACACCCCCGGAGGGGCTCATTTGCGCTCATCCCACTGTCGGCAAGCCAGCAGTCGGGATCCCGGCGCCGGTATGCTGTCCGCCGGGGACTCGGCCGCCGGCAACTCATACTACACCCCAGCTCCTAACTGCCATGTTACAGGCTGGGATTGAGAAATGACAGTTAGGAGCTGGTTGCTTGGTACTTTATCACCGTGAAATTTATCACTTTTCAAGGCTTAGTACATCTGGCCCAAATAATTATCCAGTAAAGGAGCGCAGCACACCACACTCATTTCTTTTACTTAAAACCACTCAGGTTTAAATAAAAGCCGCTGAGGTTACCATACCACAAACAGACTGAGACCCCCCGCAATCAGCGCCAGGTGAACTGAAGCTATTGGATACAAGGGGCTACATAATCTGAATGTGACCACACAGACTGATCCTTCCTAGCAGACCTTGGTCAAGCGGTTACACTCTGATTAGAACAGCCCTATTATGTATATGCTTCATTTAAGCAAAGAGGTGAAGGAGATTGAAGTGGGTAAAGGAAGGTGGGTAGCTATGCCCTCCTTGGTGCTAGTTGCACGTCACGGCACAGACCACACCCCCATATCAGTAGTCACACCCCTGCGGCAGCCCACAATAGGCCCTTTATAAGTTTCAGCTCCAGGCCCATCAGGACCTTAATCTGGCACTGCAGACAGGGTGCTCTGCCTGCTGTATCTGAAAAAGGGGTGCTCTGCTGTTTCAGTCCAAGCGGGGTGCTCTCTCTGCTGTATTTGAAAGGGGTGCCTTGCTGCATCAGTCCAGGCAGGGGTGCTCTGTCTGCTGTATCTGAAAAAGGGGTGCTCTGTCTGCTGTATCTGAAAGGGGTGATCTGTCCGTCTATCCATGGGCTCCACCCCAGTGTAAAATTAAAATAAGAAAGCTAAAAACAAAAAGCCTAAAATTGTAATTATAAAAAATATTTTTTTTTTGTTTGTTTGTACTATACAATTTTTATTTTATTTTCATAAGTACTGTGACACTGCTGGTCAGACCCCAGTATATTAATTTCTACTCATACACATATTGTGCTACGCTGTTGGTGAAGGTCAACCGCAGTGTTTGACTACCATTTCTAACTCATACACGTATTGTGCGATGCTGTTGGTGAAGATAAACCGCAGTATGTAATATATATATTATTTTTTATATCACACACTGCGGTTACAGTGTCGCACAAATGAGTCAGAAATGTATATTATTTCTGACTCATTTGTGCGACACTGTAACCGCATTGTGAGAAATAAAAAATAATATATATATATATATATATATATATACTAGGTGCTTCATCGCGCCCTACGGGCGCTCTTCACACCGTCGCAAGGGGCTACGCCCCCTTAACCCTTGCATGCCTTTCTGGGGTTTAATATTTGTATTATATGGAGTATTACCTGCATTCCTTTGTTAGTGGTTAAATATTGCACAATGAAAGGGCGTGCGATGGTGAAGGAGGCGCAGCCCCTTGCGACGGCGTGAACAGCACCTGCAGGGCACGATGTACAGAATGTAGCGGGTGCGGGGGGGACTGCGGATGGTGTCTGTAGATGCTGCGGGTGGAGGGGAGGCAGAAGTGGGGGTGGGGCCCGGATGGGGAAGGTTCGGGAGGTGCTGCGTGTGGGGGAGGGGCAGAGGAGTGGGGGATGCAGATGGGGGAGGGGTCTGGAGGCACCGCAGGTGGGGGAGGGGCAGGGGTGCCACGGGTGGGAGAGGGGCAGGTGTGGGGATGTTGTGGATGGGTGAAGGGTTCCGGAGGTGCTGTGGGATGGGAAGGGACGGGTGTGCCGGGGGTTGGGTAGGGGACCGCAGGCACCATGGGTAGGGTAGGGGCAGGTACGGGTGTTGCGGCGGATGGGAAAGGAGGTCCGGAGGTGCTGCAGGTGGTGGAGGGGCAGGTGCAGGGGTGCCATTGGTGGGGGAGGGGTGGGTGAGGGGGGGACCGCTGATGGAGGAGGGTGTCTGCAGATGCTGCGGGTGGAGGGGGGCAGGTGTGGGGGGAGACGTATAAGGGGGGTGAATGGTGGAAGGGGCCTGGAGGTGCTGTGGGTGGTGAAGGGGTGGAGGAGTGGGAGCCACGGGTGGTGTAGGGGGTCTGGAGGCACAGCATGTGGGGGAGGGGTGGAGTGCCGCATGTGGTGGAGGGGAAGGTGCGGAGGTGTGGTGCATTGGGGAGAGGTCTGGAGGCGCTGCGGGTACTGTACATGCCATAAAAGGTAGTTGGAGGGTATGCAGTAACAGGGCCAGGACAGGGGTGACAGGGTCAGTACAGGGTTGACGGGGCCAGGACAGGGGTGACGGTGCCAGGATAGGGGTGACGGGGCCAGGACAGGGGTGACGGGGCCAGGACAGGGGTGACGGGGCCAGGACAGGGGTGACAGGGCCAGGGCAGAAATGATAGGGACAGGATAGGGGTGACAGGGCCAGGGTAGGGGCGGCAGGACCAGGACAGGGGTGACGGGGCCAGTATAGGGTTCACAGGGCAAGCACAGGGGTGACAGGGCCAGGATAGGGGTAACAGGGCCAGCATAAGGGTGACAGGGCCAGGATAAGGGTGAAAGGGCCAGAATAAGGGTGGCAGGGCAAGGCCAGGGACATGACAGAACACAGGGCACGGGAGAGATTGGTATTAGGGACAAAACAGTGGTGACAGACAGATGTGTCTTACCGGAGTCACTGCTGCTGGCTGCTGCTGTTCCATTCCAACCTGTTGGGATCTGCTGCTGCTGGAGACTTGGCATGGCTGACTCTCTCAGGCTGGAGTCCTGCTTTCTCTGCCAGTCCGCATCCCTCCCCCCCCTCCTCAGTCACACACCGCAGACCTCGCGCAGCTGCCGGGCACTGTGGTAAGGTGAGACTGGAAAAGACTGGTTAGCCCCCAGGAGATGCTGCAGCTGGAGGGAGGAGGGGGTCATAGCATGCACGTGGTGCGGACCTCACGGCTTCCGGGCACTGTGGTAAGGGGAGACTGGGAGTGACTGGTTAGCTCCCAGGAGACGCTGCGGCTGGAGGGAGGAGTGGGTCAGAGCCTGCAAGCAGCTCGGATTTCTGCAGCGCTACCCGCCAGCTAAAGTGTGTGAATGAGCTGGGCGCACTCCACTGCGGGTGGCAGCGCTGCAGCTAGCGGTGGGGTTGCCGGGGCTGGAGATAACAGAGGCAGTATGGAACCTGCACAGCGGCAGGTGCCTCACTAAACTGCAGCTAAGAAGCGTGGAGTGTGTCAGAAAGTGACGCTCCTCCGCACCAGAGAGACCCTGCTGAGTATGCCGATGTGGGGGGTCAAGCACACAGTGAGCCGGTGCCCGTCTGTCTGTATGACATACCCCTCACACACCCCCATACCTCCCAAATGTCCCGATTTTCGCGGGACAGTCCCATTTTTTGGGGTCTGTCCCGCTATCCCACCCCCGGGTCGCAGTGTCCTGCGGTGGGGGGGGGGGCAGTTGGAAAGCTCCTGTACTCGCTGTTCTGCTTAGCAGAGCAGCGGTGAATAGTGGAGACAGAGGGAGAGGGGGCATCAGGGGGTACGGATTAATGGGGGGGTTCCAGCAGCAGAGCCGGATTAAGGGGGGGGGATACGTACCGTTGGCCCCACAGTTTTAGAGGCCCTCCCCGGCTGGAGTAGCTCTGTCCCAGCTCAGAAGCTCCCCCCCCCCCCGTCCTGCCAGCAACAGTGGCAGCATTGTGCTACAGTCAGCACACGCTGCTGCATATTGGCAGGTCTGTGGTGTTGCAGGGAGGCAGCAGTCTCCCTGCTTTCTTCTCCCTGTGCGGGTGTGTAGGGGGGAGCGACCACCTCCTCTGGATTTAGCCCTAGCTGAGGGGCCAAAATCCTATAAAAAAAATAAAAACAATAATCGGAATTTGCATAAGGGGGCGTGGCCGCGCGGTCCGCGATTAGGCCACGCCCCCAACCCCTAGCAGGCACAGCAATGAGATAGGGCTCCCCTGTCTCAAGTGCCCTGGGCCCCCCGGACTCATAATCAGCCCCTGGGGGCATGCCAGCAGCTCACAGAGCGCTGGGCATGCCCCCTCACTGACGAAAACGGGGACCCTCCCGTGAAGCCACGCCCCCTTTTCGCCGAGTGTTTCCCTCCTTCTGCCTGGAGAAAGCTCCTGCAGAAAGCTGGGAGGTATGCAGCCCTGTCTGTGACATGCCCAATGTCCATGCTATCTGCTTCTGCTCCTAGTCTCCTGTAGATTTGGCCAGATCTCTGTGACTCATTTGAATAACTCCGCCCACTGTTGTGACTCCGCCCAGCGTTAGCAAATGAATCACAAGGTCACAGAATAGGGCTATTATATAGGAGATATATATTGATTTAAATCCCCCCCCCCCCCAAAAAAAAATAGGATTTTAATTACCTACCGGTAAATCCTTTTCTCGTAGTCTGTAGAGGATGCTGGGGTCCACATTAGTACCATGAGGGTATAGACGGGTCCACTAGGAGCCACTGGCACTTTAAGAGTTTGAGAGTGTAGGCTGGCTCCTCCCTCTATGCCCCTCCTACCAGGCTCAGTCTAGAAACTGTTCCAGAGGAGACGGACAACTTTGAGAGAAGGACTTTACACAGATAGTGGCGAGATTCACACCAGCTCACACATACAAGGCAAACCAAGCTAACCAGCTTGAAAAATCAGTAACGGCTGAACAATATTACAATGTGAAGAAAAGAACACCAAGAACAGTTGCGCATAAACCTTTTGAATGCAGCCCAGGTAAACTCACAATGGTTCACCAACCAATGAATAAACAATACAATACAGAAAAGAGAGAAACCCAGTGGCGCAAAAAGGTGATAATATTTGTAATAAACAGTGAAAGTCTTTCCTCTTATTGCAGAGTCCTATTCATAGAAGAGGTTCTTCTTTATGGCTTTATCTTCCAAAACGATGTACCTCAAACAGGAGAGAGAGTAATCCTTAGTGCAACACCGTTTAATAACCAGATGTATGACACACTAGTAAAAATATCACACTCACATTTAGTGAATATTAAAAAGGCACATCATCCTCCACTTTAGGGGATTTAAAGTTAGATCTCCACTTGAAAGTATATAGCTCTTTATCTTCCAAAACGATGTACCTCAAACAGGAGAGAGAGTAATCCTTAGTGCAACACCGTTTAATAACCAGATGTATCACACACTAGTAAAAATATCACACTCACATTTAGTGAATAATAAATAGGCACATCATCCTCCACTTTAGGGGATTTAAAGTTCGATCTCCACTTGAAAGTATATAGCTCAGAGAAAAAAGAAACAGATATAGTGCAACACTGTTTCTTAAAAGCATAACAATTTATTCCACATAAAAGCACTCACATTTGGCATAAGCATAAAAGGCACATATCACCTCCTGTGGGAATATACGACCTCTACAGAGATAAGAAACGGAACCAGCCGATCCAAAAATCATAAAGGTCGAAATCCCTATGGAGTTACCCAGAGGATGAAAAGTCCAGTCTCAGCATAAAAGGATCCACCAGCTGGAAGTGGAGGAAACATGTACACCGACTGGAACACCCACGGAGTCACTAGGGCATCCACCGCCACAGCTTGTGGGTCCCTCAACCTGGAACAAAAACGCCAAAGCTTCTTGTTGAGATGAGAGACCATCATGTCTGTTTGAGGTACACCCCAAAGATCTGTTCCCTCTGCGAACACCTCCGGATGGAGTCCCTACTCCCCTGGATGGAGATCGTGTCTGCTGAGGAAGTCCGCTTCCCAGTTGTCTACTTCCGGAATGAAGATTGCCGACATCGCCAATGTGTGTTTTTCTGCCCAGAGGATGATTCTTGTTACCTCTGACATTGCAGCTCTGCTCTTCATTCTGCCCTGTCGGTTTATGTAAGCCACCATCGTTACATTGTCCGACTGCACTTGAATGGCTCGATCTCGCAGAAGAGTGGCCACTTGGAAAAGACCGTTGCAGACGGCTCTTAGTTCCAGAATGTTTATTGGAAGGCTGGATTCCAGGCTTGACCACCGTCCTTGGAAGGTTTTCCCCTGAGCAACTGCGCCCCAGCCCCGGAGACTTGCATCCGTAGTAAAAAGGACCCAGTCCTGAATCCCGAACCTGCGGCCCTCCAGAAGGAGAGGCATTTGCAGCCTCCAGAGTAGTGAAATCCTGGCTTTCAGCGACAGACGTATCCTCTGGTGCATGTGTAGGTGAGATCCCGACCATTTTTCTAGGAGATCCAGTTGGAAGGACCGAGCATTTAACCTTCCATACTGTAGTGCCTCGTAGGAGGCAACCATCTTCCCCAGAAGGCGAATGCACTGATGAATCGATACCAGAGTTGGTGAACACCCTCGGTGCTGTGGAGAGGCCGAATGGCAGTGCCTGAAATTGATAGTGACTGTCTAACAGTGCAAATCTGTGCAAATCTGAGATAAGCCTGGTGTGGCGGCCAAATCGGAATGTGGAGGAACGCATCCTTGATATTCAGGGATACCAGGAATTCTCCCTCCTCTAGACCTGAAATCACTGCTCTGAGAGACTCCATTTTGAATTTGAACACCCTCAGGTAAGGGTTCAACAATTTCAAGTTCAAAATTGGTCTGACTGAACCATCTAGTTACGGTACCACGAAAAGGTTTGAATAATAACTCTTGTTTTGCATATGAGGTGGAACTGGGACAATGACCTGTGACTTTTCCAATTTTAGGATGGCTTCCCGTAGGATAGCCTTGTATGTCAGCAAAGCCGGCAAGCCCGATTTGAAAAATCGGTGAGGCAGGAGTTTTTGAAACTCCAGTCTGTACCCCTGGGACACAATATCCTGTACCCAGGGATCCAGGCCGGACGACACCCAGACGTGTCTTAAACGTCTGAGTCCTGCACCCACCAGCCCGTCCTCCAGGCTGTGCGGTTCACCATCATGCTGAGGATTTTGAGGAACCAGAACAGGTTTCTGGTCCTGGGAGCCTGCGGGTGCAGGATTTTTGGATTTTGCACGACCACCTCTAAAGAAAGTGGTTGGAGGCTTGGACTTTTTTGCCTTAGCGGTCCGAAAGGACTGCGACACAGCTAAAGAAAATGGTTTCTTCACAGAATGTGTAGCAGAGGGAAGGAAAGGTGACTTACCTGCGGTTGCCGTGGAAATCCACGCATCCATCACTTCCCCAAAAAGAGCATGACCTGTGTAGGGTAGGTTCCCCACACTTCTCCTGGATTCCGCGTCTGCAGACCATTGGCACAGCCAGAGTCCCCTGCGAGCTGAGACCGACATGGAAGATATCCGTGAAGTCAGCATACCCAGGTCCTTCATGGACTCCACCATGAACCCCGCAGAATCCTGTATGTTACGCAGAAACAATTCAATGTCACTTCTATCCATCGTATCCAAATCCTCTAGTAATGTGCCTGACCACTTTACTATGGCTTTAGAAATCCATGCACAGACAATAATGGGTCTTAACACCACTCCTGAAGCAGTGTATATGGATTTGAGCGTAGTGTCAATTTTACAATCAGCCAGTTCTTTTAACGTGTTAGATCCAGGAACAGGTAAAACCACCTTTTTAGACAGTCTGGAGACAGATGCGTCAACTATAGGTGGGTTTTCCCATTTTTTCCTATCCTCCTCAGGGAAGGGAAAAGCAACCAGAACCCTTTTGGGATCTGCAATTTTTTCTCCGGGTTTTCCCAGGATTCCCAGCATTTAATTATTTTGACGCAGGGAAGGTTAGCAAGGCTTTCTTATTGTCAGTGAAGTAAGCCTCCTCAACCTGCTCAGGTGGTGTGTCATTAATGTTTAACATGTCTCTAATGGCCTCAATCATGAGCTGCACCCCCTTTGCAAGGGATGCCGCTCCCCTCAGCACGTCCAAATTACCGTATGCTGTATCAGAGTCGGTATCCATGTAATTTTGCATAATCTGGGCAAGTGCACGTTTCAGTGGGAACATACTAGGGGATTTTGCAGGAATAGGAACAGAACCAGACCAAACTGCCATAGAGTTCTTTAGCACTTTAGAGTTTCAGTCTCAGTATGAGCTACCCTGGTAGAGATCTGAGAGATCATCCCCATAAGAGAGGACAACCACTCAGGCTCATTAATTGGGATCTGAGACAAAACAATACAATCCTGTGTACATGGAATGGATCCCTCCCTAGAGGAAACATCCTCTGCAGCATATGACACAGAGTCCCTAGACATGGCTATGTGAGACAACAAACACCCACACACATACACACAGGGAAATGTCAAACACAGTTTCCCCCCAAGTATGCCACAGAGAGACACAGAGATTGGAGCCAACCCACACACTGCGCTTACTGAGGTAGATATAATACAACTACCTAGGGCTTGCTGTGTACCTTAATAGACTACACAGAATTTACACAGCCTCCCCCCTTCTACAACCCCCTGGTACCGCACAGGATAGCTGGAGTTGCTTGGAGGGACAGCTCTCCCTGTCAGCGTCTCTGTTATGATCTGCAGGCAGGAAAATGGTGCTGAACGTTGCTGGGTCCGCTCTGAGGAGAAGCTCCGTCCCCTGAACATGGCGCTGCTACCCGCTCTTCCATTCTTTATACTGGCCTGAGGATTTCTGCTGGCAGTGTAACCGAGGTCCCTGACAGGCTTTCTGACCAGTGTAGGGTGTAGGCGCTGGCTCAGGGCGCCCCTCACAGCACCGCACTATATACCACTGAGCCTACGGAGCGCAGTTAATACTGCGCTCCCACCCTGTTGCCACCATCTTCACACTGGCTCCCCGCTTGCTGAGGTGGGCCGGTGACTCACACGCCACCGGAATCTTCTGGCTCTGTTAGGGGGTGGCGGCATGCTGCGGGAGTGAGCGGTCGCTTGGGGCGGCTAACGATCATCAACCTCAGGAGCTAATGTCCTGTCAGCGGAGATAGTGGCTCAAAACCCCTCAGGGCGGACACTACTCCCCCCCTAAGTCCCACGAAGCAGGGAGGCTGTTGCCAGCAGCCTCCCTGTGCCTAACTTACTCTTAGAAAAATAATAAAACTAAAGAAGCTCTAGGAGCTCCCCTAGCTGTGACCGGCTCCTCTGGGCACATTTTCTAAACTGTCTGGTAGGAGGGGCATAGAGGAAGGAGCCAGCCCACACTCTCAAACTCTTAAAGTGCCAGTGGCTCCTAGTGGACCCATCTATACCCCCATGGTACTAATGTGGACCCCAGCATCCTCTAGGACGTAAGAGACTTTTTTTTTTTTTAATAGTATTTTGTGCTTTATCCTTCTAATATACATCCAGGCATGCTTCGTCCATCACAGGGTGCTGTCTCCATAGCTCATATTCTTACATTATAACTTACTGTCCTATTTTCATAATTCTTATCACAACATTGTGATTCATTCAAATTAATATTATTAATAATAATAATTATTATAAATTAACTAAATTGAAATTAATTTAATATAACTAAACTCTCCACACTTGAATAGTGAACCTTCTGCATGTTGAATATATCTTTGAGGAATAGAAGATCTTAATCCTAATTTGAAAATAATTTTTAACAGATGATTAGCGAACCTTCTCAATGTTGAATATATCTTTGAGGAAAAGAAAAATTTAGGAGTCTATTTACTAAGTCTTGGAAGGAGATAAAGTCGCTGGAGACAAAGTACCAGCCAATCGGCTCCTGACTAATTTTTCAAACCCAGCCTGTGACATGGCAGTTAGGAGCCGATTGGCTGGTACTTTATTTAGGGCCGTCTTTTCATATGGCCTCAATGGACTCTTGCCCAAGGGCCCCAGGAGTATAAGGGCGCTAGGCTGATAGGTGGGGTTCCCCTCTTTCCAGGGGTACTAGATTTTTGAAAATCGGCCCTGTGGAACCAGAGAAATCGGACTTCAAAGAAGTGGTCCCCATCCAGCCTGTTATTTGCTCTTCCCAGCCAGATATCTCAGGTTCTGTCTGACATAGAGTTTTTCTGAGGGTATACTCAAAAAGCTCCCCTTTCAGATGACACTGGCAGCTTGTCCCTACTATGCCCAGAACCAGAGATATCAGCCTTTCAGCAGCTGGTCACTGTTCTAGCTCCACCCGTCTGGTTTAAAATATTTGTCTAAGGATTGCTCTGGCTCCTGAACTCTAATCCCCAGGAACTGGTGATATCTACAGTCAAGCAAGCTGCCCTCCCACCAGAAAATGATGAATATTAAGCCCACTCCAATATCCACCTCTCCCCTGCGTATTAAACACCCCCTACCACCCTGTAAGTCATGGACCGGGGCCCCTTCATTCAGCCAAATTCCTCCTTCTAAAGTTTAGTGTTTTCCTTCCCGCCCCATCTGTGCAGTAAAGGAGGAATTAGCAGAAATTACTGCTCCAGGTCCTACATGCTGAGCGTAAGAAAGAACACCCCCTACCACCCGCAGGACATCAAAGCTGCCAGTGATAGTACCCCCCACTCCTACCGCTGGAGAATGGGTAGGGGCCCCTGTACATTGCTTTGCCCAGCGGCCTACACTGCTGTTAAGACGGCCCTGACTTTATCTCCAACGACTTTATCTCAATCCAACGCTTAGTAAATAGACCTTTTAATCCTAATTTGAAAATAATTTTTAATCGATGATTAGCGAACCTTCTCCATGTCGAAGATATCTTCCAGGAACAGAAGAATTTATCCTAATTTTAAAATAATTTTAACAGATGAATACAGCATTTAAAAATATATTGGCCCTCATTCCGAGTTGTTCGCTCGGTATTTTTCATCGCATCGCAATGAAAATCCGCTTAGTACGCATGCGCAATGTTCGCACTGCGACTGCGCCAAGTAACTTTGCTATGTAGAAAGTAATTTTACTCACGGCTTTTTCATCGCTCCGGCGATCGTAATGTGATTGACAGGAAATGGGTGTTACTGGGTGGAAACATGGCGTTTCAGGGGCGTGTGGCTGAAAACGCTACCGTTTCCGGAAAAAACGCAGGAGTGGCCGGAGAAACGGTGGGAGTGCCTGGGCGAACGCTGGGTGTGTTTGTGACGTCAACCAGGAACGACAAGCACTGAACTGATCGCACAGGCAGAGTAAGTCTGAAGCTACTCTGAAACTGCTAAGTAGTTAGTAATCGCAATATTGCGAATACATCGGTCGCAATTTTAAGAAGCTAAGATTCACTCCCAGTAGGCGGCGGCTTAGCGTGTGTAACTCTGCTAAATTCGCCTTGCGACCGATCAACTCGGAATGAGGGCCATTGTTAACTGCCATGTGTTTGCTGCCCACTGCTGTCGCTTTGCTTAGTCATCCAGCTACATTGGTGCAACCTTTTGGCCTAAACTGGATAAAAACAATATTGTGAGCTGTGAGGTGTTCAGAATAGACTGTAAATTAGTAGAAATGAATGTTATTGAGGTTAATAATACTGTAGGAAAAAACCACCCCCAAGTTTTTATGATTTTTTCAAATAAATCCAAAACCAAAACCCACAAGGGCGGTTTTGGCAAAACCAATGCACACCCCTACCTAATAAGCGTTAGCCTATTATAGCCTATGTGCTACACTTTTTAAACTAAAGTAACCTCCGGAAACCTCTCAAGCAGTGGCCGCTGAGCATGCGCCATTCCAAAGATCTCACAGGGATGGGCTCCTTTCAGAGAAGATAGTTTTAGACTGACTTGCCTGATGTGAAATACCTGAGGAGTCTCATTGCCCCTTGTATTCAGACCTGAAACAGCTCCTTAAAAGGCTGCTGTGCACTGGTGCAGATTGCAGACCCTGATGCAGGGCCTGGGTATCAGTAGCCCTTGAGGGTATCAGTAGCTCCTTTCCAATTTATGGCGCTCTTCCTCTCCTCCCCTCAGGGTCACTTGAGGGGGTAATGAAGCACACAGGTCCCTCCTCTCCTAACTCAGAAACTGCCTGACTGCCCTCAAACAGGCCCTCCACTGCCTCCTTCCTGGCAGAGGCACATGCTGAGTCCCAGGAGGGTGATTGCACAGCAGTCGCTGGAGATCTCTTCTTGCACCAGAATCAGCTGACATCCGCAAGGCTGGTACCATAGTAACCTTATTCTCTACTGCAGTCAGTTGTGGTATATTATAGGATGTTGTATATTTTGTTGACATTCAGAATGTCAACAGCATAATGTCTACGTGTTCTGAATGTCAACAGTCTGGATGTCAACATCTTCAGAATAAGACATTGGACATGCGGACATTATCAATGTCGAATAATTGTATACTAGCACTTTGACACACATCCCTTCAGGCTGGCACTTGTATGTGCTATACCTACTTATGACACACCTTAAGCTGGGTATACACTTGTCCAGTCCTCGGCAGATCAGACTGTTTATACAATCATTCTGCAGACCTGCTTGCAGATTCCACAGCCAATCCTCCCTACACACTTGTCCAATTTTTCAGGAGACCAATCTGTGACCAATTCTGCTGAAAAAAATTAATTCTGCTGTGGGAGAAGAGGGATATATTATTGAGGAATGTAATTAATTATAATGGTCAAAGAGGATGGGGATAGCATTTCAATGTTACTTTAAAAAATAAAAATAAAGTTGGTCCCCCACAAAAGGTATAACCAGCCACAGGCTCTTTGAACCAGCACTGGTCTAAAAAATACGGGAAACAAAACATGTAGGGTTCCCCCATATTTAATGAAGAAGCACCATGTTCTTGGTGCTGGCCCTGGTTCTAAAAATATAGGGAACAAAATGAGTAGAATTCCCCCATATTTTCATAACCAGCACTGGGATCCACTCGCAGGGGAGTAATATCACAACCAGGTCCCGTGGTCAAAGCATCCATCCTCCTTAACTACTCAGCCCAAGCTAGGGATTCCTGGGGAAGTGGGGACCCCCCTCCCCCCCAAATAAAGGGGTCTTCCCTCTCTAGGGTACCAAAGGCTAAGGCAGAAGCCCAGAGCTATCCCCAGCACCCAGGGCCAGTGCTAGGGTGTTTGGCGCCCTCCTACAAACTATAATTTTGCGCCCTCCCTCCCTTAACTCATAAGGGGACAACGCGTGCCAAAGTGTGTCCCAGAGCACCTGCTGTACCGTAGTCGTGTTCCTGGTTTTCACTGGGCGGACGGCTGATGTTAGTGATATGCCTAACAGGTGGTCCTGTACACATTCGGACCACCCGTTACTTTTACCTATGACCACAATCAAGAAGGCAGGGAGCCAGAAAGGAGGAGATGGGCACCGCTCTTCGTGCTGTTGGCGCCGCTGCTGCCCGTCATACAGTATGAGAGGCGCAGACAGCGGCAGTCGGCAGCAAAAGCATACAGTATCAGCAAGGACGCAGTGTGGGGAGCACCTCTCCAGGCCAGCGCCGGGCATGGGTGACACAGTGACAGGACCTAGGGGGGGAGGGTGACACAGTGACAGGACACGGGGAGGTGACGCGGTGACAGGACACGGGGAGGTGACACAGTGACAGGACACGGGGAGCTGACACGGTGACAGGACACGGGGAGCTGACACGGTGACAGGACACTTGAGGGTGACACGGTGGCAAGACACTTGAGGGTGACACAGTGACAAGACACTTGAGGGTGACACAGTGATAGGATGAGGGGGTGACACAGTAACAGGATACAGGGGGGTGACAGGACACGAGGGTTGACACAATGACAACACAGGGGAGGTGACACAGTGACAACACAGGGGAGGTGACACAGTGACAAGACACTTGAGGGTGACACAGTGACAGGATGAGGGGGTGACACAGTAACAGGATACAGGGGGGTGACAGGACACAAGGGGTGACACAGTGACAACACGGGGGGGTGACACAGTGACAACATGGGGGGGTGACACAGTGACAACATGGGGGGGTGACAGTGACAACATGGGGGGGTGACACAGTGACAATACAGGGGGGTGACAGTGACAATACAGGGGGGTGACACAGTAACAATACAGGGGGTGACACAGTGACAACATGGGGGAGTGACACAGTGACAATACAGGGGGGTGACACAGTGACAATACAGGGGGGTGACACAGTGACAACATGGGGGGGGTGGCACAGTGACAATACCCGGGGGTGACACAGTGACAATACGGGGGGGTGACACAGTGACAACACGGGGGGGGGGTGACACAGTGACAGGACACTGGAAGGGGGTGGGAAAGAGACACAAAGTTTGGTCAGAACACAGAAAGGAAGGGCCCGAAGCAAGGGTGACACAGTAAGAAGTAAGAAGAGGGCGGAGGATCCGCTCCCCTCATGTTTATCAGTGTATTGTAGACTAACGTGGTATCTGCCGGGTACCGGACTTCTGGGTGCCCCTGTTCCCTTCCTCCGCCCAGTGACCTCACCTGCTGTGCAGATTTACTGAGCGTTTCTGTCTCCGGCGCGTCCTGTGTCCTTGGCGCCGGTGGCCACGAAGCTGAGGACTACGAGAGCGCACTTCCGCCCGCAGCTGGGGGCTTCCTAGCAGCCGGGGAGGGGCCAGCCGCAGCAGCGAGAGATAAGGCGCTGCGGATCGAAATGGGGTGGAGCTTGCTTCTATTACACTGGGGTGGGGGGGGGTTGGTTTGCCCACTGTTTTGTTTTATAACTGGTGACCACTTAATTATTTTAGTAAATGCCGTGGTTCATTCTGCCTGATGGCGCCGCTGCCTGTGTGACAAGCGTGGCAGCATCAGTCATGTATAGAAGGAGGGATGCAGAGCGCCTCTCCAGGCCG
This sequence comes from Pseudophryne corroboree, assembly GCF_028390025.1. Taxonomy (NCBI): domain Eukaryota; kingdom Metazoa; phylum Chordata; class Amphibia; order Anura; family Myobatrachidae; genus Pseudophryne; species Pseudophryne corroboree. Next base: position 230,359,326 of record NC_086450.1, read on the forward strand.
GTGCCTACCTGCTCTGCATCCCTTTGCTGAGCGGGTAGCGCCGGCTCTGCCAGCACCCCTTTTTAAATATACAATATTGTCTTTTACAGGAGAACTATAGGTCCCAGCAAGCCTTCCCTGCATGCTGGTACTTGGAGAACCACAAGTACCAGCATGCAGGGCATTAAGGGCCTACTGGTAGTTATAGGCCCCTTGTAAATGAAATATTAAAATAAAAACAGGACAGATTGTTTTAGTATTTTTATTATTCAGCACATTCACTCTAATAATTGCTGACACAAGGGGGCGGAACAATGATGCGGCGAGCCGCGTTTGGCTAGCCATGGCCATCTTGAATTTCAAAAATAGCGTTACGTGACATTTTATAAATGGGAAGCCGCACCCATTACCATACTCTGCTGTGAAGGTATAGCCTGCCAGCCCGCCGCCATGGCCACACCGCCCGCTGTTCATGCCCACGCCTCCTCCCACCATCATGCCCTCCAACGCCAAGGCCGCGTACTGAAGCCTGGTAGATCTCTCTGGATCCCGCACTGCCGCAATGCTGATAGTGTGCTGTGCTGCTGGGACCAGAAATTTGTCGCCTGCATTGGTTTCTGCAGCCTACACACTACAATGTCTGTTGCCTAGATGACGGTTGGCTCTCCTTGTTTTTAAGCAGGCTTAAAAACCAGGAAACATGACAGGCGACCAGGATTGGGTGTACGGGTTGGTCGGCAGTGGGTACACACTTTTACAATGTCGGGCAAACCCGTCAGTCAGACGTCGGATCTCAAGGGGATTGGACAAGTGTGTGCTTTAGACAATTCCACCGGTAACAGAAAAAACTTTTACTAGAGATGTGCTCAGACCCCCGTGCAGTGGCGGAACTAGCGAGTGGTGGGCCCAGGTGCGACAAAATGCTTTGGGCCCCCCTACCCATCCCATCCAAGTCCACCCCCTCACCCCTGGAGGGGATCTGGTGAGGGGGACCTGCTCAGGGCCAGAGAAATGGATACCTAGCAACAGTGCCGTAACTAGACATTTTAGCACTGTGTGCAAGAAGCGGCATCGGAGCCCCACCCCTGCATGCAAAACAGGGGCAGTGGCGTGGCTTCGTGGGGAAGGGGTGTAGCCACAAAATAATACCAATTCATAAAACGGTGCACAGTAGTCTCCATTATTCAAATTACGCCGCACAGTAGCACCACTACACCAGGTAGAGACCCTTTTACACCTTACAGCGGACAGATTCCTCTTTTTACACATTACGGCAGACAGCGTCCCCTTTTTACACATTACGGCAGACAGTGTCCCCCTTTTTACACATTACGGCAGACAGCGTGCACTTTTTACACATAACGGCAGACAGCGTCCCCTTTTTACTCATAACGGCAGACAGCGTGCCCTTGTTACACATAGCTGCAGACAGCGTACACTTTTCACACATAACGGCAGACAGCGTGCCCTTGTTAAACATAGTGGCAGACAGCGTACACTTTTTACACATAACGGCAGACAGCGTCCCCCTTTTTACACATTACGGCAGACAGCGTCCCCCTTTTACACATTACGGCAGACAGCGTCCCCTTTTTACACATAACGGCAGACAGCGTCCCCTTTTTACACATTACGGCAGACAGCGTGCCCTTTTTACACATTATGGCAGACAGCGTCCCCTTTTTTACACATTACGGCAGGCAGATTCCCCCTTTTTACACATTGCGGCAGGCAGATTCCCCATTTTTACACATAGCGGCAGGCAGATTCCCCCTTTTTACACATTGCGGCAGGCAGATTCCCTCTTTTTACACATTGCGGCAGGCAGATTCCCCATTTTTACACATAGCAGCAGGCAGATTCCCCATTTTTACACATTGCGGCAGGCAGATTCCCCATTTTTACACATAGCGGCAGGCAGATTCCCCATTTTTACACATAGCGGCAGGCAGTCCCAACAAAGACAGAAAGAAAGACAGAAAAAGAAAGAAAGAAAGAAAGAAAGAAAGAAAGAAAGAAAGAATTATACTTACCCTCTCCGCTGGCTCAGGCTCCTCGGTGCAGCTTGACGATTCCCGGGCAGTAGAGAAGGAGGAGGAAGGAGGTGGAGGAGGGAGCCGCAGCAGCTCTTTGTTACTGGTTGAGGCGCTGCTGCTGCTGCCCCTCTGCTTCACTATAGGCTGTTCTCAGAAGACAGCCTATAGTGAAGCAGAGGGGCAGCAGCAGCAGCGCCTCAACCAGTAACAAAGCGCTGCTGCGGCTGCCTCCTCCACCTCCCTCCTCCTCCTTCCCCCGTACCGCTGCTCCTCTCCTCTCTGTTCGGGCGGCTGTGTGCTGCGGGCAGCGGTTGCCCGCAGCACACAGCGGCATGTAATGAGTCAGTTTGACTTATTACATGCTTTGGGCCCCTGGACAGAGGCGGGCCCCAGTGCAACGCACTGGTTGCACTGGCGGTAATTCCGCCTCTGCCCCCGTGTTATGTTTCTAATTCATCATTGTGTTTTGGCTTTGGCAAAATCACCGTCAAGTGTTTTGGTTCAGCTTTAGTTTGGTTAAAAATAGAGATGTGCACCGGAAATTTTTCGGGTTTTGTGTTTTGGTTTTGGATTTGGTTCCGCGGCCGTGTTTTGGATTCGGACGCGTTTTGGCAAAACCTCCCTGAAAAATTTTTGGCGGATTCGGGTGTTTTTTTCCCCAAAACCCCCTCAAAAACAGCTTAAATCATAGAATTTGGGGGTAATTTTGATCCCATAGTATTATTAACCTCAATAACCATAATTTCCACTCATTTCCAGTCTATTCTTAACACCTCACACCTCACACTATTATTTTTAGTCCTAAAATTTGCACCGAGGTCGCTGGATGACTAAGCTAAGCGACCCAAGTGGGCGGCACAAAGACCTGGCCCATCTAGGAGTGGCACTGCAGTGTCAGACAGGATGGCACTTTAAAAAATTAGCCCCAAACATCACATGATGTTGTATAAACAGGACATGCACACTTTACAAACCCATAATTTCAGCCACAGGGTCTGCCACACGACTGTGGCTGAAATGTCTGGTTGGTTTGGGCCCCCACCAAAAAAAAAGCAATCAATCTCTCCTTAAACAAACAGGCTCTACAGAGGCAAGATGTCCACCTCCTCCTCATCGTCCGATTCATCACCCCTTTCACTGTGTACATCCCCCTCCTCACAGAGTATTAATTCGTCCCCACTGGAATCCACCATCTCAGGTCCCTGTGTACTTTCTGGAGGCAATTGCTGGTGAACGTTTCCACGGATGAATTGATTATAATTTATTTTGATGAACATCATCTTCTCCACATTTTGTGGAAGTAACCTCGTACGCAGATTGCTGACAAGGTAACCGGCTGCACTAAACACTCTTTCGGAGTACACACTGGAGGGGGGCGCAACTTAGGTAAAATAAAGCCAGTTTGTGCAAGGGCCTCCAAATTGCCTCTTTTTCCTGCCAGTATACGTACGGACTGTCTGACGTGCCTACTTGGATGCTGTCACTCATATAATCCTCCACCATTCTTTCAATGGTGACAGAATCATATGCAGTGACAGTAGACGACATGTCAGTAATCGTTGGCAGGTCATTCAGTCCGGACCAGATGTCAGCACTCACTCCAGACTGCCCTGCATCACCGCCAGCGGGTGGGCTCGGAATTCTTAGCCTTTTCCTTGCAGCCCCAGTTGCGGGAGAATGTGAAGGAGGAGCTGTTGACGGGTCACGTTCCGCTTGAGTTGACAAGTGTCTCACCAGCAGGTCTTTGAACATGTGCAGAATTGTGTCTGCTGGAAAGAGAGAAACAACGTAGGCTTTAAACCTAGGATCGAGCACGGTGGCCAAAATGTAGTGTTCTGATTTCAACAGATTGACAAACCCGTGAATCCTGGTTAAGCGAATTAAGGGCTCCATCCACAAGTCCCACATGCCTAGCGGAATCGCTCTGTATTAGCTCCTCCTTCAATCTCTCCAGCTGATTCTGCAAAAGCCTGATGAGGGGAATGACCTGACTCTGCCTGGCTGGCAGTGGCTGAACTGACTTCACATGTGGCAAGTTCAAAGGGTTAGAGAACCTTGCACAAGACGGAAATCATTCTCCACTGTGCTTGAGTCAGGTGCACTCCCCCTCCTTTGCCTATATCATAGGCAGATGTATAGGCTTGAATGGCCTTTTGCTGCTCCTCCATCCTCTGAAGCATATAGAGGGTTGAATTCCACCTCGTTACCACCTCTTGCTTCAGATGATGGCGGGGCAGGTTCAGGAGTGTTTGCTGGTGCTCCAGTCTTCAGCAAGCGGTAGCTGAATGCCGAAAGTGGCCTGCAATTCTTCGGGCCACCGACAGCATCTCCTGCACGCCCCTGTCGTTTTTTAAATAATTCTGCACAACAAAATTCAATGTATGTGCAAAACATGGGACATGCTGGAATTTACACACATGTAATGCACACACAATATTGGTGGCGTTGTCCGATGTCACAAATCCCCAGGAAAGTCCAATTGGGGTAAGCCATTCTGCGATGATGTTCCTCAGTTTTCATAAGAGGTTGTGAGCTGTGTGCCTCTTATAGAAAGCGGTGATACAAAGCATAGCCTGCCTAGGAACGAGTTGGCGTTTGCGAGGTGCTGCCGCTGCTGTTCTTGCTGCGGGAGGCAATACATCTACCCAGTGGGCTGTCACAGTCATATAGTCCTAAGTCTGCCCTGCTCCACTTGTCCACATGTCCGTGGTTAAGTGGACATTGGGTACAACTGCATTTTTTAGGACACTGGTGACTCTTTTTCTGACGTCTGTGTACATTCTCGGTATCGCCTGCCTAGAGAAGTGGAACCTAGATGATATTTGGTACCGAGGACACACTACTAGTGATGAGCGGGTTCGGTTTCTCGGAAACCGAACCCCCCCGAACTTCACGCTTTTTACACGGGTCCGAGGCAGACTCGGATCTTCCCGCCTTGCTCGGCTAACCCGAGCGCGCCCGAACGTCATCATCCCGCTGTCGGATTCTCACGAGGCTCGGATTCTATCGCGAGACTCTGATTCTATATAAGGAGCCGCGCGTCGCCGCCATTTTCACACGTGCATTGAGATTGATAGAGAGAGGACGTGGCTGGCGTCCTCTCCGTTTAGAATAGAAATAGATAGTGAGAGTGAGACACTTGATTTACTGGAGCTTAGGAGTACTCAGAGAGTGCAGAGTTTACTAGTGACTGACCAGTGACCACCAGTGCAGTTTTATTATTATTTAATATAATCCGTTCTCTGCCTGAAAAAAAACGATACACAGTGACACAGTATACCATATCTGTGCTCAGCCTCAGTGTGCTGCATCATCTATGTATATCTGACTGTGCTGAGTGCTCACTGCTCACACAGCTTAATTGTGGGGGAGACTGGGGAGCAGTTATAGCAGGAGTACATATATTTAACAGTGCACACTTTTGCTGCCAGAGTGCCACTGCCAGTGTGACTGACCAGTGACCAGTGACCACCAGTATATTGTGATTGTCTGCCTGAAAAAGTTAAACACTCGTCGTGTGGTGTTTTTATTCTATAAACGCATTCTGCTGACAGTGTCCAGCAGGTCCGTCATTATATAATATATACCTGTCCTGCAGTAGTGATATACATATATTTTTTATATCATTATCATCCAGTCTATACTAGCAGCAGACGCAGTACGGTAGTCCACGGCTGTAGCTACCTCTGTGTCGGCAGTCGCTCGTCCATCCATAATTGTATACCACCTACCTGTGGTGTTTTTTTTTCTATCTTCTTGATACTAGTAGCTTACTTTAGGAGTCTGCAGTGCTGACAGTGTCCAGCAGGTCCGTCATTATATAATATATACCTGTCCGGCTGCAGTAGTGATATATATATATTTTTTATATCATTATCATCCAGTCTATATTAGCAGCAGACGCAGTACGGTAGTCCACGGCTGTAGCTACCTCTGTGTCGGCAGTCGCTCGTCCATCCATAATTGTATACCACCTACCTGTTGTGTTTTTTTTCTTCCTATCTTCTTGATACTAGTAGCTTACTTTAGGAGTCTGCAGTGCTGACAGTGTCCAGCAGGTCCATCATTATATAATATATACCTGTCCGGCTGCAGTAGTGATATATATATTTTTTTTATATCATTATCATCCAGTCTATATTAGCAGCAGACGCAGTACGGTAGTCCACGGCTGTAGCTACCTCTGTGTCGGCAGTCGCTCGTCCATCCATAATTGTATACCACCTACCTGTTGTGTTTTTTTTTTCTATCTTCTTGATACTAGTAGCTTACTTTAGGAGTCTGCAGTGCTGACAGTGTCCAGCAGGTCCGTCATTATATAATATATACCTGTCCGGCTGCAGTAGTGATATATATATATTTTTTATATAATTATCATCCAGTCTATATTAGCAGCAGACGCAGTACGGTAGTCCACGGCTGTAGCTACCTCTGTGTCGGCAGTCGCTCGTCCATCCATAATTGTATACCACCTACCTGTGGTGTTTTTTTTTCTATCTTCTTGATACTAGTAGCTTACTTTAGGAGTCTGCAGTGCTGACAGTGTCCAGCAGGTCCGTCATTATATAATATATACCTGTCCGGCTGCAGTAGTGATATATATATATTTTTTATATCATTATCATCCAGTCTATATTAGCAGCAGACGCAGTACGGTAGTCCACGGCTGTAGCTACCTCTGTGTCGGCAGTCGCTCGTCCATCCATAAGTATACTAGTATCCATCCATCTCCATTGTTTACCTGAGGTGCCTTTTAGTTGTGCCTATTAAAATATGGAGAACAAAAATGTTGAGGTTCCAAAAATAGGGAAAGATCAAGATCGACTTCCACCTCGTGCTGAAGCTGCTGCCACTAGTCATGGCCGAGACGATGAAATGCCATCAAAGTCGTCTGCCAAGGCCGATGCCCAATGTCACAGTACAGAGCATGTAAAATCCAAAACACCAAATATCAGTAAAAAAAGGACTCAAAAATCTAAAATAAAATTGTCGGAGGAGAAGCGTAAACTTGCCAATATGCCATTTACCACAGGGAGTAAATGAAAAGACTCAAGCTGGCAAAAGCACAGCAAAGAACTGTGCGTTTTTCGAAATCACAAATCCACAAGGAGAGTCCAATTGTGTCGTTTGCGATGCCTGACCTTCCCAACACTGAACGTGAAGAGCATGCGCCTTCCACCATTTGCACGCCCCCTGCAAGTGCTGGAAGGAGCACCCGCAGTCCAGTTCCTGATAGTCAGATTGAAGATGTCAGTGTTGAAGTACACCAGGATGAGGAGGATATGGGTGTTGCTGGCGCTGGGGAGGAAATTGACCAGGAGGATTCTGATGGTGAGGTGGTTTGTTTAAGTCAGGCACCCGGGGAGACACCTGTTGTCCGTGGGAGGAATAGGGCCATTGACATGCCTGGTGAAAATACCAAAAAAATCAGCTCTTAGACAGGAACGCCAATAGTCCTGCAGGCCATGTCACTAGCAAGTCTGACGAGTCCTCTCCTAACTGGGATTCCTCCGATGCATCCTTGCGTGTAATGCCTACTGCTGCTGGCGCTGCTGTTGTTGCTGCTGGGAGTTGATGGTCATCCCAGAGGGGAAGTCGTACTCGTAAGACCACTTTTACTACTTCCACCAAGCAATTGACTGTCCAACAGTCCTTTGCGAGGAAGATGAAATATCACAGCAGTCATCCTGCTGCAAAGCGGATAACTGAGGCCTTGGCATCCTGGGCGGTGAGAAACGTGGTTCCGGTATCCATCATTACTGCAGAGCCAACTAGAGACTTGTTGGAGGTACTGTGTCCCCGGTACCAAATACCATCTAGGTTCCATTTCTCTAGGCAGGCGATACCGAAAATGTACACAGACCTCAGAAAAAGACTCACCAGTGTCCTAAAAAATGCAGTTGTACCCAATGTCCACTTAACCACGGACATGTGGACAAGTGGAGCAGGGCAGGCTCAGGACTATATGACTGTGACAGCCCACTGGGTAGATGTATGGACTCCCGCCGCAAGAACAGCAGCGGCGGCACCAGTAGCAGCATCTCGCAAATGCCAACTCTTTCCTAGGCAGGCTACGCTTTGTATCACTGCTTTCCAGAATACGCACACAGCTAAAAACCTCTGTTATGCACACCAGTGCCTGCAGGAATGTACTGGTGTCTGAAGTGTTATGCACACCAGTGCCTGCAGGAATGTACTGGTGTTTGAACTGTTATGCACACCAGTGCCTGCAGGAATGTACTGGTGTCTGAACTGATAGGGATGCAAAACAAATGAACTCACAGACAGACTGGGGAATATGACATTACGTACACAGAAGGTGATAGGGTAACAAAATAAACACAAAGTGAACAGAGAAGCCCAGAGGCTAAGAAACTGGGTGTCTCCCTAGTATTAGTAATGCTCAGATGGAAAAAGCAAGATGTTGTGTTTTAATACGTAGAGAACCCGAAATGCTGTTGCTAAGGGCAACAGCAAAACCCTAAAAGGGTTACCAACGGGTGTGGCAGTAAACTCCTTGGTCAGAGATGGAATGATAGACACAAGGAGAGTCTCCACAATACTAATCCTCACTTGCAGTGCACAGGTTCAGCTTACTGCCACTAAACTGACCCCTGAACACCTTGCACAGTGAGACAGGATTTAGGCAGGCAATTCTGAGAATACAGCCGCAAACTTGCTAAGTTCACAGAGTAGCAAAAGAACCCCAGCAAGTTAAACGACTGACTCCAGTCTTACTGCTAGGTCTGGATTGGCAGAGTGTAATACCAAATCCCCAGGCCTATTTGCAGTAAGCAACAACAAATACAAAGCTACACAGTACTGGCTAACTTTTAGGAACTGACTAACCAACAAAGATTCAGCAGCATCTGGTTAACCTGAGAAGCGGCCTTATATAGCAGGTGCTGTCCACGCCCCACTCAGACCTCACAGACTGTGAGCACAAAAACCAGCACCGGATCCCCTGCCGTGCACAGAGCCTGTAACCACTGCACAGCAAAAGACCCGAACCGGAGTATCAGCTGCGCTCAGGTTACTCCGCTAGCACTTGTCTCCCGGTTGCCATGACGACGTGGCAGCACAGGGCAGGAGACCCTAACAACATCTTACGGCAACTGAGGAAGATCATCGCAGAATGGCTTACCCCAATTGGACTCTCCTGTGGATTTGTGGCATCGGACAACGCCAGCAATATTGTGTGTGCATTAAATATGGGCAAATTCCAGCACGTCCCATGTTTTGCACATACCTTGAATTTGGTGGTGCAGAATTATTTAAAAAACGAGAGGGGCGTGCAAGAGATGCTGTCGGTGGCCAGAAGAATTGCGGGACACTTTCAGCGTACAGGCATCACGTACAGAAGACTGGAGCACCACCAAAAACGCCTGAACCTGCCCTGCCATCATCTGAAGCAAGAAGTGGTAACGAGGTGGAATTCAACCCTCTATATGCTTCAGAGGTTGGAGGAGCAGCAAAAGGCCATTCAAGCCTATACAACTGAGCACGATATAGGAGGTGGAATGCACCTGTCTCAAGCGCAGTGGAGAATGATTTCAACGTTGTGCAAGGTTCTGCAACCTTTTGAACTTGCCACACGTGAAGTCAGTTCAGACACTGCCAGCCTGAGTCAGGTCATTCCCCTCATCAGGCTTTTGCAGAAGAAGCTGGAGACATTGAAGGAGGAGCTAACACAGAGCGATTCCGCTAGGCATGTGGGACTTGTGGATGGAGCCCTTAATTCGCTTAACAAGGATTCACGGGTGGTCAATCTGTTGAAATCAGAGCACTACATTTTGTCCACCGTGCTCGATCCTAGATTTAAAACCTACTCTCTTTCCGGCAGACACAAGTCTGCTGGGGTTCAAAGAACTGCTGGTGACAAAATTGTCAAGTCAAGCGGAACGCGACCTGTCAACATCTCCTCCTTCACATTCTCCCGCAACTGGGGGTGCGAGGAAAAGGCTCAGAATTTTGAGCCCACCCGCTGGCGGTGATGCAGGGCAGTCTGGAGCGACTGCTGATGCTGACATCTGGTCCGGACTGAAGGACCTGACAACGATTACGGACATGTCGTCTACTGTCACTGCATATGATTCTCTCCCCATTGAAAGAATGGTGGAGGATTATATGAGTGACCGCATCCAAGTAGGCACGTCAGACAGTCCGTACTTATACTGGCAGGAAAAAGAGGCAATTTGGAGGCCCTTGCACAAACTGGCTTTATTCTACCTAAGTTGCCCTCCCACAAGTGTGTACTCCGAAAGAGTGTTTAGTGCCGCCGCTCACCTTGTCAGCAATCGGCGTACGAGGTTACATCCAGAAAATGTGGAGAAGATGATGTTCATTAAAATGAATTATAATCAATTCCTCCGTGGAGACATTGACCAGCAGCAATTGCCTCCACAAAGTACACAGGGAGCTGAGATGGTGGATTCCAGTGGGGACGAATTGATAATCTGTGAGGAGGGGGATGTACACGGTGATATATCGGAGGATGATGATGAGGTGAACATCTTGCCTCTGTAGAGCCAGTTTGTGCAAGGAGAGATTAATTGCTTCTTTTTTGGTGGGGGTCCAAACCAACCCGTCATTTCAGTCACAGTCATGTGGCAGACCCTGTCACTGAAATGATGGGTTGGTTAAAGTGTGCATGTCCTGTTTATACAACATAAGGGTGGGTGGGAGGGCCCAAGGACAATTCCATCTTGCACCTCTTTTTTCTTTCATTTTTCTTTGCGTCATAAGCTGTTTGGGGAGTAGTTTTTGGAAGGGCCATCCTGCGTGACACTGCAGTGCCACTCCTAGATGGGCCAGGTGTTTGTGTCGGCCACTTGGGTCGCTTATCTTAGTCACACAGCTACCTCATTGCGCCTCTTTTTTTCTTTGCGTCATGTGCTGTTTGGGGGGTGTTTTTTGGAAGGGCCATCCTGCGTGACACTGCAGTGCCACTCCTAGATGGGCCAGGTGTTTGTGTCGGCCACTTGGGTCGCTTATCTTAGTCACACAGCTACCTCATTGCGCCTCTTTTTTTCTTTGCGTCATGTGCTGTTTGGGGGGTGTTTTTTGGAAGGGCCATCCTGCGTGACACTGCAGTGCCACTCCTAGATGGGCCAGGTGTTTGTGTCGGCCACTAGGGTCGCTTATCTTAGTCACACAGCTACCTCATTGCGCCTCTTTTTTTTCTTCTTTGCGTCATGTGCTGTTTGGGGAGTAGTTTTTTGAAGGGCCATCCTGCGTGACACTGCAGTGCCACTCCTAGATGGGCCAGGTGTTTGTGTCGGCCACTTGGGTTGCTGAGCTTAGTCAACCAGCGACCTCGGTGCAAATTTTAGGACTAAAAATAATATTGTGAGGTGTGAGGTGTTCAGAATAGACTGAAAATGAGTGGAAATTATGGTTATTGAGGTTAATAATACTTTGGGATCAAAATGACCCCCAAATTCTATGATTTAAGCTGTTTTTTAGGGTTTTTTTAAAAAAAACACCCGAATCCAAAACACACCCGAATCCGACAAAAAAAATTCGGTGAGGTTTTGCCAAAACGCGTTCGAACCCAAAACACGGCCGCGGAACCGAACCCAAAACCAAAACACAAAACCCGAAAAATTTCCGGTGCTCATCACTACACACTACCTCAAGCAATTCTCTAATTCCCTGTGAATTAACGGTGGATACCGGACACACGTTTAACACCAACACAGCTGCCAAGGCCTGAGTTATCCGCTTTGCAGCAGGATGACTGCTGTGATATTTAATCTTCCTCGCAAAGGACTGTTGGACAGTCAATTGCTTACTGGAAGTAGTACAAATGGTCTTCCGACTTCCCCTCTGGAATGACAATCGACTCCCAGCAGCAACAACAGCAGCGCCAGCAGCAGTAGGCGTTACACTCAAGGATCCATCGGAGGAATCCCAGTTAGGAGAGGACTCGTCAGACTTGCTAGTGACATGGCCTGCAGGACTATTGGCGTTCCTGTCTAAGGAGGAAATTGACACTGAGTGAGTTGGTGGTGTGGTTTGCAGGAGCTTGGGTACAAGAGGAAGGGATTTAGTTGTCAGTGGACTGTTTTCGCTGTCACCCAAAGTTTTTGAACTTGTCAATGACTTCTGATGAATGCGCTCCAGGTGACGTATAAGGGAGGATGTTCCTAGGTGGTTAACGTCCTTACCCCTACTTATTACAGCTTGACAAAGGCAACACACGGCTTGACACCTGTTGTCCGCATATCTGTTAAAATAATTCCACACTGAAGAGCTGATTTTTTTTGTAATTTGATCAGGCATGTCAATGACCATATTCATCCCACGGACAACAGGTGTCTCCCCGGGTGCCGGACTTAAACCAACCACCTCACCATCAGAATCCTCCTTGTCAATTTCCTCCTCAGTGCCAGCAACACCCATATCCTCATCCTGGTGTACTTCAACAGGGACATCTTCAATTTGACTATCAGGAACTGGACTGTGGGTGCTGCTTCCAGCACTTGCAGGGGGCATGCAAATGGTGGAAGGCGCCACCTCTTCCCGTCCAGTGTTGGGAAGGTCAGGCATTGCAACCGACACAATTGGACTCTCTTTGGAGGTTTGTGATTTAGAAGAACGCACAGTTCTATGCTGTGCTTTTGCCATCTTAACTCTTTTCAGTTTTCTAGCGGGAGGATGAGTGCTTCCATCCTCATGTGAAGCTGAACCACTAGCCATGAACATAGGCCAGGGCCTCAGCCGTTCCTTGCCACTCCTTGTCGTAAATGGCATATTGGCAAGTTTACGCCTCTCCTCAGATGCTTTTAATTTAGATTTTTGGGTCATTTTACTGAACTTTAGTTTTTTGGATTTTACATGCTCTCTACTATGACATTGGGCATTTGCCTTGGCAGACGATGATGATGGCATTTCATTGTCTCGTCCATGACTAGTGGCAGCAGCTTCAGCACGAGGTGGAAGTGGATCTTGATCTTTTCCTATTTTACCCTCCACATTTTTGTTCTCCATTTTTTAATGTGTGGAATTATATGCCATTAATATATAAATAGCAATGGCCTACTGTACTGTACTATATGTATACTGCTGGTCACCAAAATGCTGCACTGTCCTACTATATACTGCTCACAATAATGTAGCACAGATATGGATAGTATACTTGACACAGAGCTGCAAGATACAGCAATGGCCTACTGTACTGTACTATATGTATACTGCTGGTCACCAAAATGCTGCACTGTCCTACTATATACTGCTCACAATAATGCAGCACAGAGATAGTATACTTGACACAGAGCTGCAAGATACAGCAATGGCCTACTGTACTGTACTATATATGTATAATGCTGGTCACCAAAATGCTGCACTGTCCTACTATATACTGCTTACAATAATGCAGCACAGAGATAGTATACTTGACACAGAGCTGCAAGATACATCAATGGCCTACTGTACTGTACTACTATAATCATATACTGGTGGTCCCCATTCCCCACAATGCAGCACACTGAGCACAGATATTTGCAGCACACTGAGCACAGATATGGAGTGTTTTCGGGCACAGAATGTAGATATTTTCAGCACACTGAGCACAGATATTTGCATCACACTGAGCACAGATATTTGCAACACACTGAGCACAGATTACGGAGCTTTTCAGGGTGAAAACGCAGCCACGTCCTCTCCGTTCAATCTCCAATGCACGAGTGAAAATGGCGGCGACGCGCGGCTCTTTATATAGAATACGAATCTCGCGAGAATCCAACAGCGGGATGATGACGTTTTGGCGCATTCAGGTTAATCGAGCAAGGCGGGAAGATCCGAGGCTGCCTCGGACCCATGTAAAATAGGTGAAGTTCAGGGGGGTTTGGATCTCGGAGAACCGAACCCGCTCATCTCTAGTTAAAAATCGATAAATCAATAATCATTCTATTTTTTACAATCCAAAACCCGAAATTCAGATTTAAAATCCAAAACACGATTCAGAATGGATCTCATCAGGAGATCCGGACCGAGTTTTGGTTCGGTTTGGACCCACAAAATTTGGGGGATTCTGATTTCTGGACAACAGAACTGCACATTTCTACTTTTTACAGTGATAAACTCTATTCATTATACAACTGTCACCAATAATGTGAACAAATTATTTTAATCCAATAGCCCACAATAACCCCCATATAAAATGCTATCAAAATAATAAGTGCTATCTTCTGAAAGTTTTCCTTGATAAATCAGCATACCTTCAAAGTCAGTAACAGAATCACCATTCATGAGACATGATACTATGACCCTCATTCTGAGTTGTTCGCTTGCTAGCTGCTTTTAGCAGCAGTGCACACGCTAGGCCGCCGCCCTCTGGGAGTGTATCTTATCTTAGCAGAATAGCGAACGAAAGATTAGCAGAACTGCTACTAAATATTTTCTTGCAGTTTCTGAGTAGCTCCAGACCTACTCCTAGATTGCGATCAGCTCAGTCCGTTTAGTTCCTGGTTTAACGTCACAAACTTGCCCTGCGTTCGGCCAGCCACTCCCCCGTTTCTCCAGACACTCCCGCGTTTTTCCCTGGCACAGCTGCGTTTTTTAGCACACTCCCGCAAAACGCTCAGTTACCACCCAGAAACGCCCCTTTGCATTTTTCAACAAATCGCAGCATAGCGAAAATCGGCAACGAGCGAACAACTCGGAATGACCACCAATGTGTGTACACAAACTTAAAAAAATCAGCTTCCAGAATTAAATCTAGATTTAACAATTTTATTGCAAGATGGGGACATCCTGGGGATAGAGCTACATAAATTTGGTAAAAGTATGACAATTTGTATAACGTTATTACAAAATTTGCGATAATATCTCAAAATCTGAATAAGTAATCAAACTTTTTAAATGTTTAATAATTTATAATAATAATAATAATAATAATAATAATAATTTTATATAGCGCTCTTTCTCCAACAAGACTCAAGGCGCTTTATAAAACAATAAACATAAAACAGAAAGTTTAAGTATAACAGCAATTGACCGCTTCATAGACAAAAAAGAAAACCTTGAGCACACATAAGCATAATGCAGGAATTGGTGTAGGCATTTTGTGTAACAACTTCCAAGGGTTGTGTATTCCACCCTCACAAGGTACCAGGTGAGGCAGCCATCTTGGGCGCACTGCGTAGGATTACCCTGGGTGGAATAGTCTATCACTAGAAGAAATGACACAAAATGGGGTGATTGTGTAACGTCTTAATGCTCAGAGTAAGGTCCCAACAAAACCACCAAGTCCATGTATTTTTCATCCCATCCACAAGAGTACCAGATGAGGCAGTCATGAAGGTGCACTGTGAAGGTTACAATGTAGGAGGTGAGCCATACAAGGCCCCAGTGCCGTAACTAGACATTTTAGCGATGTGTGCAAGAAACAGTATACAAAACAGGGCTACTGTGTGCCGTAGGGGCGTGGCTTCATGGGGAAGAGGTGTGGCCACAAAATAACACCAATTCATATTACGCTGTACAGTGTTCTTCATATTTCAAATTATGCCACACAGTAGCACCACTTACACACATTACACCAGGTAGTGCCCCTGTCACACATTATGCCAGGTAGAGCCCCATTTTACACATTACTCCAAGTAGAGCCTCTATCACTCATTACGCCAGGTAGATTCCCCTTTTACACAATATGGCAGGTAGAGTCCCCTTTTACACAGTACGGCAGGCAGTGCCGTAACTAGACATTTTAGCGCTGTGTGCAAGTAACCGCATCGGCGCACCCCTTGTCATGTTTTTAAATGAATGCTACCTCTCCGCCCCCTCACTCCCTATCAATCACACACCGCTAGTTACGCCACTGCCAGAGCAGTAACTAGACATTTTGGTGCCCTCTGCCAGAAAGAGAATTGCCCCCCCCCCCCCTCCGTTAGCCACATTACACTGCATAGTCACATTACACTGCACGGTAGCATCCACCAGTCACATTACACAGCACGGCAGCGTCCGCCAGTCACATTATACAGCACGGTAGCGTCCGCCAGTCACATTACACAGTAGCGTCCGCCAGTCACATTACACAGCACGGTAGCATCAGCCAGTCACATTACATAGCACGGTAGCATCTGCCAGTCACATTACACAGCACGGTAGCATCTACCAGTCACATTACACAGCACGGTAGCATCTGCCAGTCACATTACACAGCACGGTAGCATCCGCCAGTCACATTACACAGCACGGTAGCGTCCACCAGTGACATTACATAGCACTGTAGCGTCGCCAGTCACATTGCACAGCACGGTAGCATCTGCCAGTCTCATTACACAGCATGGTAGCGTCTGCCAGTTACATTACACTGCACGGTAGTGCCTGCAGTCACATTACACCACACATTAGCACCCATTACTTACATTACACCGCACGGCAGTGTTCATTAGTCACATTACACCAGACAGTAATACTCCAAATAATAATATATATAGTTTTATACCATAGGAGAAGAATATTTACACACAGTATTATGTATTCAATTTACAGGGGATATTACATTAATGTATATGCAGTTTTGGGGTTTGTTTGCTTTTTTACAAAATCTCTACACTAGTAGTTTATCCTTTTTTCTTTATTTCAGATAAACTACACAGTAGTTTATCTAAAAAGTCACTGAGAGACAGTCCAGAATTTCCAAACACAAGAAATGTCTTTCTTAATGTTATTTGTTTTATTGAAATAAGTAATAATAAGCACATACCTACAATATAAGCAGCACTTGCACGAGGGGTGGGAGGGACGGAGGGAGGGACTTCACTTGCTGTGTTAAGCAGCAGCAGCAGCTGTCTCTCCAGTACCCGGAAGCCAGTGTACAGTGCAGGAGAGCAGGAGGAGGGGGGGGGGGGGGCAGAGCAGAGCACAGCACACAGAGGAGAGACTCACAGACACAGATTGCCCAGTGCTGCCTGCTGTGCCTGTGATCTATATTAGCAGCACTGCCTTCGGCAGGGAAGGAGCCGGGCGCAACGCTACTAATATACTGTGCACTACAGTGGGCAGCACAGAGCTGGTGGCAGCTAATCAGTGTGGATGCGGATGGTGCGCCCACAGAGCAACTCCGCTGTGTGCAATGCCCCATTCGCCCACACCTAGTTACGGCCCTGACGGCAGGTAGAGTCCCTTTTTACACATTATAGCAGCAAAAAAGTCCCCTTTTACACTGTATGGCGGGTAGAGTACTCTTTTAGGCTACGGCCACACATAGCGGCCAAGCATGTCCCACTGAACGGGACCCACTTGGTAGGGAGGGAGGTTCTATGTTCACACGGATCCTGTTCTGCGGGATGCTGCAGAACAGGATCCGGCCAGTGACACACAGGTTTTCAATGTAACACAGTGTGGCACAGCTGCACTGTGTGAACACATACATTGAAATGTATGTGTTCACATTGAAATCCTGTTGTCCCGCCGTCTGGCACAACCGCAGCATGCTGCGGTCGGACCCGGCCGCATATGGGTGGCACCTGCATAGGCACCCATCTGCGCTCTCCTTCTGGCCAAGCGGGGCCGCGGGTTCTCTCCCTGACACCCTCTTTTTCTGTCCTTACTTCTCTTTCCCTGACACCCTCTCAATCTCTCTCTCTCTCTCCCTGACATTTCTCTTTCTTTCTCCCCCCCCACTCTCTCTCTCTCTCTCTTTCTTTCTACCTGACACCCTGTTGGTCTCTCACTCTCTCTCCTACACTGCTGATGGGCATAGAAGTAACAGCGGCGGGGTGTAGAGTTAAATTTATTGGAGGGGGGCTCCAGATCTTTGTTGCCCGGGGACACCACAAGCCTTAATCCCACCCTGATACCAGGTAATATAAGTTATACGGTACTAGTGATAGTAGTTGGTGTATTGTCTTTTTCATTTTGGGAGTTGATTTGCCTCTTATCCAGTCTGTAACAACTGTTACATTACTGTACACATGTACTGTATATATTCATATTAACTTTGTGACTGAGGGACTTTATGTGTAGAGAATATTGAAGTGTGACTGAACCCGATAAATATATTTGATACAACATAGAGGAGAATGAACAGCTCTGTTTAGAAAACTGTATATACCTCATCTTGAGCCATACTTTAAAAAACAAACTGCCCTGCATGATAGAGCTAATTTTATTTTTACATTCTTTATGTTTACATGTCTTAGTTTTTATAATAATAGACATTTGGAGCAGAACATTTCTTATTATATCTTATAATATTCTATGGTCTTGATGTCACCCTGATCATTATGGCAGTTTGCACTCCATAAATCAAAGCTTGTTAAAAATCCTGTAATTTATAATGACTTTAAAATATACACTTGTTGTACTCATGTTGGCTAAATGCCTCTAGCAAATAGTGTTTTCAAATAAATTCTAATTTTTGCAGTTTAGTTTACTGTGGAAATATCAATAGATCAAAGTGACTGCAGCAAAATGTACATATCCAGAGGCAGGTATGCTGATTGTGAATATATAACTTTCCAGATTAATATGTAACTCGTGCAAAAAGACATTACCATTAATTCCTAATCATTTTCCATGGCACCTGTAGGCTGCAGAGAGCTGATAGGTTAGGGACTGTGAAGAAAAGTGAACAGGAGAGGGGAGCAGAGACGTTAGGGGTCTGGGTGTAAATAAAGAGATAACAGGAGCAGAGAGGTAAAGGTCTGTGAAGAATAGGAAACAGGGTAGCGTAGCAGAAAAGAGAGGTATAGGGCCTGGGAGAGGTGACAGGAAAGGGGAGCAGATACTGTAGGTAAGGGTATGTGAGGAACAGGAGAGAGGGAACAGGGGAGGGGACGGGAGGAGTGAGGTAAGGGTGTATGAGAAACAGGGGAGAGAGGGGACGGGAGCAGAGAGGTAAGGGTATGTGAGGAACAGGGGATAGAGGGACGGGAGCAGAGAGGTAAGGGTGTATGAGGAACAGGGGAGAGAGGAAACAGGAGAGGGGAGGGGAGCAGAGAGGTAAGGGGATGGGAGGAACAGAGGTGAGAGGAAGCAGGAGAGGGGATGGGAGGGGAGCAGAGAGGTAAGGGTATGTGAGGAACAGGGGATAGAGGGAACAGGAGAGGGGACGGGAGCAGAGAGGTAAGGGTATGTGAGGAACAGGGGAGAGAGGTGACGGGAGCAGAGAGTTAAGGGTATGTGAGGAACAGGGGAGCATGTGAACAGGAGAGGGAACAGGAGCAGAGAGGTAAGGGTAAATTAGGAGAGAGGGAACAGGAGAGGGGAGGGAAGCAGAGATGTAGGGGTACATGAGGAACAGGAGATAGAGGGAACAGGAGAGAGGAGGAGAGCAGAGAGGTAAGGGTATGTGAGGAACAGGAGAGGGAACAGGAGAGAGGGAACAGGAGAGGAGAGGAGAGGAGAGGAAGAGAGGGAACAGGAGAGGGGAGGGAAGCAGAGAGGTAAGGGTATATGAGGAACAGGAGATAGAGGGAACAGTAGAGAGGAACAGGAGAGAGGAACAGGAGAGAGAGAAAAGGAGAGGGGAGGGAAGCAGAGAGGTAAGGGTATATGAGGAACAGGAGATAGAGGGAACAGGAGAGAGGAGGGGAGCAGAGAGGTAAGGGTATGTGATGAACAGGGGAGAGAGGAAGCAGGAGAGGGGATGGGGGGAGCAAAGAGGTAAGGGTATATGAGGAATAGGGGATAGAGGGAACAGGAGAGAGGACGGGAGCAGAGAGGTAATGGTATGTGAGGAACAGGGGAGAGAGGGGACGGGAGCAGAGAGGTAATGGTATGTGAGGAACAGGGGAGAGAGGGGACGGGAGCAGAGAGGTAATGGTATGTGAGGAACAGGAGAGAGGACGGGAGCAGAGAGGTAATGGTATGTGAGGAACAGGGGAGAGAGGGGATGGGAGCAGAGAGGTAAGGGTAAATTAGGAACAGGGGAGAGAGGGAACAGGAGAGGCGAGGCGAGCAGAGAGGTAAGGGTATATGAGAAACAGGGGATAGATGGAACAGGAGAGGGGAGGGGAGCAGAGAGGTAAGGGTATGTGAGGAACAGGGGAGAGAGGGAACAAGAGAGGGGACGGGAGCAGAGAGGTAAGGGTATATGAGGAATAGGGGAGAGAGAGGGAACAGGGGAGGGGAGCAGAGAAGTAAGGGTATGTGAGGAACAGAGGAGGGGAGCTGAGAGTTAAGTGTTTGTGAGAAACAGGAGATAGAGGGAACAGGAGAGGGGAGGGGAGCATAGAGGTAAGGGTATGTGAGGAACAGGAGAGAGGGAACAGGGGAGGGGACGGGAGGAGTGAGATAAGGGTGTATGAGAAACAGGGGAGAGAGGGTACGGGAGCAGAGAGGTAAGGGTATGTGAGGAACAGGGGATAGAGGGACGGGAGCAGAGAGGTAAGGGTGTATGAGGAACAGGGGAGAGAGGAAACAGGAGAGGGGAGGGGAGCTGAGAGGTAAGGGGATGGGAGGAACAGGGGAGAGAGGAAGCAGGAGAGGGGATGGGGGGGAGCAGAGAGGTAAGGGTATGTGAGGAACAGGGGATAGAGGGAACAGGAGAGGGGACGGGAGCAGAGAGGTAACGGTATGTGAGGAACAGGTTAGAGAGGTGACGGGAATGGGGAGTTAAGGGTATGTGAGGAACAGGGGAGCAAGTGAACAGGAGAGGGAACGGGAGCAGAGAGGTAAGGGTAAATTAGGAGAGAGGGAACAGGAGAGGGGAGGGAAGCAGAGATGTAGGGGTATATGAGGAACAGGAGATAGAGGGAACAGGAGAGAGGAGGGGAGCAGAGAGGTAAGGGTATGTGAGGAACAGGGGAGGGAACAGGAGAGAGGGAACAGGAGAGGAGAGGAAGAGAGGGAACAGGAGAGGGGAGGGAAGCAGAGAGGTAAGGGTATATGAGGAACAGGAGATAGAGGGAACAGTAGAGAGGAACAGGAGAGAGGAACAGGAGAGAGGGAACAGGAGAGGGGAGGGAAGCAGAGAGGTAAGGGTATATGAGGAACAGGAGATAGAGGGAACAGGAGAGAGGAGGGGAGCAGAGAGGTAAGGGTATGTGAGGAACAGAGGATGGGAGCAGAGAGGTAAGGGTATGTGATGAACAGGGGAGAGAGGAAGCAGGAGAGGGGATGGGAGGGGAGCAAAGAGGTAAGGGTATATGAGGAATAGGGGATAGAGGGAACAGGAGAGAGGACCGGAGCAGAGAGGTAATGGTATGTGAGGAACAGGGGAGAGAGGGGACGGGAGCAGAGAGGTAATGGTATGTGAGGAACAGGGGAGAGAGGGGACGGGAGCAGAGAGGTAATGGTATGTGAGGAACCGGGGATAGAGGGGATGGGAGCAGAGAGGTAATGGTATGTGAGGAACAGGGGAGAGAGGGGATGGGAGCAGAGAGGTAAAGGTAAATTAGGAACAGGGGAGAGAGGGAACAGGAGAGGCGAGGCGAGCAGAGAGGTAAGGGTATATGAGGAACAGGGGATAGATGGAACAGGAGAGGGGAGGGGAGCAGAGAGGTAAGGGTATGTGAGGAACAGGGGAGAGAGGGAACAAGAGAGGGGACGGGAGCAGAGAGGTAAGGGTATGTGAGGAATAGGGGAGAGAGAGGGAACAGGGGAGGGGAGCAGAGAAGTAAGGGTATGTGAGGAACAGAGGAGGGGAGCTGAGAGTTAAGGGTTTGTGAGGAACAGGAGAGAGAGGGAACAGGAGAGGGGGGGGGAGCATAGAGGTAAGGATATGTGAGGAACAGGGGTAGGGAGCAGAGAGGTAAGGATATGTGAGGAACGGGAGAGAGTAAGCAGGAGAGGAGAGGGGAGCAGAGAGGAAAGGGTATGTGAGGAACAGTTAGGCTGGGTACACACGGCGCGATGCGCCGTATAGCCCGACATTGACTATTCGACGTGGCCGGAGCCCGACCCTGCCACTATAGTCAATGTTGGGCTGCCTGCACAGTCTATGCCCGCATCGGTATCTCAAGGACTTGACACATGGTACGATATGCACTATATTTTTTTTACGGCATTGAGTATATAGTAAAGATCGAAAGAAATATTGCACCGTGTGTACACAGTTTTAAATGGAGAGGGAAGCAGAGAGGTAAGGGACCTAGGGGAAGAGGGGATCGGGTGCTAATTACCTGGGCCTAGGCCTGCTGGGGCCCATCATGGCCCTGAGCCAGCTGCTTAGGGGTGCCGCACAAAAAGAATTATTTAATTATCCCTCACAATAATCCCCAGAGGCAGGATTCTTTTGCCTCAGAGGCTGTGAGGAAAAACCACATTAAATGCACAATTCTGCATTTATGGCGTGGGGAAACCCATTAGAGTCCACATATTACGCAGTCGATGGGTTTCCCATGTTAACCTTGCACCTATTTGAATCCCATCCATAGTATTTGACATTGATTTTTTTGTTGTTGCAGTATGGCCATGCTTCACATATTAGGCCATGCTCCTCTCAGTACCCAGCCCCTGTGGCTGTCTCAAGAGTCCTGTCTCATCATATCCATGCTTAAGCATAGTTGATTTAATTACTAAACTACCTTAGTCAGTTTAATGTAATCATCTGGGACCATGCATGGGTATATTTAAACTAAAGCGTAAGCAGTCCACTGACACCTAAATCCCTTCTTCCTCCTATACCCAAGCTCCTGCAAGCCACACCACCAACTCGCTCAACGTCAACTTCCTCCTCAGTCAGGAACATCAGTAGTTCTGCAGGCCATGTCACTGTCAAGACTGAGGAGTCCTCTCCAAATCGGGATTCCTCCATAGGATCCTTGAGTGGTACGCCTGCTGTTGCTGCCGCTGCTGTTGTTGCTGCTGGGAGTCCATCGTCATCCCAGATGGGAAGTCGGAAGACCACTTGTACTGCTTCCAGTAAGCAATTGACTGTCCAACAGTCCTTCGTGAGGAAGATGAAATATGACAGCAGTCATCCTTTTGCAAACTGGATAACTGAGGCCTTGACAGCTTTGTTGGTGTTAGAGGTGCGTCCGGTATCCACCATTAGTTCAGTGGGACTTACAGAATTGATGGAGATAGTGTGTCCCCGGTATCAAATCCCATCTAGATTCCACTTCTCTAGGCAGGCGATACCGAGAATGTACACAGACGTCAGAAAAAGAATCACCAGTGTCCTACAAAATGCAGTTGTATCCAGTGTCCACTTAACCACGGACATGTGGACAAGTGGAACAGGGCAGACTAAGGACTATATGACTGTAACAGCCCACTGGGTAGATGTATGGCCTCCCGCAGTAACAACAGCAGCGGCAGCAGTAGCAGCATCTGGCAAACACCAACTCGTTCCTAGGCGGGCTACGCTATGTATCACCGCTTTCCATAAGAGGCACACAGCTGACAACCTCTTACGGAAACTGAGGAACATCATCGCAGAATGGCTTACCCCAATTGGACTCTCCTGGGGATTTGTGATATCGGACAACGCCACCAATATTGTGCGTGCATTACATCTGGTCAAATTCCAGCATGTCCCATGTTTTGCACATACAATTAATTTGGTGGTGCAGAATTTTTGGAAAAATGACAGGGGTGTGCAGGAGATGCTGTCGGTGGCCCGAAAAATTGCGGGTCACTTTCGGCATTCTGCCACTGCGTGCCGAAGACTGGAGCGCCAGAAAACACGCCTGAACCTGCCCTGCTATCAACTGAAGCAAGAGTTGGTAACGAGGTGGAATTCAACACTATACTGTAGGAAGGAGGAGCAGCAAAAGGCCATTCAAGCATATACATCCACCTACGATATAGGCAAAGGAGGGGTAATGCACCTGACTCAAGCGCAGTGGAGAATGATTTCCGTCTTGTGCAAGGTTCTCCAACCCTTCGAACTTGCCACACGTGAAGTCAGTTCAGACACTGCCAGCTTGAGTCAGGTCATTCCCCTCATCAGGCTTTTGCAGAAGCAGCTGGATAAATTGAAGGAGGAGCTAAAACTGAGCGATTCCGCTAAGTATGTGGGACTTGTGGATGTAGCCCTTCATTCGATTTGCCAGGATTCAAGGGTGGTCAATCTGTTGAAATCAGAGCACTACATTTTGGCCACCGTGCTCGATCCTAGGTTTAAAGCCTACATTGTAGCTCTCTTTCCAGGAGACACATGTGTGCAGAGGTGCAAAGACATGCTGGTTAGTAAATTGTCAACTCAAGCGGAACGTGACCCGTCAACAGCTTCTCCTTCAATTTCTCCCGCCACTGGGGCTGCAAGGAAAAGGATAAGATTTCCTAGCCCACGCGCTGGCGGGGATACAGGGCAGTCAGGAGTGAAAGCTGACATCTGGTCCGGACTGAAGGAATTGCCAACAATTGCTGACATGTCTACTGTCACTGCATATGATTCTGTCACCATTGAAAGAATGGTGGAAGATTATATGAGGGACAGCATCCAAGTAGGCATGTCAGACAGTCCGTACGTATACTGGCAGGAAAAAGAGGCAATTTGGAGGCCCTTGCACAAACTGGCTATATTTTACCTAAGTTGCCCCCCCTCCAGTGTGTACTCCGAAAGAGTGTTTAGTGCAGCCGGTCACCTTATCAGCGATCGGCCTCGGAGGTTACTTCCACTAAATGTGGAGAAGATGATGTTCATCAAAATTAATTATAAATTCCTCCGGGAAGACCTTTACCAGCAATTGTATCCTGCCACAGCTTTAGCCAATGGATTTCCATTACTGGGATGTGTACCGAGGCCCGAAGGGGGGTAGGCGGGGTTAGCAATGCAGGGAGGTGCGCCCTCCCTGCTCCACAACTGTCAGCTGTTAGAGAACAGCAGTTCTTATAACCCTGGCCGGGTCTCCCCTCCCCCATCAGAGACGGATACGTTTTTCTTCCTGTTACAGCAACAGCTTCCATTCAGAAGCCAAGGCTCCACCCCTAGCACAGCCCTGCCCCATCCAGTGGCCCGCGATCCCTCTCCTCCCCAGCTCAGAGACAGGGGAAAAAAATCTTGGTGCTGCAGCGGCAGCCATCCAGAAGCCAAGGCCCCACCCCCTCCCGCGGCCCGCGAACATCCCTCCACCCCAACAATGAGGATCCAGCACAGAACTACTACAGGTAAGAGTTCTCTGTACTCACAATTTTTGAAGCTCAGCCACCAATATATTGCTGTTATCATTATGTCACTGTATGGGCACAGTATTTTTGCATTTAAATTGCAGTATGTGCAGTGGGAGTTTAATTTGCGACCAAGCAGGGTGGGCCCCCAAGGGGGGTTCGGCCTGAGGGCACGGCTGCAGTCACCCGACGAGCGCCATGACTTGTGTACATCCGCCCGCAGCCTCTTGCTGCACACCCACCGCCTTCCACCTAGTGGGAGGGGCAGTGTACACCCTAGCACAGTGTTTTTCAACCACTGTGCCGTGGCACACTAGTTTGCCCTGAGCAGTCCCCAGGTGTGCCGCCATAGAAGCAGAGACAGGCCCGTCAGTGTTTTGCCGCTACTGAGGCGCTGGAACAATCAATACTGGTGGGTTTAGCAGCTGCAGAGTCAGTTCTAATTTTGGGCCCGGGCAGTGTTGGGCTCTTCTGGCTTTCTCAGATGTGGCTCAGGCGTTACATGACATCTTAGGACACGCAACTGCACCATGCATGACCATAATATTTGAATGTGCCTTGGCAATATTTAAATCTTATTCAGTGTGCCGCAAATTGTAGAAGGTTGAAAATCTCTGCCCTAGCAGCATCCTCTTGTCTCATACTCAGACTGTCCCTTTGCTCTCCACCGCCTATTATTAGCAACACTTGTCATCTGTCCATGTGCATCTCAGGAATAATTTGTGTCGTTACTTAGCTTCTTTGTTTCATATGGCATTGCCCATGCTTATATTGCAGATACAGTAAGAAATGGTGTCAACATGGGATGCGGTCAAGATGCCAGCTGTCAGGATCCCAGCAATCGAAATACCGACCCCGGAATCCCGACACCAGTTTGAATCCTGAAGTCAGAACTCCGAAAGGGCCAGGAGACTGTTGTCGGAATCCCTACAGCTGGCATCCCGACCATAACAACAGACGTCAGGTTAGGTTTAGGGCCGGGGGTGGGGGGGGGGGGGGAGTAGATTTAGCTGCCATGCGGGGTGTTAGGGTTAGGCTGCTGAAGGAGGGGAGGTTAGGGTTAGGCTGCAGAGGGAGGGGAGGTTATGGTTAGGCTGCAGGGGGAGGGGAGGTTAGGGTTAGGCTGCAGGGGGGGGGGGTTGGTTGTTGGTTTTAGGCTGTGGGGGAGGGAGGGTTAGGTTTAGGCAGTGGGGATGCGGGTTTAGGTTTAGGCATCTGCGGGGGGGGATCAGGGTCAGGCACTAAGGGGTGAGGTTAGGGGGCTGGGGAGAAGGGAGAATACCCTCTACTCACCCCTGTCGGCCTGTCATTCATCGGGATCCCCGTGTCGGTGTTATGATTGCCGGAATCTCGACAGGCGGCATTACATACTGATTCCGTCCCCATTATCCACCCAGTAAAACTGAGCACAATGTGGGTGCATCATCAGTTCATATCGGATGTTACTGGCTTGCAGGTGGGTTGCCTAATTTTAGTCCATTTCAGTCTGTGTTTAAATGAAAACATAAACAGACTAAAAAACATGAAAAAGTCAAGGTTGCTAATTCAGAAGAATAATACTTCTCAGATTTATAATCTGGAGTGGGGTGGTTTACGTGTGGATTGAGGCTGATGCACAAATGGAGGTAAAATGTGGCCCCTGATGCTTGACCCGTGAGTACACATTTCTTCATCTAACAAACATTTAATTTGAAATATTGCTTGCTAGGAATAATGGTCAGTGTTATCTGAGCAGATATTGTGCATATGCTGGGTACAGAGAACGTGGCCAATACTTCTGGACTGCAGCTGTGGATGGCACACTCATCACTAGTGCAGACCCCGGGATACAGCCATGGGAGAGCCGCTTGGTCTTCCCAGAGAGAGCACACACACAGGCACATACTACTGTGCTCTCCAGGTGTAACTTAAGCAAGATCCCCTTAATTTGGTGGCAGGACCAAAGATAATATATTAAAAGGATAGCAAAGTACATTTTCTAATTTTGTACTATATATACTGTTCATATAGATTTTCTGTTTGTCTGTCTCTTCTAACAAATGTATAAGTAAATTAATATATAGTATACCAATATTATTACTTTGTTTTTTCTTTATTGCCGCTTTTAGTGTTAGAGCTTTCACCTGCCACTGCAGGGCACATCCCTGAGTGACAATAAACACGCCTACAGGTGGAGCTAGACACGCCCTTTAGGCAGAGCATGACATGCCCCCGCTACGGTGCGTCATACTGCTACCACCTGGATTCTCCCTGAAACTAGTTTTCAAAAGTAGGCAAGTATGATTTAGGCAGTCTTATGCACCATCATTGAACTGCTATTAAGCAGCTTATACATGAAAGCTGATACCCACTTGCATCTACACTGACTTTATATGAGATATATTCTTAAACTATGTACTCCATGGGCAAGTGAGAACTGTTAATAAGGACTCTGTTAAACTAATAATGTCTGGAAAGTGACACCAGAATTGACACTGTGAAGGAACGCTACACCAGTATTGACGCTGTATGAGAGCATATAAGATAATTTCAAAATAATGCGTCACAGTGCAGTCTTAACAGCATTGTAGGCCCCTGGTCAAAGCAATG
The DNA here is from genome assembly GCF_028390025.1 of Pseudophryne corroboree. Lineage (NCBI taxonomy): Eukaryota > Metazoa > Chordata > Amphibia > Anura > Myobatrachidae > Pseudophryne > Pseudophryne corroboree. The sequence continues at coordinate 230,386,943 of NC_086450.1, forward strand.
GGGCCTCTTACCCATCCTCCCGATGGCGGTAGAGGGTGTTCTATCTTCTGCTCAACATGTAGGACCCGGAGCAGTTAATTCTGCTAATTACTCCTTTACTGCACAGATGGTGGGAGATGGGGCAGGAGGGAGAACACTAAACTGTAGAAGGGGGCATTGGGCTGAATGAAGGGGCCCCGGTACATGACTTCCAGGGTGGTAATGGGTGTTTAATACACAGAGGAGTGGTGGATAGTGGAGTTGTCTTAATATTCATAATTTTCCAGTGAGACGGCAGCTTACTTGCCTGCAGATATCTCCAGTTCCTGGAAATAGATTTCTTAGCTTTAGGATAAAAAAACTAGAGATGAGCGGGTTCGGTTTTACTCGGTTTTACTCGGTTCTCAAAACGGCATCTAATTGGCTCACGGATGTCACGTGTTTTGGATAGCCAATAAGATTCGGTTTTGAGAACCGAGTAAAACCGAGTAAAACCGAATCCGCTCATCTCTAAAAAAAACAGAGTCTCACCTTTCAAGAGGCACTGGAGACTTGGGGATCAGAGTTCAGGAGCCAGAGCAATCCAACAATGAAAATTTAAAAAGGCATACCACGGGTGTGCAGCTGGAGCAGGTACCAGTTGCTGGAAGGCTGATATCTCTAGTTCTGGCCAAAGAAGAGACAAGCTCCCAGCTTTTGGAGTATGTCCTCAGAAAATCTATGTCAGAAAAACCTGAGATATCTGGCTGTGAAGAACAATTAACAGGCTCAGAATGGGACCACTGCTTTGATGTTGGATATCTCCAGTTCCCCAGGGCAGATTTTCTGGTACCCATGGAAAAAGGGGACCCTCAGCTATCAGCTTAGGACCCTTATACTCCTGGGGCCTTTGAGCTACTGCCCATTGAACTCATACAAAAAGACGGCCCTGATGATTCATGTATATGAAAGACTTATAATGACACTCTTTGGGAAATACCATAAAGTGAGTTTGACTCTAACAAGTGATCTTCAAAATATGTATACATGTGTGAAATGAAAGGTCCATAGATATAGCATTATAAGGCAGCAGAATACACTGCATGATTGATTTTTACCAGTCTCTATAGACATATGTATTGTTTGCCTTTCTGAAATATTAACTATATGAACTTTCAGTGGTCGACGTAGAATTTTTGAAGTGGGGGTATGGAAAAAGGAAAGGGTTAGTGCGCGCCAAAAAATAGGGCCGTGGCTTCATGTCTGTCAGTCACATTACACCTCACAGTAGTACCCCTTGTACACATTACACCAGGTAGAGCCCCCTATACAACACATGAAATACAAAAACACAGGAATAAAAAAACTGATTCATGCCCTTTGCATTATTTGTCATTTTTACCCCTTATAGTAATGCCACTTACACATTATGCCACACACCGTAATACCCATTCCACATTATTCCACACACCGTAATGCCCATTCCACATTATTCTACACACCTTAATGCCTATTCCACATTATGCCACATATTACACCATGCACTGTAACGCCCAATACACATTATGCCACATACAGTTATATGGGAAACATGCAGCATCACCCTAGGAATAGACAGTTGCAGATGATTATCTCCATAAAAGGGACAGATTTCGGATGTAAAGTTTGGATGCTGGTCCGTCTACTGGCTGCTCAGTATATCTCCTTACCAGTGGTATAATAGGAACGTTCAATGGGGGAGATTCAAATGTTTGAAAAGTCAGTTGGAAGTCTGTTTTTTCCTATCTAATAGACAGGGGAAAAAAAGACACCCAACCAACTTTTCAAACATTTGAATCTCCCCCAATATATGTATACCACCGAGACAATTATTAAGAAAGATCAGCAAAGACTGACAGTAAAATGTAAAGAAAATGAATCTTGCATACATAAACATGGGCTGTAAACCAGGCATGGGCAAGCAGCAAGGCTGGCGTGGAACTACAAGTCCTAGCATACCCTGCTGGCTAAGAAGCAGACTGCAATTTGAGCCCAGCTGCTAGATTGTCTCCAGCAAAGGGAAGCAGACAGCTTGGATAGTGCAGGAGCAGGACAGATGAATGTACAGCACACACCGAGGAAAAGGCTTACCTATTGCAGCTTCGGGGAACCTGAGGCCAGCGCTGGTAACAGCAGATTCCAGGAAGGCTGACTGCTGCAGCCAAGCATGCCAAGATGATCTGGCTGTGGATGTGTGACAATGTAATGTGTGTCATCATATTGAAATCTCTTCTCTTCAGTGTAATGATGCAATTTGCATTAACTCAGGTGGGCAGAGCTTGGAGTTGTTGTTGGGGTCATCATGTCCCTGAGAGGAGGAAGCAGTGGGAGCTGCATAGCCAGATCCACTGCACTGGGAGTCCGGGACTGCGGCTTCTGGTGTGGCGGCGGTGGGAGGAGGACGGACACACTGCGGTCCGAGTGTGCCGCACTCAGGGGGACCGAGCAGTGCTGGGTACTGAGGTCTGGTAGCTTTGCTCCCAGTTTCCAGCGCCACAAGTAGGCAGAGCCGCTGCAGACAGAGTTTGTCTGCGCAGCTGGGGACCGGGAGCATGTCGGCCCTGCTCAGTGCTCGAAGTGGCGGTATGCCATACCGTTATATACCGCCCCACTTCGAGCACTGGTCACTTTGATATATAATCTAATACAGGGGCGTCAGTTCATCCCAGTTGCCTGGAGGCAGGTTAGTGTTTGATGCCCCTCTCCCCTTAAATAAAAAAAGGAAAACAAATGTGTGTATGTGTATATATATATATATATATATATAAAATCAGGGTCGTGCGGTGAGGTAAATGGCTGAGGTGCCACATTTACACTCAATATATGGGCCAAAGGGTAAGTGTGGGCATTATGCAAAGATGCAACAGTATAAATTCCTGGAAATTTGGTGAGTTTTGATCAGAGAAAAGATAAGCAGGAGAGCACTCCCTCACTTGCCATAAACATTTACTACAGAGTTTTGACTACGAAAATGATTAGAATAATACAAAGATATTTCTAATATATTCTTTGTATTTTTCATGAACTTTGGGCCTAACTCAGGTTGTATCGATCCAACCGCATAAACAGAGATGAAAATGCGGGCATAGTGCCCGCCATGCGTATGCGCCCGTATTTTTCATGTGGGGGGGGGGGGGGACAGTGGCGTAACTAGAAATTTTTCTCCCCCAAGCCAAAACATTCTCTGGGCCCCCCCTCATAATTGCCAAAGGCGCGCGTGCCGCAAAAGGGGACGTGGCCTTGCTGAAATGGGTGTGGCTTTGAATAAAGGGATGTGGCATTGCAGGAAAAAACTACCTTATACCCCAGTTTTGCAACCTGCACGCCGCACGCCCAGACGTTGGCCACCACAGGAAAAAAAATAATCCTGATTCATGCCCCTTACATTATCTGTCATTTCTCTAACGTCCTAGAGGATGCTGGGGACTCCGTAAGGACCATGGGGAATAGACGGGCTCCGCAGGAGATAGGGCACTTTAAGAAAGCTTTGGATTCTGGGTGTGCACTGGCTCCTCCCTCTATGTCCCTCTTCCAGACCTCAGTTTTACACTGTGCCCAGAGGATGAAGGGCGCACTGCAGGGACAGTGAGCTCTCTTGAGTTCTTTGCTACAGAAAGCATTTTTGTTTGGATTTTTACTTTTTTCACAGGGAGCACTGCTGGCAACAGGCTCCCTGCATCGAGGGACTGAGGAGAGAGGGGCAGACCTACTTAACTGACCATTAGCTTCAGAGGGGGTGAACACAGGTTCGTCCTGGGCGTCCACCCCCGGAAGCCACGCCGCCGTTCTCCTCACAGAGCCAGAAGAACAGAAGCAAGAAGACGTCTCAGGCAGCAGAAGCCTTCAGCTTCACAGAGGTAACGCACAGTACTGCAGCTGTGCGCCATTGCTCCACATCACCTCACACACTCCGCAGACTTGCCTACTCTCCCGGAATGGCCGGGAGGCTCCCGAAAATCGGGTGACCCTCCCGGCCCCCCGGAAGAGCAGGCAAGTCTACCGATTACAGGGGTCCCCCCCAGCCCGGCCGCCCACTTAGCGAGTAAAGTGGGCGGTCCGGGCAGGCGATGACGCGATTCTTGTTGAATCGCATCATCATAGCCACGCCCCCTGCTGTATAATGCCATAATAGCGGCATTACACAGCGGGGGCGTGGCTTACACGACACGATCCCCGTAGTCACGCCCCCGGCCCGCCTCCGCCACGCCCCCGGACCCCCTCCGGCCCGCCCCCCTCTGCACGCACATCGCAGCCCGCCCCCCTGCCGAACCGACCTGGCTGCTCTCTCCCGGAGAGAGCAGCAAAAAAGTCGGTAAGTATGACACTCCGGTCACTGTATGGGTGCAGGGCGCAGGGGGGGCGCCCTGGGCAGCAATAATAACACCTCTTAGATGGCAAATAAGTATATACATGTACAGCTGGGCACTGTACATGTATATAATTGAGCCCCCGCCATTTTACACGATTTTGAGTGGGACAGAAGCCCACCGCCGAGGGGGCGGGGCTTCTCCCTCAGCACTCACCAGCGCCATTTCTCTCTCCACAGAACGCTGAGAGGAAGCTCCCCGGACTCTCCCCTGCTTACACACGGTGAAGGGAGTTTAAAAAGAGAGGGGGGGGGCACATAATTGGCGGATAAAGTATAATACAGCGCTGCTGGGGGAAAGCATTCTGTGTTGGTCTCCAGGTTGTTGCGCTGGGGTGTGTGCTGGCATACTCTCTCTCTGTCTCTCCAAAGGGCCTTTCAGGGGATACTGTCTTCAGAAAAAGTTTCCCTGGGTGTGTGCAGTGTGTCGGTACGTGTGTGTCGACATGTTTGATGAGGAAGGCTCGCTTAATGTGGAGGGGGAGTGCTTGAATGTCAGGTCGCCGTCGGCAACGCCGACACCTGATAAAGCTGATTATCTTTACAGGAATGAAAGCTATACCTTAAACACACCTTAAGTACACTTTAAACCTTTATAGTAATGCAATGCAATGATATTACACTTTAAACCTTATGCAGCAATGCAGTGTAATACTATTACACTTTAAACCTTATGCAGCAATGCAGTGTAATACTATTACACTTTAAACCTTATGCAGCAATGCAGTATGATGCTATTACACTTTAAACCTTATGCAGCAATGCAGTGTAATACTATTACACTTTAAACCTTATGCAGCAATGCAGTGTTATGCTATTACACTTTAAACCTTAGCAGGGCAATGAGGACACGACACCAATTGTGATTTTACCGCTGGGCTCCGACACCACAGTGGATTACTTCTGAATGGGGGTTTACAATACAAATTATACACTACAATACAAAACAATGTAACAGAATAATGGCTACAGTCAATGTACATACGTTAGTGGATTCGCTTGCGCTACCCGGTCCGGTCCTCCGCCATCTGATAGATAGCGTTGTGAGCCTTCTGTCTGACTAAGCCTGCTGCAGGCTCTCTTTATTCACTTCATCCAAAACATAACACAATGGATACTGTAATCTCTTTGTCCATTAGACACAGGAGAGGTCATAGGTCTGTTTGAATAGGTGGGCGATGTCTATTTTCACTACTCTTGTGGGTGGTCTCCTCTGGATTCCCGCCGCATACATAATGTACAGTAAATACAGTTTATATCTATATTCTGCTCCTGCACATAACTATCCACAGGAACATGCGCTCTTCCTCAAACCAACACCGGATTGTTTCCCTTAAAATACCCTACAGCTGGATACCAAACACCACCTTGTAACCTTGTTCTGTCCCCTCCTATCCTGTAAAGGTGAATCCCTTTGTTCTGTTACCATTTAAACAGCTATAATTTTCTGATGTGGTGCAGGGAGGCTATGTGTACATTGTGCACTATTTGGATTAAATATGTAATGTGTTCTGGTGGCCCTCCATGCGTACACAAACTCTGCCGTAAATACCCATACCACGCGCCGATGCGCAGGACCGCGGGAGCAACCATACGCAAAGTGCGTACATGTGCACGCACTGCAGAACAAGTGCACGCGCAGTGGGCATGTGTGTGCAGTTTATACGTGCTGTGTGTTCTGCAATATTTTTCGACTTTGACACACCGGACTGGGTGGATATGCTAAATGTCTTGAATGCAAATGTAAATCTCCTGCATAAAAGATTAGACAAAGCTGAAGCTAGGGATCAGTCAGGTAGCCAGTCCGTGCCTGTCCCTGTGGTGCCAGGACCTTCAGGGTCTCAAAAGCGCCCCATATCCCAGGTCGCTGACACAGATACCGACACAGATACTGACTCTAGTGTCGACTATGAGGATGCAAAATTACAGCCGAAGGTGGCAAAAGGTATTAGGTACATGATTATTGCCATAAAAGAGGTTTTACATATCACGGAGGAACCCCCTGTCCCTGACACGAGGGTTCACATGTATAAAGGGAAAAAGCCTGAGGTCACGTTTCCGTCCTCATTTGAGCTAAGCGAATTATGCGAAAAGGCTTGGGAATCTCCGGATAGGAGACTCCATGTTCCCAAAAGGATTCTCATGGTGTATCCTTTTCCACAGAAGGATCGGATACGATGGGAATCTGCGCCTAAAGTAGACAAGGCGCTGACACGCTTATCCAAGAAGGTGGCACTGCCTTCTCCGGATACTGCTTCCCTCAAGGATCCTGCTGATCGCAAGCAGGAAATTACCATGAAGCACATTTACACACATTCAGGAACTATAGTTAGGCCGGCCATGGCGTCGGCCTGGGTTTGTAGTGCTGTCGTGGCATGGGCAGACTCCTTATCTACGGAGATGGACACCTTAGATAGGGATACCAATCTAATGACCATGGAGCATATCAGAGATGCTGCCTTGTATATGAGGGATGCTCAGAGAGACATTTGTTTACTAAGCTCTAGAATAAACGCTATGTCTATTTCTGCTAGGCGGCTCTTGTGGACCTGACAGTGGACAGGAGACGCCGACTCAAAGTGGCATATGGAGTCATTGCCTTACAAGGGGGAGGAGTTGTTTGGAGAAGGCCTCTCGGACCTAGTCTCTACTGCTACGGCCGGTAAATCGAATTTTTTACCTTATGCCCCCCCCCGCAGCATTCTAAGAAGGTACCACATTATCAAATGCAGTCCTTTCGTTCCAATAAAAACAAGAAGGTACGAGGATCGTCTTTCATTGCCAGAGGTAAAGGCAAGGGAAAAAAAGCTGAACTCAGCTAGTTCCCAGGAGCAGAAGTTCTCCCCTACTTCCGCAAAGTCCACAGCATGACGCTGGGGCTTTCCGGGGGGGGGGGGGGGGGGGGTGTCAGAGCAAGTGGGGGCACGTCTTTGTCTTTTCAGCCACGTCTGGGTTCAATCAATCACAGGTGGATCCCTGGGCAATAGAGATTGTTTCCCAGGGATACAGACTGGAATTCGAAGACATGCCCCCTCGCCGGTTTTTCAAATCGGCTCTGCCGGCTTCCCCGTCAGAGAGGGAGCTAGTGTTAGCGGCAATTCACAAATTGTACATTCAACAGGTGATAATCAAGGTTCCTCATCTCCAGCAAGGAGAGGGTTATTATTCATCCCTGTTTGTGGTACCGAAACCGGACAGTTCGGTCAGACCCATTCTAAATCTAAAATCCCTGAACCTGTACTTGAAGAGGTTCAAGTTCAAAATGGAATCGCTCAGAATGGTCATCGCCAGCCTGGAGGGAGGGGATTGGATGGTGTCCCTGGACATAAAGGATGCGTACTTTCATGTTCCGATTTCCCCCCCCTCACCAGGCGTTTCTGAGATTTGCAGTACAGGATTGTCACTACCAATTTCAGACGTTGCCGTTTGGTCTTTCCACGGCCCCGAAAACTTTCACCAAGGTAATGGCGGAAATGATGGTGCTCCTGCGCAAGCAGGGAGTCACAATTATCCCGTACTTGGACGATCTCCTTATAAAGGCGAGATCTCGGGAGAAGTTGCTGGACAGCGTGTCTCTGTCCGTGAAGACGTTGCAGATGCACGGCTGGATTCTCAATTTACCGAAATCCCAGCTAGTACCTGCAACGCGTCTGACCTTTTTGGGCCTGATTCTAGACACAGACCAAAAAAGAGTTTTTCTTCCAGTGGAGAAGGTTCAGGAGCTCATAGCACTGGTCAGGAACCTTTTAAAGCCAAAAAAAAAAGGTTTCGGTGCATCATTGCACAAAGGTTCTGGGGAAGATGGTGGCTTCATACGAGGCCATCCCCTTTGGCAGGTTCCATACGAGGACTTTCCAATGGGACCTATTGGACAAATGGGCCGGGTCCCATCTACAGATGCAGAAACGGATCACCCTGTCTCCCAGGGCCAGGGTATCTCTCCTGTGGTGGCTGCACAGTGCTCACCTCCTAGAGGGTCGCAGGTTCGGCATTCAGGACTGGATCCTGGTGACCACGGACGCGAGCCTCCGAGGTTGGGGGGCTGTCGCACTGGGAAGAAATTTCCAAGGTCTCTGGTCAAGCCTAGAGACTTGTCTCCACATCAATGTCCTGGAGTTAAGGGCCATTTACAACGCCCTACGCCAGGCGGAGGAGTGGCTTCAGAACAAACCGGTTCTGATTCAGTCGGACAATATCACGGCAGTGGCTCATGTAAACCGCCAAGGTGGCACAAGGAGCAGAGTGGCCATGGCAGAGGTGACCAGGATTCTGCGCTGGGTGGAAGGCCATGTAAGCGCACTATCAGCAGTGTTCATCCCTGGGGTGGACAACTGGGAGGCGGACTTCCTCAGCAGGCACGACCTGCATCCGGGAGAGTGGGGACTTCATCAAGAAGTCTTCACACAGATTGTGGATCGGTGGGGACTGCCTCAAATAGACATGATGGCGTCCCGTCTCAACAAAAAGCTAAAGAGGTATTGCGCCAGGTCAAGAGACCCTCAGGCGGTAGCGGTAGACGCTCTGGTGACACCATGAGTGTTCAGATCGGTCTATGTGTTTCCTCCTCTGCCTCTCATACCCAAGGTGTTGAGATTAATAAGACTAAGACGGGTCAGAACAATTCTCATTGTTCCAGATTGGCCAAGGAGGACTTGGTATCCGGATCTGCAAGAGTTGCTCACAGAAGATCCGTGGCCTCTTCCTCTAAGGCAGGACCTGCTGCAGCAGGGTCCCTGTCTGTTCCAAGACTTACCGCGGCTCTGTTTGACGGCATGGCGGTTGAACGCCGGATCCTAGCTGAAAAAGGGATTCCGGAGGAGGTCATTCCTACCCTGATCAAGGCTAGGAAGGATGTGACATCGAAACATTATCACCATATATGGCGGAAATATGTTTCTTGGTGTGAGGCCAGAGCTGCTCCTACGGAGGAGTTCCATTTGGGCCGTCTGCTTCACTTCCTTCAAACGGGAGTGAATTTGGGCCTAAAATTAGGGTCCATAAAGGTCCAAATTTCGGCCTTATCCATTTTCTTTCAAAAAGAATTGGCTTCTCTTCCTGAAGTACAGACTTTTGTGAAGGGAGTGCTGCATATTCAGCCTCCCTTTGTACCTCCGGTGGCGCCTTGGGATCTTAACGTGGTATTAAGTTTCCTCAAGTCACCTTGGTTTGAACCACTCAAAACAGTGGAGTTGAAATACCTCACTTGGAAAGTGGTTATGTTGTTGGACTTAGCTTCTGCAAGGCGTGTTTCGGAATTAGCGGCTTTATCATATAAAAGCCCATACCTGATTTTTCACGTGGATAGGGCAGAGTTGAGGGCTCGTCCTCAATTTCTGCCCAAGGTGGTCTCATCTTTTCATATGAACCAACCTATTGTCGTGCCTGTGGCTACACGGGACTTGGAGGACTCCGAGTCCCTGGATGTGGTCAGGGCTTTGAAGATTTACGTGAACAGAACAGCTAGGATCAGGAAGACTGAAACTCTGTTTGTTCTGTATGCGGCCAACAAGGTTGGCGCTCCTGCTTCAAAGCAGACAATTGCTCGCTGGATCTGTAACACGATTCAGCAGGCGCATTCTACGGCAGGATTGCCATTGCCTAAATCGGTTAAGGCCCATTCCCCTAGGAAGGTGGGCTCTTCTTGGGCGGCTGCCCGAGGGGTCTCGGCACTACAACTGTGCCGAGCTGCTACTTGGTCGGGGTCAAACACCTTTGCAAAGTTCTATAAGTTTGATACCCTGGCTGAGGAGGACCTCCTGTTTGCTCAATCGGTGCTGCAGAGTCATCCGCACTCTCCCGCCCGTTTGGGAGCTTTGGTATAATCCCCATGGTCCTTACGGAGTCCCCAGCATCCTCTAGGACGTTAGAGAAAATAGGATTTTACTTACCGGTAAATCTATTTCTCGTAGTCCATAGAGGATGCTGGGCGCCCGTCCCAAGTGCGGACTTCTTCTGCAAGACTTGTGTATAGTTATTGCTTACATAAGGGTTATGTTATAGTTGGTCGGTCTTGAACCGAGGCTATGTTACTTGTTCATACTGTTAACTGGGTAGTTTATCACAAGTTATACGGTGTGATTGGTGTGGCTGGTATGAATCTCGCCCTTAGGTTACATAAATCCTTTCCTCGTACTGTTCATATACTCTGGGCACAGTTTCTCTGAGGTCTGGAGGAGGGACATAGAGGGAGGAGCCAGTGCACACCCAGAATCCAAAGCTTTCTTAAAGTGCCCTATCTCCTGCGGAGCCCATCTATTCCCCATGGTCCTTACGGAGTCCCCAGCATCCTCTACGGACTACGAGAAATAGATTTACCGGTAAGTAAAATCCTATTTTTTCCTCCTTATAGTAATGCCCAGTATACATTATGCCACATACTGCAATGGCTCTTAGACATTATGCCACACACAATAATGCCCATGACACAATATGCCACACACTGTAATGCCCCGGACACATTATGCCACACACCGTAATGCCTGTGACACATTATGCCACACATCGTAATGCCCATTATACATTATGCTACACACTGCAATGCCCCTGATACATTATAGCACATACAATGCCTGTGACACATTATGACACACGCCACAGTGTCCGTGATACATTATGCCACACACTGCAATGTCCGTGATACATTATGCCACACACTGCAATGCCCGTTATACATTATGTCACACACTGCAATGCCCCTGAGACATTATACCACATACCACAATGCCTGTGATATAGTATACCATGCACCGTAATGCCTGTGATACATTATGCCACACACCACAATTCCTATTACACATTAAGCCCTACAGTAAGGCTTCTAATTACTTTTAAATTACCTGCTCGTTGCCAGGGGTTTCATGCTCTTGGTTCCATGTACGGTGCCAGGGGTTTTAATGCTCAAGATGTCTTGCTCGTTGCCAGGGGTTTCATGCGCTATGTGTTATGCTTGTTGCCAGAGGTATCATGTGCTGGGTTTCAAGCTTGTTGCCAGGGGGTAATATTCGTTGCCAGGGGTTTCATGCACCGGGAGTCATGCTCGTTGCTAAGGGTTAATGCTTGTTGACAGAGATTTCATGAGCTAGGTGTTGTGCTTGTTACCAGGGGCTAATGCTTGTTGCTAGGGCTGTGCTCCCAGTACCACATATGCCCCCAGTGCCAGATATTCACTCACAGTGCCAGATAAAAATATGCCCCCATAGTGTCAGAAACACATATGCCCCCCCAGTGCCAGATACACATATGCCTCCAGTGCCCCATATGCCCCCCCAGTGCCAGCTACACATATACCCCCAGTGCCAAATATGACCCCCCCAGTGCCAGGTACACATATAGCTCCCAGGGCCAAATAAGCCCCCCCAGTGCCAGTTACACATATATCCCCAGTGCCAAATATGACCCCCCCCAGTGCCAGGTACACATATACCCCCAGTGCCAAATATGCCCCCCCCCCAGAGCCAGTTACACATATACCCCCAGTGCCAAATATGCCCCCCCCCCAGTGCCAAGTACACATATACTCCAAGTGCCAAATATGCCCCCCAGTGCCAGTTACATACCCTCCCTGGGCTTCCCCGCTGCTGTGAGTTTTGGGAAGGAGCCGGAGGGCACAGCGCGCGCCTCTCCTGGCTGTGTGCATTCTGTATGTGTCTCCAGCGGTGTGTTTGTCAAATGAAGTGCCGGTTCGTGAGCCAATAAGAGCTCATGGACCAGCAGCTGCCGGTCCGTGAGCTCTGATTTGCTCATGAACCCACACTTCATTTAACAGACACGCCGCCGGAGACCCAGGAGGGACACAGAGGAGAGGCGCACGCTGTGCCCCCCGGCTTCTTCCCAAAACTCACAGCAGCAATCAGTGAAGGCGGCAGCGTCCCCGCAGCCCTGCGCCTCCAAGCCACCACAGTGGCTGCGGGGGCAGTAGTTACGCCGCTATGGGGGGGCGCAGAAAATGCGATCGCCCCTGCCTGTCAATCAGGCAGAGGTGGTGGCTGGGGCTGGAGCATCAAGGCTCTGTTTCCGGGGCGGAGACAAAGCGCTGCGGGGGCAGAGGTGGCCAAATGGGGGGGGGGGTGCAGTGCGAACAGGGGCATGTCGGGGGATGATCGCGGCAGCTGCATGACGTCACACGCAGCTGCCACGATTCGGAACATGGCGGCAGGACTCCAGGAGGAATCCTCTATTTCTGCTTGTTGATGGTGGTGGTGGTGGGGGGGGGGGGTGGGGGGGGGGGGGGGGAGGCAGTGGTCGAAATGCTTGGCCGCCTTGCCCTATGAGGGGCAGCACCTAGCATGCTAGCAAAAGGATTCTGCTAATTAGCAGAATTTGCAATCCTAACTAAATTGGGCCCTTTATACAGTCTAAACTCTGGTGCAAATGTAAGTATTTATATATAAACAAACAGAGAAGAATAGGCGGCACTCAGCGCCTTGATCAAAAATAGAAAAGTGTATTTAAAACACCATCATAAACCAATGTTTTGGGACACGCAGGTCCCTTTGTCAAGGTGTACAGCAATAGGTGAGAAGTGACAACATACCTTTATAGCAGAAAAAGCCCCAGAGTGACTTTGTGAAGTGCGGCGTCCGTCCACGAGGTCCGGCGCATGCTGCTGACGTCATCGGCGGGCGGCCGCCCGTTGTGAAGGAAACCAAGTACACTGTTAAGCCGCTGCCGAAAGAATGTGACAGGAGTGGTGATTGTCAGTAAAGTACTACCACCGCCGTGTTTGTAGATAACTAGCATAGCTAAAGTGGTTGGGGAAAAGTAGATACTGGCGCCGGCTGTTTCTCAAAATAAAGAACGAAAACAATTATAACAATTTAAAAAATCTCATATTTAATTAAATCTAAGAAATATGTAAATAGCACATGAATAAAATGATAAATAATAATCACATATAAATAAAATTAATAGCAATAATATCCTAATGGAAAATTGAGAGTCTCTCTGATGGCTTATTGACCACTTCCATTCAAGTGGGGCAATATCACTGGTGGTCTGGCTAGAACTCTGTCCTCCAAGTAATCCTCATGAATAAATGGTTGGAAATATTACCATGGTCTCAGTTGAAGGTCCCCTTGGTTCTCAATTGCAGATCGAGGTCCAATAGCAGCAGGGGAACAAATGGAGACGTCAGAAACGGTACCGTTTGTAGAGGTTCTTGAGGATTCGAAAAGAGTCCCAAGGTGTTGCCAGAGAATGCCAGGTGAAAATCAGTGTGATGCCCGTGGTCATATGTGAGTAATGGCTCAACGCGTTTCGCTGGTCTGTGTCCACACCAGGATCACTCTGGATCCAGCACTAATAGCCAAGGGTGCCTTATCCCAGGATGGACTGATCGATCAGATAACCAATCATCCAAATATCACACAAAAGAATGGGAATGGATCGGCACTCCGTTTTCAGTGTTGAAAAATGCGCTGGTGCCCTCTCAGCAACAATGGTTAAACAGAGAAGAATAGGCGGCACTCAGCGTCTTGATCAAAAATAGAAAAGTGTATTTAAAACACCATCATAAACCAACGTTTTGGGATACGCAGGTCCCTTTGTCAAGGTGTACAGCAATAGGTGAGAAGTGACAACATACCTTTATAGCAGAAAAAGCCCCAGAGTGACTGTGTGAAGTGCAGCGTCCGTGCACGAGGTCCGGCGCATGCTGCTGACGTCATCGGCGGGCGGCCGCCCGTTGTGAAGGAAACCAAGTACACTGTTAAGCCGCTGCCGAAAGAATGTGACAGGAGTGGTGATTGTCAGTAAAGTACTACCACCGCCGTGTTTGTAGATAACTAGCATAGCTAAAGTGGTTGACTGGTGCATATTAAACCACAGAATTGTGGAGCTGTTTGTAGGGCTCTGTCTGTATGTTTAAAGAGCCACAGCTGGGCACAATAACAATAATACTGTACCTCTAGTTTCAGTAAATAAACAATATTGTATTTAGCCAGAAGTCTATATGGCATAAAGCTATTATTAACATATAGTGAAAAAAAGTAGGCTAATAAATGCAACGTCAACCACCCTAGCTGTGCTAGGGTGAGAGAGATAAAGTGCGAAGAAATGAGAAAAGACGTGTGAAAGAGGATTTGCTGCCCATAATACATGCCTACCTAAATTATAAGTTATACAAGAGGGGGGACCGAAATAAAGGGGAGGGGGGAGAGGGGACCGCCAGAAGACGGGACCTGCTTCCTCCAGAGACTTTCCACTGTGGAAACGGTACCCAATAACGCGATACTTTGTGTAGTTGATGTGTGTAGCCTCTACACAAGTATCCCCCATCATGAAGGCCTGTTAGCCATGGAGGAATTTCTTGTCTCCGAACATATGTGTGACCTGGATCTCAAGCTATTTCTGGACCTGTTAAAGCTAACATTAACCCGCAACTTCTTCCTTTTTAATGGTCGGTTTTACCACCAGAAGACGGGGTGTGCGATTGGGAGCAACGTCTCCCCTTCTTTCGCGAACAATTTTATGTTCAAGGAGGAAACGGAGGCTTTTTTTCAGGACCCGGATATAGCTCAGCACATTCGTCTATACACTCGGTTCATAGACGATCTATTTATCCTGTGGACGGGCCCCTTGAGCCTTTTTGAATCTATGATGTCTACTATCAACATGCGTAGTTCACCTATCAAATATACCTACTCTACCAGTACCAATACCATCAGTTACCTGGATGTACAAATCACTTTATCAGAAGGAAGTATCCACACCAGTCTCTTTACTAAACCCACAGACCAAAATACCCTCTTACGGGCCAATAGCCACCGTCCCAGAAGTCTTATTAAAGGATTACCTAGATCCCAGATGATCAGGTTATCCAGAATCATCAGTGACCGGTCGACATTGGAGGATGAATTAAACAAGCTCATTGACAAATTTCTGATTAGAGGGTATGACCACAGGACTCTACAGACACAAAAAACAGAGGTCATGGCGATTCCAAGATCCAACTTATTATCTCCAAGCAACAAGAAGTCTAAAGGAGAGGTGATCCCTTTTGTCACTCAATACAGCACAGCTAGTGCAGTCATTCCACGTGCGTCAAGAGCCTTGTGGCCTCTGATCTCTACGGACACATCTATCCCTGTCTTTAAACACAAGCGCCCGATGTCTTGTTTCACGAGAGGCCGCAATATTAAGGACACAATTGTCCATACAGATATCACTGGTTTTAGTACCAGCAGTGATCGTCCATCCAACTTCCTCACGAGACCTCCAGGGTGTTATAAATGCCCAAAATGTACCACCTGCACCCATATGCTCACTGGCTCTTACTTTAATCATCCGCATGAGAACCGTAACATCAGCATCAAGCATGTACACTCTTCTTTCATCATTTATATCATAGTCTGCCTATGCAACTTGGTCTATGTGGGCAAATCTATTAGAACCATGAGGGAACGAATGGCCCTCCACAGGTCTGCGATCAAGCAAGCATAATTGAGCAAGGCATCAGACCAGCCAGTCGCCAGGCATTTTTTGGAAGCAGGCCACTGTATCAATGACCTGAAGCATATGGTTATTGACCATATTGAGAAGTCCCTCAGAGGTGGTGACCGGGAGGGCAAACTCCTCAGATTGGAAGCTAGGTGGATTCACAAACTTGGCACAATTAACCCTGGCGGCCTAAATGAAATGATGCCCTGGAACTTGTTCACCCATTAACAACTCTAGCCCTACCGGGAATATTAAGGACCTATTTCCCCTCTCCCCCCTCCCCTTTTTTTCGGTCCCCCCTCTTGTATAACTGCTCAACACCTTCAACCATACTTTTAATTTAGGTAGGCATGTATTATGGGCAGCAAATCCTCTTTCACACGTCTTTTCTCATTTCTTCACACTTTATCTCTCTCACGCTAGCACAGCTAGGGTGGTTGAAGTTGCATTTAATTAGCCTACTGTTTTTCACTATATGTTAATAATAGCTTTATGCCATATAGACTTCTGGCTTAATACAATATTGTTTATTTACTGAAACTAGAGGTACAATATTATTGTTATTGTGCCCAGCTGTGGCTCTTTAAACATACAGACAGAGCCCTATAAACAGCTCCACAATTCTGTGGTTTAATATGCACCAGTCAACCACTTTAGCTATGCTAGTTATCTACAAACACGGCGGTGGTAGTACTTTACTGACAATCACCACTCCTGTCACATTCTTTCGGCAGCGGCTTAACAGTGTACTTGGTTTCCTTGACAACGGGCGGCCGCCCGCCGATGACGTCAGCAGCATGCGCCGGACCTCGTGGACGGACGCCGCACTTCACACAGTCACTCTGGGGCTTCTTCTGCTATAAAGGTATGTTGTCACTTCTCACCTATTGCTGTACACCTTGACAAAGGGACCTGCGTGTCCCGAAACGTTGGTTTATGATGGTGTTTTAAATACACTTTTCTATTTTTGATCAAGACGCTGAGTGCCGCCTATTCTTCTCTGTTTGTTTAACCATTGTTGCTGAGAGGGCACCAGCGCATTTTTCAACACTGAAAACGGAGTGCCGATCCATTCCCATTCATATATATATATATATATATATATATATATATATATAAATATATATATATACTACAGCAGTGGTTCTCAAACTCGGTCCTCAGGACCCCACACAGTGCATGTTTTGCAGGTAACCCAGCAGGTGCACAGGTGTATTAATTACTCACTGACACATTCTAAAAGGTCCACAGGTGGAGCTAATTATGTCACTTGTGATTCTGTGAGGAGACCTGCAAAACATGCACCATGTGGGGTCCTGAGGACCGAGTTTGAGAACCTGTGTACTACAGTATACAGCACAGGACTATAGTGTATTTTCTACAGTGCATTGCTTTTATTACTCTGGTACATTATCATGCAGGCACTAGCAGCAGGGGTGGATTGGGATCGAAAACCAGCCCGGGAAATTTATGGAAGCAGCCCTAATAGGGGTGGGGTCTGTTGAGGAGGTGGGGTCTATCAACTGGGCGGGATTACTGCTCAGAAGGCCTGATTAATGCAGGGATAAAAAGTGCGTGCTGAAGGTGCGCAGCAAATTTTTAGGGGTGTGGCTTCATGGGGGAGGGGCGTGGCTACATAAAAGTGCCAATTCACATTATACCACACCACACAGTAGTGCCGTGGTTACACATTGCACCAGGTAGAACCTCCTATACACACTGTGCCAGATAGAGCATGTTATACATATTGCGCCAGACAGAGCAAGTTCTACACTTTGCGCCAGGTAGAGCACATTATACACATTGCACCAGGTAAAGCACATTATGCACATTGCACCAGGTAGAGCACGTTAAACATTTTGCACCAGGCAGAGCACATTATACACATTGGACCAGGTAAAGCACATTATACACATTGCACCAGGTAAAGCACATTACACATATTGCACCAGGCAGAGTACGTTATACACATTGCACCAGGTAGAGCATGTTATACACATTGCACCAGGTAAAGCACATTATACATATTGCACCAGGCAGAGTACGTTATACATATTGCACCAGGTAGAGCATGTTATACACTTATACATGTACATGCACACACACACACACACACACACACACACACACACACACACACACACACACACACACACACACACACACATATATATATATATATATACATAAACAACGGAAGGAGGCGGCACTCAGAGACTTTCAAATAACAAACGTGAAGTAGTTTTATTGACACATCTACGTTTCGGAGCCGTAGCCCCTTTGTCAGGATACATTTACAAACACACAAACAGTTTAAATACCTTAACCGCATGAAGGTCTCCTGCCGCCGCCGTACACGCTGCCCGGCATCCGGATGCGGCACATCCCTTCAACCCGGAAGTGACTCCCTCACGGTCCGTCCAGCGAGCGTGCAGGGGCTAAACAAAGCAACCATGGCAACGTCAATAAACAACTATGCAATGAACGTCATTATATACATATGTCTCCAAAATTAAAAAAAAACTTTACCAATCATGATATAATGCTCTAGATAAACATACATAGAAAAATACATAAAAGAATATATATCAGGTGCACTAATAAAATAAGACATGCCACATACTATACAGTGAGTCAACGTGCAAAGGCTACAACTATCATAAGAATTTATAGAACAATACTACTGCCATATCATATGAAGCCATTAAATCATGGACACTCTAAATGCAAGCTATAGAAAACATCTGAGATTCAGAGATTCATTTAATCCCCTAGGATGTATTGTATCTAATAAATGAATCCACTTGGATTCCAGCTGCAGTAATTTCTTGGATCTGTCACCCCCACGTAAAGAGGGTGGCACATGATCTATGATACGATATCTAAGGGTTGCCATATTATGCTTAGCCTGCATAAAATGCCTGGCTACTGGCTGGTCGCTGGTTCCCGATTTGATGGCTTCCCTGATAGCGTATCTATGCTGGGCCATTCTAGTTTTAAAATGACAATCTGTCTTGCCAATGTAGGCAAGACCACATGGGCAATTCAGCAAGTAAATAACGAAGCGTGACTCACATGACAGCGGGTATCGGATGCTATATTTTCTGCCCGTATGTGGGTGAAAAAACTTATCACCCGGCACCATGTAACTACAGGTTACACACACGCTACATTTATAACACCCATTTTTTCGTTGTAAAAGATGTGGTATAGGGGTATTAAATCCTGAGATATCAGTCTTCACGACGATGTCAGGAATGCTTCTATTTCTTGTGTAGCTGGGCATAACCCTGCTCTGAAACGTCTCACCTAAATCTTTGTCTGTGGCCACAATGGGCCATAATTGTTTAACCCTCTTCGTAAGTTGAGTACTGCTGGAATTGAATTGGGTAACCCAGAGAAATTTACCTACAAGGGTTTTTTTTGGCTTCTGTTTCAACAACTCCCACCGTGGGCATTCAATGGCTTTAAGTCTAGAGGCCCTGAATATGTCCAATGGATAGCCCCGTTGTAGAAATGTTTTTGTCATAAGCTCTAATTGGGCATCCCTCTCAATAACATTAGAGGAAATCCTGCACACGCGGAGAAATTGTGAATAAGGAAGACTCAGCATGGTCTCTCTATGATGGGCACTGTCGAATTTGAGTATGTTATTCCGATCAGTGTGTTTAGTGTAAAGCTTCGTAGAGATATAATTATCATCTAGACAAATGCAAATGTCCAGAAAATTAATCTGTTGGCGATCTGTTGTCATTGTAAACTTAATCGGGCTATCACTATTATTGTGCGTATCAATAATAGATGTTAGATGATTTACATGTTTGTGTGTTTGTAAATGTATCCTGACGACGGGACTACGGCTCCAAAACATAGATGTGTCATTAAAACCACTTCACGTTTGATATTTGAAAGTCTTTGAGTGCCGCCTCCTTCCGTTGTTGATATTGGGGACTGCTCTGTCCATGAGGAAGGCACCGTGAGCACATTATCATTGCAGCCGAGGGCCTGCTGGAGTGCCGGACCTTTCTGTGTGTACATGTGAGTACTGGATCCTTTGTGGAGAGCTGTACTTGGATCAAGGCACCGTTATTCAGCCCGTTTTGCACTGAAGGACTCTCTTCCACAATATTTTGTGGTTTGATCCATTGCATTTGGTGCACTTCTTTTCACGTATTGCACTTTAGCACTGTTGCACTTTCTTCATGCCATCATGTCTACTAACAGTGAGGATGTGACTGACCATGCGATACAATTCTTACAGTGTGATAACTATGACACATTTAGCTTCTCTGAAGCTGAAGCAGAGAGCATATTATACAAACAGCCATTTCTTGATTCTGACACGGGTAAAACGCATGATGATTTATTCTGAGATTTGCTGAAGTTGCACAAAAGAGAGATTGGTAATCTCTATCATGGCATGACTTTGGCAGATTATTTTCGGGCTAAGCAAATACCCCGTGGGTTCCGGGTGCATAATATGGCCACAATTGGCCGCTACAACATTGCTTTTTGTAAAAAATGGGTATCAGTTTTAAATAAATGCTCAATGGATTTAATGCTCCTTGTCATAGAAGAATCGACACGGGAGCTAAAATTAACTGTAACACCCACAAACCCATAACACATAACATTTACGGTGCCGAAAACTTAAACTAAATTGTGGGGTGCTGATGTGAATCAGGTTCGGGTGATCAGAGCGGCAGACCTGCTTTACCTCTCAGACACAATGACAACACACACATATACAGGATCTAACTTCATTTTATTATCCTAACAAAATTAACAAGTGACAGGCAAGCAGGAAACAGGTGCACGGTTGGAGCAGGCTGGTTATAGCTTCTAAACTAAAGTCTCAGGTAACCTGCGTCAGCAATCCAAGTGGCAGGTAAGCAGGAAACAGGTGCACGGTTGGAGCAGGCTGGTTATAGCTTCTAAACTAAAGTCTCAGGTAACCTGCGTCAGCAATCCAAGTGGCAGGTAAGCAGGAAACAGGTGCACAGTTGAAGCAGCCTGGTTGTGGCTTCTAAACTAAAGTCTCAGGTGACCTGCGTCAGCAATACAGGTGGCAGGTAAGCAGGAAACAGGTGCACAATTGAAGCAGGCTGGTTATGGCTTTTAAACTAAAGTCTCAGGTAACCTGCGTCAGCAATCCAAGTGGCAGGTAAGCAGGAAACAGGTGCACAGTTGAAGCAGCCTGGTTGTGGCTTCTAAACTAAAGTCTCAGGTAACCTGCGTCAGCAATACAAGTGGCAGGTAAGCAGGAAACAGGTGCACAGTTGAAGCAGGCTGGTTATGGCTTCTAAACTAAAGTCTCAGGTAACCAGCGTTTGTCAATATGAGCGACAGGTAAGCAGGAAACAGGTGCACAGTTGGAGCAGGCTGGTTATGGCTTCTAAACTAGAGTCTCAGGTAACCAGCGTTTAACAATACAAGTGACAGGTAAGCAGGAAACAGGTGCACAGTTGGAGCAGGCTGGTTATGGCTTCTAAACTAAAGTCTCAGGTAACCTGCATCAGCATACCAAGTGGCAGGTAAGCAGGAAACAGGTGCACAGTTGGAGCAGGCTGGTTATGGCTTCTAAACTAGAGTCTCAGGTAACCAGCGTTTAACAATACAAGTGACAGGTAAGCAGGAAACAGGTGCACAGTTGGAGCAGGCTGGTTATGGCTTCTAAACTAAAGTCTCAGGTAACCTGCGTCAGCAATCCAAGTGGCAGATAAGCAGGAAACAGGTGCACAGTTGGAGCAGGCTGGTTGTGGCTTTTAAACTAAAGTCTCAGGTAACCAGCGTTTGGCAATACGAGCGACAGGTAAGCAGGAAACAGGTGCACAGTTGGAGCAGGCTGGTTATGGCTTCTAAACTAAAGTCTCAGGTAACCAGGATAACTCAATTGCAGATAAGCACATTAACTCTTAAACTGCTGGGCGGAGCTTGCATGAAAGAACTACAGATACCAGCATTACTCAATTGCAGATAAGCACATTCACATTGACTCTTAAACTGCTGGGCGGAGCTTGCATGAAAGAACTATAGATACTAGAGATGAGCGCCGGAAATTTTTCGGGTTTTGTGTTTTGGTTTTGGGTTCGGTTCCGCGGCCGTGTTTTGGGTTCGACCGCGTTTTGGCAAAACCTCACCGAATTTTTTTTGTCGGATTCGGGTTTGTTTTGGATTCGGGTGTTTTTTTCAAAAAACCCTAAAAAACAGCTTAAATCATAGAATTTGGGGGTCATTTTGATCCCAAGGTATTATTAACCTCAAAAACCATAATTTCCACTCATTTTCAGTCTATTCTGAATACCTCACACCTCACAATATTATTTTTAGTCCTAAAATTTGCACCGAGGTCGCTGTGTGAGTAAGATAAGCGACCCTAGTGGCCGACACAAACACCGGGCCCATCTAGGAGTGGCACTGCAGTGTCACGCAGGATGTCCCTTCCAAAAAACCCTCCCCAAACAGCACATGACGCAAAGAAAAAAAGAGGCGCAATGAGGTAGCTGACTGTGTGAGCAAGATAAGCGACCCTAGTGGCCGACACAAACACCGGGCCCATCTAGGAGTGGCACTGCAGTGTCACGCAGGATGTCCCTTCCAAAAAACCCTCCCCAAACAGCACATGACGCAAAGAAAAAAAGAGGCGCAATGAGGTAGCTGACTGTGTGAGTAAGATAAGCGACCCTAGTGGCCGACACAAACACCGGGCCCATCTAGGAGTGGCACTGCAGTGTCACGCAGGATGTCCCTTCCAAAAAACCCTCCCCAAACAGCACATGACGCAAAGAAAAAAAGAGGCGCAATGAGGTAGCTGACTGTGTGAGCAAGATAAGCGACCCTAGTGGCCGACACAAACACCGGGCCCATCTAGGAGTGGCACTGCAGTGTCACGCAGGATGGCCCTTCCAAAAAACCCTCCCCAAACAGCACATGACGCAAAGAAAAATAAAAGAAAAAAGAGGTGCAAGATGGAATTGTCCTTGGGCCCTCCCACCCACCCTTATGTTGTATAAATAGGACATGCACACTTTAACCAACCCATCATTTCAGTGACAGGGTCTGCCACACGACTGTGACTGATATGACGGGTTGGTTTGGACCCCCCCCCAAAAAAGAAGCAATTAATCTCTCCTTGCACAAACTGGCTCTACAGAGGCAAGATGTCCACCTCATCATCATCCTCCGATATATCACCGTGTACATCCCCCTCCTCACAGATTATCAATTCGTCCCCACTGGAATCCACCATCTCAGCTCCCTGTGTACTTTGTGGAGGCAATTGCTGCTGGTCAATGTCTCCGCGGAGGAATTGATTATAATTCATTTTAATGAACATCATCTTCTCCACATTTTCTGGATGTAACCTCGTACGCCGATTGCTGACAAGGTGAGCGGCGGCACTAAACACTCTTTCGGAGTACACACTTGTGGGAGGGCAACTTAGGTAGAATAAAGCCAGTTTGTGCAAGGGCCTCCAAATTGCCTCTTTTTCCTGCCAGTATAAGTACGGACTGTGTGACGTGCCTACTTGGATGCGGTCACTCATATAATCCTCCACCATTCTTTCAATGTTGAGAGAATCATATGCAGTGACAGTAGACGACATGTCCGTAATCGTTGTCAGGTCCTTCAGTCCGGACCAGATGTCAGCATCAGCAGTCGCTCCAGACTGCTGCATCACCGCCAGCGGGTGGGCTCGGAATTCTGAGCCTTTTCCTCGCACCCCCAGTTGCGGGAGAATGTGAAGGAGGAGATGTTGACAGGTCGCGTTCCGCTTGACTTGACAATTTTCTCACCAGCAGGTCTTTCAACCCCAGCAGACTTGTGTCTGCCAGAAAGAGAGATCCAAGGTAGGCTTTAAATCTAGGATCGAGCACGGTGGCCAAAATGTAGTGCTCTGATTTCAACAGATTGACCACCCGTGAATCCTTGTTAAGCGAATTAAGGGCTCCATCCACAAGTCCCACATGCCTAGCGGAATCGCTCCGTGTTAGCTCCTCCTTCAATGTCTCCAGCTTCTTCTGCAAAAGCCTGATGAGGGGAATGACCTGACTCAGGCTGGCAGTGTCTGAACTGACTTCACGTGTGGCAAGTTCAAAGGGCATCAGAACCTTGCACAATGTTGAAATCATTCTCCACTGCACTTGAGACAGGTGCATTCCACCTCCTATATCGTGCTCAATTGTATAGGCTTGAATGGCCTTTTGCTGCTCCTCCAACCTCTGAAGCATATAGAGGGTTGAATTCCACCTCGTTACCACTTCTTGCTTCAGATGATGGCAGGGCAGGTTCAGTAGTTTTTGGTGGTGCTCCAGCCTTCTGTACGTGGTGCCTGTACGCCGAAAGTGTCCCGCAATTCTTCTGGCCACCGACAGCATCTCTTGCACGCCCCTCTCGTTTTTTAAAAAATTCTGCACCACCAAATTCAAGGTATGTGCAAAACATGGGACGTGCTGGAATTTGCCCATATTTAATGCACACACAATATTGCTGGCGTTGTCCGATGCCACAAATCCACAGGAGAGTCCAATTGGGGTAAGCCATTCTGCGATGATCTTCCTCAGTTGCCGTAAGAGGTTTTTAGCTGTGTGCGTATTCTGGAAAGCGGTGATACAAAGCGTAGCCTGCCTAGGAAAGAGTTGGCGTTTGCGAGATGCTGCTACTGGTGCCGCCGCTGCTGTTCTTGCGGCGGGAGTCCATACATCTACCCAGTGGGCTGTCACAGTCATATAGTCCTGACCCTGCCCTGCTCCACTTGTCCACATGTCCGTGGTTAAGTGGACATTGGGTACAACTGCATTTTTTAGGACACTGGTGAGTCTTTTTCTGACGTCCGTGTACATTCTCGGTATCGCCTGCCTACAGAAGTGGAACCTAGATGGTATTTGGTAACGGGGGCACACTGCCTCAATAAATTGTCTAGTTCCCTGTGAACTAACGGCGGATACCGGACGCACGTCTAACACCAACATAGTTGTCAAGGCCTCAGTTATCCGCTTTGCAGCAGGATGACTGCTGTGATATTTCATCTTCCTCGCAAAGGACTGTTGGACAGTCAATTGCTTACTGGAAGTAGTACAAGTGGGCTTATGACTTCCCCTCTGGGATGACCATCGACTCCCAGCAGCAACAACAGCAGCGCCAGCAGCAGTAGGCGTTACACGCAAGGATGCATCGGAGGAATCCCAGGCAGGAGAGGACTCGTCAGAATTGCCAGTGACATGGCCTGCAGGACTATTGGCATTCCTGGGGAAGGAGGAAATTGACACTGAGGGAGTTGGTGGGGTGGTTTGCGTGAGCTTGGTTACAAGAGGAAGGGATTTACTGGTCAGTGGACTGCTTCCGCTGTCGCCCAAAGTTTTTGAACTTGTCACTGACTTATTATGAATGCGCTGCAGGTGACGTATAAGGGAGGATGTTCCGAGGTGGTTAACGTCCTTACCCCTACTTATTACAGCTTGACAAAGGGAACACACGGCTTGACAAATGTTGTCCGCATTTCTGGTGAAATACCTCCACACCGAAGAGCTGATTTTTTTGGTATTTTCACCAGGCATGTCAACGGCCATATTCCTCCCACGGACAACAGGTGTCTCCCCGGGTGCCTGACTTAAACAAACCACCTCACCATCAGAATCCTCCTGGTCAATTTCCTCCCCAGCGCCAGCAACACCCATATCCTCCTCATCCTGGTGTACTTCAACACTGACATCTTCAATCTGACTATCAGGAACTGGACTGCGGGTGCTCCTTCCAGCACTTGCAGGGGGCGTGCAAATGGTGGAAGGCGCATGCTCTTCACGTCCAGTGTTGGGAAGGTCAGGCATCGCAACCGACACAATTGGACTCTCCTTGTGGATTTGGGATTTCGAAGAACGCACAGTTCTTTGCGGTGCTTTTGCCAGCTTGAGTCTTTTCAGTTTTCTAGCGAGAGGCTGAGTGCTTCCATCCTCATGTGAAGCTGAACCACTAGCCATGAACATAGGCCAGGGCCTCAGCCGTTCCTTGCCACTCCGTGTGGTAAATGGCATATTGGCAAGTTTACGCTTCTCCTCCGACAATTTTATTTTAGGTTTTGGAGTCCTTTTTTTACTGATATTTGGTGTTTTGGATTTGACATGCTCTGTACTATGACATTGGGCATCGGCCTTGGCAGACGACGTTGCTGGCATTTCATCGTCTCGGCCATGACTAGTGGCAGCAGCTTCAGCACGAGGTGGAAGTGGATCTTGATCTTTCCCTAATTTTGGAACCTCAACATTTTTGTTCTCCATATTTTAATAGGCACAACTAAAAGGCACCTCAGGTAAACAATGGAGATGGATGGATACTAGTATACAATTATGGATGGACTGCCGAGTGCCGACACAGAGGTAGCTACAGCCGTGGACAACCGTACTGTACTGTGTCTGCTGCTAATATAGACTGGATGATAATGAGATGTAGTATGTATAAAGAAGAAAGAAAAAAAAACCACGGGTAGGTGGTATACAATTATGGATGGACTGCCGAGTGCCGACACAGAGGTAGCTACAGCCGTGGACTACCGTACTGTACTGTGTCTGCTGCTAATATAGACTGGATGATAATGAGATGTAGTATGTATAAAGAAGAAAGAAAAAAAAACCACGGGTAGGTGGTATACAATTATGGATGGACTGCCGAGTGCCGACACAGAGGTAGCTACAGCCGTGGACTACCGTACTGTACTGTGTCTGCTGCTAATCTAGACTGGATGATAATGAGATGTAGTATGTATAAAGAAGAAAGAAAAAAAAACCACGGTTAGGTGGTATACAATTATGGATGGACTGCCGAGTGCCGACACAGAGGTAGCTACAGCCGTGGACTACCGTACTGTACTGTGTCTGCTGCTAATATAGACTGGATGATAATGAGATGTAGTATGTATAAAGAAGAAAGAAAAAAAAAACACGGGTAGGTGGTATACAATTATGGATGGACTGCCGAGTGCCGACACAGAGGTAGCTACAGCCGTGGACTACCGTACTGTACTGTGTCTGCTGCTAATATAGACTGGATGATAATGAGATGTAGTATGTATAAAGAAGAAAGAAAAAAAAACCACGGGTAGGTGGTATACAATTATGAATGGACTGCCGAGTGCCGACACAGAGGTAGCTACAGCCGTGGACTACCGTACTGTACTGTGTCTGCTGCTAATATAGACTGGATGATAATGAGATGTAGTATGTATAAAGAAGAAAGAAAAAAAAACCACGGGTAGGTGGTATACAATTATGGATGGACTGCCGAGTGCCGACACAGAGGTAGCTACAGCCGTGGACTACCGTACTGTACTGTGTCTGCTGCTAATATAGACTGGATGATAATGAGATGTAGTATGTATAAAGAAGAAAGAAAAAAAAACCACGGGTAGGTGGTATACAATTATGGACGGACTGCCGAGTGCCGACACAGAGGTAGCTACAGCCGTGAACTACCGTACTGTACTGTGTCTGCTGCTAATATAGACTGGTTGATAAAGAGATGTAGTAGTATGTATGTATAAAGAAGAAAGAAAAAAAAACCACGGGTAGGTGGTATACAATTATGGACGGACTGCCGAGTGCCGACACAGAGGTAGCTACAGCCGTGAACTACCGTACTGTGTCTGCTGCTAATATAGACTGGTTGATAAAGAGATGTAGTAGTATGTATGTATAAAGAAGAAAGAAAAAAAAACCTCGGGTAGGTGGTATACAATTATGGACGGACTGCCGAGTGCCGACACAGAGGTAGCTACAGCCGTGAACTACCGTACTGTGTCTGCTGCGACTGGATGATAAATAATGATATAAAAAATATATATATATCACTACTGCAGCCGGACAGGTATATATATTATATAATGACGGACCTGCTGGACACTATAGATACCAGCATAACTCAATTATAGATAAGCACATTTACATTGACTCTTAAACTGCTGGGCGGAGCTTGCATGAAAGAACTACAGATACCAGCATAACTCAATTGCAGATAAGCACATTCACATTGACTCAAACACGGCTGGGCGGAGCTTGCATGAAAGAACTATAGATACCAGCATAACTCAATTGCAGATAAGCACATTTACATTGACTCTTAAACTGCTGGGCGGAGCTTGCATGAAAGAACTACAGATACCAGCAGAACTCAATTGCAGATGAGCACATTCACATTGACTCTTAACCTGCTGGGCGGAGCTTGCATGAAAGAACTACAGATACCAGCATAACTCAATTGCAGATAAGCACATTCACATTGACTCTTAACCTGCTGGGCGGAGCTTGCATGAAAGAACTACAGATACCAGCATAACTCAATTGCAGATAAGCACATTCAACTTTTAACTGTAATGTAAGCTGCTGGGAGCACATATAACCAATACTTTTTCACTATCTCCGCAGCACTTACCAAGGGGTGTCTACACTCCTACCCCCTACCAAACAATCCCAGATGTGGGTACCAATATATACGGGCAGCCTACCCCTTTTACAACATTCCAAAACAAATATGCGGGGCACAGCACTAGTGGGGAGCCTCTTCCCCTGGAATACAGTATATTGCCCCCAGATTGCAGAGTCTTTGCAGCGGAAGGGGTTTAGCCGGGCACATACAAATGAGGGGAGCGCAACCCCTGATTATCTAAACTTGCGGGGGTACTGTGATGAGGGGAGCCCACCCCTTTTATTATTAATTGTCTCACCGGGGCACTCATGAAGGGCAGCCTACCCCCTTATTAAATATGTTCCCCAAATTGCAGAGTTTGGCAGCGGAAGGGGTTAACTTCATGGGCAGAGTTTCTGGCAGCGGAAGGGTTACTGGGGCACCAGGGTCTCACCACCAGATGCGGCGCTTCTGCCACCTCCGATCCTCCGCATCTTCAGCGCTGCTGTCTGGAGTCACCCTCCTCCTGCCGGCGATGTCTTCGTCAGCTCCGGTCCGCGGCGTCCTTTCCACGCTGGGGTCTGCGCTGTCCTCTCCACGCTGGGGTCTTCTCGTTGCAGCCTCCGGTCCGCGCCACTGGTCACGGGATCCCCTCCTCCATACCGCACTCCCGCCGTCTGTCTGCGCCGTCATCACTCCGCAGCCAGGGGTCCTCGCCAGGGGTCTTCTTTGCAGGGTCGTCCTCCGCGATGCCTGCTCTCTCAGATGTCATCACTGCTCTACTGGACAGGCTGCGGTTCCTCCGGCCCAGCGCTCCAGTCTCTCGGCAGCGGCGGCTCTTCTCCGCGCTCCATCCCCGCTGGCACTGACGCGGCCAGCTCTTCTCCTCAGGCAGGGTCTCCGGCATTCTCCTGGCACTGGTGCTCCGGTCGCTGGTTCTCCCCTCGGCTTCTTCTCTGCGCAGACGGCCCTCACACACTGGCAGGCGGCTCCTGGGGCTACATGGCGACACCTTCCCCAGGTAATCTTCCCATTCCTCCAGGGGCTCCTCTGGCAGCGATCCTCCCAGCGCTGCATACTCCAGTCTTCAGGCTCTGGACACTACATGGCTCCACTTCCCCAGGTACATATTCCCATTCCTCCAGGGCTCTTCCCTCCTGTGCTGTGAGGCTTCTTTTAAGGGTCCTGGTGCTCCTCCACCTCCCCTCTCCTCTATGATGACTGGCTCCCGGGGCCCCAGCAACAGACCACCCCCTGGTCACTCTGCCCTACAACCCAGGGGACCCAATCAGCTGGGGACATGTTTCCCACACTTTTTAAGTTGCTGGGTAAGAGGTGACAGGACCAGAGAATTGGCGGCAAGATCCCTGTCAGAAAGGCTGACAGGGTCACATAAAGTTCAGCCCTGTCATACTATAGGGCTGCATAGGGACAGTATGCAGACTTTCAATA
The DNA here is from genome assembly GCF_028390025.1 of Pseudophryne corroboree. NCBI lineage: Eukaryota > Metazoa > Chordata > Amphibia > Anura > Myobatrachidae > Pseudophryne > Pseudophryne corroboree. The sequence goes on from NC_086450.1 coordinate 230,416,587, forward strand.
TTTAAATAAAAACAAGGGGTCCCCATTTAAAAAAAAAAAAAAAAACCACTTCAGGGTATTACATAACCAAGGAGCAAATTGCCAGTTTTGAATTAGAGCATGGGATCAATAAAGATTCCCCTCCAGAATGGTTGAATCAACTGTCCACTGAGATTGAGCTATATAAGAACAACCTGATTAAATTCAAAAAACAAGAAATTAGTCCGGGCGCAGCAGGACTATGAACAGCATAGGGTCTATGCATGGTTGGGCAATAAATCTGAGAAACGCAGGAACCCATATTTATCATCAAACAGACGATGTATGGTACGTTTCCATCATTCCAGTACCTCAGCAAGCGAACCTGAGGAGACCTCCACACAGCCTGAACGTCATCCATGGGATATCCCTTTAGGGGTACGCACCAGAGCCATCATCGCCGGCCGAGAAGTACCCCAACGAGACGAGGCGGGCAAACGAGGAGGCAGGAAAGGAGTAAGAGCAAACTCCAAACCACCGAGGGGGAGCCGCCATTAATATTTAATTTGTCTGCCAAACCACTTACCGTGATGGAGGATTGAGTATTGAGCAAAGGTTTAACATTTATTCCAACAAGCTCGCTCAATTCACTTCAATGGAAGATTGACTCTCATAAACTGGTTAGATCAATCAAATTAAAGGAACATTTCAAAGAACATAACTGTGCTGAAACTTCAAGTGTACCTGCACAGGTAAGAAAACTAAATCCCTCTTCTTTTGAACCCAACACGTACAATAACTCCATTAAAACCTTTCATAGATTGTTGGACTCGGCAGGAGAGGAAAAATGTGTTAAATCTCACCCTAATCTTAGTAAAAAAGAATTTCAGGCATTAAAAGATTTATGTAAACGTGAGGATATTATAATACGTAATGCCGATAAGGGTGGAGCTATTGTTGTGTTGTATACGTGTAAATATCGGCAAGAATGTGAGCGGTTGCTTGGTAACCAACAGACCTATGGCCGGTTACAGGCTGACCCTACTGTACAATTCAAAGCTGAATTAGATTTGTTGTTGAGGTGTGCTGTTGAGGATAATATCATTACTGATATCGTAGCTAAGATGCTGTCTAGGAATCACCCAGTGGTTCCTGTATTTTATGCAATCCCAAAGCTGCATAAGGATCCTCTTAATCCCCCTGGCAGACCTATTATATCTGCCAGGGGTTCTTTATGTAAACCCTTAGCTGTCTATTGCGATGCGTTTCTACAACCGTGTATCCAAAACACGTTTACGCATCTCAAGGACTCTGCAGCATTACTCAGAATTTTGCACTCTCTAGGGAGATTGCAAGATGACATTGTTCTAGCCTCTATAGATGTGACGAGCCTCTACACCTGTATTCCGCATGGAGCAGGTGCTGAGGCCGTCAGACGGCTTGTTACTAACAATCATCTATATACGGGACCTGATATTAATTTTTTTTTTGAGTTGATTGCATTCACCCTCTCACATAATTATTTTTTATTTGACAAATGGTTTTACATTCAGCGCACTGGGTGCGTAATGGGGTCGGCGGTCGCGCCTTTCTTTGCAAATACCTTTATGTGGGAGGTGGAACGGGAATTGTTTTTCCAGGATGTTGGTGTTAGTCAACAACTTTGTCTCTACCAGAGGTATATAGATGATGTATTACTGTTTTGGAAGGGTCATGTAAATCATCTAACATCTATTATTGATACGCACAATAATAGTGATAGCCCGATTAAGTTTACAATGACAACAGATCGCCAACAGATTAATTTTCTGGACATTTGCATTTGTCTAGATGATAATTATATCTCTACAAAGCTATACACTAAACCCACTGATCGGAATAACATACTCAAATTCGACAGTGCCCATCCTAGAGAGACCATGCTGAGTTTTTCTTATTCACAATTTCTCCGTGTGTGCAGGATTTCCTCTAATGTTATTGAGAGGGATGCCCAATTAGAGCTTATGACAGAAAAAATTCTACAACGGGGCTATCCGGAAGACATATTGAGGGCCTCTAGACTTAAAGCCATTGAATGCCCAAAAAAGAAATTACTGCAGCTGGAATCCAAGTGGATTCATTTATTAGATACAATACATCCTAGGGGGTTAAATGAATCTCTGAATCTCAGATGTTTTCTATAGCTTGCATTTAGAGTGTCCATGATTTAATGGCTTCATATGATATGGCAGTAGTATTGTTGTATGATAGTTGTAGCCTTTGCACGTTGACTCACTGTATAGTATGTGGCATGTCTTATATCATTAGTGCACCTGATTTTTATGTATATATTCTTTTATGTATTTTTCTATGTATGTTTATCTAGATCATTATATCATGATTGGTAAAGTTTTTTTCATTTTGGAGACATGTATATAATGACGTTCATTGCATAGTTGTTTATTGACGTTGCCATGGTTGCTTTGTTTAGCCCCTGCACGCTCGCTGGACGGACCGTGAGGGAGTCATTTCCGGGTTGAAGGGATGTGACGCATCCGGATGTCGGGCAGCGTGTACGGCGGCAGCGGGAGACCTTCATGTGGTTAAGGTATTTAAACTGTGTGTTTGTAAATGTATCCTGACGACGGGGCTCCGGCTCCGAAACATAGATGTGTCATTAAAACCACTTCACGTTTGATATTTGAAAGTCTCTGAGTGCCGCCTCCTTCCGTTGTTTATATTGGAGACTGCTCTGTCCATGAGGAAGGCACTATCACTGACCTGGGTTGAGAGTGTTGTGAACTCAGGGGTTCTTCCGGTGACCGGGAAGGGGAACCACAGCTGGGCCGAAGTAGAGATGGCCAAATGTAGGTTTTCTTCATGCAGGATTTAGCGGCAGGCAAGGTTCGTGATGGATACTGGAAGCCACCTGAAAGACAAAGACTTGAGAATGGTACTAGTGAATACTGTGAGAGATGCTGAAGAATCACTGTGAGTGATGCTGAGGAGCACTGGGGTTGAGGCTGACAAGCACAGAGACAGGGATTTAAGGATGATGCTGAAAGCACAGTGATTTAGAGGATTTGTGAGCGATGTTGAAGAACACTGTGACAATTGATTGTGAGTGTTGCTGAAGCACTTGGTAACAAATGATTGTGAGCGTTGCTGAAGCACACGGTGACAAAGGATTGTGAGCGTTGCTGTAGCACATGGTGACCGATGATTGTGAGCGTTGCTGAAGCACATGGTGACCGATGATTGTGAGCGTTGCTGAAGCACACGGTGACCAGTGATTGTGAGCGTTGCTGAAGCACAAGGATGCTGGAAGCACAGAGGTCCGTTCAGCAGAAGAGCACGCTGAATGCTGGAGCACAGGATGCTGGGAGCACAGAGGTCCGTGCAGCAGATGAGCACGCTGAATGCTGGAGCACAGGATGCTGGGAGCACAGAGGTCCGTGCAGCAGAGGAGCACGCTGAATGCTGGAGCACAGGATGCTGGAAGCACAGAAGCTCGTTTGGCAGAAGTAGGAGACACTTAGAACGCTGGAGCACTGGAGTTCTCTTATCCAAGAAAGAGATGATACTCAGGTGCCGGAGCTCTGCCCGGTGTCAGAATTTGAACTTCCCGCCTCCGTCTGATTGGCGGGGAGCGGCGATGATGTCACCCGCCCACTCATCCTCCGTGGACGCCGGGCGTACCCGTGGCGTCCACACTCTGAATGACCGCTGGGACCAGCGCCAACGGGACACCGGGACCCGGAGACCACCAGCGGGGATGGCCGCCAGGAGACCCAGCGCACCCGGAGGGGTAAGCGCGGCGGCGGCGTGACAGTACCCCCTCCTCTAGGAGTTGCCCCTGGACACTTTCCTGGTTTTGTTGGGTGTCTAGAATGAAAGATCCGAATTAGTCGAGGAGCAGTGACCTCAGAAGCCTTTATCCAACTTCTTTCTTCAGGTCCATAACCCTTCCATTCTACCAAATATTGTAGATTCTTATGATAGTAACGAGAGTCCAGAATAGTTTTGATCTCAAATTCTGTTCCAGTTTCAGTCTCTACTGAGGTTGGACTAGAAGGCTCCGAATGGAAACGATTTAGGATGAGAGGATGAAGGAGAGAAACATGGAAAGAATTTGGTACACGAAAGTGAGGGGGCAAACCCAATTTGCAGACCACAGGATTCAGGACTTGTAAAACAGGGTAAGGACCGATGAACCTTGGAGCAAATTTCATAGCGGGTACTTTTAGATGGAGGTTGCGGGTGGAGAGCCATACCCTATCGCCAACCTTGTATTGAGGAGCGGCCCGCCGTTTCTTGTCCGCAAAGAATTTGTATCGGACGGAGACTTTCTTGAGGTTAGCATGAACCCTACTCCAAATTTGACTGAAGTGTTGTAAAGTGGAAGTTACAGCCGGAACCTCCTCCGACAGAACGGAGATTCGCCAGTGGAAGAATGAAACAAATGGTTATGGGCAAACTCTGCCCAGGGTAACAGTTCGACCCACTCGTTCTGTGAAGGAGAGAGATAAACGCGGAGAAATGTCTCCAAATCCTGGTTGACCCGTTCAGTTTGTCCATTTGTTTGGGGATGATAGGCAGACGAGAATTTGAGTTTAATTTGTAAGGCAGAACAGAGAGCTCTCCAAAACCTGGCAGTGAACTGTACCCCTCGATCTGAGACCACCACCTGAGGTAAGCCATGCAAACGATAGTGCTCCAGGATAAATAGTAGAGCCAGTTTGGGAGCCGTCTGTAGACCTGTCAACGGAACGAAGTGTGCCATCTTCGAAAAACGGTCGACAATCACCCAGATGGTATTGTAACCTTTGGAGTGGGGCAACTCGGTAATGAAGTCCATAGAAATATGGGTACAGGGTTTCCTAGGAATGGACAGAGGATGAAGCAATCCGGGCAGGAGGCAGACAAGGAGTTTTGTGCTGCGTGCATTGTGGACAAGAACTAACATAATCTTGTATATCCCTCCTCATGGTGTTCCACCAGTAAGACCTTCGCAGGAATTCGAACATTTTTTGGACCCCCGGATGACCGGAGAACTTGGAGATATGGGCCCACTGCAGTATTCTTGGTCGGAATTCAACTGGTACAGACATTTTTCCAGGAGGAGGACCTAGAGAAGTGGAAGCAGCGGAAATGGAGATTGAACTGAGAATTAAACTCCTCTCAAAGGAATTCTCTTCATCTGAGGCAGTTAGAGAACGAGACAGAGCATCAGCTTTTGTATTGAAAGTCCCGGCCCGGTACTTAATAACAAAAGAGAATCGAGTAAAGAAGAGCGCCCATCTGGCTTGACGGGGATTCAAGCATTGTGCGGTTTTGATGTACAACAAGTTCTTGTGATCGGTGTAAATAGTAATCAGATGTTTGGCACCTTCTAATAAGTATCTCCATTCTTCCAAGGCGGATTTTATTGCCAAAAGTTTCTGATCTCCAATAGTGTAGTTTTGTTCAGCAGGCGAGAACTTACGAGAATGGAAACCACATGGATGCAATTTCTTATCCGAAGAGTACTGGGAAAGAACGGCTCCGACTCCGACTGAGGAAGCATCGACCTCCAGGAAGAACGGTTCTTCAAAATTTGGTTGTTGGAGTACCGGAGCTGACAAAAAAGCTGATTTCAACCAGGTGAAAGCTTCCACAGCTTCGGAAGACCACAAACTCGGGTTGGAACCTTTTTTGGTCAATGCGGTAATGGGTGCAACAATGGTGGAAAAACCCCTAATGAATTTCCTGTAGTAATTTGCAAAGCCCAAGAACCTTTGTACTGCTTTCAAAGAGAGAGGCTGAGTCCAATCGCGAATGGCAGTGAGTTTTCCCGGATCCATGCGAAGCTCCGTACCCGAGATGACATAACCGAGGAACGGAATTGACGATACCTCAAAAGTACATTTGGAAATCTTGCCGTAGAGACGATACTTTCGTAGTCGGAGAAGTACCTCTTTGACCTGTGTCCTGTGTTCTGCAAGATTCTTGGAAAAAATCAGAATGTCATCTAAATACACCACTACACTTTGGTATAACATGTCTCGGAAGATTTCGTTAACGAATCCCTGGAAAACGGCAGGAGCATTGCTAAGGCCGAACGGCATTACCAGATATTCGTAATGCCCATCTCGGGTATTGAAGGCGGTTTTCCATTCGTCCCCCTGTCGGATACGTATAAGATTATAGGCTCCTCTCAAGTCGAGCTTCGAAAAAACGTGGGCTCCACGTATCCTATCAAATAGCTCCGTGATTAGCGGCAAGGGGTATTTATTTTTGATGGTGATATCGTTTTGGCCACGATAATCGATACATGGTCTTAACCCCCCCGTCCTTCTTCTTCACGAAAAAGAAACCTGCTCCAGCTGGAGAGATAGAGGGGCGAATGAATCCCTTAAGAAGATTGGATTTAATATAGTCCAACATAGCTTGGGTCTCAGGTAGAGACAGAGGATAAGTGCGACCCCGAGGCGGCATCTTCCCTGGGATGAGGTCAATGGGGCAGTCCCAAGGTCTATGGGGTGGTAACTGATCAGCCGCCTGCTCAGAGAACACATCCGTGAACTCCTGATAGGCCTCCGGAATGAGCTCTTCGTCCGACCTAGAAGATGCACGGAGCGGACAGACGGGAGTAAGGCAATTAGTGTGACAGAATGAACTCCAAGACAGAATTTGTGAAGACTTCCAGTCGATGTGGGGATTATGAGTTTTGAGCCAAGCAACCCGAGGACAAGATCGTGAGGCATCTCCGGAATCACTAGGAACTCCAGATGTTCTTGATGTAGAGCTCCGACCTGCAGCCTAACGGGCTCGGTGCGACATGTAATGAGGCCATTGGATATTCTGGTACCATTGATAGCAGTCAATGAAATAGGCAGTTTGATAGACTGCAACTTTAAATCCAGACTTTGGACACAGGAGAAAGAAACGAAATTCCCAGCAGCCCCAGAGTCCAATAGGGCATTAAAAGATTTGGCAACTGACTTGGAGATCAAAGACACGGAAAGTAAGCAATCCAAATTCGGAGAAGATTTGGACGTGACTCCCAACTTGACTCCTCCGGAACAAGCTAGGCCTGCCCGTTTCCCGGACGGGATTTACAAAACTTGATGAAATGATCTGCGGCTCCACAGTAAAGACAGAGTTTACCCTCACGACGACGCTGACGTTCCTCCGGAGACAGTCGGGACCGGTTAATTTGCATGGGTTCGTCCGGACTTGGTACAGCCGCTGGCCTAGGAGGAGGAAGCCGGAACCTGGAACGATCCGATCGACTACGTTCTCCTCCACGCTCCTGCATCCGGAGATCCACCTTGACGCAGAGGGAGATCAACTCTTCTAATGGATCCGGCAGATCCCTAGTGACCAACTCATCTTTCAGACTGTCGAAGAGACCGTTCCAGAAAGCAGCCCTCAGGGCATCATTATTCCAGCGAAGTTCAGAGGCAATGGTTTGGAAATGAACCACGTACTGACCCACGGAGCGGGAGCCCTGACGGACACGGAGCAAGTCGTAAGAAGCAGTGGTCATCCTGCCGGGCTCATCGAAGATTCTTCGAAAGGACGTGATGAAGTCAGTGTAGTTGGAAACCAATGGATCAGATCGTTCCCATAGCGGAGACACCCAATCCAAAGCTGACCCTTCGAGCAGGGAAATAATATACGCCACCTTAGACCGATCCGTAGGGAAATTATGTGAGAGAAGCTCGAAGTGCACTTCGCACTGGTTTAAAAAACCACGGCAATTCTTTGGATTCCCATTATAGCGGGAAGGAGTAGGAAGCTGAAGGCGTGACCTGGTACCGGCCGAAGGTTGGACATTACTGGAAACTGCAACTGGAGCGGTTACGGGAACTGGAACCGGAATTACTGAAGCTAAAGATGCTTGAATTTGATCCAATCGACCGGACAATTCCTGGAGATACTGCATCACCTGGCCCTGTGTCGCCTCCTGACTCTGAACTCGGGAAGCCAAATTTTGGATGGCGCTCGACTCTGTGTTCCGATCCCCCGGGTCCATGAGGCCTGAGTATACTATCACTGACCTGGGTTGAGAGTGTTGTGAACTCGGGGGTTCTTCCGGTGACCGGGAAGGGGAACCACAGCTGGGCCGAAGTAGAGATGGCCGAATGTAGGTTTTCTTCATGCAGGATTTAGCGGCAGGCAAGGTTCGTGACGGATACTGGAAGCCACCTGAAAGACAAGGACTTGAGAACGGTGCTGGTGAATACTGTGAGAGATGCTGAAGAATCACTGTGAGTGATGCTGAGGAGCACTGGGGTTGAGGCTGACAAGCACAGAGACAGGGATTTAAGGATGATGCTGAAAGCACAGTGATTTAGAGGATTTGTGAGCGATGTTGAAGAACACTGTGACAATTGATTGTGAGTGTTGCTAAAGCACTTGGTAACAAATGATCGTGAGCGTTGCTGAAGCACACGGTGACCGATGATTGTGAGCGTTGCTGAAGCACAAGGATGCTGGAAGCACAGAGGTCCGTGCAGCAGAAGAGCACGCTGAATGCTGGAGCACAGGATGCTGGGAGCACAGAGGTCCGTGCAGCAGAGGAGCACGCTGAATGCTGGAGCACAGGATGCTGGGAGCACAGAGGTCCGTGCAGCAGAGGAGCACGCTGAATGCTGGAGCACAGGATGCTGGAAGCACAGAAGCTTGTTTGGCAGAAGTAGGAGACACTTAGAACGCTGGAGCACTGGAGTGCTCTTATCCAAGAAAGAGATGATACTCAGGCGCCGGAGCTCTGCCCGGCATCAGAATTTGAATTTCCCGCCTCCGTCTGATTGGCGAGGAGCGCCGATGACGTCACCCGCCCACTCATCCTCCGTGGACGCCGGGCGTACCCGCGGCGTCCACACTCTGAATGACCGCCGGGACCAGCGCCAACGGGACACCGGGACCCGGAGACCACCAGCGGGGACGGCCGCCAGGAGACCCAGCGCACCCGGAGGGGTAAGCGCGGCGGCCGCGGCGGTGTGACAGGCACCGTGAGCACATTATCATTGCAGCCGAGGGCCTGCTGGAGTGCCGAACCTTTCTGTGTGTATATATATATATATATATACATACATACATACATACACACACACACACATACAGTACATATATATACATATATATATATATATATATATATATATATATATACAGGTTGAGTATCCCATATCCAAATATTCCGAAATACGGAATATTCCGAAATACGGACTTTTTTGAGTGAGTGTGAGATAGTGAATCCTTTGTTTTTTGATGGCTCAATGTACACAAACTTTGTTTAATACACAAAGTTATTAAAAATATTGTATTAAATGACCCTCAGGCTGTGTGTATAAGGTGTATATGAAACATAAATTAATTGTGTGAATGTAGACACACTTTGTTTAATGCACAAAGTTATAAAAAATATTGGCTAAAATTACCTTCAGGCTGTGTGTATAAGATGTATATGTAACATAAATGCATTCTGTGCTTAGTTTTAGGTCCCATCACCATGATATATCATTATGGTATGCAATTATTCCAAAATACGGAAAAATCCCATATCCAAAATACCTCTGGTCCCAAGCATTTTGGATAAGGGATACTCGACCTGTATTTAGACACACACACACACACACACACACACACACACACACACACACACACACACACACACACACACACACACACACACACACTAATTAAAATATATATATTATATATATATACTATATTAAAGATATATGATGCAGCATGCAGGCACACTATATAATTATTAAATGTGGTAGAGTAGTGTAGACAGTACTTACTGACTGTCACATAACTTGTGTGTGATTCAGTCAGAATTGGCTGGTTGCCACGTCCAGGTTCGCCTGTTATCAGCAGCCGCTCCTTTGTGCACTGCAGTGTGACGGAACACGTGATGCCGCTGGCGGGAGGCAGAGCCGTCAGTAGTGACTGATGGCTCAGCTCTACAAAGCATTATGGAGAGAAGGGGCTGCTGCGCATGCGCAACAGCTTCAATAGTGGCCATTTTTTAAATGCTTCACTGAGCTTCTGCGCATACGCAGAAGATTCGCTCAACGCAATCGCGGCTGGCAGCTGGCGGCGGCCTGCATGGAGGATGACGGCCAGCCAATGAGGGGGGCGCCTGACTGGCCAAACGTAATCCGGTCCGGCGTCCCGACATACCAATCCGCCCCTGGGGGATGACATGCATAATGAAATTGCGTATCCACTGACCTTGCTCCTCCCTCTGCCATCGCAGGTCACATGGTTGTGATGTCAAAGGTCCTTGAATCTAGCATCTACCACAGGGTCACACAGGAGGCCATCATTCCAGGGAGGAGTGACTAGTTCCCAGTAACAGGGACACCAGTGACTGTGGCAGGTGTCAGTGATACAGCCCCCTGTGGGACCCACACACTGCCTGAGACATAGATTCACAGTGAAGCTTCGGTTGATGCTAGATTCAAGTGGCTAAGGGACCTATTACGTCAGAGGGAGGAGCCACAACACAAGGGGGAGGAGCTAGGCCAGCGGGATAGTTCCTCTACTATCCACGCCACCAACTATTACCTTTAGTAACCTGGTGGCGTGCGAAGCGAGCCACCGAGCCCGAAGCGTGGTGAGCAAAGCGAGCCCAACGAGTGTACTTTTTGGGTACCCTGTTCAGCCGTAGCTCCTCCCCCTGGTGACGTGTCTCCTCCCCTAGTGATGTCAGAGGGTTCCTTCTCCCACTCCAATTTAGAACCAACTGTGAACCTTCCTCCCTGATGAGGGGTGGAGCCTCAGGCAGAAAGTGGACGGGGCCTCGGTGGAGGGGGTGGGGCCTCTGCCCGACCACTGCCTGATGGTAGGTTACAGTAGCTGTGGGCCCCTTTCTGTCAACACTGTCCAGCACTGCATGTAGACGCAGTGCTGCAGGTGGCTGGCATTACCTGCAGCGGCTGCTGCACTGCCGCACGCTCCCTCTTGATCTCTCTCTACGTCGGTGCAGTGTCGTGCGTGGGGGGGATCTGCAAGCCGTGTGTTGGGTGATGTCATAAGGGGGCAGGACACCGCGGGTGTAATGTGAGCAATGGGGAGGGAGGTGGAGACGATCCTAACACTGGAGCCAGGTACCGATAAATGATGATGCTGTGCTCAGCTCTCCTTGGCTCCAGATACCACAGCTCAATCGCACCCGCTCCAGCCAGGCTGCGACTTAGCGTTCACTAGCCAGAGGATCACAACTTCTGGTTTGCATTCCACAATGGTGGAACGCAAATCCAGGAAGTTCAGCACCCGACAGCAACACAAGGATCAAGCCGGCCACAGGCAGGATGAGCCAGCCCAGCCAAGTTAAAAATGTGACCAGCTGGCCGGGAACTCACATGTTTTCCCGGTGGACCAATTCGCCTCTGACTAGCAGTATTTACCACACATATTTTTTATCAAGGGGACCAGATCAAGCGCTCACTAAGAGTTAGCCAAGTCTCTAAGCATGGGCCCCTACCACTGCATTCCCCCGGTGGGCCCTTTATGCCCCAGTATGATACTGCTCACTTGTATATATGACAATTATCTGTCAGAACGAGAAAGGCACAGGCGGCACGCCATGCACTTCAAATAGAACAACTGTGTATTAGTAAAAAAATGAGTTTTATGGTAAGAACTTACCTTTGTTAAAACTCTTTCTGCGAGGTACACTGGGCTCCACAAGGACAGACATAGGGGTGTAGAGTAGGATCTTGATCCGAAGCACAAAACAGGCTCAAAAGCTTTGACCTTCTTCCCAAGATGCATAGCGCCGCCTCCTATATCACCCCACCTCCGTGCACAGGAGCTCAGTTTTGTTAACCAGCCCAATGCAGTAGCAAGTAAAAGAGACGACAACTGCCAGTTGCCAGAAACACCACACTCTCATGACAGGAGAAGTGTCAGCAGCTAATGCCATACCAACCCAAAGAAGCTAAGTGCGTGAGGGTGGGCGCCTTGTGGAGCCCAGTGTACCTCGCAGAAAGAGTTTTAACAAAGGTAAGTTCTTACCATAAAACTTGTTTTCTGCTGCGGGGTACACTGGGCTCCACAAGGAATAGACATAGGGGATGTCCTAAAGCAGTTCCTTATGGGACGTGATGCACTGTAGCAGGCACAAGAACCCTGCGTCCAAAGGAAGCATCCTGGGAAGCGGCAGTATCGAAGGCATAGGACCTTATGAACGTGTTCACTGAAGACCACGTAGCCGCCTTGCACAATTGTTCAAGGGTCGCACCACGTTGGGCCGCCCAATAAGGTCCAACAGACCGAGTAGAATGGGCCTTAATGTGATCAGGAGCAGAGAGACCAGCCTTCACATAAGCATGTGCAATCACCATTCTAATCCATCTGGCCAGAGTTTGCTTGTGAGCAGGCCAGCCCCGTTTGAGAAACCCAAACACAACAAAAAGAGAATCAGATTTCCTAATAGGAGCAGTTCTCTTCACATAGATACGGAGAGCCCGTACCACATCCAAAGACCGCTCTTTGGGAGACAGATCAGGAGAAGCAAGTGCCGGAACTACAATCTCCTGATTAAGGTGGAACGAAGAAACCACCTTAGGTAGATAGCCGGCGAAGTCCTAAGAACCGCCCGGTCACGGTGAAATATCAGATATGCGGAACTACAGGACAAGGCACCCAAATCTGACACTCTTCTAGCTGAAGCAATAGCCAGCAGAAACACCACCTTAAGGGAAAGCCACTTAAGGTCAGCTGAACCAAGAGGTTCAAACGGAGACTCTTGTAACGCCCCCAAAACCACCGACAAGTCCCAAGGAGCCACAGGCAGGACATAGGGAGGTTGGATACGCAACATGCCCTGAGTAAAGGTATGCACATCAGGTAAGGTCGCAATTTTTCTCTGAAACCACACTGACAAGGCAGATATTTGAACCTTGAGGGAGGCCAGACGCAGGCCTAAGTCCAGGCCCTGCTGAAGAAAAGCCAACAACTTGGCTATACTAAACTTGGAAGCGTCATAATCGTTAGATGCGCACCAAACAAAGTAAGAATGCCAGACCCTATAGTAAGTCCGAGCAGAAGCCGGTTTCCGGGCCCGCAACATAGTTTGAATGACCGCCTCAGAAAACCCTTTAGCCCTTAAGACGGAAGCTTCAAGAGCCATGCCGTCAAAGACAGCCGGGCTAGGTCCTGGTAGACACAGGGGCCCTGAACGAGGAGGTCTGGGCGTTGTGGAAGTAAAATTTGACGCTCTGACGAAAGGCCTTGCAGGTCTGAGTACCAGTGCCGTCTGGGCCACGCTGGAGCTATGAGAAGCAGAATTCCTTTTTCTTGCTTGAACTTCCGAATTACCCTGGGTAGGAGTGACACCGGAGGGAACACGTACGGCAGCCTAAACCCCCACGGTACCGCCAGCGCATCCACGAATGCTGTTTGAGGATCCCTTGTCCTTGCTCTGAAGACCGGAACCTTGTGATTGTGTCGAGACGCCATCAGATCTACGTCTGGAAGGCCCCACCTTTCCACTAGGAGTTGAAACACTTCTGGATGGAGGCCCCACTCGCTGGCATGCATGTCCTGACGACTGAGAAAGTCCGCTTTCCAATTCAGGACTCCCGGAATGAATATTGCTGATATGGCCGGTAGATGGCGTTCTGCCCACTGTAGAATCCGTGAGACTTCCTTCATTGCTAGGCGGCTTTGAGTGCCGCCTTGATGATTTATGTAAGCCACTGTGGTGGCGTTGTCCGACTGTACTTGAACAGAATGGTTCTGAATTAAATGCTGGGCTAGGTTCAAGGCATTGAAGACAGCCCGTAACTCCAGAATATTGATTGAGAGGAGGGACTCCTCCTTGGTCCACCGCCCCTGAAGGGAGTGTTGCTCCAGCACCGCGCCCCAAACTCTTAGACTGGCATCTGTCGTCAACAGGACCCAGTCGGATATCCAGAACGGACGGCCCCTGCACAGTTGCTGGTCCCGGAGCCACCAGAGCAGTGACAGACGGACCTCCGGAGTCAATGAGATCATTTGAGACCTGATCCGGTGAGGCAGGCCATCCCATTTGGCTAGAATCAGCCTCTGGAGAGGGCGAGAGCGAAATTGAGCGTATTCCACCATGTCGAATGCTGACACCATGAGGCCCAGCACCTGCATCGCCGAATGTATCGACACTTGCGGATGAGATAGGAAGCAACGAATCCTGTCCTGAAGTTTCAGGACTTTCTCCTGAGACAGGAACAACCGCTGGTTGGGAGTGTCCAATAGTGCTCCCAGATGCACCATGCTCTGAGCAGGGATCAGGGATGACTTCTTCCAGTTGATGAGCCACCCGTGGGCTTGCAGAAACCGGACTGTCACATCTAGATGATGCAGGAGAAATTCTGGGGAATTTGACAGGATTAACAAGTCGTCCAAATACGGCAGTATCCTGACCCCTTGACGGCGGAGTACCACCGTCATCACAGCCATGACTTTTGTAAAGACTCGCGGAGCCGTTGTTAAACCAAAAGGTAACGCCCAAAACTGGTAATGGCAGTTGCCAATCGCAAATCTCAGGTATTGCTGATGAGACACTGCTATAGGAATATGCAGGAAAGCATCCTGTATATCCAGGGAGACCATGAAGTCCCCAGGTTCCAAGGCCAGAACTATATAGAGAAGGGTTTCCATCCGGAACTTGGAAACCTTCACAAACCTGTTCAATGCCTTGAGGTTGAGAATGGGCTGGGAGGACCCATTTGGTTTCGGGACTAGAAACAGCGGAGAATAGTACCCCCGGCCCCTCTGCACAAGAGGCACCTGTACTACGACTCCTGTATCCAGGAGGGTCTGTACCACCGAATGTAGAGTGTTTGCCTTTGTCTTGTCCAACGGGACATCTGTCTGGCAAAATCGATGAGGGGGTCGGTTTTTGAAGGCTATGGCGTAACCTCGAGTGACGACTTCCCGTACCCAAGCATCTGAAGTCGTCTTCAACCATTCCTGGGTATACCCTAGAAGCCGGCCCCCTACCCTGGGATCCCCCAGAGGGAGGCCCGCCCCATCATGCGACAGGCTTATCTGTCTTGGAAACTGGCTGACGGGCCGCCCAGGCTCTTTTGGGCTTAGGCTCACCAGGTTTGGAAGTGCGGGCCTGCTTGTTGTATGCCTGACCTTTTGCTTTACCTGAAGGACGAAAGGGGCGAAAGGAAGTACCTTTAGCCTTCGACACAGAAGGAGCAGTACTTGGCAGACATGCAGTTTTGGCAGTAGCCAAGTCAGCCACAATCTTATTTAAATCCTCCCCAAACAGAATATCTCCCTTAAAAGGGAGTACCTCCAGGGTTTTTCTAGAGTCCAGATCCACAGACCAGGATCTCAGCCACAATATCCGGCGAGCCAGGACTGACGTAGTAGAGGCCTTGGCTGCCAGGATACCGGCATCAGAAGCCGCCTCTTTAATACAGCGAGAAGCTGTGACAATATAAGACAAGCATTGTCTAGCATGGTCAGAGGAGATTTCAGCATCCAACTCGAAGGCCCATGCTTTAATGTCCTCTGCAGCCCAAGTAGCTGCAATAGTGGGCCTTTGTGCAGCACCCGTGAGGGTGTAAATCGCTTTCAGACAACCCTCCACACGTTTATCCATAGGCTATTTTAGAGACGTGACGGTGGTGACCGGTAGAGCTGAGGAAACCACCATCCTAGCCACATGTGAGTCCACTGGAGGAGGCGTTTCCCAATTCTTAGACAGCTCCGACGTGAGGGTATAGCGAGCCAGCATCTTCTTTTGAGGCACAAACTTCGTACCCGGGTTTTCCCAGGGTTCCTGACGTATATCAATTATGTGATCAGAGTGAGGTAAAACTTGTTTAATCACCTTCTGACGTTTGAACCTATCTGGTTTTTTAGGAGGAACGGATGGCTCGGGATCATCCGTAAACTGTAAAATCAACTTAATAGCCTCCAAAAGATCAGGAACATCCACATGTGAACCACCCTCCCCATCAGCCGTATCTGAGTCAGAACCTGTGGGGTCAGTGTAAGTGCCGTATTCATCCGACGAGGTGTCAGTGACAGCAGTGGATTGTGAGGAGACAAGCGCTCGCTTAGAGGACCACTTGGACGTAGGCGAGCGCCAGTCAGACTTTTTAGTAGTCAGGGACTGGTTCAACTTCTTTATTTGAGCAGATAAATCGTCCGCCCACGGCGGGTTAGCTGCAGGGACCACAAACGGTTGTACCGGCATTTGGGGTCCCATAGGGGGTTTTAGTTTATGAACTAGCGTATGCAGAAGCGTGGAAAAAGCGGCCCACAGCGGGTCATTATTTGCCCCCGTTGCCACTGTCCCACTGGGGGGCAAAGAGCTCCCAGAACCAGAGCCCAAAGCTGCTATAGTCTCCTCATAGGTATCTGCGGCTTCAGCAACACCGGCAGTGTGTTCAGCCCCAGAACCGTTACCCTCAGAAGCAGACATGATATACCTTGCAGTATCAGGTAACACAGTACAATTTGTCAGCAGCACAATACCTCTAGCCCAAACCCCTGCGCAGTGTAGTCAGCACCAGCAGAGATAAAGGAGAGATATGGTGACTAAATCACAGAGAAAAATACGTAATACAGTATATCTTTGTGAAAATCCTATATTAGATAAAACCTGACGCACCAGGCCCCCTCAAGTTATAGAATATAGGGATAGCAAGTTGAGTGAAAGACACGAAATGGACACCACTCAGCTATCAAATGCACACACAAATAGTCACAGTCTGTACAATGCAGAGGTTATTACTAACAATAATACTGCACTGGACTAGCTTACACAGCTATATAACAATAGATATAACAGTACACAGTAAGAACTGGATGTATATCACAGGGTAATTGTACTAGGAAACCCTGATTAAGTGCACTCTTTCTTAACTAACACTGACTAAAAAAGGCAGGTAGAATACTTAAGTGTCTTGTAAAGTCACAGCACTGACAACCAGGCGGCTTTACATAGGAGGATTTGCCCAAGCATTCCCAGGAACAGTGAGCTGAGGGATAATGGCGCCGCAGACACTGCCAGGGAGTGAGGGAGAGACAGATATGCAGCTCCAGGGTGGGAACATTTGCGGGAAATGGCGCCCTGGGGCTGGGGGAGGGGCTCCAGGTCTAAGCCTTATCCCCTCTGCTGGCAAAACCACCGGGTACTGCGGGCTACTTGTAAAAAAGGTTTAGAGAGAAAACCTGACCTGCACCCATGCCCTGGTGATCTAGTGGGATCGCCTGTACTGCAACAGTGTCCACCGCCAGCGCACGCGGGCCGCGAGCGGGACCCACTTACCTCCTCCCGAAGTGCGGCCACGCGATCCCGGAGAGCCCCAGCCGTGTGTGACTAACTTGGAAGAAAACCTGCTGCAGGTACCCGGCAACCAGGGCACGAAAGTGTACAGCGCCACTGGGGGAGAGATGGAGCTGCAGCAAGCAATGTCTACTGACATCCAGCACAATCTGTGCCTCTGCTGCAGCCCTTGTAGTCTTCTTTTTTCCTCAGAAAAAGCTTTTTCTAGAGCTGCTGTGAGCAGCTCTTCCTGTCACATGCTTGCACTTCAAGCACCAACTACAAACTGAGCTCCTGTGTACGGAGGCGGGGTGATATAGGAGGCGGCGCTATGCATCTTGGGAAGAAGGTCAAAGCTTTTGAGCCTGTTGGTGCTTCGGATCAAGATCCTACTCTACACCCCTATGTCTATCCTTGTGGAGCCCAGTGTACCCTGCAGCAGAAAAAATCTTACTAATACACTACACAGTTGTTCTATTTGAAGTGCATGGAGTGCTGCCTGTGTCTTTCTTGTTCTGACAGAGAATTGTCATATATACAAGTGAGCTACAGTATATGTTTATTTATTTATTAACAGTTTCTTTTATTGCGCAGCATATTCCGTTGCGCTTTACAATTAGAACAACAGTAATAGAACAAAACTGGGTAAAAACAGACAGACATAGAGGTAGGAAGGCCCTGCTCGCAAGCTTACAATCTATAGGGAAATAGGCATAGATACACAAGGATAGATGCTTTCTATTGCATAATGGTCCCCCAGATTGCTAAGTTCTTAATGGGTTGCATGATGATACCCCGCAATGTTGGCCAAGTGTCAGGAGGGTGTGAGAGTAAAGAAAGACAAGATATGTGATGTTATGTGTACTGTACAGAGAGAATGTTTTTAGATAGGGAAGCACTGAAGGTTATGTGGGTGGGTCTTGTTTTGTTCATATGTTTGTAAATCCAGTCACACTGCACACTGGACCACCCACTTCCCAGCATCCCTCTGGTCCCAGGGACCATCACTGAAGATTCAGGCTTACACAGATTAGTAAGGGAGTGTCTACAAATATTAAGCATTCTAATTCACTAACATCATATCCTCTTTTCTTTAAAGATAAGCCCTGTACGCTTCAATGCAACAATTAACAACATCATATTAAGAACATCATCTAACACGTTTCAATGAGTCTCTCAGGTCTGCGTATTTCCCTTTTGGGTCTTTCATACACAGTCTGTGTTTCATCTACCATGTTGGACCTTTCTAGAATCGTGGTTTGTTCACCATTATGAGGATCATCATACATGTCAGATGAAGGGTATTCTTCAGTCATGTTGTCTTCATTATGGTTAGGTTGAGATCTTAAATCCACCCGATTTCTTCTTACTTCCGTTCCATGCTTTGTACGTACAGTATAAGATCTTGGTGCTACTTGTGCTTGCACAATACCTTTCTGCACCCAAATACCTTTCTCGTGATCTCTGAAACGGACTTGTTCACCCAATTTTAGATCAGATAAGCTTTTTGCTCGCCTGTCATTGAAAAGTTTCTGTTTCGCCTGTTGACGTTACTTACTCAGTCTGACCAACGCTGAGTTATGTGTATTAAGCAGTTCATCATGTATCGGGAGATTTGCTCTAATCCTCCTTCCCATCAGCATTTGTGCAGGAGAAAGTCCATTCTGTAAAGGTGCACTGCGGTAGAGTAAAAGACTTTTGTAGAAATCTTCTTTACCTTCTTGAGCTTTTTTCATGAGACTCTTTACAGTTTTTACTGAACTTTCCACCAACCCATTTGAGCGTGGATAGTGGGGACTTGACGTAGTATGGACAAATTCCCACTCATCAGCAAACTGTCTAAATTCAGCACTGGAAAACTGAGGACCATGCCTTGCAAAGATTGACTACATGCAATTGATTACGGTTTTACTAGTAGTTGTATGTAGTGTCTTCACCTCAGGGTAGTTAGAGTAATAATCAGTCACGACAATGTACGTTTTCCCATTACAATCAAATAAATCTGCGCCAACTTTCTGGTATGGTCTCTCTGGCACTGCGTGAGGACTCAGTGGCTCGACTTGTTGTTTCGGTCTATACGTAAGACATAATTCACATGTAGCTGTAGTCTGTGCTATGTCTTGGTTCATTCATGGCCAATACATAACTTCACGTGCTCTCCGCTTACATTTTTCTTCTCCTAAGTGGCCTTCATGTATCTTGCACAGCATAGTTTTTCTTAGTCGGGCAGGTATGACAAACCTATTGCCTTTGTAAATAATACCACCGACAACTGTAAGGTCACTGCGGTACATCCAATAATCATGGATAGACAGCGGGCACGCATGTTTTTCTGCTGGCCAACCTTTCAGAATGATATCTTTCAACACTTTCATTGTGTCATCTGTCTCAGTTTCTTTCCTAATCTGTTCTTGTCTTGCAAGAGACACTGGTAGAGAAGCTATGATCAAATTAACATAGGCTTCTATCTCTTCATCCATCAGACTTTTGGAACCTTCACTTTTGTCCACAGCACGAGAAAGTGTATCAGCAATGTACATGTATTTGCCGGGACAGTACAGTGTACATCATATTTCTGTAGTCTGATAAGCATTCGTTGAATTCTCATGGGACAGTCATGTAATGATTTAGTCATGATAGCTACCAATGGCTTGTGGTCAGTTTCCACTGTAAATGTTTGACCATACACAAACTGATGAAATCGCTCACATGCATATGTGATCGCTAGAAGTTCTTTTTCTATCTGAGCATACCTTGTTTCAGCACTTGTCAGTGCTCTTGATGCATAGATTACTGGTTGCCATGTATCCTCATGTTCTTGTAACAACACTGAGCCTAGGCCAAATTGCGAAGCATCTGCTGAAATTCTTATTCTTTTCGCAGGATCAAAGAATTTTAACACTGGTTGCTCTGTAATGATCTGTTTCAAGTTTTGCCAGAATCGTGAAGATGCGTCCAATTTACTGAACCATTTTGCTCCCGCAAATTGCGACATGATTTCATCTCTGGTTGGTAGTTTGAACTGTTCTCGTTTAATAGCTTTGTTTAAATCTCTGGGGTCTAGACATATTCTGAGTTGTCCATTTTTATTTTCAACAATTACTAAGGAGCTTACCCATTCAGTAGGCTCATCAACTTTCTGTATCACACCCAAGGCTTCCATGCGATTTAACTCTTGTTTCAGTTTTTCTCTCAGCGCAAACGGCACTTTTCTACAGGGGTGTATCACTGAAGAAACTTGCGTGTCTATATTTATTTTATGCTCTCCAGGCAAACAACCTAGACCTTCAAACAAGTCTCTATATTCTGTAAACAATGATTTGCAGTCATCTTCTACTTGTGATGTCACCATAAAAACTTTCCTTAGCAAGCTTAGTTTCTCACAGGAACTTAATCCTAGAATCGGTTGCACATTTTTATCCACATACAATACGATCTCTAATCAGTGAATCCTTTAAATCACCAAACTCACAGGTTTTACTGAGTGATTGCAGCTCTGTAACATACTGATCAAATCCATCTACAGACTTCTGATCACATGTGAAAAACTTATATCTTTCATACTGTATGTCACATTTTTCCTTGGCACAAAGTAATCTTCAAACTTTTGCATTATAGAATATAGCACCATATTCTGCCCCTCATCAAACTGAAAACTATTATAAATGTCCAGTACATCCTCTCCTATCACATGGAGGAAAATGGATGCCTTCATTTTGTCAGCCTCTGTATCAGCTCCACATGCAGCAAGATATATATTAAACCTTTGCTTAAATCTTTTCCGATTTTCAGACAAGTTACCAGACATCAGCATGCTGGTTGGAGGAGCTAGTTTATCCATGGTTACTCACTGTTTGAAGAGAGGAGCACACGGCAGGCTTTGCAGACACTATCACAGCCTTACAGACTGCTGCAGGATTCTTTCACACTCTGAGAGCACTAGCAGTCCAAGTTATACTTCTTCTGACACCATGTTTTGTTCATATGTTTGTAAATCCAGTCATCAGGACACAGAGACATGTGAGTTCACTGCTGTGCTGTTTATTCCATCACCAACTCCAGACACACTGCACACTGGACCACCCACTTCCCAGCATCCCCCTGGTCCCAGTGACCATCACTGAAGATTCAGGCTTACACAGATTAGTAAGGGAGTGCCTACAAATATTAAGCATTCTAATACACTAACATCACAGGTCTGGAATTTGATAGGCTTGTCTGAAGAGGTGAGTTTTCAGGGAACGTTTAAAGCTTTTGAGACTAGAGGCGAGTCTTATTGTGTGTGGGAGGGCATTCCACAGAGTGAATGAAGCCCGGATAAAGTCTTGTAGTTTTGAGTGTGAACAAGTAATGCGTGTGGATGAGAGACGCAGATCTTGTGCAGAGCGGAGAGGTCGGGTAGGGAGATATTTTGAGATGAGTGAAGAGAAATATGTTGGTGCAGTTTGGTTAATAGCCTTGTATGTCAGTAAAAGTATTTTATATTTAATACGGTAGAATACCGGTAACCAATGGAGGGACCGTCAGAGCGGATCTGCAGACGATGAACGTATAGCAAGGAAGATTAGCCGCGCAGCTGCATTCAGAATGGATTGTAGTGGTGAGAGCCTATGTTTGGGAAGACCGGTCAGGAGACTAGTACTATAATCAATGCAGGAGATAATGAGAGCATGGAGTAGTTTTTGCTGTGTCTTGTGTAAGATATGGTCGTATTTTGGATATGTTTCTTAGATGTATGTAACATGATCTTGAGACAGATTGAATGTGGGGAACAAAGGACAGTTCAGAGTCAAGAATGACACCTAGGCAGCGAGCTTGTGGGGTAGGGATGATTGCCGAGTTCTCAACAGTGATAGAGTTATCAGGTTGGAAACTACTATTGGCCGGTGGAAATATAAGTAATTCTGTTTTGAAAATATTAAGTTTGAGGTGGCGAGATGTCATCCAAGATAAAATGGCAGAAAGGCATCAGTGACACGGCCCAATACAGATGGTGACAAATCAGGAGGGGATAGGTAGATTTGAGTATCATCCGCATACAGATAGTACTGAAATCCGAAAGAGTTGATTAGTTTGCCAAGAGATGTGGTATAGATAGAGAAAAGCAGAGGACCTAAGACTGAGCCTTGCGGTACTCCAACTGAGAGAGGTAGCGAAGAAGAGGTAGATTCAGAGAAAAGAACACTGAAGGAGCGATTATATAGGTAGGATGAGAACCAAGAAAGGGCTGTGTCCTGAAAACCTAGGGATTGTAGTGTTTGTATGAGAAGAGAGTGGTCAACAGTGTCAAAAGCAGCAGAGAGATCAAGGAGAATAAGTAGAGTAATGTCCTTTAGATTTAGCAGTGACCAATTCATTCACTACCTTAGTCAGTGCTGTCTCTGTGGAGTGTTGGGCACGAAATCCTGACTGAAGTGGGTCCAGTAGGCTGTGTGAGTTAAGAAAGTGTGTGAAGCGAGTGTAGGCAAGTCTCTAAAGTAGCTTGGAGGGGCATGGGAGCTGAGAGTTTGAGAGAGAGTTCGGGTCAGAGTTTTGTTTTTTTAAGAATGGGAGTAATCACTGCATGCTTGTACAGAGAAGGAAAGATACCAGTAGACAGAGAGAGATTACAGATTTTCGTTAAGGTTGGGATGAGCACAGCAGACAGAGCTTAATATGTTGCTTTATACCAATTTAAGGATGGCACCCCGGCATTACTAACATTGACTGAGTGCCTATTATACAAGATAGTCCAGTCTGGATGCCACCCCAAGTGTTTGCAGGACAGGGCACAACAGTTCGGGTACCCTGGGCAAAGGCAACCTGGGTTTAGGACTGGACCAAGAGGAAGCCCAGGGAGGTGTTGGGACACAGCAGGTTGTCTCTTTAATGTTGTGTCAAAGATTATCTGGCAGTTGGAAATTATAGTATTGTATTTCTGTTGATACACAGAAATACCCTGCAATTTCATACATGAGATCCCATCCATGCAGGTCCGGTTCAGGTATTGGAGTAAGCGCTCCCAGCAATCAGGCACACCTGTGCCACACTTTTATAAAGCTACTTAGGGCACGGGCTCCAGCAGGCTTGCCTACCCTCCCGCAGTCAGCGGGAGGCTCCCTATTTTTAATTGAGCCTCCCGTTGCCCCACATACCTTGTCAACCTTCCCGGTTTTTAACTCTTCATCCCCGTGAATCCGGACTGCGCATGCGTGATTCCTGAAATGCAGGGGGCGGGGCCTGAACCAGAGAGGCAGACTGTGTCCTGTGAGAGTCCTGATCACTGCACTGTATCAGAGTCATGCAGTCTGAGCAGCAGCAGGGTGTAAATATGCACAGCAGCCACCAGTGAAGCACATGACCCGGAAGCAAGGGGCTCTGCATCGCTGTGGCTGGCCCCGCCCACCACACTAACAGTAGGCTTTGTGTAACAGCCCAGATTTCCTGCTGCTGGATGTGGCTGCTCTGTGCTACGTCCCCCACCACACTGTCCCAGGGCTGCCACCCTGCTCTTCACAGGTGTGAGCAAAAAACAAGGTGGGTACTGTGTCTACTGGGGGTTATTGGGGGTTGGGGGACTATGTATAATGTAATGTGCTACTATGGGGTGGGGGGTATTGTAATGTGCTACTGTGTGTAATTAAAATGTAATGTGCTACTGTGTGTAATATGGGGAGTGTAATGTAATGTGCTACTGTGTGTAATGTGGGGGGGTGTAATGTGTGATAAAGCTGATTAACTTACAGGATAGAAAAAGCAATACCCCTAACAGATGCGTACACGTTGCGTAAGCATGCCGTCACGCTGTAAGCATGGAGTATTTACACGTGAGGCGGAATACACATTGTAACCCCTAGCAGGAAAGGAACACGACACCAATTGTATTTAAATATGTTGGGGTCCGACCCACCCACAGTTATTTACTAACAGGGGGTTACAATAATAATGCAATCACAATAAGAGATACAGGCTACAATCAATGATACATACGTTTGTTTCGCCAGCGCCACCCGGTCCCGTCTTCTTGTTTGTCCTGGCTTCAAGTAAAACAATGACAGTCCAGTATTTACTGTCTTCGACAGATACTGGACAACTCTAGAACAATGGGGGTAACCAAAGGTATTTGCCTTCTTCATAGGATTACATTGCTTTGCGTAAACAAGTCAGTCTGGTACATTCAAGGCACTTGTTTTTGCTTGAGTTTCTAGGAGAATAATTTGTGTGAACAGTAACTTGCTATTAGAAGGATGTACAGACAGTGTGTGATTTATGCATTACATGGGTAAAATATTGAATATGGATTTTCTGTGCGAATGCGTATACTACCGTATTTACTCATACCACGTGCTAACACGCAAGACCGCCTGAGCAGTTATACGTAGCTTGCGTGTATGTGTACGCATGGCAGAACAAGCATCCGCACGGAGCCATCTGTGTGGTGTTTGTACGTGATGAGTGTGCCTATAATATTTTCGACTTTGACATGTGCTACTGTGTGTAATATGGAGGGTGTAATGTAATGTGCTACTGTGTGTAATATGGGTGTGTGTGTAATGTGCTACTGTGTAATATGGGGAGGTGTAAAATGTAATGTGCTACTGTGTGTGATATGGGTTTGTGTGTGTGTGTGTGTGTAATGTGCTACTGTGTAATATGGGGGGGTGTAAAATGTAATGTGCTACTGTGTGTAATATAGGGGGTGAAATATAATGTGCTACTGTGTGTAATATGGGTGGTGTAATGTAATGTGCTACTGTGTGTAATATGGGTGTGGGTGTGTAATGTAATGTGCTACTGTGTGTAATATGGGGGACTGTAATGTAATGTGCAACTGTGTGTAATATGGGGGGGTATAATGTGCTACTGTGTGTAATATGGGGGGTGTAATGTGCTTCTGTGTGTAATATGTCGTGTGTGTAATGTAATGTGCTACTGTGTGTAATATGCGGGGTGTATAATGTGATACTGTGTAATATGGGGGGAGTGTAAAATGTAATGTGCTACTGTGTGTAATGTGGGTGGGTGTGTAATGTGCTACTGTGTGTAATATGGGGGATGTAATGTAATGTGCTACTGTGTGTAATATGGGTGTGTATGTAATGTAATGTGACATTGTGTGTAATATGGGTTTGTGTGTAATGTGCTACTGTGTGTAATATGGGGGGTGTAATGTAATGTGCTACTGTGTGTAATATGGGGGTGTAATGTAATGTGCAACTGTGTGTAATATGGGTGTGTGTAATGTAATGCTCTACTGTGTCTAATATGGGGGGGGGGGTGTAATGTGCCACTGTATGTAATATGGGGGGGTGTAATGTGCTACTGTATGTAATATGGGGGGTTGTAATGTGCTACTGTGTGTAATATGGGGCGGGTGTAATGTAATGTGCTACTGTGTGTAATATGGGGCGGGTGTAATGTAATGTGCTACTGTGTGTAATATGGGGGGTGTAATATAATGTGCTACTGTGTATAATATGGGGTGGTGTAAAATGTAATGTGCTACTGTATGTAACATGGGGTGTGTAATGTAATGTGCTACTGTGGGTAATATGTGTAAGAGGCTACCTGGTGTAATGTGTGTAAGAGGTTACCTGGCGTAGGCTACCTGGCATAATGTATGTAAGAGGCTACTTGGTGTAATGTGTATAAGAGTCTACCTGGGGTAATATGTGTAAGAGGATACCTAGCGTAATGTATATAAGGGGCTGTCTGGCGTAATGTGTATAAGGGGTACTACTGTGTGGTGTAATGTGCCAAATGTACAATATCATGCAGGGTAATGTAATGTGAATTATGTGGTCATGCCCCTTTCCCATGAAGCCACGCCCCTATATTTTTGATGCACACTTTCGGCGCGCAGTCCCTGTCTAACATGGGTGGGTGGGGGGGCACACCAATTTTTTTTCTGGCACGGGGCACCAAAATGTCTAGTTATGGCTCTGGCTGTGTGTATAATGTAGTGGATTACGGTGCTGTGTGTACTGGGTGTGATGTGGGGTCTGTGTATAATGTAATGTATTATGGTTCTGTGTGTACTGGGTGTACTAGGTGTAATGTGTGTGTGTATGTGTGTGTGTATATATATATATATATATATATTTACTGTATATCACACAATCGCACACCAGTGTATATACTGTTGGTTCTCTATTTGTCCGTCTCCTCACAAGTGTACAGTACACAGTAGCTTAATATATAGTGTACCTATATTATTACTCTTTTTTCCCCTGCTTTTAGTACTATAGTTTTCGTCAGGACACACCCCTGAGTGGCAATAAATACCCTCACAGGTGGACCTAGACATGCAATATCCCGATACCCCCCCCCCCCTTCAACTGAAAGCGCTGCGTATCCTGCTGCCACCTGAAATCTCCCTGAAAGTAGTTTTCAAAAGTAGGCAAGTATGGGCTCAGGGCTCCTGATGCCATCAAGTGTCCAGGCGATATAGGGTGGGTCAGTGGGTTAGAGACAGGGAGCCTGAGATTGTGTACATGCTGTTTGTGAACTGGTGCCTAATTAAGGTACCCATTGAAACTTGCTGTGAAAACTCTGTTTACTATGCTGTGGAAGTAAACGATCTGCATTTCTTTCATACAACTGTGTCAGCGTCTTGTCTGGTGGAAGGTCGCTTGTCACAAATTGGCGCCCGAACAGAGACCCTCTGCTGGATGCACCAAGCACAGCGGGAACCCAGCGGCTGCAGGAGCCACCGAAGCCGTGACAGTCTCCACAGTCTCTGCAAACTTCCTCTGGTCAGGTTAGCAACCAGCCAGGGTATGTGTGTGTCAATTATTTAAAAAATGAAAAGGTGTTTTTTTTTCTCTTTGTTTTTTTTTTATTGTTGTTGAATTGTGGTTTGGTGGTGTATGTTAAGGGACGCAAGATTCATTTATCATGCATTCGTCCTGTCTACCATGGAGGAGTTGTTAATGGCCCTAACTAATGTGGCTGCGGGGCAACAATCCCAGATGCAGCTTCTCCAAACACAAGTACAGGCTCAGCAGGAAACCCTGCGCCTGATTCGTGATGAAGTGGGTTTCCTGCGACAGCATCACCAGGAGCCTAGGCCGTTGCAAAAGATGTGTCCCTCAAATGATGTAGAAGCCTACCTGGAGTCCTTTGAGCGCGCAGCCGCATGCCTTGGATGGCCAGATGGCTTGGCAAATAAGCTGGCCCCATATTTGACGGGGGATCCCCAGAAAAGGTACCATGACATCCAGGGATCTACCTATTCACAGCATAAAGCTGCCATACTGGGTCGCATTGGCATCACCAAGGCCTGCAAAGCCCAGAGGTTCCAGGACTGGTGTTGGACCATGACAGAATTCTCAAATCCAGCTGGCTGAACTTCTAAAAAATGGCGAGGTCTTGGCTTCAGCCGTAAAAGAATACGGCTGCCCAAGTGGTGGAGACTGTAGCCATAGACCACTGTGTGCGGGTCTTAGAGGCATGCAGAGGTGCCTTCTCCAGACTGACCCTCAAAATATGGAGGTCCTAGCCACCGCAATAGAGAGATATGCCTCACTTGGGAAAATGGGTAGGTTCCTTAGGCCAAGAGACTCGACCAGTCCCAAGACCCTGGACCCGTCAAACTCCGGAAACTGGGGCCCAGACCAATCCGGTCATCTGCTTTGAGTGCAGGGAACAGGGCCACATCTGAAAGAACTATACCAAGCAACCTGAGCCTATGGAGTGTGGAGCAGGGAAATCAGAGCAACCAGCCTACAGCTGTGTCGGAAGCAAGGGTTCGTCTGTGCCTTCCCGGTTCCAGGTGACCCTCCAAATCGCAGCACGGCCAATCCAGGCGCTTGTCAATACCGGGAGTAAATTGTCAATTATCTCCGCGGGGTCGGTCCCTGAAGGCGCTGACCAGGTCTTACCTGCGGTTGAGGTGGTCTGGATCCATGGTGCCACTCGCAAGTACCCCAGAGTGCGGTTTCCAGTACAACTTCGGGGGCAGACAATCCAGCTTGTGGCAGCCGTCGCCCCGCGCTCGCCCTATCCTTTGATCCTGGGGAAGATTTTCCTGGCCTATCAGAACTGCTGGCGTTTCAACTCGAGGAGCTGCCTTCCTTTCCCAGCTTCATAGGTCAAGTAAGTCCTCTGGAACCAAGTGTGTGTGTGTGTGTGTGTGGAGTCGGTACATCTATGCCAGAAGAGCCGACCGATTCGGAGGAGGCGAGTAACGAAAGAACATTCAGAACTGTCATGTCGCTTCAGAATTTCGGATGAGACCAGCGGGAAGACCCGAACCTTGCAAATGCTTTCCAAAACATTTGTACTTATAATGGGAAAATGTATTCGCTCTTACCCAGGGGGGGCAGACCTTATTTCATAGCAGAGAAGGATTTACTATATCGGGTTGTCGAGGAACGGGGCAAGAAAGTTGAGCTGCTTATAGTACCACGGGTCCATCAAGCTCTGGTCCTGGAAGCTGCTTATTCACAGTTGTGGGGAGGACATTTGGGGAGGAGAAAACTCTGCAGAGGATACAGCAGCGTTTTTTCTGGCCGGGAATCCTAGCATCGGTAGCAAAGTACATTGGGAACTGTCATGTCACTTCAGGATTTCGGACGAGACCAGCGGGAACACCGAAATTTTGTGAATGCTTTCCAGAACATTTGTACTTATAATGGGAAAATTTATTCGCCCTTACCCAGGGGGGAATCCTTTATTTCATAGTAGAGAAGGATTTACTATATCGGGTTGTCGAGGAACGGGGCAAGAAAGTTGAGCAGCTTATAGTACCACGGGTCCATCAGGCTCTGGTCCTGGAAGCTGCCCATTCACAGTTGTGGGGAGGACATTTGGGGGAGGAGAAAACTCTGCAGAGGATACAGCAGCAGTTTTTCTGGCTGGGAATCTGAGCGTCGGTAGCAAAGTACTGTCAGGAGTGTCCCATCTGCCAGTGTACCGCACCAAAGCCCCAGTACAGAGCTTGCCTCATCCTTCTTCTGGTAATTTCCATTCCTTTTGAAAGGATTGGGATGGATATTGTGGGCCAAGTGGAGAAATCAGCAAGGGGACATCAGTATATCTTAGTCCTCCTTGATTATGCCACAAGATACCCTGAAGCCATCCCTCTAAGAAATATGAAGACAGCAACCATTACCAAAGAATTATTGCCGATCTTCTCCTGCCTGGGCATACCCAAGGAGGTCCTCACTGACCAAGGGACCACCTTTATGTCCCGGCAGATGAGTGACTTATATCGGCTGCTGGGGGTTAAGAAGATTTGCACCTCAGTGTATCATCCCCAGACTGATGGCTTGGTGGAGCGTTTTAACTGCACACTCAAGCAGATGCTCAGGAGGGCAGTCGCCCAGGACAAAAGGGATTGGGACCAGCTCCTACCTTTTCTGATGTTTGCCATCTGAGAGGTTCCCCAGTCCTCTACGGGCTTCAGCCCCTTTGAGTTGTTGTACGGCAGACAGGCCCAGGGAATCCTGGACCTCATAAAGGAGGTATAGGAACAACAGATGTCCCCAGAGCCAAATGTAGTACAATTTGTTCACCAGCTCTATGGGCAGTTCCAGCAGATAGCTTCGTTGGTCAGGGACCATATGACTCAGGCCCAGTCTAGACAGAAACGTCATTATGATGTCCCATCTGAGAAATGGAGTTTTAACCCTGGAGACAAGGTCATGGTCCTGGTACCCACAGTGGAGGGCAAGCTTTATGCCCATTGGCAAGGGTCATATACAGTGCTCGAGGCTATGAGACCAGTGAATTATCGTGTGAGCCAACCGGGAAAGCGAAAGCTTACACAGATCATATAAATCTGCTGAAACCTTGGAAGGAAAGCTCAGAGATGGCAACTGCAAGAGTGGCCAAGATCTCAGCATGTGCGTTCCCGATGGACAGATTTCTCAACGAGGTCAAGCTCAAGACATGATCAGGAAAAATTTAGATGTCTTTTTGGCGATTCCAGGAAGGACTAAGATCATCAAGCACGATATCGTTACTCCTCCGTGGGTAGTGGTCAATCTGCGGCCGTACCGGATACCCGAGGCAAAGAGGGACGCAGTACACAAGGAAGTGGAGGAAATGTTACGCCTGGGGGTTATTGAAGAATCCATCAGCGGGTGGAATAACCCCATAGTGCTGGTTCCCAAGCCGTGTGTTGATGAGATGATCGAGCAACTGGCCCAAAGCCAAAACTTGACCACTCTTGACCTTACTAAAGGCTATTGGCAGATTCCCCTCACGAGGCTGCCAAGGCAAAAACAGCTTTTTCCATCCCAGATGGCCTGTTTCAGTATTGAGTCTTGTCATTTGGTCTTCACGGGGCCCCGGCCACATTCCAGCGGGCTATGAATAAGCTCCTCCAGCCCCACAGGAAGTACGCAGCTGCGTACCTAGATGACATTGTTATCTTCAGCAACGACTGGGAGTCTCATCTGGCCAAAGTGGAAGCCGTATTAAAGACTCTGCACTTCCACGGCTGCACGGCCAACCCAGAGAAGTGTGCAATAGGTATGTCGGAGGCCAAGTACTTGGAGTACGTGGTGGGCCGGGGCCAAATCAAACCTCAGGTCAATAAGGTGGAGGCGGTTGCTGCCTGGCCAAGGCCTGAGAGGAATACCCAACTCAGGGCCTTTTTAGGCCTGGTGTGATATTACCGCAAGTTTATCCTGAACTTTGCCACCAGAGCAGCCCCGCTCACTGATTGCTTGAAAAAACAAAGTCCATACAAGCTTGTGTGGACATTCCAAGTACATGAGGCCTGGGAGGATTTAAAAAGTGCCCTGTGTAAAGTACCAGTGTTGGTAGTCCCAGACTTTGGTAAAAGGTTCATCCTGCAGATGGATGCTTCAGGAACAGGCCTCGGTGCAGTGTTGTCTCAGGAGGTAGGTGGGGAAGAGAAACCAGTCCTTTACCTCAGTAAGAAACTACTGCCTAGGGAACAGCAATAAGCCACAGTAGAGCAGGAATGCCTGGCTATCAAGTGGGCAGTAGAGACTCTGAAGTACTATATCCTGGGATGGGAGTTCACCTTAATCACCGATTACACTCCGCTCCAATGGATGAGCCTGAATAAGGAGACCAATGCCCGGGTAACACAGTGGTTCCTTGCCCTCCAGCCGTACCACTTCAAGGTCCAGCACAGAGCAGGAGGATTACAGGGCAAAGTGGATGACCTTTCAAGGAAGTTCCTCTCCTCAAATGATGCAGAGCTCCGTGGGGTGAAGCTAGAGGAGGGGGAGGACTCGGAGAGAGACCGACCCAAAAAGGGGTACGCCTGTTGAGATTGGCAAGCAGGTATGTGCGCCAATGAAGGACTCAGCTTCACCCATAGGCTCGAAGCTTAGGGGGAGGATATGTGTCAGTCCAGTCCGGATGCCACCCCAAGTGTTTGCAGGACAGGGCACAACAGTTTGGGTGCCCCGGGCTAAGGCAAACTGGGTTTAGGACTGGACCAAGAGGAAGCCCAGGGAGGTGTTGGGACACAACAGGTTGTATCTTTAATGTTGTGTCAAAGATTATCTTGCAATTGGAAATTATAGTATTGTATTGCTGTTGACACACAGAAATATCCTGCAATTTCATACATGAGATCCCATCCATGCAGATACGATCCAGGTATTGGAGCAAGTGCTCCCAGCAATCAGGCACACCTGTGCCACACTTTTATAAAGCTCATTAGGGCAAGGGCTCAGGGCTCTTGATGCCAGGCGATAGAGGGCGGGCCAGTGGGTTAGAGACAGGGAGCCTGAGATTGTGTACATGCTGTTTGTGAACTGGTGCCTAATTAAGGTACCCATTGAAACTTGCTGTGAAAACTCTGTTTACTATGCTGTGGAAGTAAACGGTCTGCATTTCTTTCATAGAACTGTGTCAGTGTCTTGTCTGGTGGAAGGTCGCTTGTTACGCATATACATACATAAATATAAGAAGCACAACTACCAGAATTATATAGATAGTGCTCTCAGCTGGTCTACAGGGACCGGAAATGTAAATATGAGGAGCGCTTATGAACAGTTAAAACTAAGTTATATATGGCAATGAATTATAATGAAATTAGAAATAAAATTGTGTATGCAAATGTATATAAAAGAATGTGTGTAAAAAAGCAATACCTGTCAAAGAAAAATAAATGTTTATAGCTCCTTTATGAGCAGTTGGAGAGTAGTAAGTATGTGCAGTCAGAAAGCGGGTTCCATTGTATGAATTGCCGGCGGCTGGGTCCGCGTGAGGATGATCAACAGGATGCACGCTAACTAAGCTGTCCCTAGTTCTTACTAACCTCTGGCGGCATAGATCCTCCCGCCGGCTGGTTCTCTCACTCCTCGTTGTGAATTTGAGTAATGCGTCCAGCCGCATGTGTTACTGGCTGTAGGCGCAGCACTTTGGTGTCACTGAGCGTCTCATGCACGGCGTGTAGTGGGCGTCCAATCCGTTTCGGGCTCGTAAGCCCTTTGTCCAGGATACTACCCCTGATCTGGGTTCTCCTTTTTATAGTTAAAAGTCTCTCTTTAATATAATTAAAAGGCAATTAGCTTCAATTTAGAACATATATAGTGTTAAGAACGATTGAATTGCAGCAGGAGCACAATAATTTGTAATTCCCGGAGCCCGCAGTGTATTTGGTAGGACTCTAGCTACTCTATGTGACAATGGGCAATTGGTTAGGGTCAGACTTACAAGATTCAGCCATCTGCAGCATGCAGAATCAGCGTCCAGCTATGTGTCCCACATCACAGTGGGTACATCGTCGCTTGTTACACAGGATGAGCAGTACCATGTGGGTGCCGTCTTGTCCTCTATTGCAGGTGTTAGCAGGGCTCCTGGGATAGAACCAATGAACTATTCAGCAGCAGGTGTGCAGCAGATCTCCACCGGAAGAGCAGCGTTTACAGTTGGATCTACATAGGTCCTGCTGTACATGCAGGTGAACCTTCAGGGCTTGGAGCCCGGAGGCAGGTGTCTCCATTGCCTCTGGGAGTCATGCCCCTGATC
The DNA here is from genome assembly GCF_028390025.1 of Pseudophryne corroboree. Taxonomy (NCBI): domain Eukaryota; kingdom Metazoa; phylum Chordata; class Amphibia; order Anura; family Myobatrachidae; genus Pseudophryne; species Pseudophryne corroboree. Next base: position 230,449,744 of record NC_086450.1, read on the forward strand.
AAATATATTTCAATTAGTTCAGCTTTGAGGGGACCATTTAACACTATGTGAGTAATTCAGACCTGATCGGTACCAAGCAAGTTTTGTGAATGCCTAGGTAAATGGGTCCTTCGCACAAACCTATCGCTGAGTGGTGATCCGCTTTGTTCTCATGCAACACGCCTGCGCATCGCAGGGCATACGCATGCGCAGTTTAGACCTGATCGCCTGCTGTACGAAAACGCAGCCTAGCGATCAGGTCTGAATTACCCCCTATATGCATATATAACTTGTTGAATAGGGGATAACTTATTTAAAAGACCTCAAAAATAAGAACAATACCAGTGAATACTTATACTACTATAAGACACTATGGGGGACATTTACTAAGCAGTGATAAGAGCGGAGAAGTGAGCCAGTGGAGAAGTTGCCCATGGCAACCAATCAGCACTGAAGTAACATCTATAATTTTAATAATGGGTTTTCACAGGTGCGCCTGGCATGGATTGTGTCTTAAAAAGAAATATATAGTGGCCTGATTCCTAATTAAAAATACATTGATGCCCTTGACAAATGAGAGATATGGTAATGGTAATGACAATATGCAATAAACGATATTGAAGTAAAAACTGTGTTTTTATTCTGTAAATAAATAGCAATAATTAATGCTTAGAAGCAAATCAAGGGGGGGGGGAGGGGGTAGTGGGTTGTAGGGAGATTCCTCTGCTGTCAATGGCAGTGATGGAGTTCCTCGTTATATACAGGTAGGAATATCTATAATGCTGCTCACTTCAGAAAGATGGCGTCCCACCTCTGAGTGAATTCTTTAATACGTGCAAAAAAATGTCCAGAGCTGGTAGTGGAGTAACTGAATGTCTTTTAATGCCGGTGGGAAAAGAAAAAAGAAAATAAGGGGTACCCCTGAATTGCCGCTGGCGATATGGGGTCAGGATAGGGCTGGTGCTAAGGTAGTGAGGACTCCGGACAGGCTGTACCCCTCTACACCCTGGGTTACCCCGATGTCGCTCTACTGAGCCAGCCAGTCATGTGCATGGGGGGCGCCAAATTACTGCCTTGCCCCTGGTGCCAACAATCCTAGTTTCGGCTCTGACTGCACAACCAAATTTTATTTCATATGGTTTACGTGTTGTCTGTTGTTTAATACAACGTGTATGGGTGTCCCAATTTATCACATTGAATTCACACTGGTAAGTTCATGGGTTTTATTACATCAATTGTCTAACTATTATAGTATAGTCAAGTGCCTGTAATATTGGGCTGTATTGCCCCAGAGTGGCACTTAGACTATAAATTGCTATTATTAGGCTTTAACACGCTACCAAGGAGATAAAAAGCCCAATACGTTACACAATCACTATCTAGGCTTTGCTATCAACTGTCATTCACTGAAGCGATAGAAGAACTTAGTAATGGCCCTGAACATTAATGTACACATTGGTCTATTTATACACAGGATACTATAATGAATACAGTATTAATATTTACCACTATAGACTATCGTATAGGCTGTATCAAACATATTTCTCTAACGTCCTGGGGATACTGGGAATCCATTTAGTACCATGGGGTATAGATGAGTCCACTAGGAGCCATGGGCACTACAGAACTTTGAATGTGTGTGGTGGCTCCTCCCTCTATGCCCCTCCTACCAGACTCAGTTTATAAAATGTGCCCGGAGGAGCCGGTCACGTCTCTGGCAGCTCCTGAAGAGTTTTCTGCATTTATTTTAAAAGTTTGTTATTTTCAGGCAGGACTGGATGGCACCAGACTGCCTTCTTCATGGGACTTAGGGGGAGGACGGCCCAACCTTACTAAGGGTTCCTTTCCCAGCTGACAGGATGCTAGCTCCTGAGGGAACTATTCGCAAGCCCCACCACGGTGAGCATACATTCCCGCAGCACACCGCCACCCCTAACAGAGGCAGAAGACAGAAGAGTGTTGAGTACTATGTCGGAGTCCCAGTTAGCGGGTCGCCGGTCAATATGGTGGCATGAGGGTTCGAAGACGCACGGCTTCTAAACGGGGCGGACTGCGTCTCCTGACTAAGTACACTATAGTGTACACAGTACCCAGACTGGCACTACATCCATAAAAGGGGGCTTACTTCATTTTATGCACACAGACACGTAAGCCAGTATAAAGAAGAGCAGGAAGACCGCGCACCATTGAAGGGGCGGGGCTTCACTATGAGCGGATCCATCAGCTCACCAGTGCCATTTTCCCTACTGCAGCTGACGCAGACGCTGACTGACAGGGACGCGCAGCTCCTCCGGAAATTCTCTAGTTTACCTCAGCGGTACCAGGGGGTCATAGCGGGGGAAGGGGGGGGGGGGGGAATGAGTGATTTCTAGTGTTCTAAGTCCCTAATCTAGGTACTTAGTCTGCGACCCAGCTAAGCTTGGCATTAGCGATAAGGGCGCTGTGTGCTGGTTCCATACTCTCTCTGTGTCTCTCTGGAAGGGCTCTTTGTGGGTTAATTGTGCTTTTAACCTTTTCCTGTGTGTGTGTGTGCTGTCACTATTGAAGTATGTCAGGCAAAGAGTGTATTTCATGTAAGGCACAGTGGGGGTCATTCCCACCCAATCGCTCGCTGAATTTTATCGCAGCGCAGCAATCGGGTCAGAACTGCGTATGCGCCAGGGCCGCAGTGCGCCGGTGCATGCCAGATGGCCGAAGGCAGTCATTGCCTAGCGATCGCCTCTGAGGCCGAGGCGGTCACTGGGCGAGAAGGGGCTGAACGGTGGCGTTAAGCCTCCGTTTAGGGGGTGCAGTCCGTCCAATGCAGGCATGGCCGGACCGTTGCGGGGGCAGGCCGCGGCGGATGCGTGATGTCACACGCAGCCGCTGCGACCCGGGGCAGTGAAGATGTTTTCCCGGCCAGCCGCAGGAGCTGCGCTGGCCGGGAGTAACTCCTGAGATGCAAAAGCATCGCCGCTGTGCAATGCTTTTTAATTTCTGCAGGGGGGGGGGGCGGCACTGACTTGAAGGGCGGACTAGCCCTGTGCCTGACAAGCCTGACATGCGGCACTGACATGCGGCGCGGACTACCCCTGCCCTCTTTGCTGCGGCCCGGGGCAGTGAAGAGGTTTTCCCGGTCAGCCGCAGGAGCTGCGCTGGCCGGGAGTAACTCCTGAGATGCAAAAGCATCACCGCTGTGCGATGCTTTTGCATTTCTGGGGGGGGGGGGGGGCGGCACTGACATGCAGACTAGCTCTGTGCTGGGCGTCCCCCCTCCCCCCCCCCGCATGTCAGAGTGCCGTATCGTAGCTGTGCTAAATTTAACTCGGGATGACCCCCTGTGTTCCTCTTCTCCAGGGGCTTCACTGGTGTGTACTCAGTGCAGTGTCCCTTCCCAGGCTAATGGGGCAGAGCCAGCATGGCTGGACTCCATTAGGGGAATGATTTCCACCATTTCTACAAAATTATCACGTAATGAGAAAGAGACGCAATACTTAAGGCAGTCTATGGATGAGTGTATGAAAAAGGACTCCGTACCCAGACCAGCGTCTCAGTCCTCTACCGTTTGTCCACAAAAACGCACTATGGCCCATATACTGCATTCTGGCTTTGAAGACGAAGGGTCAGAAATTGAGGAAGGTGAGGTGGACACAGTGGTAGGGGAGAGTACTCTGTCGCAGGGTGTAGAGGCTCTCATAGACGCTATCACAGAAGTTCTAAATATCCATGATAAGGTGACAGAGGAGAGTGAGGAATCTAACTTTAATATTAAGAAAAAATCCTCAGCCACTTTTCCTGTGTCAAAGAACCGTGGATTAAACCAGATAAGAAATTTCAAATTCCCAGGTGGTTGTTATAATTTTTTCCCTTTCCTCCTGAGGATTGGAAAAAATGGGAGAATCCACCGATTGTGGATGCATCAGTCTCCAGGCTCTCATGTAAAATTGTACTACCTGTGCCTGGTGCAGCCTCCCTAAAGGATGCAGCTGATCGCAAGATTGAGACTACACTCAAAATCTTTGTATTCTGCTGCTGGGGTGGCCCAGAGACCCACTATAGCATGTGGGTGGATTACAAAAGCCATTACTAACTGGTCAGGTAATTCAATTGAGGGGTTAGACACCTTATCGCAAGAGGAAATTATTTTGCTTCTGCAATATATACAGGACTCTGCAAACTTTATGGTGGAAGCCATAAAAGAAATAGGTTTGCTTAATGCATGCACTACAGCTATAGCAGTGTCCGCACACAGAGGATTATGGCTACATCAGGAAGGGAGTGGAAGGCCTTCCTTTCACAGTAGAGGCCTTATTTGGAGATGAGCTCGACAAATGGATCTCCCGAGCTACTGCAGGTAAGTCCACATACCTACCTTCTGCAGCTCTGCCAGCTAGGAAGGCCTACTCAGGAACTAATCTGCAGTCCTTTTGGACTGCCAAGTTTAGGGGCAAGGCCAGAAGTTCTTCTACCGCCGCAAGAGGTGCTAGAGGGAAACCAGCCAATCCAGTGACTGCCTGTTCACAGGAACAGGATTTAGACTCTGCTTCCTCAAAACCTTCAGCATGACGGTGGACCGCGATGCCTGGAAGACATGAGAGTGGGAGCCCGGCTAAAATTCTTCAGTCACATATGGACCAGATCATGCATGGATCCCTGGGTCATAGACCATATATCCCAAGGCTACAAACTGGAGTTCCAGGAGATCCCACCTCACAGAGTCTTCAAATCAGGCTTACCAGTTTCACAAGAGGCAAGAGTAAACTTACACGATGCCATTCAAAAACTGTTACAGACCCAGGTCATTATTCCAGTTGCACCTCATCTACACAACAAGGGTTACTATTTCAGCTTGTTTGTAGTACAGAAACTGGACGGTTCGGTAAGACCAATTCTGAACTTCAAGTCATTGAACCCATACTTACGTGTGTTCAAATTCAAGATGGAGTCGTTGAGAGCGGTAATCTCAGGTCTGGAGGAGGGGGAATTCCTAGCGTCTCTGGATGTCAAGCATGCGTACCTTCACATTCTGATCTGGCTGCCTCATCAGGCTTATCTACGGTTTGCTCTGCAGGACTGCCATTACCAGTTTCAGACCCTGCTATTTGGTCTCTCCATGGCACCGAGGGAGTTCACCAATGTGATGGCAAAGATGATGATGTTGGTCCACAGACAGGGAGTGAACATAGTTCTGTACCTGGATGATCTTCTGATAAAGGCACCGTCCAGGGAGCGGTTGTTGGACAGCATTGGCCTCTCAACCAGACTACTCCTGGATCACGGGTGGATTCTGAACCTACCGAAATCTCGTTATACAAACAAAAACGAATGTTTCCGCACCGGTATAGTATGACCTAATCCCCATATAACATATTAATATAGGGATCTAGATATCTACCTGAGGGGACGTGCTACCTGCTACCTAAAAGGTCGATATTTAATCAAAAAAGAAAAAGAAAAAGGGTAGCGTTGTGGTGCACAAGGTCATAAATTGGCTGTTTATTAATGAATTAAAACGTAACTTTTATCAGTAATTTAGAATAAAATAAACTCCCCACCGATCAACAAAAAGGCGAAATATTAAAAACTAAAAGATAGTAAGAAATGAAATATTAAAAACTGGCGCTGAGACACCTGATATTGCTCCTATAGTACTAAATGATTGATCCAAATATCAATGTTAGTATTGTGTAGTGGTGTGTAAATTATCACCTACTAAATATAAATGTTAGTCTCACGAAGTGGTGTATAAATTATCACCACTGTAAATATAGTGATCCTCTAACTAACACCGATCGAAACAGAAATAAAGGACGTTCCTCCTATATTTATGTTGTTATATCATTCGGGGGTGGTGAATAGATTTTACAAATATCCCTGAGTAATAGACTTGAATACTATGTCTCCCTCATACACTGTTGCAAAATTATGTTCTGCTAGACTCTCCACCATCTGAGAGTGGCAGAATGAATCACTAGAGATAGAATGTAACAAGTGAACTAAACATTCTTTTTACTATGAAATGCTGTGAAACGGAGCAGAGTCTGTTTGGGTGATTGTTCACACTGCCTGGATGAATGGTGCACTCTAGGGTAACAGAATAATTAATTAATAGGTATGATCACTAAATCTTTCCTCTATATACTCCTAGAGTATATAATAGATTTGCAAAATGAGTTCTCCACACATCTCGCTGAAGCGATAATTGCTCATCTGCACAGTCTTATAGGCAGTAATTAATTTCTCACAGTCAGTAAAATTAAAGATGACATGTATTTCATAACAGGGGTCTAAACGTTTATATCCACAATCAAGTAGTGTCTCTTTATGTGGTGAGCTGATAGCAGTCTGCTGGGTTCACGTTAGCCGTGTTAAATAGAACGGCATTACATAGTCCCCATCTGCACGATGTTGCTGGCAGGTATAAATCACTCACAGTGAGAGAGATAACACATGTCTCGTGTTTAAGGAGGCAGTGTTATATTGTATTTAAGGAGTGTTGATTGGTGGGGAGTTTATTTTATTCTAAATTACTAATAAAAGTTACGTTTTAATTCATTAATAAACAGCCAATTTATGACCTTGTGCACCACAACGCTACCCTTTTTCTTTTTCTTTTTTGATTAAATACCTACCGAAATCTCACCAAGAACCAACACAGAGGCTTCCTTTCCTGGGAATGATACGGTACACAGATTATCAGAAAGTGTTCCTTCCCTTGGAAAAGGCAATGGTAATCCAGTTGATGGTTTGGGCTGTCCTGAAGCCAACCCGGATATTGGTGCATCTGTGCATTCGCCTTGTGGGGAAAATGGGAGCCACTTACGAGGCGCTTCAGTACGGAAGGTTTCATGCGAGGCCCTTCCAGCTAGATCTGTTGGACAAATGGTCCAGATCGAATATTCACATGCACCAGAGGATCCGTCTGTCGACGAAAGCCAGGATCTGGCTTCTGTGGTGGCTGCAGACTTCTCACCTAGTCGAGGGTTGGAGGTTCAGGATTCAATATTGGATTCTGCTAACCACAGACGCAAGCCTCAGAGGTTGGGGTGCAGTCACCCAGGGTGGGCAGTTTCAGGGAAGATGGTCAAGTCAGGAAGTCGTCCTTCTAATAAACATCCTGTAACTCAGGTCTATCTACAACGCCCTTCTGCAGGCCTCATCTCTACTTCAGAATCAGGCCATTCAGGTCCAGTCGGACAATGTGACGGCGGTGACGTACATAAACCGATAGGGCGGAACGAAAAGCAGTGCCGCAATGTCAGAGGTATCAAGAATTATTTTCTTAGCGGAAAAACACGCCGTGGCATTGTCGGCGATCTTCATTCCGGGAGTAGACAACTGGTAAGCAGACTTCCTCAGCAGACACGACCTGCACCCGTGGGAATGGGGCCTCCACCCTGAGGTGTTCCAGTGGTTAACACGTCGGTGGGGGTATCCACAGATCGACATGATGGCCTCTCGACTCAACAAGAAGCTCAAGCGGTATTTTTCCAGGTCGAGGGACCCACAGGCAGTAGTGGTAGACGCCCTGACAACTCCATGGGTTTACCAGCTGGTGTACTTGTACACTTCTCTGATCCCAAGAATTCTGAAAAGAATAAAAAAGGAAAAGGTTCAAGCAATCCTCATTGCTCCAGACTGGCCACGAAGGGCCTGGTATGCGGATCTTCTCGAGATGTTGATTGAAGATCCGTGGCCTCTGCCTCTTCAAGAGGATCTTCTGCAGCAAGGCCCGTTCTATCAAGTCTTACCATGGCTACATTTAACGGCATGGAAGTTGAACTGTTGATTCTAGCCAGGAGATGGATTCCTGACAAGGTCATTCTGACTATGATCCAAGCCAGAAAGGAGGTAATGTCTACATATTACCATCGTATTTGGAAGAAATATGTCTCTTGGTGTGAGCGCAGACAATATTCTGTGGTAGAATTTCATATGGGATGTTTCCTGCTTTCTCTACAGTCGGGAGCTGACGTGGGCCTATGCCTCGGCTCCATTAAAGTTAAGATTTCGGCCTTGTCTGTTTTCTTTCAGAAACAATTGGCTTCTCTCCCTGAGGTCCAGACATTCTTAAAAGGTGTTCTGCACTTACAGCCTCCCTTTGTGCCTCCTACGGCACCTTGGGATCTCAATTTGGTACTGCAGTTCCTTCGATCAACTGGATTGAACCATTCAAGGAGGTAGACATAAAGTACCTTACATGGAAGACCGTCACACTGTTAGCCTTGGCTTCGGCAAGAAGTGTGTCAGAGATGGGGGCGTTGTCTTACAAGAGCCCCTACTTAATTTTCCATGAGGATAGAGCTGAACTCAGGACTCGTCAGCAATTTCTTCCTAAGGTGATGTCCGCGTTTCACATCAACCAACCTATCGTGGTTCCGGCTGTTACGGACGCCTCTGCTACGTCAAAGTCTTTGGATGTCATAAGGGCTGTGAATGTCTATGTGAAGAGAACAGCTAGTCACAAAAATCGGACTCGCTGTTCGTTCTTAATGATCCCAATAAAATTGGGTGTCTTGCTTCAAAGCAGTCCATTGCACGCTGGATCAGGCTCACTATCCAGCATGCTTATTCCACAACAGGTTTGCCTATTTCGAAATCTGTTTAAGCCCACTCTACTAGGTCAGTGGGTTTCTCTTGGTCGGCTGCCCGGGGTGTCTCGTCTTTACAGCTCTGCCTAGCAGCTACTTGGTCGGGTTGGAACACGTTTGATAAGTTTTACAAGTTTGACACTTTGGCCTCTGAGGACCTTCAGTTTGGTCCATCAGTTCTGCAGGAACCTCAGCACTCTCCCACCCGGTTTGGGAGCTTTGGTACTTCCCCATGGTACCAAATGGATTCCTAGGATCCCCTAGGACATAAGAGAAAATAGGATTTTAATTACCTACCGGTAAATCCTTTTCTCGTAGTCTGTAGGGGATTCTGGGTGCCTGCCCGGTGCTTCATTCTTCCTGCTCTGTTACTTGGTTCAGTAATGTTGTTTGGTTCAGCTGTTGCTGTCCCTATTTGCAAGTTTGGTTAGCATGGCTTTCCTCTTGTGCTGGTTGTGCTGGTTCGAATTCTCACCACTTTCCTTTTCTATATCCTCTCAAAGTATGTCCGTATCCTCGGGCAGTTTCCTAAACTGAGTCTGGTAGGAGAGGCATAGAGGGAGGAGCCAGCACACACATTCAAACTTCTATAGTGCCCATGGTTCCAATGGACCCATCTATACCTCATGGTACTAAATGTATTCCCAGTATCCCCTACGGACTATGAGAAAAGGATTTACCGGTAGGTAATTAAAATCCTATTTTAACTAATTTAAATAAAATAAGTGTTCATGAAAAGGTTAAACGTCCCACAATTAATAAATACACAAACATTAGAGAACAAGTAGGAGACAGAACTGCACTTTCTAAACACACATCCCACCTCATGGTAAGGCTCCTATCTCTTCTTCCTGGTAGCTACTCTCTGGTCCACTGCACTGATTGAGTTCTCAAATCCACACACACAGCAAACTGGGTAGAAGAAGATTTTGAACCCCCTTGTGTCTCTCTAGCCCCCTTCTGTCACTCCAGCCCTTTGTGCCTCTCCAATCTCCTGACTTTCCCGCCCCTTGTGTCTCTCCAGCTTCCACTAAAACTACAGTCCCTTCTACAATAGAAAACTTATGAATTGTCTTGAGTGCGCAAAAAGGATGCTGCCTATACAGATTTGTACAAGAAAGGGTGTTCCCTCACCCTAGGTTAACATACAATACAAAAAAAGTACAGATCACATATATGGCGCTTCCACAACAATGCAGATTCTTTTTTCACAGTAAACCCAGGAATCACAATGTAATAGTAGTATATTAGTTACATTCCTGTAGTGAATAGATCAGCTGGCATGTACTGTATAGGCATCTTTCAACTGCTTTTTCTCCTCTCAAATGTTGTCCCCAAGATTTCAGATCATGATATTCATAAAAGATATAAGAATGCCAATATCTCATACAATACGTCTTTAATAACAATCACGCATAAAAACACTCAAAATTAAAGGTAAAAATATGAATAAAAATTCCTATCTATATATAGGGCTAACACAATGGGTGCAGGGGAAATCCAAAGGTGGTATAGATGAAAAAATTACTGGAATATTTGAGAACCAACACTAGTTCTCAAATGGATGTTATATAATCAGCCAAATGGCCACCCGGGAAGCACTGGTCTGGACTCCGGCAATCAGACCCTCTAGATACCACAGCGGGGCTCACCTGCACCTGACCGACGCGTTGCAAACCTATTCTAGGTTCTTTTTCAAGGTAATTGTGTCCATCCCTACACATTGAATCCTTAAATACTCCCATCTTCCAATCCTGATACAAATTGCATAACTGTAACACCTGTGGCAAAATGGCCGCTTCCATTTGTCTATATCCGTTGTCATGGAAACGGAGTGTCTCAGTTACCAAATTGAAAAAGGGGTTACCTTTAGTATTAACATAGCTGAGACAGCCCAAATCAGCCTTTTACTATCAAGGCATCTACAAATGTACACTGCTCGGAAGGACGCGTAAAGCCCGTCTATTCCGATGGTATTCATATCTCCCAGACGGCTCATCATGCATCACGTCACTTCCGGGATCTCGATCGCATATGTATACCTGTTGCTAGGTGACCAGGACATTACTAAATTCAAATAGAAAGAAAGTGTTTCTTTCAGTATGAACATGGCTCAAACGGCCAGGATCAGCCTCTTTCTTACGAGGCTTCTAACTATTTATAAAAACTACTCGGAAGGAAGCATAAAGCCCGTCCATTCCGATAGTACTCCCGGTATCTCTATGACGACTAACCATGCATCACATCATTTCCGTGATCTTGTCTCATGTATACCACATAAGTATCCACTATTACTAGGTAACAAACAACGTTATCCTAATGAGAATGAAAAAGCTAAAATAACATTAATCAATATCTCAGGATCCTCCTATATGGATTTGTTAAGCTAATACTAAACTCATCCCTCCTTTTAAAAGAAATTTGGAAAGCCCAAAATTTGATATAATATCTGGACCAACCTTAACCTTTTAAACAGACCTAAAAAAAACATTCCTTATAATAAAATGTCAATAGTTGGTAATGAAGAACAGTACACGTCAATCTCGTTGTTTCAGAGTCATTTTCATACTTCATCAAATGCAGTTTATATATATAAAGAACGACTTTCATTCAATTCTTCATTCCTCTTCAGATCTTCCACCACAACTTGATTTCATCAAACAGCAAGACTCTACCAAAACATACATACATCATGTCCAGGAGCACAATAAAGTGAACTCCGCCACAAAATACTGTATATCAGATACAGGAACATAATGATAAATAACAATGTCAAATGAACCACTTCAGTTCAAAATCTATATTAATGCCCCCTAGTGCTAGGGTATTATATTTGTATATCATTTCCATTTCAGGTTTCGCAAACATTTTTGACAGATTCCTCTGTCGGTGGTTGCATTCCATTTTTTTCAAGCCCACAAATCGTACAATGAGCTGAGGATCACAAATGTGATATAACTTAAAATGGTTTGCTAGGGCATGAGTTTCTACTCCTTTCCTTATATTCCTAACATGTTCACCAACACGTACTTTAAGTGCTCTTGAAGTCCGTCCTATATAAAATAGGTGACAGGGACATTCTACTGCATAAACTACATTTTTTACGTTGCAAGTAATGAAATCTTGTATTTTATGTACTTGGCCATTGATTTAAATTTTTTCTAATTTCTTTCCCATATCTGTTCTAACTTCCTTACAACCAATACAACATCCACATCTGTGAAACCCTTTTGTATTTATTTTCCCCACCTTTTGTGTGTGGGGGAGATCACTACGAACCAATTTGTTCTTTATGTTAGGGGCCTTTCTGTAGATAAATATTGGTCGTTCAGGTAGGACTTCTTTTGGAATTGGGTCTTTCTTTATAATGGCCCAATGTTTTTTAAAAGAGCGCTCCAATATTTTGTGTTGCGTGTTATAACCTGTTATAAAGGCATATTCAAAGTGATTGGTGTCCTCTTCATTCTGAACCTTAGTGTCTAGAAGAGTGTTCCTATCCAATTCAGCCACTTCTTCTTTTACTGCCCTAACAGAGGTTTTGTCATAACCACATTTGTTGAATCTCTTCTCTAATAGGTCAGCTTGTTGTTTATAGATCTGCTCTTCTGAGCAGTTACACTTTATTCTTTTAAATTGGCTATTTGGTATCGAGTTCAGCCAATTTTTGTGGTGACAACTATTTCTGTTGATATACGTTTGACAGTCAGTTAGTTTTGTGTATGTTTCTAAACTGTTGGTATTAAGATAAGTGCAAAACTCTTTCAAGCGTGATCTCTCACCCTTTCATATGAAGACTACATCATCGATGTACCATTTCCATGACACCAGGTTCACCCCAAAGGGATTGGGTTCCCAAATGAAATAATTCTCCCATTTGCCCATAAAGATGTAAAGCATAGCTGGGGGTGAACCTGGTGCCCATCGCTGATCCAATTTTTTGAAGGAAAAAGTCCCCATTAAATTTCAAATAATTATTTGCAAGGATGAATTTCACTCCTTCTATTATACATTTTTGATCAGAATTATCTAAGTGGCTCTTACCCAAAAAGTCTGTCACTGTCAGACAACCTGCCTCGTGATTTATAATGGTATTTAAAGACCTAACATCCACTGTCACTATGTACATACCTTCTTCACACGGGACCGTGGGTAAGAAGGTTAAAAGGTCTTTAGTGTCCTTCAAATGTTATCTATTATTGACCACTAATGGTTGCAAAAACTGATCAATCATTGCTGATAGGTTGGCTGTTACAGAATTAATCCCGGAGACTATAGGGCGTCTGGGAAGGTGTAATGGATCCATATGGACCTTTGGTAATAAATAAATGTATATTACAGACAAAAGAGAATGGGGTTGTACAAGTAAGGTGCACATAAAGTCAATTAAAATATAACTTTTAATATCACATTAAGAGGCCGTAAATCGGTCAGCATGGCGAAATATATGGTTAAAAATAAGTATAAAGAAAAAACTTAAAGTGCTCTAAGATAGAAAGGTGATGAAATTAAAAATATCTCCACTTTGATGGATGCAAGAACTACGAATGAGTAGGAATTCGTTAAATTTTTAATTATCTAATAAGTTTATTATATACACATATAACTAAATCAAGCCTGTATTTGCTGGCTGCTGTGAAACTTTCAATTCTCGGTGTTCTATCTGATATGTGTCTCTATCGTAAGTTTTTGATATATCTCACACCTTGCACCTTCAGCCTTCAGATATCCTCATGTGTCATGGGGATTTCTCAAAGATATTTGGATTAGTGATAAAACAAGGAGTTAATGAACATACCAATAAGTGTGCCCTGGGTTCACTGTTCTATATCACCCAGGCAGCCACTCCCGTTGCATAGCCGTATCAACAATAATATGTGAGACAGTTTGGTTATAAATCGGCTTAATCACGGAGTGTGTCCTATCTGACTGGGGTTAATTGTAAAAATGTACACACTGGAGATTAATATCTCCTTGAGTATTTTTGTATAAGATACGATTAGTGGATGCTTCCTATTCACAGTAAAGTGAACACTGCTTAAATTATCCTTTATTGTCATAAGCTTATTTCGTAATGCCTACTACTACAACGTATGCCCAATCCGTGTTTGCCCCCTTATTATTGCACCTGGTCTTATATTAAACCCGGTAAATGCATACTATATGGATGGAATGCATGGCAAAGTTTGTTTCAAAATTGCTGTGTGAACATCTAATAAGTCACATATTTTTCTATTACCATACAACTATTCTATCCCTGAATGTCAGGGCCCACATCAAATAAGTGGAGTAGGGAGCATTAAGAGTTAGCTCAATCAGCATGTGTAGAGGCAATACATATGTTCTTTTATTAATCCTATGATCAGTGCCCCAGAGATATAGACGATTGTAGTTTGTAAAGAATAATTGTATCATTGATCACTCAATTATTCATATACCGGTATTTCTTTTACTCCTATAGTGACCATCTGGTATAATTGATATAATCAATATAACGGAAAACACATGTGGCTGAAGGTTTGCAAAGGTGAAGGTATTGTTACAGACATATACAATACACGAGAGATTGGGAGGCTGAGACACGCTGCAGCGGCATCTATCAAATCGGCATTTGTCCGATCACGGGTGATCCCGTTTAGCCGTGCAGTAGTCCTGCTCCCTATTGTATATAGAGTTTGACAGATAAATTTAAGGTAAACATAATACACGAGAGATTGGGAGATTGAGACACGCTGCAGCGGCGCCTATGAAATCGGCATTTATCCGATCACGGGTAATCCCGTTTAGCCGTGCAGTAGTCCAGCTCCCTATTATATGAGGAATTTAACAGATAAATTTAAGGTGGACACAATACACGAAAGATTGGGAGACTGAGACACGCTGCAGCGGCGCCTATGAAGGGTAATCCCGTTTAGCCGTGCAGTAGTCCAGCTCCCTGTTGTGTATAGAGTTTCACAGATAGATTTAAGGTGGACACAATACACGAGAGATTGGGAGGCTGAGACACACTGCAGCGGCGCCTATGAAATCGGCATTTGTCCGATCACGGGTAATCCCGTTTAGCCGCGCAGTAGTCCAGCTCCCTATTATATCTGAAGTTTCAACAGCTAACGTAGTTAATGCAAGAACATCTCAGTGGAGGAAGATGCCGATGCGCGCATTTCGCATATAGCAAGATATCTTGATAAAGGCCCAGATGTGGGCTGAAACGCGTCGATTAACAGGAGTGTGAGTAGCCATTTTATCCGGATTTTTTAATACTGTATTTTGCTTCCCCATTTTTTTAATATTTTTCCGTTTTTTTGCAAGAGCTTACCATCTCTCTTTGCCGTTTTTATTCATCTGTCTCCATCTATCTTATGCACCATTATGCATGGTTTTCCATGCGTGTATTTTAATGACATGTATTGTTAAATAAAATCTGTAACCCCCTTTTCTACCTACTTTGGTACGAGCATTGCCATTTTCCTTTTTTTTGGGGCTAACGGAAAAATACGAGATTTAAGTACATAAGTTGCACCGGTCACCTGAAGTCCAAAGATACCCTGATAGGAGTCCTCTAAAACTTCAAACTGTGAGTTGGGGTACGCAACATTGAATTATCATCTATTACTCTGGGAGAAATAAAAGATACCTTTATGAGTTTACCACCCACCTCTAGAGTGTGAGTGTTGGGGTACGCATCAGCTTACACCTTTTGAAGGGCGTTTGAACCCCGGGCATATTCAATTTTTTAAAAGAAACTGCTATACACTTAAGGTGTCTGACATATGTGATCTGTTACACATTGGTTTGTTTCTATTCCTTTATGACTCATGCCGGGAGACTACACTAGGAATTCCCAGTCGTCATCCTCATATGAAAATTGAAAGATACCTTGATAGGAGTCATACAGTTCTCCAAATTGTGAGTTGTGGTACGCGATTTTGGATTACCTTTGAAGGAGAGAAAGATACCTTTATATGTTTACAGCCCACTTATAGAGTGTGAGTGTTGGGGTACGCATCTCTTGCCCGCTTCAGGGAATGATCACAATTTATTATTGAGTTTGAGTGATACCCTATTTCTGATACACCGGCCGCCATATGAACAAATGAAGGCCACCTCTATAAAAGAAACCTTGATGTGTTTTACACTTCCACTTTTAGTGTGAGTGGGGTATGCTCTGAATTCATTTCAAATCATCTAAAGGCATCATATGTATATCAATAGGTCTTGACATTTTGTACTACACATTGCTTGTTTTTGTATTCCATCTCTTTTATGATATCCACACCTGTGAATCCTATGGTTGTTAACTTGAATGGGAGATATACCCGAGAGGAAAGGATCCGTCACTCAGCCTAAAAGGGACGTTATGGTGATATCTCATCTTAGCGCTTGTGGTATATGACCGTGTTTCAAATTGCTGGTTTTTTATTTCTTGATTTAAATGTGGTGACATTTATTCTGAAATCTGTTACATCTGAGCAGCTTAGCGCCAGTTAGGACCATCCTGACATTTTTTTTCCATACTTTCTTTGTTCTCTTCACCGCTGCCCAGCGATGGCAGCGATGGCAGCGAGGCGAGTGCGCATTGTGGCCCGCACGCATGCGCTTTTGAGACCAGATCGCATGGCTGCAAAAAACTGTAGCATGCGAACGGGTCGGAATGATCCCCATAGGATGCTGCAGTAAAAGGATTTTTTTCCTTATCTACAGCGCAGAGACTTGCTGCAGATGCAGTGGCATACCCTCCAACTGTACCTTATTGGCAGGTACAGTACCTTTTTTTATGGTCTGTACCAATTTTTGGCTCTCCAAACTTCCATTAAAAGTATAGGAAAAGGGGCAGGGCCACACCACTTTAACAGTGGCCACGCCCCCTTTTTGAATTTGTAGACATTTTTATGTGTAAATTGTTGCAGGGTATGTTGCTGCAGATGCAGTGGGACGATTTTGGGGTGTGGACCTGGAGCTGCAGCTTCATCAGCCCCATTGTTAATCCTGCTCTGGGAACACACAGCAGCCAAAGGGCAGAGCCTCCCATTGGATGTAACCTGTGTGGGAGGGCGTTTCTCGCCCAATCATCTGTGGACTGGGTGTGATAGACCTGCTGCTAACACAATGAGAGCTCCTAACCACACCCAGCATTATACACACAGGCACAGAGTCACAGATCTGGGCTATTATATATAGGAGATGTACTACTAACATTTGCTCATAGAAGACATGAAACATATGTACTGTAGGTGACTCCCCCCCCTAATAAGGGTTATAGACTAATATATATATATATATATATATATATATATATTGCTAGTAGTGGTGGTAAATGGCGCTGAGTCCTTCTTATAACGACCTATCCTTTCCACAGTGATAAATTTCCAGTATCTAAAGTACACTCCCCCAATATTCTATTTCGTGGGGTGGCAGCCCTTTTCTCCAGTGGTTAGCTGTTCAAGCCAACCAGTTGTAAGTCTGGAAAATAAAAGGTGAGAATAGGCGCCTCCTAGTGTAGTATTAAATATATGATATGACCATCACCCTTAGTCTCACCCTGTAAAGTGGAACTGTACCGTATATGGTGGAATTCCAACCACCTTAAAAAGAGCATAGGGTCACAATCTGAGCGACGTCATCAGTAATGTTCTGTTAGTGTTCCTCCTTGTTGTTACTCACATGGTCAGGAAAAAGTAAAAGAAAGGACCGATAGTGTAATACTTTTTACACAACAATATACATTTATTTGGAACTAGTCCGACAGTAAAAACATTGCCCGTACCATATAATAAATTAAAAACAGCTTATCTGTATTTTAAGTCGTCCATACGTGTAAACACTCAACGCGTTTCGTCCTTCCCCGCAATCAGCCTGGACTTCCTCAGGAGTGTGATGATAGTGAATGTGTGGACACATATTTATACCCCTCTTAATTAATTCAATTACACATGGAATTGGTGTTTTTCCTAGTTTACCGGAAGTGACGTCATTTCCGTCCGGAAAATTTGTCTAATAATATTATTTCAAAGTGCATATTGAGCCCAACACATGACTCTCTAGTTCATGTGTTTTACCAAGTTATGTGCTGCCTATTTGGAGCGTTTATTATGCCCCCGTCCGCCGCGACTGCCGGAAGTCACGGACAGACCTGAGCAGTAATGTCCGCCCTGTCTCAAACTGGCTTCACGGAGCCCAGTACGCATGCGCCTGCCAGGTCAGTCACAGTGCTGCCCGTCGCCGCCGCGTCTAGGCTCTTTCCGTCAGTGAGATCTGTCTATTGTACGGCGCCATCTTATCGAAGACTGTATACTATTGTGATACCTGATGCTACTAACAGATAAATAATATAAGACAGGGATTATAGATATGTGTCCCGTGCTATTGGTTAGTAATGGGGAAGGATTAAAGAGCATTGTGAATGGAAAATCTTTACCTTTTCATGTGAACGGAATACCGCAATTTATATAAGTGCAATATTCAAAGTGCTTGTGCAAAATGCATATACTTTTTTTATATATAAAAATATAGTGCACAATTTTATAATATTCAAAGTGCTTGTGCAGTGAGATTTGTGCATACTTAGATTAATTGTCCAATGTGCATATATTAGGGACATAGTGAACATATTATTTGTGAATTTAAAGTGACAGTGCAAATTAAAATGAACAATCTTTAAAAATTATTAAAACAATGGATTTAGAGAAAAGGTGCTATTTCATAATTGTCATTAAGACCTCTTGGGGCCAAGGTTTTTAATTCATATATCCAGTGCATTTCCCGCTGTGAGAGTTTCTTCTCTCGATCGCCTCCTCTTCGTCCCATATGGACTATTTCAAGGGTTCTGATTGTGAGACCTTTTGGATCAGATCCATGACATCATTTAAAATGCTTGGGTACTGAATGATGCTCCTGTTTATTCTTTATGCTTCTGATATGCTCTTGGATACGTAATTTTAATTGTCTCTTAGTTTTCCCTATGTACCTAAGTTTACAAGGGCATTCGAGCATATATATTACCCAAGATGTGTTGCATGTTGCTCGATCCTTTGAAAAGTATGTTTTGGAACCATCTGTATTAGAGAAAGATTTTGTATAAGGGTTCACAAATTGACAGATATTACAGTGCTGGCATTTGACAAGTCCCTTTATATCCAAAAAGTTATTTCTATCCTTTTCATGTTGGATAGGAAGCAGCATGCTTGGTGCAAGATGGTCTTTTAAATTCTTTGCTTTTCTAAAAACCACCTGTGGTTTATCTGGTAGGATTGAGCTTAAAATGGTGTCTGTATGTAGGATCCCCCAATGTTTGTTTAAAATGCTCCGAATTTTCTTATCCTGACAGTTAAAAGATGTAATAAAATTCAGCCCTTGGTTTTGTTTGTCTTTGACCCTGTATTCCAAAAGTTCCTGTCGGTCTGTAGCATGAGTCCTAATTTGTGCTTCATCCACTAGAGTCTTGGGATAACCCCTCTCTAAAAAGCGTTCTCCATATAGAGTAAGTTGTTCCTCCGTGTCTTCTAATTTCGTACAGTTTCTTTTTATTCTACAAAATTGTGAATATGGGGTGTTCGTCTTCCATTTAGTTGCATGTCCGCTTTTATAGTGTATATATGAATTGGTGTCTACCTGTTTAATGTAATTCTTTGTTATTACTTCAGTATCTTTACTGCTTAAAATCAAGTCCAAATATTCAATTTCTGTTGCACTCACTTTGTAGGTAAAGGATAAATTGTAATCATTCCTTTCTAAATGTGTCATAAAATCCATAAAACATTCCCTAGTTCCATCCCAAACTAGAAGTATGTCATCTATATAACGTTTGTACACAACAATATGTTTAAAATAAGGATTATTACTGTATACATACTTCTGTTCCCAGCTCCCCATGTGCAGATTGGCGAAGCTGGGTGCGAAAACAGTGCCCATCGCTGTCCCGCGAATTTGTAAATAAAATTTCTCTAAGAATTTAAAATAATTGTGTTTAAGTATAAAATCCATAAAATTACATATAAGTTCTTTGTGTATACTGTCCAAGGTATCATCTTTGTCCAAAAATTCTTTGCAAGATTCTATCCCTTTTTCCTGTGATATGGATGTATACAGGGATTGGACATCGATTGTTATCCATAGATATTCTTGTTTCCATTTAAAAGTTTCTAAAAATTGTAGCAGTGATGTTGTGTCTTTGACATAGGAGTCTAACTTTGGAACATATTTTTTAAGAAATACCTCAACATATTCAGATAAATTCGCAGTTAATGAACCTATGCCTGCCACAATTGGCCTACCTGGAGGATCAATCAACCGTTTATGTATTTTGGGCAAATAATAAAAAATAGATAAAATGGGATGGTTGGTTATTAAAAATTGATATTCATCTTTCGTTATGGTTTCTTGATGTAAAGCTGTAATCAACATGGACCTGAGTTCTTCCACATAGATCTCCGTGGGGTCTGCGGATAATTCTCTATATGAATCTGTGTCTCCTAGTAGACGATATGCTTCATTCTCATATTGGATACGGTTCATGACTACCAAGCCTCCTCCTTTATCTGCTTGGCGTATCACGATCTGTTGATTGTTTTTCAGATCTTTCAATGCTTTTTTCTCAAAGTTGGATAGATTAGTTTTTGTGTTCGGTTTGAGTAACTCAAAGTCCTTTTTAACTAGTTCGTAAATAAGGTCAATTTGATTACTCCTCGACTCAAGTGGATAGTATTTTGATTGGGGTCTAAGTCCTGACTTAGATCCAGCTTCAGGATTTCCATTCTGGCTGCTAACCTTCTTCTGAAAATGTCTCTTTAATGTAAGCTTTCGTACAAATTTATTTAAATCAGTGAACGCTTCAAAGTCATCCATCTGGGATGTGGGAGCAAAAGAAAGTCCTTTTGACAGTAATGTCCTTTCAGCATGGGTTAAGACATAGTCGGACAGGTTAAAAATCCCCTTTTCCCCCATCGCTGGGGTGTCTAATGTCTGAGGTTTCTTCTTTTTTTGTAATCGCTTAGAGCCCCCCCTTCTTCCTCTTCGAACCTTCTTTTTAGGGGTGATGCTCTTTGTATTGTTTCCTTGACATAGGGATCCCGCCTCATCCTTTGTTCTGAGGCTGTTGGGGATAAAAAAACCTCCGCATCTGTCTCCGAATGTAGTCTGCTAAGGGCTGAGTATCTGTTCTGAGTTTCAAATTTCACCTTTCCTGGTGTTCTAGGTTTATAGAATCCATTATCCTTATAATTTCTTTGTTTCTGTGGGATGGTTCGCCAGTTTTGATGTCTTTGATTGGAAAGGTCCCGTTTCCTAAGGTCTTCCGGGTCTCTAAATCCGTTCCATTTCTTTACTCTACCGTTCGTATAGTCATTTTTATCCCGTTGATATTTCCTTTCTTTTAGGGTTACAACTTCATCCTCAATTTTTTCCAGTTTCTTCACCAGAACAATCTCATTGATCTTGTAATCTTCTTTCCCCTTGTATGGTTCCATGGCAACTTCCTCCTTCTTTATATCTTCTTCAAGTGTGACTAGTTCTCTCTTTTTCTCTTCAATGATTAAGCTCATGAGTTTAGTTGAACAATCATGTAAAATTGTGTCCCAATTTTTCATAAAAGTATCGTTTTGTGTGTTAAAAGTGGGTTGTTTAAATACCCTCAGTCCCCGTGGTACTCTGTTTACTTTAATATACTGCTCTAAAACGGTAATGTCCCACCAGGTTTTTAGTTCCTTGGTGAACAATTTTTCTATGTTCCAGAATTTATCATCCAAACCTTCATTTATTCGTGGTGTAGGTTCGTTATTCTCATTAAAAATCCTTTGGCATATATCTCCTCTCTTTGATCCTCCTAACTGTGATCTGAGGGTATTCATTTTATTTGAGAGGAGAAAGAGAAGGTAGCAGCCTTATACCCAAAAGAACAAAAAAATTTTTTGCTAGTAGTGGTGGTAAATGGCGCTGAGTCCTTCTTATAACGACCTATCCTTTCCACAGTGATAAATTTCCAGTATCTAAAGTACACTCCCCCAATATTCTATTTCGTGGGGTGGCAGCCCTTTTCTCCAGTGGTTAGCTGTTCAAGCCAACCAGTTGTAAGTCTGGAAAATAAAAGGTGAGAATAGGCGCCTCCTAGTGTAGTATTAAATATATGATATGACCATCACCCTTAGTCTCACCCTGTAAAGTGGAACTGTACCGTATATGGTGGAATTCCAACCACCTTAAAAATAGCATAGGGTCACAATCTGAGCGACGTCATCAGTAATGTTCTGTTAGTGTTTCTCCTTGTTGTTACTCACATGGTCAGGAAAAAGTAAAAGAAAGGACCGATAGTGTAATACTTTTTACACAACAATATACATTTATTTGGAACTAGTCCGACAGTAAAAACATTGCCCGTACCATATAATAAATTAAAAACAGCTTATCTGTATTTTAAGTCGTCCATACGTGTAAACACTCAACGCGTTTCGTCCTCCGCAATCAGCCTGGACTTCCTCAGGAGTGTGATGATAGTGAATGTGTGGACACATATTTATACCCCTCTTAATTAATTCAATTACACATGGAATTGGTGTTTTTCCTAGTTTACCGGAAGTGACGTCATTTCCGTCCGGAAAATTTGTCTAATAATATTATTTCAAAGTGCATATTGAGCCCAACACATGACTCTCTAGTTCATGTGTTTTACCAAGTTATGTGCTGCCTATTTGGAGCGTTTATTATGCCCCCGTCCGCCGCGACTGCCGGAAGTCACGGACAGACCTGAGCAGTAATGTCCGCCCTGTCTCAAACTGGCTTCACGGAGCCCAGTACGCATGCGCCTGCCAGGTCAGTCACAGTGCTGCCCGTCGCCGCCGCGTCTAGGCTCTTTCCGTCAGTGAGATCTGTCTATTGTACGGCGCCATCTTATCGAAGACTGTATACTATTGTGATACCTGATGCTACTAACAGATAAATAATATAAGACAGGGATTATAGATATGTGTCCCGTGCTATTGGTTAGTAATGGGGAAGGATTAAAGAGCATTGTGAATGGAAAATCTTTACCTTTTCATGTGAACGGAATACCGCAATTTATATAAGTGCAATATTCAAAGTGCTTGTGCAAAATGCATATACTTTTTTTATATATAAAAATATAGTGCACAATTTTATAATATTCAAAGTGCTTGTGCAGTGAGATTTGTGCATACTTAGATTAATTGTCCAATGTGCATATATTAGGGACATAGTGAACATATTATTTGTGAATTTAAATTGACAGTGCAAATTAAAATGAACAATCTTTAAAAATTATTAAAACAATGGATTTAGAGAAAAGGTGCTATTTCATAATTGTCATTAAGACCTCTTGGGGCCAAGGTTTTTAATTCATATATCCAGTGCATTTCCCGCGGCAGTCGCGGCGGACGGGGGCATAATAAACGCTCCAAATAGGCAGCACATAACTTGGTAAAACACATGAACTAGAGAGTCATGTGTTGGGCTCAATATGCACTTTGAAATAATATTATTAGACAAATTTTCCGGACGGAAATGACGTCACTTCCGGTAAACTAGGAAAAACACCAATTCCATGTGTAATTGAATTAATTAAGAGGGGTATAAATATGTGTCCACACATTCACTATCATCACACTCCTGAGGAAGTCCAGGCTGATTGCGGAGGACGAAACGCGTTGAGTGTTTACACGTATGGACGACTTAAAATACAGATAAGCTGTTTTTAATTTATTATATGGTACGGGCAATGTTTTTACTGTCGGACTAGTTCCAAATAAATGTATATTGTTGTGTAAAAAGTATTACACTATCGGTCCTTTCTTTTACTTTTTCCTGACCATGTGAGTAACAACAAGGAGGAACACTAACAGAACATTACTGATGACGTCGCTCAGATTGTGACCCTATGCTATTTTTAAGGTGGTTGGAATTCCACCATATACGGTACAGTTCCACTTTACAGGGTGAGACTAAGGGTGATGGTCATATCATATATTTAATACTACACTAGGAGGCGCCTATTCTCACCTTTTATTTTCCAGACTTACAACTGGTTGGCTTGAACAGCTAACCACTGGAGAAAAGGGCTGCCACCCCACGAAATAGAATATTGGGGGAGTGTACTTTAGATACTGGAAATTTATCACTGTGGAAAGGATAGGTCGTTATAAGAAGGACTCAGCGCCATTTACCACCACTACTAGCAAAATTTTTTTTTGTTCTTTTGGGTATAAGGCTGCTACCTTCTCTTTCTCCTCTCAAATAAAATGAATACCCTCAGATCACAGTTAGGAGGATCAAAGAGAGGAGATATATGCCAAAGGATTTTTAATGAGAATAACGAACCTACACCACGAATAAATGAAGGTTTGGATGATAAATTCTGGAACATAGAAAAATTGTTCACCAAGGAACTAAAAACCTGGTGGGACATTACCGTTTTAGAGCAGTATATTAAAGTAAACAGAGTACCACGGGGACTGAGGGTATTTAAACAACCCACTTTTAACACACAAAACGATACTTTTATGAAAAATTGGGACACAATTTTACATGATTGTTCAACTAAACTCATGAGCTTAATCATTGAAGAGAAAAAGAGAGAACTAGTCACACTTGAAGAAGATATAAAGAAGGAGGAAGTTGCCATGGAACCATACAAGGGGAAAGAAGATTACAAGATCAATGAGATTGTTCTGGTGAAGAAACTGGAAAAAATTGAGGATGAAGTTGTAACCCTAAAAGAAAGGAAATATCAACGGGATAAAAATGACTATACGAACGGTAGAGTAAAGAAATGGAACGGATTTAGAGACCCGGAAGACCTTAGGAAACGGGACCTTTCCAATCAAAGACATCAAAACTGGCGAACCATCCCACAGAAACAAAGAAATTATAAGGATAATGGATTCTATAAACCTAGAACACCAGGAAAGGTGAAATTTGAAACTCAGAACAGATACTCAGCCCTTAGCAGACTACATTCGGAGACAGATGCGGAGGTTTTTTTATCCCCAACAGCCTCAGAACAAAGGATGAGGCGGGATCCCTATGTCAAGGAAACAATACAAAGAGCATCACCCCTAAAAAGAAGGTTCGAAGAGGAAGAAGGGGGGGCTCTAAGCGATTACAAAAAAAGAAGAAACCTCAGACATTAGACACCCCAGCGATGGGGGAAAAGGGGATTTTTAACCTGTCCGACTATGTCTTAACCCATGCTGAAAGGACATTACTGTCAAAAGGACTTTCTTTTGCTCCCACATCCCAGATGGATGACTTTGAAGCGTTCACTGATTTAAATAAATTTGTACGAAAGCTTACATTAAAGAGACATTTTCAGAAGAAGGTTAGCAGCCAGAATGGAAATCCTGAAGCTGGATCTAAGTCAGGACTTAGACCCCAATCAAAATACTATCCACTTGAGTCGAGGAGTAATCAAATTGACCTTTTTTACGAACTAGTTAAAAAGGACTTTGAGTTACTCAAACCGAACACAAAAACTAATCTATCCAACTTTGAGAAAAAAGCATTGAAAGATCTGAAAAACAATCAACAGATCGTGATACGCCAAGCAGATAAAGGAGGAGGCTTGGTAGTCATGAACCGTATCCAATATGAGAATGAAGCATATCGTCTACTAGGAGACACAGATTCATATAGAGAATTATCCGCAGACCCCACGGAGATCTATGTGGAAGAACTCAGGTCCATGTTGATTACAGCTTTACATCAAGAAACCATAACGAAAGATGAATATCAATTTTTAATAACCAACCATCCCATTTTATCTATTTTTTATTATTTGCCCAAAATACATAAACGGTTGATTGATCCTCCAGGTAGGCCAATTGTGGCAGGCATAGGTTCATTAACTGCGAATTTATCTGAATATGTTGAGGTATTTCTTAAAAAATATGTTCCAAAGTTAGACTCCTATGTCAAAGACACAACATCACTGCTACAATTTTTAGAAACTTTTAAATGGAAACAAGAATATCTATGGATAACAATCGATGTCCAATCCCTGTATACATCCATATCACAGGAAAAAGGGATAGAATCTTGCAAAGAATTTTTGGACAAAGATGATACCTTGGACAGTATACACAAAGAACTTATATGTAATTTTATGGATTTTATACTTAAACACAATTATTTTAAATTCTTAGAGAAATTTTATTTACAAATTCGCGGGACAGCGATGGGCACTGTTTTCGCACCCAGCTTCGCCAATCTGCACATGGGGAGCTGGGAACAGAAGTATGTATACAGTAATAATCCTTATTTTAAACATATTGTTGTGTACAAACGTTATATAGATGACATACTTCTAGTTTGGGATGGAACTAGGGAATGTTTTATGGATTTTATGACACATTTAGAAAGGAATGATTACAATTTATCCTTTACCTACAAAGTGAGTGCAACAGAAATTGAATATTTGGACTTGATTTTAAGCAGTAAAGATACTGAAGTAATAACAAAGAATTACATTAAACAGGTAGACACCAATTCATATATACACTATAAAAGCGGACATGCAACTAAATGGAAGACGAACACCCCATATTCACAATTTTGTAGAATAAAAAGAAACTGTACGAAATTAGAAGACACGGAGGAACAACTTACTCTATATGGAGAACGCTTTTTAGAGAGGGGTTATCCCAAGACTCTAGTGGATGAAGCACAAATTAGGACTCATGCTACAGACCGACAGGAACTTTTGGAATACAGGGTCAAAGACAAACAAAACCAAGGGCTGAATTTTATTACATCTTTTAACTGTCAGGATAAGAAAATTCGGAGCATTTTAAACAAACATTGGGGGATCCTACATACAGACACCATTTTAAGCTCAATCCTACCAGATAAACCACAGGTGGTTTTTAGAAAAGCAAAGAATTTAAAAGACCATCTTGCACCAAGCATGCTGCTTCCTATCCAACATGAAAAGGATAGAAATAACTTTTTGGATATAAAGGGACTTGTCAAATGCCAGCACTGTAATATCTGTCAATTTGTGAACCCTTATACAAAATCTTTCTCTAATACAGATGGTTCCAAAACATACTTTTCAAAGGATCGAGCAACATGCAACACATCTTGGGTAATATATATGCTCGAATGCCCTTGTAAACTTAGGTACATAGGGAAAACTAAGAGACAATTAAAATTACGTATCCAAGAGCATATCAGAAGCATAAAGAATAAACAGGAGCATCATTCAGTACCCAAGCATTTTAAATTATGTCATGGATCTGATCCAAAAGGTCTCACAATCAGAACCCTTGAAATAGTCCATATGGGACGAAGAGGAGGCGATCGAGAGAAGAAACTCTCACAGCGGGAAATGCACTGGATATATGAATTAAAAACCTTGGCCCCAAGAGGTCTTAATGACAATTATGAAATAGCACCTTTTCTCTAAATCCATTGTTTTAATAATTTTTAAAGATTGTTCATTTTAATTTGCACTGTCACTTTAAATTCACAAATAATATGTTCACTATGTCCCTAATATATGCACATTGGACAATTAATCTAAGTATGCACAAATCTCACTGCACAAGCACTTTGAATATTATAAAATTGTGCACTATATTTTTATATATAAAAAAAGTATATGCATTTTGCACAAGCACTTTGAATATTGCACTTATATAAATTGCGGTATTCCGTTCACATGAAAAGGTAAAGATTTTCCATTCACAATGCTCTTTAATCCTTCCCCATTACTAACCAATAGCACGGGACACATATCTATAATCCGTGTCTTATATTATTTATCTGTTAGTAGCATCAGGTATCACAATAGTATACAGTCTTCGATAAGATGGCGCCGTACAATAGACAGATCTCACTGACGGAAAGAGCCTAGACGCGGCGGCGACGGGCAGCACTGTGACTGACCTGGCAGGCGCATGCGTACTGGGCTCCGTGAAGCCAGTTTGAGACAGGGCGGACATTACTGCTCAGGTCTGTCCGTGACTTCCGGCAGTCGCGGCGGACGGGGGCATAATAAACGCTCCAAATAGGCAGCACATAACTTGGTAAAACACATGAACTAGAGAGTCATGTGTTGGGCTCAATATGCACTTTGAAATAATATTATTAGACAAATTTTCCGGACGGAAATGACGTCACTTCCGGTAAACTAGGAAAAACACCAATTCCATGTGTAATTGAATTAATTAAGAGGGGTATAAATATGTGTCCACACATTCACTATCATCACACTCCTGAGGAAGTCCAGGCTGATTGCGGGGAAGGACGAAACGCGTTGAGTGTTTACACGTATGGACGACTTAAAATACAGATAAGCTGTTTTTAATTTATTATATGGTACGGGCAATGTTTTTACTGTCGGACTAGTTCCAAATAAATGTATATTGTTGTGTAAAAAGTATTACACTATCGGTCCTTTCTTTTACTTTTTCCTGACCATGTGAGTAACAACAAGGAGGAACACTAACAGAACATTACTGATGACGTCGCTCAGATTGTGACCCTATGCTATTTTTAAGGTGGTTGGAATTCCACCATATACGGTACAGTTCCACTTTACAGGGTGAGACTAAGGGTGATGGTCATATCATATATTTAATACTACACTAGGAGGCGCCTATTCTCACCTTTTATTTTCCATATATATATATATATATATATATATATATCTTTATGAAAGTCATCAATACCGGAGGGATAGGGGATGGCAGCCAGAACCATAACCTCAGCAAGAAAAAAATGTGATAAGACCATTCATTTTAATATATGACCCATCACATGTCTTTCTCACATAAATATCCATGTGTCTATTGCATTTACTCTTAGTGATGATGCTTGTGGTATAAGCTCTCCACCCCACACTGTGGATGCTCGTATATCCCTGGCGAAGATAACTTGTACGTGGGACTTACATTTATATTCCTCAAGTTGTATGTTATTATATGTAATGATATATAGAAGACATAGACGTGTGCCAGGTAAAGAGCTGCAGCTGCCAGGTGAAGGGGGGGGGGGGGGGGGCGATGATTTAAGTCGAGGCTTGTCCCCTCCATCAGGTCTGGGCCTGGAAAAGGAGTACCTGCTCCGCCCCGTCCCTCCTGGCAGCACTGGTAACCAGTTGTAACACTGCTTAGCCTATTAGATCAGACATGTTCCATTTTGTGGTTATACAGTAGGTGGTCTTTGCACCTCAGCTTCCCTCTCCAGCAGAGAGTTATCTTACATATCACATTTATCTTACATAAAAGTATCTAACATGTCAAAGACACCGCAGCAACGCTACCAAGATCTAACAGCTACCATGTATTCATTTGGTGTATGCAGTGCACACTGTGGAACGCTGAATTGCACAGTGCTATCAGCCTTTGGGCTGAAATATGGCAGGATTAGGCAGACAAATAGAGGACTTCATGAGAATTGTAAGATGGACCTACCTCAGTTGTCCATCCATTGCAGGGACGTGCGATGAGGTAAATGTCTCAGGAGGCACTGGCTAGTACCACAGCCAGATTTACACTCAAAATTTGAGCCAAGGCTTCATGTGGGCATTATACACATGTGCAGCAGATATATTGCTGGAAATTTGGTAAGTTTTGATCAGAGATGTGCAGAAAAGATAGGCAGGGAAGGCACTGCCTCACCTACCATAGACTTTTCTCTTACGTCCAAGAGGATGCTGGGGTCCATATTCGTACCATGGGGTATAGACGGGTCCACCAGAAGCCATGGGCACTCTAAGATCTTTGATAGTGTGGTCTGGCTCCTCCCTCTATGCCCCTCCTACCAGACTCAGTTTAGAAAATGTGCCCGGAGGAGGGGTGCTGTGTGTGCTGGCTCCAATCTCTGTGTTTCTCTGAAGGTACTTGGGGAAAACTGTGTCTGACATTTTCCTGTGTGTGTGTGTGTGTGTGTGTGTGTGTGTGCGTGTGTGCGTGTGTGTATGCTGATTATCACATAGCCATGTCCAGGGACACTGTGTCTTGTGCGGCAGAATATGTATCTTCTCCAGAGAAATCCATTCCTTGTACCCAGGAATGTAATCTTTTGTCTCAGCCTTCCGAATCCGAGCCCCAGTGGGTGGCATCTATTAAGGGAATGATATCCCAGATTTCTACTAGGATTGCACATTATGAGACTGAATCACAAATTTTAAAACAATCTGTGGAGGTTATGTCTGGTTCTGTCCCCACTACCTAAAAATCACCTGGTGTATCCAAGAAACGTGCGCTTGGTGCGCTTGCTCAGATTATGCACACCGACTCTGACACGGCAGAGGGTGATGCGGATTTGGGGGGGGGGGAGGGGGGGCTTCCGTGGCAAGAGGGGTGCAACTCATGATTGAGGCTATTAGGGATGTGTTACACATTACTGACAAACTACCTGAACAGGTAGAGGAGGCTTACTTTACAGACTATAAGAAAGCCTCCCTGACCTTCCCTGCGTGTAAGGAATTAAACGCATTATTTGAAAAATCCTGTGAAAATCCAGATAAAAAATTCCAGATCCCAAAGAGGGTTCCTGTGGCTTTTAATTTCTCTGAGGATGATAGCAAAAAGTGGGAAAACCCACCTATAGTAGACGCCTCTGTATCTACCGCTTTGAAAGAACTGGCAGACCGCAAGATTGAAACTACGCTCAAATCCATATACACTGCTTCAGGAGTGGCGTTAAGGCCCACTATTGCCTGTGCACGGATTTATAAAGCCATAGTAAAGTGGTCAGGCACATTACTAGAGGACTTAGATTCTATTGATAGAAGTGACATTGAATTGTTTTTACGTAACATACAGAATTCTGCGGGTTTCATGGTGGAGGCCATTAAGGACCTGGGCAATCTGAATGCAAGGACGTCGTCCATGGCTGTCTCAGCACGCAGAGGACTCTGTCTACGCCAATGGTCTGCAGATGCGGAATCCAGGAGAAGTGTGGAGAACCTACCCTTCACAGGTCAGGCTCTATTTGGGGAAGCATTCGATGCGTGGATTTCCACGGCAAACGCTGGTAAGTCCACCTTTGTTCCCTCAGTCTCTCAGATGATGAAGAAACCCTTTTCTATGTCCTTTGTGCAGTCCTTTCTGTCTGCAAAAGCTAAAAAGTCCAAGACTCCCACCAATTTCTTCAGGGGTGGCTGAGCTAAATCCAAAAAACTGGCACCTGCAGGTTCCCAAGACCAGAAACCTGCCTCTGTGTCCTCAAAATCCTCAGCATGACGGTGGACCTCCCAGCCTGGAGAATGGGCAGGTGGGAGCAAGCCTCAGATGTTTCAGTCACGTCTGGGTGTCATCCGGTCTGGATCCCTGGGTACAGGATATTGTGTCCCAGGGGTACAAACTGGAGTTTCAAGAGCTCCCACCCCACAGGTTCTTCAAATCAGGTCTGCCAGCTTTGCTGTCACACAGGGCTATCCTTCAGGTAGCCATTCACAAATTGGAAAGGGCAGATGTAATTGTTCCAGTTCCACCTCCTCTGGTAAACCAGGGTTACTATTCAAACCTCTTTGTGGTACAGAAACTGGATGGTTCGGTCAGGCCAATTTCGAACCTGAAGTCGCTAAACCCTTATTTAAGGGAATTCAAGTTCAAAATGGAGTCTCTGAGAGCGGTGATCTCAGGGCTGGAAGAGGGAGAGTTTCTGGTATCCTTGGACATCAAGGATGCATATCTCCACATTCCGATTTGGCCACCACACCAGGGTTATCTCAGATTTGCGCTGTTGGACTGTCACTATCAGTTCCAGGCACTGCCGTTTGGCCTCTCCACAGCACCAAGGGTGTTCACCAAGTTAATGGCGTAGATGATGATCCTCCTCCGCAGGCAGGGGGTGAATATAATCCCTTATCTGGATGATCTGCTGATAAAGGCATCTTCCAGGGAGAGGTTGTTGCAGTCCATTAGTCTCACGACTCGACTGCTCAGGGAACATGGATGAATCCTGAATCTTCCAAAATCACATTTGGAGCTGACAAGGAGATTGTCTTTCCTGGGGATGATCCTCGACACGAAAGTGCAGAGGGTATTTCTACTGGTGGAAAAGGCATTGGTGATCCAAAGTATGGTCCGGGATGTCTTGAAACCTACCCGGTATCGGTTCATCAGTGCATTCGCCTTCTGGGGAAGATGGTTGCTTCCTACGAGGCTCTTCAGTACGGAAGATTTCATGCACGGTCCTTCCAACTGGACCTCCGGGACAACTGGTCGGGATCTCATCTGCACATGCACCAGAGGATACGTCTGTCACCAAAAGCCAGGATTTCACTCCTGTGGTGGCTAAAATTGCCTCGCCTTCTAGAGGGTCGCAGGTTTGGGATTGAGGACTGGATTCTTTTAACCATGGATGCAAGTCTCAGAGGTTAGGGCGCAGTCACCCAAGGGGAAACCTTCCAAGGAAGGTGGTCAGGTCTGGAATCCAGTCGTCCAATCAACAATCTGGAACTAAGGGCCGTACAATACAATGGTCTTCTGCAAGCGGCGCATCTTCTACAAGATCGGGCTATTCAAGTGCAGTTGGACAATGTAACGACAGTGGCCGACATAAACCGACAGGGTGAAATGAAGAGCAGAGCTGCACTGTCAGAGGTAACAAGAATAATCCTCTAGGCAGAAAGGCACGCTTTGGCGCTCTCAGCAATCTTCATTCCGGGAGTGGACAACTGGGAAGCGGACTTCCTCAACAGACACAATCTCCATCCAAGAGAGTGGGGCCTCCATCCGGAGGTATTCACAGAGGTGACAAATCTTTGGGGTGTACTCCAAATAGACATGATGGCCTCCCGTCTCAACAAGAAACTTTGGAGGTACTTTTCCAGGTCAAGAGACCCACAAGCAGTGGCGGTGGACGCCCTGGTGACTCCGTGGGTGTTCCAGTCATTGTACGTGTTTCCTCCACTTCCATTTATTCCAAGGATTCTAAAGCTCATAAAGAAAACAAGAGTTCAGGTGATCCTCATTGCTCCAGACTGGCCAAGAAGGGCTTGGTACGCGGATCTTCTGGATCTACTGCTGGAAGATCTGAAGCCTCTTCCTCTTTGGGAGGACCTACCGCAACAGGGGCCGTTCGCTTATAAAGACTAACCGCGGCTACGTTTGACGGCATGGAGGTTGAACGCCAGATATTAGCTCGGAAGGGCATTCCGAATAAGGAATTCCTACCCTGATACAGGCTAAACGTCTAAACATTACCATCGCATTTGGAAAAGTATGTATCTTGGTGTGAATCCAAGAAGCTTCCTACGGTGGAGTTTCAACTGGGACAGTTTCTCCTCTTCCTGCAAGCAGGTGTGGATATGGGCCTGAAGTTGGGATCTGTAAAGGTCCAGATTTTGGCCTTATCCATTTTCTTCCAGAAACAACTGGCTTCCCTCCCTGAGGTTCAGACTTTCTTGAAAGGGGTTCTGCACATCCAGCCTCCCTTTGTGCCACCTACGGCACCCTGGGATCTTAACGTGGTGTTACAGTTCCTCCAATCGGATTGGTTCGAGCCTCTACAGGAGGTTGAGGTCAAGTTTCTCACGTGGAAGGCTGTCACTTTGTTGGCCTTAGCTTCTGCTAGATGTGTGTCGGTTGGGGGCTTTGTCTTGTAGCAACCCCTACTTGATCTTCCATGAAGATAGAGCTGAGCTCCGGACACGTCAGCAATTCCTTCCAAAGGTTGTGTCGGCTTTTCATATCAACCAACCTATTGTGGTGCCAGTAGCTACTGACTCCTCAATTCCATCAAAGTACTTGGATGTTGTAAGGGCTCTAAAAAATCTATGCGAAGAGGACTGCTCGTCACAGGAAATTGGACTCTCTGTTTGTCCTGTATGATCCCAAGAAAATTGTGTGTCCTGCTTCTAAGCAGACAATCTCTTGCTGGATCAGGGTCAATATCCAGCATGCATATTCTACGGCAGGATTGCCTTGTCCAAAATCAGTTAAGGCCCACTCTACTCTACTCGTAAGGTGGGTTCTTCCTGGGTGGCTGCCCAGGGTGTCTTGGCTTTATTGTTTTGCCGAGCGGCTACTTGGTCTGGGTCGAACACGTTTGCTAAGTTCTATAAGTTCGATACTTTGGCCACTAAAGACCTAAAGTTTGGCCAATCAGTTCTGCAGGAGCCTCCACGCTCTCCCTCCCATTTTGGGAGCTTTGGTACATCCTCATGGTACTAATATGGACCCCAGCATCCTCTAGGATGTAAGAGAAAATAGGATTTTAATTACCTACCAGTAAATCCTTTTCTCGTAGTCCGTAGAGGATGCTGGGCACCTGTCCAGTGCTTTGTGATCCCGCAGTGGTTACTTAGATCAGTACTGCTTTGATCTTGGTTAAGTACTGTTTTTTCTCACTTGGTTAAGTAATATTGGTGGTCATTCCGAGTTGATCGCTCGCTAGCAGTTTTTAGCAGCCGTGCAAACGCTATGCCGCCTCCCACTGGGAGCAGTGGTGGATTTACCGCAAGGCAACCCAAGTGGACGCCTAGGGCCCAACAGGTTTCAGGGGCCCGACGACAGTGCTATTTATAGAGTGGTAGAGTACTTGTGCTGGCCGTGCAAGCCACTGGGTCTCCTAATTACAGCCGGCTTGAATGAAGAAAGGATGGTGGATGCGGAGGAGGAGCTGCTGCAGTACCGGCAGCCGCCGGAAGGGGCCACTGTGAAGACAGAGCAGCAGGTGGAGTGAAGGGGGCAGTCCCTGCTGTGTTACTGCTGCTGCCGGGTGTCTGGCCGGGACCCGCCGCAGCTACCACTATTGCCGGGTGTCTGGCTGCTGGGCACCACGCACTTCCTCCACCGGGACCCGCCGCAGCTACCGCTACTGCCGGGTGTCTGGCTGCTGGGCACCGTGCACCTCCTCCCCCGGGACCCACCGCAGCAGCACCTTCATGCCATGGGGTGCCCTGGGCCGTGACACGGAGCCAGAGCCCTGCACAGCAGCAGCAAGATTGCGACTTCCAAGGTGCGGCTGCACAAAGGTGAGCATCTATATGTGTACACTGCACACCTGGGGGACCCCAGGGGGCCACACCTGCACATACACCTGGGGGAAAGGGGGCCACATCTGTACACACACAAAGACAGGGGCCACACCTGCACGCACACACACTCTCACTTGGGGGCCCCACACCTACACACACACACACACACACACACACACACACACACACACACACACACACACACCTGAGGGCTCCACACCTGCACATACACACACCTGGGGGATTGGGGGGGGGGGGCACACCTGCACATACACACACCTGTGGGATCCGGGGCCATACCTGTACATAGACACCTGGGGGCCACACCTGGGATCCCCAGGGCTCCACCTCCTGGGTTAGTATAGTGTATTAGACGGGTCTGGTATGCAATCCCGACGGTCAGGAGACTGAAATCCTGGACAGCCACGAGCCACGATTTATCTGGGATTTTGTTTCCCCTGCCTCAGGCAGACGGAACCAAATCCCCAGAAACAGCCTAGTTTTCATCCGAAAATGGGGGTGTTTCTACAGAACACACACACAGGTTTCAGTGGACCTGTGTATTTTCGTGAGAAAATTAATTTTTTTACAGGTGACCAAATTGGATAGCCTGTAAAAAAAAAATGCAGGTGAACCATCTGGAAAGTTCGCGAAAAACATCTGCTTTTCACACCTGATGTTTCTTAATAGGATAACCCACTAATAGTATAAACCTGCCTGTGATTTTTTATTTTATTTTTATTGCTGGAAAAGCCTAACTGGTGTATACTGTAGCAAACCATCAGGTGAATAAAATATAGTAATTAATGCTTTTTTAATGTTCCTTAATTTATTTTTTTAAAGAAATGAAATTCAGATTTTTTTGGATCATTTATTTGTATTGTGCAAACATTTTATACACATATCAATCTATATATAACCAGTCATTTATATAGCGCACACTTATTCCGCCGCGCTTTACTGAGAATATTTGGCCATTTACATAATTCCCTGCCCCAATACAATTGATAATTCCTATCACATTTACATACACACACATTCACGCTAGGGTTCATTTTGTTGTTAGTCAAGTAACCAACCATAACATTTTTGTAGTGTGGGAGGAAACCTGAGCACCCGGAGAAAACCCATGCAAGCACAGGGAGAATATACAAACTTCACACAGTTAGTGCCATGGTGGGAATCAAACCCATGACCTCAGTGCTATGAGGCAGTAATGCTAACAATACACCATCCGTGCTGCTCATATACACATATTTTAACATAGGGAGGTACATATTCACATTGCATCTAAATGTGTGTGTGTGTTTATATTTTAGCATGACACCTCAGTCTCCCTCCTGTCCGGTTCTGCGGTCTACTGTCAGACCCCTCCCCCTCTGTATTTATGACTCCAAACCATACCTCGTTCTTGCGGAGTGCTGGGGAGCCCTTTCAAAATGTTGCTATGGGGCCCACAAAGGTCTTGTTACGCCCCTGTCTGGATTTACTGGCTATATGTAGACAGGAGACACCACACTTCTTTAAAAAAAAAAAAAAATTAAATAAAATTTTTCTTTATAAATATGTTCATAACTGCATCTTTATGATCATTGTAATTTTATAT
This sequence comes from Pseudophryne corroboree, assembly GCF_028390025.1. Classification (NCBI taxonomy): domain Eukaryota; kingdom Metazoa; phylum Chordata; class Amphibia; order Anura; family Myobatrachidae; genus Pseudophryne; species Pseudophryne corroboree. The sequence goes on from NC_086450.1 coordinate 230,485,832, forward strand.
ATTTGAACATCCTGCCCATTTGCAATAGTGTTTTTTTTTTGGTGCTTGAGGTTGGGCAGAATGAGTTTGCAGCTCCCTCCTTGCTCTCCTATTTCAGGAGCTTGTAGTGCTTGTCCTCGTCCGGCTGGTGTCATGTCCAGGAGGTTGCCTGTGACAGCTGTCGCCAGTGAGGGAGAGATTATATTACCCCATCTCTGGAGCATACAGGGAGGTGACCCCCCCCCCCCCCCCCCCCCCCCAGACAGGACACTTCCTGGACAGGGACGAGCACTACAAGCTCCGGGGTACTTTGGGGACAATTCTGTTCATCTCCACCATCAGCAGCTCTCCCAGCCGCAGTGGGCTAATGGGAGAGCTGCTGCAGGTGGTGGAGGATGGAGATGAGAAGAATCAGTCCCCACGTTGCCGGAAAGGAGGCTACAGAACTGCCCCCACTGCACAGCATGAGCCGCCTCATGGACGTGTGAGGGAGGGAGGTACAGTCAGGGGGCGGTGATGCCAGCATATAGTGCTATGGATTGCTTGAGGAAGGGGGGCCCCAAATCAGTGTCTTGCTTAGGTCCCCATGAGGTCTAAATCCGCCTCTGACTGGGAGTGTATTTTAGCTTAGCAGAAGTGCGAACGAAAGGATCGCAGAGCGGCTACAAAATAATTTGTGCAGTTTCAGAGTAGCTTCAGACCTACTCAGCGCTTGCGATCACTTCATACTGTTCAGTTCCTGTTTTGACGTCACAAACACGCCCTGCGTTCGTCCAGCCGCGCCTGTGTTTTTCCTGGCACTCCTGCGTTTTTTCGAACACTCCCTGAAAATGGTCAGTTGACACCCAGAAACGCCCTCTTCCTGTCAATCACTCTGCGGCCAGCAATGCGACTGAAACGCTTTGCTAAACCTTGTGTGAAACTACATCGTTCGTTGTAATAGTACGACGCGCATGCGCAGAAGTGCCGTTTTTTTGCCTGATCGCTGCACAGCGAACGAAAGCAGCTAGCGATCAACTCGATTGTTCAGCCGTTGCTGAGTTTTCAAGCTGGTTAGCTTGGTTTGCCTTGTATGTGTGAGCTGGTGTGAATCTCGCCACTATCTGTGTAAAATCCTTCTCTTGAAGTTGTCCGTCTCCTCGGGCACAGTTTCTAGACTGAGTCTGGTAGGAGAGGCATAGAGGGAGGAGCCAGCCCACACTATCAAAGTCTTAAAGTGCCCATGGCTCCTGGTGGACCAGTCTATACCCCATGATACTAATATGGACCCCAGCATCCTCTACGGACTACGAGAAAAGGATTTACTGGTAAGTAATTAAAATCCTATTTTTACTCCACAGTTTTAACTATAAAAAATTATTAGAATAATACAAAGAAGATATTTCTAAAATATTTTCTCTGACGTCCTAAGTGGATGCTGGGACTCCGTAAGGACCATGGGGAATAGCGGCTCCGCAGGAGACTGGGCACAACTAAAGAAAGCTTTAGGACTACCTGGTGTGCACTGGCTCCTCCCACTATGACCCTTCTCCAGACCTCAGTTAGAATCTTGTGCCCGGCTGAGCTGGATGCACACTAGGGGCTCTCCTGAGCTCCTAGAAAGAAAGTATATTTTAGGTTTTTTATTTTACAGTGAGACCTGCTGGCAACAGACTCACTGCAGCGAGGGACTAAGGGGAGAAGAAGCGAACCTACCTAACTGGTGGTAGCTTGGGCTTCTTAGGCTACTGGACACCATTAGCTCCAGAGGGATCGAACACAGGACCCGACCTTGATTGTTCGGTCCCGGAGCCGCGCCGCCGGCCCCCTTACAGAGCCAGAAGCAAGAAGTGTTCCGGAAAATCGGCGGCAGAAGACTTCTGTCTTCAACAAGGTAGCGCACAGCACTGCAGCTGTGCGCCATTGCTCCTCATGCACACCTCACACTCCGGTCACTGATGGGTGCAGGGCGCTGGGGGGGGCGCCCTGAGGGCAATATAATACACCTTGGCTGGCAAATCTACACCATATATAGTCAGGAAGGCTATATAGGTGTAAAAATACCCCTGCCAGAATTCCAGAAAAAGCGGGAGAAGTCCGCCGGAAAAGGGGCGGGGCCATCTCCCTCAGCACACTGGCGCCATTTTTTCTTCACAGTGCAGCTGGAAGACAGCTCCCCAGGCTCTCCCCTGTAGTTTTCAGGCTCAAAGGGTTAAAAAGAGAGAGGGGGCACTAAATTTAGGCGCAATTTGTGTATACAAGCAGCTATTGGGGGAAAAATCACTCAGTTATAGTGTTAATCCCTGCATTATATAGCGCTCTGGTGTGTGCTGGCATACTCTCTCTCTGTCTCCCCAAAGGACTTTGTGGGGTCCTGTCCTCAGTCAGAGCATTCCCTGTGTGTGTGCGGTGTGTCGGTACGGCTGTGTCGACATGTTGGATGAGGAAGGTTACGTGGAGGCGGAGCAGAGGCCGATAAATGGGATGTCGCCCCCTGTGGGGCCGACATCAGAGTGGATGGATAGGTGGAAGGTATTAACCGACAATGTCAACTCCTTACATAAAAGGCTGGATGACGTAACAGCTGTGGGACAGCCGGCTTCTCAGCCCGCGCCTGCCCAGGCGTCTCAAAGGCCATTAGAGGCTCAAAAAAAAACAAAAAAAAAAACGCCCGTTACCTCAGATGGCAGACACAGATGTCGACGCGGAGTCTGACTCCAGTGTCGACGAGATTGAGACATATACACAATCCACTAGGAACATCAGTTACATGATCTCGGCAATGAAAAATGTGTTACACATTTCTGACATGAACCCAAGTACAGAAACCAAGGGCGATCCGGCACCGGATTTTTATTAGGTAAGGATGATAGTAGAATTAGGAAAGAGAGACCAAAATTGGACAGTATTTTTGTTACCCTTAACAAATAAGGGAGAAAAAAGCGGCAAAATTAGCCCTTTTTGGTAAAAGGTATATAAAAATATATACGTATATGTGTTATGCTGTCCTAGTTGGTGGTGCACCCGGAGCCAGAAAGTATGCAAACTTTGAAAAATGGGAAGAAAAAAGAAAGCTCTTGTGTGGGCGCACTCTTATGTAAGAAGTAGATTAGATATAATAATTGAAATGGAATATTTAAAACATAACTTTTAATTCACATTTTTATGATGCAGAGTTCTTCCCTGAAATCTGTCCAATAAGTTGCCAGTTAGAACGTATCTTTATAAATAAAATGTTCTGGTCTCTTATCGGTAAAGAGTGTATGGAAGGGTTGTAGACATGAGAAGGTCATACCCCCATTCCCCTTTGACCAGTACAGGATTACTGTATTGATGGAACCACGGGGTGGTCAAGACACAATGGTATATAGGGCTATGCTCTTTGGCTATGATTGATTAGGGTAATGATCATATGTCAAACCTCTCAAAGTGATACCAAGAATTAGCATACATATATCAAGATTCTAGAAAATGGAAAATACATATCATGAAAACAGTGCCAATGACCATTATATTTTAAACACCGAGATGAGAAAAAAAGTATTAAGAGATTTATTGAATAGAAGAAATTGGTGATACTGCTGTTGGTGTTGATATCGCATAAGCTAGGAAAATCCTACTCTACAACACCAGGTATTCACAGGTGGTCACCCTTCCTGATACTGACCTGGCCCAAAGCTGTTTAGCTTCCAAGATCAGACGAGATTGGGCGCTGGCAGCGTGGTATGGTAGTAGAGAATTTTATGTGAACACCAATGAGAGTGCACCTATTTAGGAATGCTGAAATTTTAGAGAAACCGACAGAAAAGTGATAGAGATAGAATCGTGGAAATATGTGGATCTGCTTTCCACGTTAGACCCGATTCCAAAATTCCCACTCACGTGGTGCAATGTTACGGGAATCGTGAATGAGAGTCCACGAAATTAGTGATCTCGGGAAGAAGAGGTTGCCAGGATTGGCACTGTAGTTTGCAATCAGAAAACTCCCTAACTACTACGTGTGTCACGATTTGACCCACTAACCAGTTACTAGTAATGTATATGAAGTGACACTAGTAACGGAAATGTTGGAATCATGAATAGAGTTTTAGAATCAATCAATTTACATACTGAAATGTCAGATCCAACTTAACTGGTAATTAAGAGAGATATGCTATTCATATTCATATATCAGCTGAGGAGACATAAGCAATAGGAGAAAGCATTGAAATCAAAATAGCAGACAAATATAACAGACAAATATAGTAGATATCTGTTAATATTGTGTGATCTCTAATGAATCTTAGGATATTTGCCACTTAACCTCAGACAAGATGATAAAATGTTTGATAAATATGAGTGGTATATGCTTTTCATATACATATATCAATTGCTGAGGAAACAGGAGAAAGGAGAAAAAAACAACATTGAGAAGTACAAGGCAAATATTTGCAGTTTAGTCTCAAAAGAAGTGCTAATTACTTGGTAATCTATAAGGACCCCTAAACAGTTGCCGCTGTGATATACACTAACAGTGGGATCAATTAGGCAATTCTGCCTGGGTTTACAGTGGAGATTACTATCCGTGGCAGACAGCCACAGGATAGTGGGGCTTACGATTTCACCAGATGGATGAGAGAGCCATCAAGAGCAAGTAGATAAGTGAGGTTAATGCCAATCATTCACTACCCACTATCTCCCCCCCACAGCTTCACCCACACCCTAGGCACCACAGCTCATTCCCCAACCCCCCTTATCTCCATGCACACCCCGGTTTCTCTCCCCTATTCCACCAACCCCAGTCTATCCTCCCCCTCAACCCCCAACCATCAACACCCCACCTATCAACCACTAGCCCCCATCTAATCAATCCCCGCCAATCCCAACCACGCACACCATCAATACCAGCCCCCATCCACATATACCCAGGGTTTCTCCACTTCATCTCGCTTCCCCCAGTCCACCCTCCTGTCAACCCCCAACTATCAACACTTTACGCATCAACCACCGCCCCTATCCAACCAATCCCTGCCAATCCTAACCACTCACACCCCTCCTAAAATTTCCCCCCCCCTCCCTACCTCCACCCCATAACAACTCCTCTTGATCCATGTTGCATTTAGTTAATTTACACTTTTACTTATTTATTTTTCAGTCTAGTTATTTATTCCAATAACCCGGCATTTGCCATCAATTCATTTTCACATCATTCCTACATCCAAAATGGCGTCCGTAATCTCGCGATTTTTAATCACTTCCAAGTCCTCCGGGTTTGTCGTCATAACGTGGCTACCGTGGTCTCTTAGCAACCGCTCACACGAGCAGTAATTACAAACGTCATCCTACACTTTCTGATTGGTCAGTCTGACCTCCTGCTGATACAAAAACCCGCTCCCCACACCGGAATATACGGAACCCGGAAGTGAACAAGCCTTAGGGCGAAACGCGTCTTCCACATCCAGCAAAGGGGTCTCGTCGACACAACTTCATCTTGGCATTAACCTCACTTATCTACTTGCTCTTGATGGCTCTCTCATCCATCTGGTGAAATCGTAAGCCCCACTATCCTGTGGCTGTCTGCCACGGATAGTAATCTCCACTGTAAACCCAGGCAGAATTGCCTAATTGATCCCACTGTTAGTGTATATCACAGCGGCAACTGTTTAGGGGTCCTTATAGATTACCAAGTAATTAGCACTTCTTTTGAGACTAAACTGCAAATATTTGCCTTGTACTTCTCAATGTTGTTTTTTTCTCCTTTCTCCTGTTTCCTCAGCAATTGATATATGTATATGAAAAGCATATACCACTCATATTTATCAAACATTTTATCATCTTGTCTGAGGTTAAGTGGCAAATATCCTAAGATTCATTAGAGATCACACAATATTAACAGATATCTACTATATTTGTCTGTTATATTTGTCTGCTATTTTGATTTCAATGCTTTCTCCTATTGCTTATGTCTCCTCAGCTGATATATGAATATGAATAGCATATCTCTCTTAATTACCAGTTATGTTGGATCTGACATTTCAGTATGTAAATTGATTGATTCTAAAACTCTATTCATGATTCCAACATTTCCGTTACTAGTGTCACTTCATATACATTACTAGTAACTGGTTAGTGGGTCAAATCGTGACACACGTAGTAGTTAGGGAGTTTTCTGATTGCAAACTACAGTGCCAATCCTGGCAACCTCTTCTTCCCGAGATCACTAATTTCGTGGACTCTCATTCACGATTCCCGTAACATTGCACCACGTGAGTGGGAATTTTGGAATCGGGTCTAACGTGGAAAGCAGATCCACATATTTCCACGATTCTATCTCTATCACTTTTCTGTCGGTTTCTCTAAAATTTCAGCATTCCTAAATAGGTGCACTCTCATTGGTGTTCACATAAAATTCTCTACTACCATACCACGCTGCCAGCGCCCAATCTCGTCTGATCTTGGAAGCTAAACAGCTTTGGGCCAGGTCAGTATCAGGAAGGGTGACCACCTGTGAATACCTGGTGTTGTAGAGTAGGATTTTCCTAGCTTATGCGATATCAACACCAACAGCAGTATCACCAATTTCTTCTATTCAATAAATCTCTTAATACTTTTTTTCTCATCTCGGTGTTTAAAATATAATGGTCATTGGCACTGTTTTCATGATATGTATTTTCCATTTTCTAGAATCTTGATATATGTATGCTAATTCTTGGTATCACTTTGAGAGGTTTGACATATGATCATTACCCTAATCAATCATAGCCAAAGAGCATAGCCCTATATACCATTGTGTCTTGACCACCCCGTGGTTCCATCAATACAGTAATCCTGTACTGGTCAAAGGGGAATGGGGGTATGACCTTCTCATGTCTACAACCCTTCCATACACTCTTTACCGATAAGAGACCAGAACATTTTATTTATAAAGATACGTTCTAACTGGCAACTTATTGGACAGATTTCAGGGAAGAACTCTGCATCATAAAAATGTGAATTAAAAGTTATGTTTTAAATATTCCATTTCAATTATTATATCTAATCTACTTCTTACATAAGAGTGCGCCCACACAAGAGCTTTCTTTTTTCTTCCCATTTTTCAAAGTTTGCATACTTTCTGGCTCCGGGTGCACCACCAACTAGGACAGCATAACACATATACGTATATATTTTTATATACCTTTTACCAAAAAGGGCTAATTTTGCCGCTTTTTTCTCCCTTATTTGTTAAGGGTAACAAAAATACTGTCCAATTTTGGTCTCTCTTTCCTAATTCTACTATCATCCTTACCTAATAAAAATCCGGTGCCGGATCGCCCTTGGTTTCTGTACAGTATCTTCTACTGTTGTAAAAACAGTCTCTGATCCTTGGCACGGACTCCCATTATTACCTCACTCTATGATAACTTCTTCCTTCCCGGATTTGTCCATTTTAGCAGTAATATTCTTATATATATCTTCACGTTAGTAGGCCTCTATTATGACCACTTTTTCACTCAAAGCGGAGCTAACAAAACGACAAAACCCGGAGACTTTTGGTGATCCCTTCTCAGAAAACTTTGAAGAATCCCCCATTGACTCTGATTGGAAGACTACTTTTACAAAATTACAAAAAAGTTTGCAGAAAAGGACCCGTCTATCGTGGGACGTCACCACTTTACAAAATTACATTAAACACAAGATTGTGCCCCGGGGGTTAAGACCCAAAATATTCCCCTCCTTTCCACTCGCTACGGAGAATTTGAAGACCGAGTGGGAGGCAGCACTCTTGAAGTGTTCCCACGAATTATTACATCTTTTGGTCAAACATGACACACTACTCATAGATCAAGTGGAAAAAGAAATAGACGAATTGGGTCACAATTTGGAAATCTGGGAAAAAGATTTATCCTTTCAGACAGCTTTTGAGAAATATCAAAAAGAATTAAAACAATATGAACAAACAATAGTAGATCGGAAGCGGAATAAATTTATCAGGGACAAAAGAGATTTCTCACGTGGGGATATTTTTAGGTGGAATCCTATACCCCAGAGTAGGAATCGAAGACAGAGGGACGACCCGACTTTTTCAGAATTCGAATCCTCTAATAGTGGAGATTCATCCAGTGAGACTTCAGATAACGCCAGATTCAATCAAGGAGAAGGAGATTTTTCTCCACGTTTTTTAGGTCAGGGTTCGAAACAAAGAGGTCGAGACAAAAATCAAGGAAAACCCGGCGGGGGGGAAAGAAGAGGCGACAGGCGCAACCCCGATTGGGATACATCGAAGACCGCCCGGTATCCGGCCCGACAGAGGAAGACCTTGCGATAACCCACCCGATTACATCCTCCTTACAGGTCATCAACCTGTCTAATAGACCTCTATCATCTGTACACATGGATGTTTTGGCCAAAGGCCTCTCTTTCTCACCCTCTAGAACATTTAACAGATTCTCCTGGGAGAAAGATCTCAGACTATTCGGCAGAAAACTTCTTTTAAAAAAGTTTTTTGCAAAACACCGTGCAACACAAGATAGAAACAGCAGCACAGATTTATCCCCTGACGATCTTCAAGTAGTCCAAGCCCTCGAGGACCTATTACTGGAATCTAATACACAAGACAGCATTCCCTGCCGACCCAAGTGTAAACCCAAATCCTCATTTTTCCCACCCGATAATACCAGCCCGGAAATTAGGGTTTTCCTTAACAGGGTGTCAAAAGAATTTGACGATATTTACGTCCAAATCAAAACTGCCCATCAATATCCATCTAGAAATCTCAACTTCCAAGAAAGGAAAGCACTACGAGAGATGGAAACATGGCGAGACGTAATTATAAAACCTTCGGACAAGGGGGGCAACATTGTTCTATGGCCTTTACAAATGTATATCACCGAAGCACATAGACAATTGTTCAACCCCCTATGTTATCAAAAACTTCTCAATGACCCCACCAAAAGGTTCCAAAAAGCCTATACCTTTTTGATACAAGAGGCTGCCACACAGGGAACCATCACTAAACAAGAAGCAACATATCTGACTGTCCAAAATCCAAGAACCCCAACTTTTTATCTTCTGCCGAAGATTCATAAGGACACCCAGCAGCCACCCGGCAGACCAATAATGTCGGGCAATGGAGGACTTTTGGAGCAGCCGAGTCGGTTTTTGGATTTACACCTACGTGACTTTGTCCTTGACTTACCATCTTATTTACAAGACACCGCCGACCTGTTGCGAAAAATTCACGACATCCATTTTGAGAATGACTTTCTTCTGGTGACCTTAGATGTTGAGGCACTTTACTCCAGTATCAACCATCATCAAGGCCTGTCAGCAGTCAAATTCTTTCTAGACCAAATTGGCACCAATGACTTCTCTGATTTTCTTTTACAGTTACTCACCTTTGTTCTCTCCAAAAATTATTTCGTTTTTCAAGATCAATTTTTCCTACAAATTAGAGGAACTGCTATGGGTGCAGCATGTGCACCCACATATGCAAATCTCTTCTTAGGGTGGTGGGAGCACCTTTACGTGTTCAACACCCGTAATGAAAAATATACCACACATATAATACTGTGGTTGAGATACATCGATGATGTCTTCCTGATTTGGAATGGAAATAAAAGCCTGCTCATTGAGTTCATTCAGATCCTTAATCAAAATGACCTTAATATTACCCTGACACATTTCATCAGCTCAGAAAGGGTACCATTCTTAGATCTTAGTATCTACAAATCACATGCTGGCTTCCTTGAAACGGAATTATTTCGTAAGGAGACGGCAACGAACAGTCTCCTTCATCAAACAAGCTCGCATTTCCCGCCCACCGTGGAAAACATCCCCAAAGGGGAATATTTGCGTTTGAGACGCAACTGCTCAGAAGACTCCACTTTCAAAACCAAAAGTTTGGAACTCACTAACCGCCTCCTGGATAGAGGCTACAGCAGACGCTCACTCAAACGGGCATACACTGCCACGGCAGCAACCAAGAGAGAGAATTTGATTTTTGGAAAGAAAAGGAAGAGTACCGAGCAGGAAGATACCATTCACTTCATTGGGACTTTCTGTCCTGAATGGAGGAAGTTGAAAGGAGCTATAACCAGACATCTCCCCATCTTACAACTGGACCCAGATTTGGCACCATTTTTTGACTCTCCACTACAAATGAGCTGGCGCAGATCTAAGAATATGAAAGACCATCTAGTGCACAGCCATCTGATTTCCACAAACATAAAAAAACCCTCTATTACAGGTTCCTTCCCTTGTGGACATTGTAAATCATGCCCCCAGATCCTGCAAACCAACACGGTCATGGATAGATTTGACCAGTTGGTCAAGTTACAACACTTCTTTAACTGTAATACGCAGGCTGTGATATATTGCATAACTTGTGAGTGTAATCTAAAGTATGTAGGCATGACTACACGCAAATGGAAGGAAAGAATATTAGAACACCTGGGAAACATCCGTAATGCCTCCAGAGATCTTGAACGAATGAAACAGCTTACATCAGTAGCGAGACATTTCAACTCTGTCCATAAAGGATCCATCAAAGGTTTCAAGACCTTCTGCTTAGATCGGGTACATCTTGGAATACGGGGAGGAGACATAACCAAAGAACTATTTAAAAAGGAAAGTGAGTGGATTTTTCGTCTAAACAGCCTGAAACCTTTCGGTCTCAATGAAACTATTAACTATGGAGTCTTTCTGTAAAAAACGTCTCACTTATTTTTCATTTTGATATTTAATCCTTAGAGAACTAAATTTTATATTAATAATTTTCATTGTATTTCAACACCCCCTTTTTTCTCCCGCACACCTGCCCTCTTGCACCAGGGTACAATCGTATGTATACAGGTTTTCCTTCCTATGCGCTAACAATGGGTACACCGACACCACATCACATTTCCTTTTCTACCATTCCTTCAATCATTCACTACCCACTATCTCCCCCCCACAGCTTCACCCACACCCTAGGCACCACAGCTCATTCCCCAACCCCCCTTATCTCCATGCACACCCCGGTTTCTCTCCCCTATTCCACCAACCCCAGTCTATCCTCCCCCTCAACCTCCAACCATCAACACCCCACCTATCAACCACTAGCCCCCATCTAATCAATCCCCGCCAATCCCAACCACTCATATTTATCAAACATTTTATCATCTTGTCTGAGGTTAAGTGGCAAATATCCTAAGATTCATTAGAGATCACACAATATTAACAGATATCTACTATATTTGTCTGTTATATTTGTCTGCTATTTTGATTTCAATGCTTTCTCCTATTGCTTATGTCTCCTCAGCTGATATATGAATATGAATAGCATATCTCTCTTAATTACCAGTTATGTTGGATCTGACATTTCAGTATGTAAATTGATTGATTCTAAAACTCTATTCATGATTCCAACATTTCCGTTACTAGTGTCACTTCATATACATTACTAGTAACTGGTTAGTGGGTCAAATCGTGACACACGTAGTAGTTAGGGAGTTTTCTGATTGCAAACTACAGTGCCAATCCTGGCAACCTCTTCTTCCCGAGATCACTAATTTCGTGGACTCTCATTCACGATTCCCGTAACATTGCACCACGTGAGTGGGAATTTTGGAATCGGGTCTAACGTGGAAAGCAGATCCACATATTTCCACGATTCTATCTCTATCACTTTTCTGTCGGTTTCTCTAAAATTTCAGCATTCCTAAATAGGTGCACTCTCATTGGTGTTCACATAAAATTCTCTACTACCATACCACGCTGCCAGCGCCCAATCTCGTCTGATCTTGGAAGCTAAACAGCTTTGGGCCAGGTCAGTATCAGGAAGGGTGACCACCTGTGAATACCTGGTGTTGTAGAGTAGGATTTTCCTAGCTTATGCGATATCAACACCAACAGCAGTATCACCAATTTCTTCTATTCAATAAATCTCTTAATACTTTTTTTCTCATCTCGGTGTTTAAAATATAATGGTCATTGGCACTGTTTTCATGATATGTATTTTCCATTTTCTAGAATCTTGATATATGTATGCTAATTCTTGGTATCACTTTGAGAGGTTTGACATATGATCATTACCCTAATCAATCATAGCCAAAGAGCATAGCCCTATATACCATTGTGTCTTGACCACCCCGTGGTTCCATCAATACAGTAATCCTGTACTGGTCAAAGGGGAATGGGGGTATGACCTTCTCATGTCTACAACCCTTCCATACACTCTTTACCGATAAGAGACCAGAACATTTTATTTATAAAGATACGTTCTAACTGGCAACTTATTGGACAGATTTCAGGGAAGAACTCTGCATCATAAAAATGTGAATTAAAAGTTATGTTTTAAATATTCCATTTCAATTATTATATCTAATCTACTTCTTACATAAGAGTGCGCCCACACAAGAGCTTTCTTTTTTCTTCCCATTTTTCAAAATAAACCCAAGTACCACATAAAAGGGGTTTTATGCTTGGGGAGAAAAAGCAGCCAGTGTTTTGTTCCCCCATCAGATGAGTGAATGAAGTGTGTAAAGAAGCGTGGGTTCCCCCGATAAGAAACTGGTAATTTCTAAAAAGTTACTGATGGCGTACCCTTTCCCGCCAGAGGATAGGTCACGTTGGGAGATATCCCCTAGGGTGGATAAGGCGCTCACACATTTGTCAAAAAAGGTGGCACTGCCATCTTAGGATACGGCCACTTTGAAGGAGCCTGCTGATAAAAAGCAGGAGGCTATCCTGCAGTCTGTATATACACACTCAGGTACTATACTGAGACCTGCAATTGCCTCAGCATGAATAGTGCTTCTGCAGCGTGGTCTGATACCCTGTCAATATTAATACCCTAGACAGAGATAATATTTTGCTAACATAGAGCATATTAAAGACGTCGTCTTATATATGAGGGATGCACAGAGGGATATTTGCCGGCTGGCATCCAGAATTAAGGCAATGTCCATTATGCCAGGAGGGTATTAGAGACCCGGCAGTGGACAGGTGATGCTGACTTTAAAAGGCACATGGAGATTCTGCCTTATAAGGGTGAGGAATTGTTTGGGGATGGTCTCTGGGACCTCGTATCCACAGCAACAGCTGGGAAGAATTTTTTTTACCTCAGGTTTCCTCACAGCCTAAGAAAGCACCGTATTTTCAGGTACAGTCCTTTTGGCTTCAGAAAAGCAAGCGGGTCAAAGGCGCTTCCTTTCTGCACAGAGACAAGGGAAGAAGGAAAAAGCTGCACCAGACAGCCAGTTCCCAGGATCAAAAATCTTCCCCCGATTCCTCTGAGTCCACCGCATGATGCTGGGGCTCCACAGGTGGAGACAGGTGCGGTGGGGGGCGCGTCTCGGGAACTTCAGGGACCAGTGGGCTTGCCCACAGGTGGATCCCTAGGTTCTGCAAGTAGTATCACAGGGATACAAGCTGGAGTTCGAGGCGACTCCCCCTCGCCGTTACCTCACATCAGCCTTGCCTGCTGCCCTCGGAGAAAGGGAGGTAGTACTGGCGGCAATTCACAAGCTGTACTTCCAGCAGGTGAAATCAAGGTACCCCTCCTTCAACAAGGCCGGGGTTACTATTCCAAAATGTTTGTGGTACCGAAACCAGACGGTTTGGTGAGACCCATTGTAAAATTGAAATCCTTGAACACTTATATACGAAGGTTCAAGTTCAAAATGGAATCGGTCAGGGCGATTATTGCAAGCCTGGAGAATTTCATGGTATCACTGGACATCAAGGATGCTTACCTGCATGTCCCTATTTACCCTCCTCACCAGAAGTACCTCAAAATTGTGGTACAGGTTTGTCATTACCAATTCCAGATGTTGCCGTTGGTCTGTCCCCGGCACCGAGGGTATTTACCAAGGTAATGGCCGAAATAATGGACGATCTCCTTATAAAGGCGAGGTCCAGGGAGCAGTTGTTCGTCGGAGTAGCACTATCTCGGGAAGTGCTACAACAGCACGGCTGGATTCTGAATATTCCAAAGTCGCAGCTGGTTCATACGACGCGTCTACTGTTACTGGGGATGGTTCTGGACACCGAACAAAAAAAAAAAAAAAAGGGTTTCTCCCGGAGGAGAAGTCCAAGGAGTTGTCGTCTCTAGACAGAGACCTCCGAATACAAATACAGGTGTCGGTGTGTAACCCTTCCTAACTATTACGGTATAGGTTACCTAATAACTGATTGTGCCTCCACCCAGACTAAATGTGAAAAAAGGGCTTGCCTGGGTAAGCCTCCCTTAATCCCTTACTGTAAGTGCACTCTCTTAATTAAATCACACACCACAAATGTTTTACCTGTTCTCTCTTTCAGGATTCTTGGATCCAACTCCAATTCACAGACACCGGTGGTAAGTATAATTAGTCTAATTTATTGTAAAAACATTACTATCATACTATAATAACATTCTTGCATGTCATTTAAAGAAATATTGTTCATATACTATATCCCTTACAACACCTATACATGAATTTTTCGCATGCAATACAAAAAATTACCTTCTTTGAGTGACACCCTTAGGTGTTAGAGTGACCCGGGTACTCTTAGTGTGATAGTGCACTTTAGGGACCAAAAACTAGTAAATAACAGTATTTATACATAACATCTTACACCATACTTTAGCTTTAACAATCAGATTTCTTTCTCCCTTTGGTAAACAATATGTAGTTCTGCCTCGGCTTTGTGCAATTCCTGCCTTGTATAATGCTACATATATCTCCTTTCCCTGATATAGGAAAGTATCTTTCTTTCTCTGGTATAAATTGCAAGTCTTTCTCTTAATAAAAGGTAACTCGCAGCTGTACTGTTCTGTAACAAATTGTCTAAAGGGGTGATGTATCCAAAGTTGTATAACAATGTTTCGCTAAGGAAACTGTAGTCTATTATGATCCAAACGAATAAATCTCCTCTAGATCTACTTCTAAATGCCTGTTTTTTGCTGTCTTTTCCAGTCTTACTTATCCCGTTGTCGTTTCTGTAGAAACACCAAACTTATTGGGGGGTAGTGTCCAGATGAGATATTTAAATATGTAGCTATACACTGGATCCTAATGGATGAATGTTACTATTCCTCAGAGTGAAACACAGCTCTCCCGTGGGGGATATAACGTAATATGGTCTCTATTTGGGGTTCACTCTGGTGTTTGCTTAAGAAAGAAATTCCTCCACTAATGCGCTCTCAAAGTAGGTCCTCTCGGTCTGATGTACTGCTCGCTGTAGCACTGTATCTCCTATGGCTAAAGCACTAAATGTCTTAGCAGTTAATGCTCAGTAAATGTATCTGCCTTGACTGTAGTTACTGAAATGTTTCAATTATCTGGCACAATGTAAGCTTTAAACCTGCCAGACTCTGTATGTTTAAATTAGAGATTTACAGAGTCTATTATGCACCTTCACTTTCTCTTAAGGTATGATCCTAGCTTGGTACTGTCAAATGATTACAGCTCCCTCCTTTATGGCTTCAACACGAAATATGCCATATATTAACAGTTACCTCACAGCACAAGTAGAATAGGCTTGCTTCCCAAACTTCTCTTTTCCTGTAGTATATAAATATATGTATACACTGTTCCCATTGTCTATTCTCTTGTGCAATGACCATCCAGTTTCCAAATATATATATATAAGGGGTGAAGAGGTATTACCTCATTACCAGCCTATAGATATGCTGTAAATTCCGATTATAAACTGAAATAACAGGTGCTATTGAGTTAAATGTCTATTTGGGTGCTTTATCCCACAAATTAGAGGCTGCTTTATTTTGTAAAGAGTCAGTGGGTAGTAGCTGTATGCTGCATTACATAGCCTCACTCGCAGCGTGATGTGACTGACCTCACTTTAAAGAGTTAATGGGCTGAGACTATATGTTGCAGTGCTTTTGTTTCACTTACAGCTTGAGGCGTCTGCGCTGCTTCACTCCTCCTCCTCAGGATTGACAGTCACGACTGGGCTGGCCCCATCACTGACTCTTAGCTGTGGCTGCGGCAGTGGGAAACGTCAATCCACCCTTCCCCTTTTGGTTGCTTGGACGCGTTGCTCGGGGATCCCTTCTCCACGGACCGCCCAATCCGCCTCCGCTCTGCTGCCCGCTGCCTCCGATTATCCAGCCGCCATTCAGGACGCCACGGCCGCCCCGGCAGCAGCGGCACCTCAGCGACACGGCACCTCCCCTGTCTCCACCTACGCCCGGGCACAGAGAGCAGGTACACCGACTCAGCGGTCACTTCTGCCTCCGCTGCCCGCTCTCAGCGCCTTTGTGCTTCGCCAAGTAGGCTCCGTCTGGCACCGCTCCCCCTAGTCTCAACCGCCGCTGTATGTTTACAGCAAGTTTACGGCTCTTAGTGGCGGTGAGCATCAGGGTGCGGGCGCTTGACAGAGGGATCTGCAGGTCTGACAACCGCCGGTAAGGAGCTGTATTTATACTGCTCCAGACTCACGGCTCGTGCCCCCTCTTCCCGCCTAAGCCACGAGCTATCCCCCCTGGTCAGCGGCAATGAAGCGCTCGTGGGGCGCTCGTGACATTCCAGAGCTTTCTGTCAAGGCTGTCAGTGCCTGACAGAATGCTCATTGACAGCTGTTTCTGAACCTACCCAGCCTCCGCTTTCCCTATGTTACGCTACTGTAATTTAAATGTTGAATACCTATACTCCCATCACTTTGTCATATATATTTAATAAATAATTACAAATATTTATCACTTCTAAATTCATCTATACACACATTTATAAGTATATATCAAATGCCACCACATTTCTTCAATTAATATATATAAATTTACTCATTAATACGCACATAATTATATATATATATATACATTAGGCATATAATTTTCCACTTTAGAGTTATAGTAATCATATTACACTCTCCCCCTGGTGATCTATTTTAAATAATTAGAAACCATGCTAAAGCAGATAGATCACCATCTCTAAATTAATTAACCCTGGGCTTGCATTGGTAAGTATCCATAGTAAGGCCATACATCTATCATATTGGGATGTATTATCCTGGGTACAATGTGTTAGGGTCTCCTGCCCTGTGCTGCCACGTCGTCATGGCAACCAGGAGACAAGTGCTAGTGGAGTAACCTGAGCGCAGCTGATACTCCGGTTCGGGTCTTTTGCTGTGCAGTGGTTATAGGCTCTGTGCACGGCAGGGGATCCGGTGCTGGTTTTTGTGCTCACAGTCTGTGAGGTCTGAGTGGGGCGTGGACAGCACCTGCTTTATAAGGCCTCTTTTCAGGGTAAGCAGATGCTGCTGAATCTTTGTTGGTTAGTCAGTTCATGAAAGTTAGCCAGTACTGTGTAGCTTTGTATTTGTTTGTTGCTTACTGCAAATAGGCCTAGGGATTTGGTATTACACTCTGCCAATCCAGACCTAGCAGTAAGACTGGAGTCAGTCGTTTAGCTTGCTGGGGTTCTGTTACTACTCTGTGAACTTAGCAAGTTTGCGGCTGTATTCTAAGACTTGCCTGTCTAATCCTGTCTCACTGTGCTAGGTGTCAGGGGTCAGTTTAGTGGCAGTAAGCTAAAACCTGTGCACTGCAAGTGAGAAATAGGATTGTGGAGACTCTCCTTGTGTCTATCATTCCATCTCTGACCAAGGAGTTTACTGCCACACCCGTTGGTAACCCTTTAGGGTTTTGCTGTTGCCCTTAGCAACAGCATTTCGGGTTCTCTACGTATTAAAACACAACATCTTGATTTTTCCATCTGTGCAGTTCTAATACAAGGGAGATACCCAGTTCCTTAGCCTCTGGGCTTCTCTGTTCACTTTGTGTGTATTTTGTTACCCTATTACCTTCTGTGTACGTTATGTCATATTCCCCAGTTTGTCTGTTAGTCCATTTGTTTTGCATAACAGTTCAAACACCAGTACATTCCTGCAGACACTGGAGTGCATAACAGTTCTGACACCAGTACTTTCCTGCAGGCACTGGTGTGCATAACATATTCAGCAGCCTAATACTCCTGTTGAAATTTTGTGGGAATATGGAGCATACCCCTCAAAATACGTTGCAACAGGTGGTCGATCAGGTGCAGGTCCTGACTCGACAATTTAATGATTTGTCCATTAAAATGCACACCTCCCAGGCTGCTGGCGGAGCTCCCGCAGCAGCAGCACCTGCAGGGGTTAAGGAGCCGAAAGTAAATCTCCCGGATCGTTTTTCTGGAGATCGCTCGCAGTTCTTTTGTTTCAAGGAGAGCTGCAAGCTATACTTCCGGCTTAGGCCTCAGTCTTCTGGGTCGGAGATTCAGCGGGTGGGCATAGTGATTTCCTTGCTACAAGGAGACCCACAGGTCTGGGCATATGGGTTGCAGCCTGACTGTCCTTCGCTTAAAAGTGTTGATGCTTTTTTTATGGCACTGGGCATGTTGTATGATGACCCTGACAAGACGGCCTCAGCCGAGGCTCAGATTTCGATCCTTAAGCAAAGGCGAAGGCCAGTTGAGGTTTACTGTACGGAGTTTCGGAGGTTGGCCCATGATACCCAGTGGAATGACCCAGCCCTGAGACACCAGTACCGAAGAGGTCTTTCTAACCAGATAAAGGACCAACTGGTACAATATCCCTTGCCTGATAGCTTGGATCAGCTCATGCAGTTATCCATCCAGGTGGATAGACGGCTGAGAGAGCGTAGGCTTGAAAGGGAGACTGAGATTTCCTTCCTTCCCAAGGGAACCTCAGACTCTGAGGAATTTTCTGAGGAGCCTATGCAGATTGGGGCTACCCGCCTCTCCTCGCGTGAGAAGACGCGGAGGAGACAGCAGGGGTTGTGTTTGTACTGTGGGAATAAAGGTCATGTGGTAGTATCATGCCCAGAAAAGCCGGAAAACTTCAGGGCCTGAGGGTGTTGGGAAGTATCCTGTCAGGCCAGAAGTCAGAATTTCCCAAGAAGACTTTTATCATTCCGGTGACCTTGAAGATCCTCGGTCAAACTGTCAAGACTGAGGCCTTTGTGGACAGTGGGGCCGACGGGGTTTTTATGGACCGCCAATTCGCCCTGAAACACTCTGTTCCCTTAGTACCCTTGGCAACGGAAATTGAGATTTGTGGGTTAAACGGGGAACCATTATCCCAAGGTAAAATTACCTCTTGCACTAGCCAGATTTCTTTGTTTATTGGAGCCACACACTCTGAAAAATTGTCCTTTTATGTGACTGTCTGTACTTTTGCCCCATTGGTGTTGGGGTTACCCTGGTTAAGGGCCCACAATCCTCAATTTGACTGGGTCTCTGGGGAGATTCTTAGTTGGGGTACTGATTGTTTCAGGAGTTGCTTGAGCCTTCCAGTCAGGCTCTCGCAGCTAAGTTTGCCAGGATTGCCAGGGTGTTATGCAGATTTTGCGGACGTGTTCTCCAAAAAAGTTGCAGAGGTACTACCTCCCCATCGCCCCTATGACTGTGCCATTGATTTGTTGCCAAATGCTAAGCTTCCCAAGAGCAGGTTGTACTCCCTGTCACGTCCTGAGACTTAGGCTATGGCAGAGTACATTCAGGAGAACTTGGCTAAGGGATTTATCAGACCTTCACAGTCTCCAGTTGGGTCGGGGTTCTTCTTCGTGGGTAAAAAGGACGGTTCGTTGCGACCCTGCATCGACTTCAGGGAATTGAACCGTATCATGATTAAAAACTCATACCCACTGCCTCTCATTTCGGTCTTGTTTGACCAGCTTCGTACTGCCACCATTTTTTCTAAGATTGACCTACGCGGTGCGTACAATCTAATCCGAATAAGAGAGGGGGATGAATGGAAGACTGCCTTTAATACCCACTCAGGGCATTATGAATATTTGGTGATGCCTTTTGGGCTCTGTAATGCCCCGGCAGTCTTCCAGGATTTCATGAATGATGTGCTCAGGGAATATTTGGATAGATTCTTAGTCGTATACTTAGATGACATCCTAATCTTCTCCCATTCCCTGGAGGAACATCGGAAGCATGTACGCTTAGTCCTCCAGAAACTCAGAGACCACCGGCTTGGGGCGAAGCTGGAGAAGTGCGAATTTGAAGTTCAGCAAATCGCATTTCTAGGATATATTATCTCCCCAGAAGGTTTCCAAATGGAGGGTTCCAAGGTACAGGCAGTCCTGGATTGGGTGCAGCCCACTAGTTTGAAGGCGCTTCAGCGTTTCCTGGGCTTTGCAAATTTTTATAGACGATTTATCGCTGGATTTTCGTCTATAGTGGCGCCCTTGGTGGCACTCACTAAGAAAGGGGCGGATGTTGCTCACTGGTCTTGTGAGGCTAAAGCGGCTTTTGCCCGTCTCAAAAGGGCATTTGTTTCGGCCAAGGTGCTGCGACACCCAGATCCAGAGCGTCCTTTTGTGGTGGAGGTGGATGCCTCTGAGATGGGTATTGGGGCAGTGCTTTCTCAGATGGGAGTGTCTGATAATCGCCTTCATCCCTGTGCTTACTTTTCCCGTAAATTTTCGCCTGCCGAGATGAATTATGACGTGGGTAACCGGGAATTGTTGGCTATTAAGGATGCACTCGAGGAGTGGAGACACTGGCTTGAGGGGGCTAAGTTTGTGGTCTCAATTCTTACTGACCATAAGAATCTGGCATATTTAGAGTCAGCGAAGCGTCTCAATGCCAGGCAGGCACGATGGGCTTTGTTTTTTGCTCGCTTTAATTTTTTGATAACACATCGCCCTGGGTCAAAAAACATCAAGGCTGATGCGCTCTCGAGTTTTGCTCCAATCCAGGAGACCACCGAGGAGCCGTTGCCCATTGTTTCCCCATCATGTATTAAAGTGGGCATTACCCAGGACCTCTTATCATTAGTCCTTAGAGCACAGGAGCAGGCTCCTCCAGACCTTCCGGTAGGTCTTTTGTTTGTGCCTCCTAGGTTAAGACAGCGAGTGTTCCTGGAATTCCATGCCAAGAAGTCGGCAGGTCACCCGGGTATTGCCAGAACTCGGGAGTTGCTATCTAGGGCGGTGTGGTGGCCCTCGGTGGCTAAGGATGTGGATCAGTGGGTTCGGGCATGTGACATCTGTGCCCGAAATAAGACTCCTAGAGGGGTTCCTGTTGGCCCATTACATCCACTCTCTATCCCATCTAAGCCATGGACCCACATTTCAATGGATTTTGTGGTGGACTTGCCCAAATCCTCGGGGATGACAGCCATCTGGGTTGTCGTTGACAGGTTTTCGAAGATGGCGCACTTCGTTCCACTGGTTGGGCTGCCATCAGCCAGACGCCTGTCTGAATTATTTATGCTGCATGTTGTGCGTCTCCACGGGTTGCCACTTGATGTGGTCTCTGACCGCGGATCCCAGTTTGTGGCCAAATTCTGGAGGGCATTTTGTTCCGATCTCCAGATTTCTGTCAGCTTGTCGTCAGGCTACCATCCGCAGTCTAATGGGCAGACTGAAAGGGTGAACCAGTCCTTGGAGCAGTTCCTCAGGTGTTATGTCTCCAAGTGTCAGACTGACTGGGTTGCTCATCTGTCCATGGCGGAGTTTGCCTATAACAACGCGGCTCACTCTGCTACAGGGATCTCTCCCTTCCTTTGTGTGTATGGGCATCATCCTAAGGCCAATTCTTTTGACCCCCTGGACTCCACGCCTGGTGGTTCCTCTGTGGTTTCGGTCCTTAGAGGTATTTGGCGGAAAGTGAAGAAAGCCCTTGTGTCTGTGTCATTAGTGACCAAAAGGGTTTTTGATAAGCGGAAAAGACCCTGCAGCTTCAAATTAGGAGACTTCGTCTGGTTGTCTACCAAGAATTTGAAGTTGAGACAGCCATCTCATAAGTTAGGGCCCCGGTTCATCGGCCCTTATAAGATCACCAGGGTTATCAATCCGGTGGCATTTCAGTTAGATCTGCCCCGTTCTTTGGGTATCAATAAAACATTTCATTGTTCCCTTTTAAAACGGGCGATTAGTAATCC
Organism: Pseudophryne corroboree; assembly: GCF_028390025.1. Lineage (NCBI taxonomy): Eukaryota > Metazoa > Chordata > Amphibia > Anura > Myobatrachidae > Pseudophryne > Pseudophryne corroboree. Next base: position 230,507,630 of record NC_086450.1, read on the forward strand.
TTCTTCCAGTGGAAGACCTTCCCCTCTTCTGATACGTGGCCAGAGGGAGTTTGTTGTTGAAAGGATTCTTGACTCCAAGGTGGTTCGGGGTCGGCTGTCATTTTTGGTGCACTGGAAGGGGTATGGCCCGGAGGAGCGGTCGTGGGTGCGCAGTTGTGATCTTCATGCCCCCAGACTGATACGCTCTTTCTTCTCGCAGTTCCCCGATAAACCCGGTGGTAGGGGTTCTTTGACCCCTCGTCAGAGGGGGGGTACTGTTAGGGTCTCCTGCCCTGTGCTGCCACGTCGTCATGGCAACCGGGAGACAAGTGCTAGTGGAGTAACCTGAGCGCAGCTGATACTCCGGTTCGGGTCTTTTGCTGTGCAGTGGTTATAGGCTCTGTGCACGGCAGGGGATCCGGTGCTGGTTTTTGTGCTCACAGTCTGTGAGGTCTGAGTGGGGCGTGGACAGCACCTGCTTTATAAGGCCTCTTTTCAGGGTAAGCAGATGCTGCTGAATCTTTGTTGGTTAGTCAGTTCATGAAAGTTAGCCAGTACTGTGTAGCTTTGTATTTGTTTGTTGCTTACTGCAAATAGGCCTAGGGATTTGGTATTACACTCTGCCAATCCAGACCTAGCAGTAAGACTGGAGTCAGTCGTTTAGCTTGCTGGGGTTCTGTTACTACTCTGTGAACTTAGCAAGTTTGCGGCTGTATTCTAAGACTTGCCTGTCTAATCCTGTCTCACTGTGCTAGGTGTCAGGGGTCAGTTTAGTGGCAGTAAGCTAAAACCTGTGCACTGCAAGTGAGAAATAGGATTGTGGAGACTCTCCTTGTGTCTATCATTCCATCTCTGACCAAGGAGTTTACTGCCACACCCGTTGGTAACCCTTTAGGGTTTTGCTGTTGCCCTTAGCAACAGCATTTCGGGTTCTCTACGTATTAAAACACAACATCTTGATTTTTCCATCTGTGCAGTTCTAATACAAGGGAGATACCCAGTTCCTTAGCCTCTGGGCTTCTCTGTTCACTTTGTGTGTATTTTGTTACCCTATTACCTTCTGTGTACGTTATGTCATATTCCCCAGTTTGTCTGTTAGTCCATTTGTTTTGCATAACAGTTCAAACACCAGTACATTCCTGCAGACACTGGAGTGCATAACAGTTCTGACACCAGTACTTTCCTGCAGGCACTGGTGTGCATAACACAATGCTAGGTATTCCCAATTCATCATAAGTAAGCATAGATGGGGTTGACACGTTCTCTTCGGCCTATTTACAGTTTCCTGTTCTATGCTTATATCACTACAGGGAGAATAATGATCAAATCTCTCCAATGAATTACTACTTCCTTCACCTTGAACAACACTATCATATTCTACAGGATCTATACAGGTAATTGTGTGATCAAGCTCTGTAAAAGACTCAAGGGGCCCCCTGATGTCTTCTGTGTCAATCACTTTCCCACTTTCAACATATTGATCCTTATAGTAACAGCCCTGACCTTCATCTTCTCCCTCATAACTATCATTATTCTTAGATCTTAATGAGTCAGTTAGCTTATTAGATGTCTCCCTCTCAAATGGTACTACCTCATCTTTACTTTCAAGATCTTTTAAGCGTACTTCTCTACCTATGGGAAGTAGATTTTGTCTATGATGAGTTAAAACTGCACCTTGTCCATTTTCAAGCTGAATTCTATACACAGGTAGGTCTTTAAACTTTTCTACCACTATATAGGGGTCCTCTCTCCATCGATTGGAAATTTTAAATTTCCTTGGAATCCCTAGTCGTCTTAACAACACTCGGTCCCCAGGAAACAGAACCTGATCCCGCACACTTCTATCATAGCGAACCTTGTTCCTCTCCCCCAATCTACTGGCAGTTCGCTCAGCTAAAGCATAGGCATCCCCCAATTCTCTTCTCAGTCTTTCTACATACTTTAAATGTGAAACACAAGGGTCATTGCCTGCATTAGTTCCCATACATACATCTATTGGGAGCTTAGCCTCCCTCCCAAACATTAAATAATAAGGTGAGAACCCAGTGGCCTCATTTCGGGTGCAATTGTATGCGTGTATTAGACGGTCGATATGCCTCTTCCAATACTGTTTGTTTAAGGGATTCAGGGTCCCTAACATGTCTAACAAGGTTCTGTTGAACCTCTCGGGTTGCGGATCACCTTGAGGGTGATATGGAGTAGTCCTAGATTTAGTAATCCCACAGCTCAAACACATTTCTTTTATTAGTCGACTTTCAAAATATCTCCCCTGATCTGTATGCAACCTGTTCGGCAAACCATAATGGATAAAAAACTTATCCCACAAAGTGTTTGCTACAGTGGTGGCCTTTTGATTTGGCGTCACATATGCCTGAGCATAGCGAGTGAAGTGGTCTGTTACAATTAATATATTACACTTCTTTCCTTCTTCTACTTCAAGGGAGAGAAAGTCCATACAGATCAAGTCCATGGGCCCTTTGCTTTTAAATGTCACTAAAGGAGCTACTCTGGATGGTAGTGTTTTCCGCAATACACAATTTCCGCAGTTTTGACAGTATTCTTTTACTTCCTTCCCCATACGCGGCCAGTAAAATCTATCAGTTATAAGGTTTAACGTTTTCTCAAACCCTAAGTGACCATGCTTGTCGTGTAATGCGTGCATTATTAGAGCACGGTGTTTCTTAGGTAACACTAGCTGAAACTTCTTTCGCCCATCCACTTGACTAATGCTGCGGTATAATATCCCTGCTTTTATAAGCAAATTACGCTTTTGTTTCCTCAACAGTCTGACTTCTAATAGAGATTCATGGGCAATTGCCGATTTTTTACTGCCGGGAATTAAGTGTCGTATGCTGGGGTCCTGTTGTTGCTCTTGCCGAATTTGATAGCGTTTCAGTTTAGGCAAATCTTCAAGCTCTACATGACTAATCCAGCAATATGATGGAGGCAGTGCTGTTGACTTCATTCCCAAAGCGCTAACTTGTTCACTTCCAGCTGATACTTTCAAACTCATTTTATGACACATTCCTTTGATTTCTCCCGCTGGTATCTCTATCCACTCTTCTTTTGTATTTTCCATCTGCTGGTTTGGAATTCTGGAAAGGGAGTCAGCGTCAATATTGCTCACACCTGGCCTGTATTTCAGTGTGAAATCATATAGCGCCAGGGCAGCCAACCACCGGTGACCCGTGGCGTCCAGTTTTGCCGTTGTTTGGACATAGGTCAGAGGATTATTATCTGTTTGTACTTCAAATGTCACTCCATATAGATAATCATGGAATTTATCTATTACACTCCATTTCAAAGCCAAGAACTCTAATTTGTGAGCGGGGTACCGTTTTTCGCTACTAGTTAGGCCTCGACTTATGAATGAAACAGGTTTCAATCCATCGGAATGTTTTTGATACAGAACACCCCCCAATCCTTCTAAAGAGGCATCAATATGAAGGACATAGGACAACCCAGGATCTACATAGGCTAATACAGGAGCATTAGTCAGTTTTTGTTTTAACAAATTAAAGGCCATTTCACAGTCGGTAGTCCATCTTTCTCCAAACGGATCATTTACTTTATGCAAGGGGTCTCCCTCACCCGACCGTTCTCGTCCCTTCTTCTTATTTGACGTTGGATATCCTCTTGTCAAATCAGTTAATGGCCTAGCTATACTGGAATAATTCGGGACAAACCTGCGGTAGTACCCGCAAAAGCCTAGGAAAGATCTTAGTTCTTTTAACTTTGCTGGTCTAGGCCAATTCTTAACGGCCTCCACTTTTTCTGGGTCGGTGGAAACCCCACTTCTGCTTACGATGTGCCCTAAGTATTTGACCGTGGATTGGCAAAGATGACATTTGTCCAGGGATAATTTCAAGCCCCCTTCCATCAATCTATCCAGAACTTTAAGAAGTCGTTATTGTGTTCCTCCAGGGTGGCTCCAAAAACGATTATATCGTCTAGATATACAATGACTTCCCTATAGTTCATATCCCCCACAGTCCTTTCCATTGTTCTTTGAAAGGTAGCTGGGGCTCCTTTTACTCCTTGGGGCATGTTTAGAAATTCAAAGAAACCTAGCGGGCATATAAATGCAGTTTTTTCACGGTCTTCCGGCTTCATGGGGATTTGGTAATACCCATTCCTTAAATCTAACACAGAAAACCAAGAGCTCCCTTGGAGACAGTCTAAAGCTTCATCTATCCTTGGTACTGTATACTGGTCTGTAACAGTTCTTTGGTTCAGTGTGCGGTAGTCTACACACATTCGTATTTTTCCACTCTTTTTCCGCGCGATCACTATGGGGGAAGCGTAAGGACTTCTAGACTCGATTATAACTTGATTCTCAAGTAGTCCTTTAAGGTGTTGCCTTACGTCTTCAAAGTCGGCAGGAGCTATCCTGCGGGATCGTTCCCGGAAAGGAGTCTCATCCATTAATCTAATACTGTGCTCCACCCCATTAGCTGTCCCCAGATCCCATTCTCCCATAGAGAATACCTGTTTCTTAGATTCCAGCTCCTTAATTAAAGCAGATTTTTCCTCCAAAGAAATGTCACTCCCTTGGAAACATATATCAAATTTATTTTCTAATACAATTATACTCTCAGCGGATTGAATGCAACAAGTCCGTGCAGAAGACAGTTCCTCATTTCCTTCGTACCATTCAGCCAGTAAAGGGTATATCCGGGTGTTAGTCCCTATAATCACAGGTGGTTCATCACTCCCTTCCGGAACTTCTGGACATATCAATGCAATAAGTGATGTCTGCATCCCTTCCTCTTCTCTTACCCTGTTGTTGATTTCAAGAGTAACTTGTACATACCCTAGATAAGGGTACTTTTCAACACTTAGACCCCATATCACTAATCCGCTTAAGGGCTGGATGGGTACATCAGGAATGTTCTCATGGTACCAATTTTCAAATATGATAGAAACTTGGGATCCACTATCCACCAAGATCTTGCAGTGGCGTCCATTTATATTAGCATTCAAAAGGGGAGCAGGTCCCAGCAATCCTTCTGGTAGACTTCCACTCCTCCAGGAATTCCCCATAGCACAGTGACTAACCTCTAGGGGGCCTGTGAGGGGCCCACAGACCGCCCCCCGTCCGTTTCCCGACCCCGAACCTTCCGTATTCTGGTTACAACCTGAAACACGGTCAGTGTTCCGATTCCAATTTCTATTCAAATTACATTCAAAGGCCCGATGTCCTGTTCTCCCACATCTAAAACATCCTCTATTAAAGTTGTTACTCCCTCTACCTAATCCTCTTACAGGGCTGCTTTCGTTGGATATTTGCAGAGAAGTATTCACAGCCTGTGCTGCAATGAATTTGTCAATTTTCTTATTTTGTTCGTCCATCAGCTTTAATATTTTTTCTTCAAATGCATTGCTTTCCACTACCGGTTGTATTACCTTGACCTTCTTTACCGTTTTCTCTCTCATTTCTATTAGTACCTCTTCTTGTTTGACTTCTTTTAACAGTTCGTTAAAAGTAGGAAAAGGTTCTTTAATTCCTGAACATCTTAATTTCTGAGCTACTGAGTCAGTGGTCAAGGCACCCCGCAGTAACTGTTTCATCCTGCTTCTGTCCACATCATCCCTTACTATACCTCCTTTATCCACTATCTTATATAGTAGCTTGTCTAACCTAATCAAGAATGCACTCAGCTTTTCCGTCGGTTCCTGGAACGTGTGGTGTAACCTAGAGGTGAGATCTCCCACGTCCTCAAGGGTGCCATATGCATAATCTAATGCCTCAAAGAATGTTTCTAAAGTAGCATTAGGATTACTACGTCTAGCAGCTTGTATAATTCCCATAGCCGGCCCTCTCAAGCTTTCTACTACCCTCTGTCTCTTGATCTTATCTGGGCACTGCCATTCTTCCACTTGTTGTACCGCCGCTTCTTTCCAGGCCTCATATGTCTCCTCTCCTGATGGTACAGGTAGAATCCCGGAAAAAATCCGTAACCGCCTATAACTCCCTTCATAATGCCACCTTTCTAACTGAGTGACCACTCTATCCATTATGACCTCAAACTGTCCACCAGTGGCATTTGCACCAGTATCCTGAGCGTCACCCCCTTCACCACCACTATTCCTCTCACCTCTATTAGGGTTGTCTAGAGGGGGCACTGATATATGTGCACTAGTTGCTGTTTCTTCGTCCCCCCGTATACTAGGCCACATCACATTCCACCTCCTACCCGTCTCTTCATTGGCTACTACTATCAATGGTATTACATCAGTCTCCAATTCATTTTCTGTTTCTATCAGTACTGCAGCTACTCTTCCCAATCCTCCCATCCATTTATCTACCACCCTTGGCCTAATTATTCCATATAATCTGGCTAACCTTTCCACTATCTCCTCATCAGAGACTTCTGAAAAATTCCCTCCCACACTTAAACATTTCTTGGGATCTTTTTTCTTCCTTTGACACCACGCACTGATATCTTCCCCAGTAAACTTTTCCATTGTTTTATCCTGAATATATTCGTCTCGGCTAAGTGCCTCCAAATGTAACCCTTCCTAACTATTACGGTATAGGTTACCTAATAACTGATTGTGCCTCCACCCAGACTAAATGTGAAAAAAGGGCTTGCCTGGGTAAGCCTCCCTTAATCCCTTACTGTAAGTGCACTCCCTTAATTAAATCACACACCACAAATGTTTTACCTGTTCTCTCTTTCAGGATTCTTGGATCCAACTCCAGTTCACAGACACCGGTGGTAAGTATAATTAGTCTAATTTATTGTAAAAACAATACTATCATACTATAATAACATTCTTGCATGTCATTTAAAGAAATATTGTTCATATACTATATCCCTTACAACACCTATACATGAATTTCTCGCATGCAATACAAAAAATTACCTTCTTTGAGTGACACCCTTAGGTGTTAGAGTGACCCGGGTACTCTTAGTGTGATAGTGCACTTTAGGGACCAAAAACTAGTAAATAAAGTATTTATACATAACATCTTACACCATACTTTAGCTTTAACAATCAGATTTCTTTCTCCCTTTGGTAAACAATATGTAGTTCTGCCTCGGCTTTGTGCAATTCCTGCCTTGTATAATGCTACATATATCTCCTTTCCCTGATATAGGAAAGTATCTTTCTTTCTCTGGTATAAATTGCAAGTCTTTCTCTTAATAAAAGGTAACTCGCAGCTGTACTGTTCTGTAACAAATTGTCTAAAGGGGTGATGTATCCAAAGTTGTATAACAATGTTTCGCTAAGGAAACTGTAGTCTATTATGATCCAAACGAATAAATCTCCTCTAGATCTACTTCTAAATGCCTGTTTTTTGCTGTCTTTTCCAGTCTTACTTATCCCGTTGTCGTTTCTGTAGAAACACCAAACTTATTGGGGGGTAGTGTCCAGACGAGATATTTAAATATGTAGCTATACACTGGATCCTAATGGATGAATGTTACTATTCCTCAGAGTGAAACACAGCTCTCCCGTGGGGGATATAACGTAATATGGTCTCTATTTGGGGTTCACTCTGGTGTTTGCTTAAGAAAGAAATTCCTCCACTAATGCGCTCTCAAAGTAGGTCCTCTCGGTCTGATGTACTGCTCGCTGTAGCACTGTATCTCCTATGGCTAAAGCACTAAATGTCTTAGCAGTTAATGCTCAGTAAATGTATCTGCCTTGACTGTAGTTACTGAAATGTTTCAATTATCTGGCACAATGTAAGCTTTAAACCTGCCAGACTCTGTATGTTTAAATTAGAGATTTACAGAGTCTATTATGCACCTTCACTTTCTCTTAAGGTATGATCCTAGCTTGGTACTGTCAAATGATTACAGCTCCCTCCTTTATGGCTTCAACACGAAATATGCCATATATTAACAGTTACCTCACAGCACAAGTAGAATAGGCTTGCTTCCCAAACTTCTCTTTTCCTGTAGTATATAAATATATGTATACACTGTTCCCATTGTCTATTCTCTTGTGCAATGACCATCCAGTTTCCAAATATATATATATAAGGGGTGAAGAGGTATTACCTCATTACCAGCCTATAGATATGCTGTAAATTCCGATTATAAACTGAAATAACAGGTGCTATTGAGTTAAATGTCTATTTGGGTGCTTTATCCCACAAATTAGAGGCTGCTTTATTTTGTAAAGAGTCAGTGGGTAGTAGCTGTATGCTGCATTACATAGCCTCACTCGCAGCGTGATGTGACTGACCTCACTTTAAAGAGTTAATGGGCTGAGACTATATGTTGCAGTGCTTTTGTTTCACTTACAGCTTGAGGCGTCTGCGCTGCTTCACTCCTCCTCCTCAGGATTGACAGTCACAACTGGGCTGGCCCCATCACTGACTCTTAGCTGTGGCTGCGGCAGTGGGAAACGTCAATCCACCCTTCCCCTTTTGGTTGCTTGGACGCGTTGCTCGGGGATCCCTTCTCCACGGACCGCCCAATCCGCCTCCGCTCTGCTGCCCGCTGCCTCCGATTATCCAGCCGCCATTCAGGATGCCACGGCCGCCCCGGCAGCAGCGGCACCTCAGCGACACGGTACCTCCCCTGTCTCCACCTACGCCCGGGCACAGAGAGCAGGTACACCGACTCAGCGGTCACTTCTGCCTCCGCTGCCCGCTCTCAGCGCCTTTGTGCTTCGCCAAGTAGGCTCCGTCTGGCACCGCTCCCCCTAGTCTCAACCGCCGCTGTATGTTTACAGCAAGTTTACGGCTCTTAGCGGCGGTGAGCATCAGGGTGCGGGCGCTTGACAGAGGGATCTGCAGGTCTGACAACCGCCGGTAAGGAGCTGTATTTATACTGCTCCAGACTCACGGCTCGTGCCCCCTCTTCCCGCCTAAGCCACGAGCTATCCCCCCTGGTCAGCGGCAATGAAGCGCTCGTGGGGCGCTCGTGACATTCCAGAGCTTTCTGTCAAGGCTGTCAGTGCCTGACAGAATGCTCATTGACAGCTGTTTCTGAACCTACCCAGCCTCCGCTTTCCCTATGTTACGCTACTGTAATTTAAATGTTGAATACCTATACTCCCATCACTTTGTCATATATATATTTAATAAATAATTACAAATATTTATCACTTCTAAATTCATCTATACACACATTTATAAGTATATATCAAATGCCACCACATTTCTTCAATTAATATATATAAATTACTCATTAATACGCACATAATTATATATATATATATATATATATATATATACATTAGGCATATAATTTTCCACTTTAGAGTTATAGTAATCATATTACAGGTGCATCAATGCACGCGAGCCCTGGGAAAGATGGTAGCTTCTTACGAAGAAATTACATTCGGCAGGTTCCATGCAAGGAACTTCCAGTGGGATCTGTTGGACAAGTGGTCCGGGTAGCATCTTCAGATGCATCGGCGATAACCCTGTCTTCAAGGGCCAGGGTGTCGCTGTTGTGGTGGCTGCAGAGTGCTCATCTTCTAGAGGGCCGCAGATTCGGCATACAGGACTGGGTCCTGGTGACCACGGACGCCAGCCTTCGAGGCTGGGGGGCAGTCACACAGGGAAGAAACTTCCAAGGACTATGGACAAGTCAGGAGACTTCCCTACACATAAATATTCTGGAACTAAGGGCCATTTACAATGCCCTGAGTCAGGCTAGACCCCTGCTTCAACACCGGCCGGTACTGATCCAGTCAGACAACATCACGGCGGTCGCTCATGTAAACCGACAGGGCGGCACAAGAAGCAGGATGGCGATGGCAGAAGCCACAAGGATTCTCCGATGGGCGGAAAATCATGTGTTAGCACTGTCAGCAGTGTTCATTCCGGGAGTGGACAACTGGGAAGCAGACTTTCTCAGCAGACACGACCTCCACCCGGGAGAGTGGGGACTTCATCCAGAAGTCTTCCAAATGATTGTACACCGTTGTGAAAGGACACAGGTGGACATGATGGCGTCCCGCCTCAACAAAAAGCTAAAAAGATATTGCGCCAGGTCAAGGGACCCTCAGGCGATAGCTGTGGACGCTCTGGTAACACCGTGAATGTACCAGTCGGTGTATGTGTTTCCTTCTCTGCCTCTCATACCCAGGGTAATGAGAATAATAAGAAGGAGAGGAGTAAGAACTATACTCATTGTTCCGGATTGGCCAAGAAGAGCTTGGTACCCAGAACTCCAAGAAATGATCTTAGAGGACCCATGGCCTCTGCCGCTCAGACAGGACCTGCTGCAGCAGGGGGCCAGGAAGGCCCCAACCGAGGAATTTCAGCTAGGTCGATTTCTGCACTTCCTACAGTCAGGGGTGACTATGGGCCTAAAATTGGGTTCCATTAAGGTCCAGATTTCGGCTCTAACGATTTTCTTCCAAAATAGAACTGGCTTCACTGCCTGAAGTTCAGCCTTTTGTTAAGGGAGTGCTGCATAGTCAGCCCCCGTTTGTGCCTCCAGTGGCACCGTGGGATCTCAACGTGGTGTTGGATTTCCTGAAGTCGCATTGGGTTGAGCCACTTAAATCCGTGAAGCTAAAATACCTCACGTGGAAAGTGGTCATGCTGTTGGCCTTGGCGTCGGCCAGGCGTGTATCAGAATTGGCGGCTTTATCATGCAAAAGCCCTTATCTGATTTTTTTATATGGATAGGGCGGAATTGAGGACTCGTTCCCAATTTCTTCCTAAGGTGGTATCAGTGTTTCATGTGAACCAACCTATTGTGGTGCCTGCGGCTACTTGGGACTTGGAGGATTCCAAGTTACTGGACGTAGTCAGGGCCCTGAAAAATATATGTTTCCAGGACGGCTGGAGTCAGGAAAACTGACTCGCTATTTATCCTATATGCACCCAACAAGCTGGGTGCTCCTGCTTCTAAGCAGACTATTGCTCGCTGGATCTGTAGCACGATTCAACTTGCACATTCTGCGGCTGGACTGCCGCATCCTAAATCAGTAAAAGCCCATTCCACGAGGAAAGGGGCTCTTCTTGGGCAGCTGCCCGATGTTAGGCGCCGAGGGTCCGCCCGTCAGTGCGGCCCGGCGCCTAGCAACTAGGGACGCCGCAGGCAGACAGCCGCCGGCTCCCTAGCAACGCTAGACGCCGGGCGCACGGAGCCGCTCTGACCATAGCAACGGGGACGCCACTGTCGGACCGCGTTCCCCGTTGCTAGGTCTAATGAATCAGGTCAAATTGCATCCTGGCCGTGCAGCATGCAGCTGCACGGCATAATTAACATTACCCTGTCTGGATCCGGATTGGAGGGGTTCTAAATAAAAGCACTCTCAGGACTTCTCACAGACGCCGGTGTTAGCTTCCTGTTGCTGTGTCTGTTACAGAGAGTTTCCAGTCCTGCTCCATCCGGTTGTTCCTGTCCTCAGTGATCCAGTACTCGGAATTTGTCATCTTTCCTGGAGTCCTACCGAGCACCTTTAACATCCAGTGGTGTTCGTGAGTCGCGGCGTAGCCGTGTGTTGCGGCTTGACCGCTTACTATTTATTATTTAGTTTTATTGTGTTCCGGAGCTTTTGCGGAGGATTCCGCTCCCACTAGTCCACTCTGGTATCCAGCGGTGCTGGATAGGAGTAACGGATCAGTGGATCTTTGGTTGTCCTTTTCCCTGGCGGTTTGTCCGCACATACTTTTGGTTAAGTTAGATAGCTTGTAACCCCTGGTCTGGTTGCTTAGTCAGAGGGCCCCTTGTTATCACCCTGTCTCGGATTTCCCTTTGTCTCCCATTAAGACCTGAGGGGGCATCGGGGTTGGGCAGACATAATCCGCCCTTCGAACGCGGCTGCCATGGGCTCAAGCAACCATAGTCTCGCAGGGGATTTCTGATAACACGGGCGAGACAACGGAGTTAGGGCGCCAGGGGTTACTAGGCTTTCCTGCTCCCGTAACCAGCATATCTTTCCAGTACTCAGACCTCTGCCATAAGATCTCATCTGGTCTGGAGTACGGGAATCATAACATTAACACCGGCCAGACTAAAATTTAAAATTAACAGGAGTTAATTTTTTCCCTTATTCAGTAGGGAGATTTTGTCAGCTTCATGAATCCCACCGGTGTTGGGCCAAATCCTGGCCAGCTTTTAGTTAGCCAGATCCAAGAGCTTACTCAGATGGTTCAGGATCTGTCCCTTCGGGTGAGGTCACAGGAAGATCTGTTACGGACTTCCCCGAGGGTCATTCCTGAACCAAAAATGCATCTGCCTGACCGTTTTTCTGGGGATAGAAAGCAGTTTTTTAATTTTAAAGAGTCTTGTATTTTCGTTTAAGACCAGTATCCTCAGGTACGGAATCTCAGCGGGTAGGAATTATTATTTCTCTGCTACAGGGGGATCCTCAGACCTGGGCTTTTGGTTTAAAGACAGACGATCCAGCTTTATTGTCTGTAGACGCCTTTCTGGGGTCCTTAGGGCTTTTGTATGACGACCCTGATAGAGAGGCATCCGCCGAGAGTCAGTTGCGTGCTCTCAGACAGGGTAGGAATCCCGCAGAGATTTATTGTACAGAGTTTCGCCGTTGGTCGAACGACTGTGGATGGAATGACCCAGCCTTGCGCAGTCAGTTTCTCCTCGGCTTATCCGAGTCTATAAAAGACAGTCTCCTTCAGTATCCCGCTCCTGAGACTCTCGATAAACTCATGGAGCTCTCTATTAAGATTGATCGTCGTCTCAGAGAGCGGAGGGCTGAAAAAGGAGCATCTGTCGGGTCTACTCCTTGTGTTTTTTCCATTCCTGTGGACATAGAGGAGCCCATGCAGAAGAAAGAACCAGAAGGCAAAATTCTGGTCTTTGTTTATACTGTGGGGGTAAGGGACATTTTGCCCGTAGTTGTCCGAACAAGTCGGGAAACGCCTCGACCAAGTGAGTTGTGAGGGGGTTCACTTTGGTCTACAGCTTATCTCCTCAAATAATTCACTGTTGGTTCCAGCTAAAGTTTCCTTTGGCAGCCTCTGTTCTTCGGTCTCGGCTTTTGTGGACAGTGGAGCTGCAGGGAACTTTATGGATTTAACATGGGCCAAGGCCTTAGGTATTCCTCAGTTAGCCTTGGGTAGGTGTATCACCATGCATGGTTTAGATGGGAGTCCCTTGTCCAATGGGGTTATTTCTCTCTGTACACCTCCTGTTCTACTTTCGGTAGGAGCTCTGCATTCTGAAAAGATTGAGTTTTTCCTTACCCATTGCCCAGCAGTTCCTGTGGTTCTGGGTCACCCTTGGCTGGCCTTTCATAATCCCATCATTGATTGGCAGTTGGGGGAGATCTTACAATGGGGTACCATCTGTAATAAGGAATGTATTACGCTTCCCATCAGAATTGCTGCTGTCATTCCCGCACCCATTCCTGTGGTATACCAGGATTTTGTTGATGTATTTTCCAAGGGCAATGCGGATATTCTGCCTCCCCATAGGCCTTATGATTGTTCTATTGAGTTAATTCCTGGTGCCACTTTGCCTAAGGGAAGGTTATATGCATTGTCCGGACCTGAAACTGTGGCCATGAATGAGTATGTTAAAGAAAGCCTAGGGAAAGGATTTATCAGGCCATCTAAATCCCCTTTAAGTGCAGGCTTCTTCTTCGTGGAGAAGAAGGATGGATCACTCAGACCTTGCATCGACTTTAGAGCCTTGAATAAAATCTCTGTAAAGAATACTTACCCTTTGCCGCTGATTTCTGTCCTCTTTGATCAGCTACGTTCGGCGGTGATTTTTTATAAGATTGACCTGAGAGGAGCATATAACCTCATCAGAATCAAGTCAGGGGATGAGTGGAAAACGGCATTCAGTACTCAGTCAGGCCACTATGAGTATCTGGTTATGCCTTTCGGCCTGTCCAACGCTCCGGCAGTTTTCCAGGATCTCATTAACGATGTGCTCCGTGAATTTCTTGGAAAATTCGTTGTAGTCTACTTAGACGATATTTTGATATATTCTGACTCTATAGAACAACATGTTACCCAGGTGCGTCAGGTTCTAAAAAAATTACGTGAAAATCACCTATATGCCAAGCTGGAGAAGTGTGAATTTCATGTCACGGAGGTATCCTTTTTAGGGTACATTATTTCCCCTCGGGGATTCTGTATGGAACCAAAGAAGCTCCAAGCCATCCTTAGTTGGGCGCAACCCACCAATTTAAAAGCAATTCAGCGCTTTTTAGGGTTTGCAAATTACTATAGAAGATTTATTCACTCTTTCTCTGACCTAGTTGCTCCCATTGTGGCACTGACTAAGAAGGGAGCAGATCCTACCAACTGGTCACGTGATGCGGAGTTATCTTTTCAGGCCTTGAAACAAGCCTTTGTCTCAGCCCCTGTCCTCAGACATCCCAACCCAGAATTGCCTTTCATTGTTGAGGTCGATGCCTCGGAGGTTGGAGTAGGGGCTATCCTGTCTCAGAAGGATCCGGATTCCCTAGAATTACATCCTTGTGCCTTCATGTCCAGGAAATTCTCATCTGCTGAATCCAACTACGATGTTGGTAACCGGGAATTACTGGCTATTAAATGGGCTTTTGAGGAGTGGAGGCATTGGCTTGAAGGAGCCACTCATACCATTTCAGTTTTGACTGATCACAAAAAGCTTCAATACATTGAATCAGCCAAACGGCTTAATGCCCGGCAAGCTCGTTGGGCTTTATTTTTTACTCGTTTCAAGTTCATTATCACCTTCAGGCCAGGTTCCAAGAATACCAAGGCAGATGCCCTATCACGCAGTTTTCTTCCAGTTCAAGACAACAGTCCTGTTACTCCCATACTTCCGTCTTCAGTCATTCGGGCAGGCCTCACACAAGATTTATTTACCCAGTTGAAGCAGCTTCAACATCAAGCTCCTGGTAATACTCCTGCTGGTCGTCTTTATGTCCCCGAGTTTTTGAGAGCAACGGTTTTGACAGAGTTTCACGATAGCAAAGTTGCCGGGCATCCGGGGATCGCTAAGACTTTTGAATTAGTTTCCCGCTCGGTATGGTGGCCTGGTCTTTCCAAAGACATTAAGGAGTTTGTTTTTTCTTGTCAGGTCTGTGCACAGCATAAGGTTCCCCGTTCCTTGCCTATCGGTCAACTTATGCCCTTGAATGTTCCTCTTAGGCCATGGTCTCATATTTCCATGGATTTTGTGGTGGACCTCCCTCTGTCAGCCGGATGCCGAGTCATATGGGTGGTAGTGGACCGTTTTAGCAAAATGGCCCATTTTATTGCTCTTCCCCGATTGCCATCTGCCCAGGGATTGGCAGTCTTGTTCCTCCGCCATGTTTTCAGACTCCATGGGTTACCCACTGATATTGTTTCTGATCGGGGTCCACAATTCATTGCACAATTTTGGAAGTCTTTTTGTGCCTCATTGAAGATGAAATTATCTTTAACGTCTGGCTACCATCCCCAATCCAACGGGCAGACTTAGCGAGTCAATCAATCATTAAAACAATATTTGCGTTTGTACTCGGCCAAACTCCAAAATGACTGGTCTGAGTTTCTTCCGTTAGCAGAGTTTGCTTACAACAATGCCTGTCATTCCTCCACCAATGTATCTCCATTTTTTACAGTTTTTGGTTTTCACCCTAGAGCTAATTCCTTTTTTCAACATTCCTCTGTCTCCTCACTGACCTTGACCTCTCATCTCAAACTCATTTGGAGAAAAGTGCACCTGGCTCTCAGAAAAGCGGCATTTCGGGAGAAAAATTTTTCTGACAGGCTCCGGCGGCCGTGCACTTTCAAAGTTGGAGATAGGGTATGGTTGTCGACTCGCAACATTAAACTTCGACAAACCTCAGCCAGATTGGGTCCTAAATTTATTGGACCATTTCAAATTATCAAAAAAGTCAATCCAGTGGCTTTCCGGTTACGGTTACCAAAAACTTTACTGATCGGAAATACCTTCCATTGCTCCTTGTTAAAACCTTATGTTTCGTCCAGTAAATTTCCTCGCAAGATCTCTCAGGGGAAATCACCAATAGACGTACAGGGTCAGCAGGAGTTCTTAGTGGAGAAGGTTCTCGATTCCAAGTTGTCCCGGGGTCGGCTTTATTTTTTGGTGCATTGGAGAGGTTATGGTCCAGAGGAAAGGTCTTGGGTCCTGGATGAGGATCTCCATGCCCCGAGGCTCAAAAGGGCGTTTTTTCGAGAATTTCCTCAGAAGCCTGGCCTTAGGGGTTCCTTGACCCCTCCTCAAGGGGGGGGTACTGTTAGGCGCCGAGGGTCCGCCCGTCAGTGCGGCCCGGCGCCTAGCAACTAGGGACGCCGCAGGCAGACAGCCGCCGGCTCCCTAGCAACGCTAGACGCCGGGCGCACGGAGCCGCTCTGACCATAGCAACGGGGACGCCACTGTCGGACCGCGTTCCCCGTTGCTAGGTCTAATGAATCAGGTCAAATTGCATCCTGGCCGTGCAGCATGCAGCTGCACGGCATAATTAACATTACCCTGTCTGGATCCGGATTGGAGGGGTTCTAAATAAAAGCACTCTCAGGACTTCTCACAGACGCCGGTGTTAGCTTCCTGTTGCTGTGTCTGTTACAGAGAGTTTCCAGTCCTGCTCCATCCGGTTGTTCCTGTCCTCAGTGATCCAGTACTCGGAATTTGTCATCTTTCCTGGAGTCCTACCGAGCACCTTTAACATCCAGTGGTGTTCGTGAGTCGCGGCGTAGCCGTGTGTTGCGGCTTGACCGCTTACTATTTATTATTTAGTTTTATTGTGTTCCGGAGCTTTTGCGGAGGATTCCGCTCCCACTAGTCCACTCTGGTATCCAGCGGTGCTGGATAGGAGTAACGGATCAGTGGATCTTTGGTTGTCCTTTTCCCTGGCGGTTTGTCCGCACATACTTTTGGTTAAGTTAGATAGCTTGTAACCCCTGGTCTGGTTGCTTAGTCAGAGGGCCCCTTGTTATCACCCTGTCTCGGATTTCCCTTTGTCTCCCATTAAGACCTGAGGGGGCATCGGGGTTGGGCAGACATAATCCGCCCTTCGAACGCGGCTGCCATGGGCTCAAGCAACCATAGTCTCGCAGGGGATTTCTGATAACACGGGCGAGACAACGGAGTTAGGGCGCCAGGGGTTACTAGGCTTTCCTGCTCCCGTAACCAGCATATCTTTCCAGTACTCAGACCTCTGCCATAAGATCTCATCTGGTCTGGAGTACGGGAATCATAACACCCGAGGGGTCTCGGCTTTACAATTTTGCCGAGCTGTTACTTGGTCGGGTTCAAACACTTTTGCAAGAGTCTACAAGTTTGATACCCTGGCTGAGGAGGACCAAGAGTTTGCTCATTCGGTGCTGCAGAGTCATCCGCACTCTCCCGCCCGTTTGGGAGCTTTGGTATAATCCCCATGGTCCTTACGGAGTCCCAGCATCCACTTAGGACGTCAGAGAAAATAAGATTTTACTCACCGGTAAATCTATTTCTCGTAGTCCGTAGTGGATGCTGGGCGCCCATCCCAAGTGCGGATTGTCTGCAATACTTGTATATAGTTATTGCCTAACTAAAGGGTTATTGTTGAGCCATCTGTTGAGAGGCTCAGTTATATTTCATACTGTTAACTGGGTATAGTATCACGAGTTATACGGTGTGATTGGTGTGGCTGGTATGAGTCTTACCCGGGATTCAAAATCCTTCCTTATTGTGTCAGCTCTTCCGGGCACAGTATCCTAACTGAGGTCTGGAGGAGGGTCATAGTGGGAGGAGCCAGTGCACACCAGGTAGTCCTAAAGCTTTCTTTAGTTGTGCCCAGTCTCCTGTGGAGCCGCTATTCCCCATGGTCCTTACAGGGTCCCAGCATCCACTACGGACTACGAAAAATAGATTTACCGGTGAGTAAAATCTTATTATTTGTATTTTCCATATACTTTATATGCTTAAAACTCTGGCGTCAACGTTAGTATGACAGGAAAGGCTCTGCCTCACATCACTGCTCACCCTGATCCATTACTGACATGACTCGGTCATGCCAGTTCTGCAAGGAGGTGTAAATATCAGCGTCCTCAGGAGGAGCACCAAGTCAGTGAGGGAGTCTGCTCTCCTGAATGGGCTACAAGGATGACATTTCAATGTGGAGAACTAATGTAACCAGCAGGCCCCCAGCGCAGTAGCTGAGTGGGGCTGTGGGAATAACTGCACCAAGGCTAAGCCCGCCCCTAGACTGGCACCGTGACAATTTTCAATTTGCATGAACGCGTTTCTGTAAAGGTGACTGTAGTTTGATTATTATTGCTAGCCGCCATCCCCCATCTGATCACGCTGCTTACTGTATGCTGCTCCTGTATTGCCACAGTTTTACCTAAGTGGGCTAGGGGTATCCGTGACTTTAGTCACCCATCCCGCTTGCTAACCAAGAGGCATGGGACATACTCATGGCTGCTGGACCTTGGCCATACTAGCCGCAGGCAGCTGTGGTGGTCCCCATTATCCATTGATCCTGTGGCTAGGGACCTGAACAATAGCCACATGGGCTGCGGTCGGTCCTCTCTGGTTGCATCCAGCAGTGCAGGTAGGCTGTCGCAGCATGCAGTCTACTTGTGAAGATCATCAATGATGAAAATAAAATAAAACTGTAAAATAAACTAAAAAAGGACTGGAGACAGTCCTCTGTGTATCCGGCTTCCTCGAGGCACTAATATAAACTAGAGATGAGCGCCTGAAATTTTTCGGGTTTTGTGTTTTGGTTTTGGGTTCGGTTCCGCGGCCGTGTTTTGGGTTCGACCGCGTTTTGGCAAAACCTCACCGAATTTTTTTTGTCGGATTCGGGTGTGTTTTGGATTCGGGTGTTTTTTTCAAAAAACCCTAAAAAACAGCTTAAATCATAGAATTTGGGGGTCATTTTGATCCCATATTATTATTAACCTCAAAAACCATAATTTCCACTCATTTTCAGTCTATTCTGAATACCTCACACCTCACAATATTATTTTTAGTCCTAAAATTTGCACCGAGGTCGCTGGATGACTAAGCTAAGCGACCCTAGTGGCCGACACAAACACCTGGCCCATCTAGGAGTGGCACTGCAGTGTCACGCAGGATGGCCCTTCCAAAAAACACTCCCCAAACAGCACATGACGCAAAGAAAAAAAGAGGTGCAATGAGGTAGCTGTGTGACTAAGCTCAGCGACCCAAGTGCCCGACACAAACACCTGGCCCATCTAGGAGTGGCACTGCAGTGTCACGCAGGATGTCCCTTCCAAAAAACCCTCCCAAAAACAGCACATGACGCAAAGAAAAAAAGAGGCGCAATGAGGTAGCTGTGTGAGTAAGATTAGCGACCCTAGTGGCCGACACAAACACCGGGCCCATCTAGGAGTGGCACTGCAGTGTCACGCAGGATGTCCCTTCCAAAAAACCCTCCCCAAACAGCATACGACGCAAAGAAAAATAAAAGAAAAAAGAGGTGCAAGATGGAATTGTCCTTGGGCCCTCCCACCCACCCTTATGTTGTATAAACAGGACATGCACACTTTAACCAACCCATCATTTCAGTGACAGGGTCTGCCACACGACTGTGACTGATATGACGGGTTGGTTTGGACCCCCACCAAAAAAGAAGCAATTAATCTCTCCTTGCACAAACTGGCTCTACAGAGGCAAGATGTCCACCTCATCATCATCCTCCGATATATCACCGTGTACATCCCCCTCCTCACAGATTATCAATTCGTCCCCACTGGAATCCACCATCTCAGCTCCCTGTGTACTTTGTGGAGGCAATTGCTGCTGGTCAATGTCTCCGCGGAGGAATTGATTATAATTCATTTTAATGAACATCATCTTCTCCACATTTTCTGGATGTAACCTCGTACACCGATTGCTGACAAGGTGAGCGGCGGCACTAAACACTCTTTCGGAGTACACACTTGTGGGAGGGCAACTTAGGTAGAATAAAGCCAGTTTGTGCAAGGGCCTCCAAATTGCCTCTTTTTCCTGCCAGTATAAGTACGGACTGTCTGACGTGCCTACTTGGATGCGGTCACTCATATAATCCTCCACCATTCTTTCAATGTTGAGAGAATCATATGCAGTGACAGTAGACGACATGTCCGTAATCGTTGTCAGGTCCTTCAGTCCGGACCAGATGTCAGCATCAGCAGTCACTCCAGACTGCCCTGCATCACCGCCAGCGGGTGGGCTCGGAATTCTGAGCCTTTTCCTCGCACCCCCAGTTGCGGGAGAATGTGAAGGAGGAGATGTTGACAGGTCGCGTTCCGCTTGACTTGACAATTTTGTCACCAGCAGGTCTTTGCACCCCAGCAGACTTGTGTCTGCCGGAAAGAGAGATCCAAGGTAGGTTTTAAATCTAGGATCGAGCACGGTGGCCAAAATGTAGTGCTCTGATTTCAACAGATTGACCACCCGTGAATCCTTGTTAAGCGAATTAAGGGCTGCATCCACAAGTCCCACATGCCTAGCGGAATCGCTCCCTTTTAGCTCCTTCTTCAATGCCTCCAGCTTCTTCTGCAAAAGCCTGATGAGGGGAATGACCTGACTCAGGCTGGCAGTGTCTGAACTGACTTCACGTGTGGCAAGTTCAAAGGGCATCAGAACCTTGCACAACGTTGAAATCATTCTCCACTGCACTTGAGACAGGTGCATTCCACCTCCTATATCGTGCTCAATTGTATAGGCTTGAATGGCCTTTTGCTGCTCCTCCAACCTCTGAAGCATATAGAGGGTTGAATTCCACCTCGTTACCACTTCTTGCTTCAGATGATGGCAGGGCAGGTTCAGTAGTTTTTGGTGGTGCTCCAGTCTTCTGTACGTGGTGCCTGTACGCCGAAAGTGTCCCGCAATTCTTCTGGCCACCGACAGCATCTCTTGCACGCCCATGTCGTTTTTTAAAAAATTCTGCACCACCAAATTCAAGGTATGTGCAAAACATGGGACGTGCTGGAATTTGCCCATATTTAATGCACACACAATATTGCTGGCGTTGTCCGATGCCACAAATCCACAGGAGAGTCCAATTGGGGTAAGCCATTCTGCGATGATCTTCCTCAGTTGCCGTAAGAGGTTTTTAGCTGTGTGCGTATTCTGGAAAGCGGTGATACAAAGCGTAGCCTGCCTAGGAAAGAGTTGGCGTTTGCGAGATGCTGCTACTGGTGCCGCCGCTGCTGTTCTTGCGGCGGGAGTCCATACATCTACCCAGTGGGCTGTCACAGTCATATAGTCCTGACCCTGCCCTGCTCCACTTGTTCACATGTCCGTGGTTAAGTGGACATTGGGTACAACTGCATTTTTTAGGACACTGGTGAGTCTTTTTCTGACGTCCGTGTACATTCTCGGTATCGCCTGCCTACAGAAGTGGAACCTAGATGGTATTTGGTAACGGTGGCACACTGCCTCAATAAATTGTCTAGTTCCCTGTGAACTAACGGCGGATACCGGACGCACGTCTAGCACCAACATAGTTGTCAAGGACTCAGTTATCCGCTTTGCAACAGGATGACTGCTGTGATATTTCATCTTCCTCGCAAAGGACTGTTGGACAGTCAATTGCTTACTGGAAGTAGTACAAGTGGGCTTACGACTTCCCCTCTGGGATGACCATCGACTCCCAGCAGCAACAACAGCAGCGCCAGCAGCAGTAGGCGTTACACGCAAGGATGCATCGGAGGAATCCCAGGCAGGAGAGGACTCGTCAGAATTGCCAGTGACATGGCCTGCAGGACTATTGGCATTCCTGGGGAAGGAGGAAATTGACACTGAGGGAGTTGGTGGGGTGGTTTGCGTGAGCTTGGTTACAAGAGGAAGGGATTTACTGGTCAGTGGACTGCTTCCGCTGTCGGCCCAAGTTTTTGAACTTGTCACTGACTTATTATGAATGCGCTGCAGGTGACGTATAAGGGAGGATGTTCCGAGGTGGTTAACGTCCTTACCCCTACTTATTACAGCTTGACAAAGGGAACACACGGCTTGACACCTGTTGTCCGCATTTCTGGTGAAATACTTCCACACCGAAGAGCTGATTTTTTGGGTATTTTCACCAGGCATGTCAACGGCCCTATTCCTCCCACGGACAACAGGTGTCTCCCCGGGTGCCTGACTTAAACAAACCACCTTACCATCAGAATCCTCCTGGTCAATTTCCTCCCCAGCGCCAGCAACACCCATATCCTCCTCATCCTGGTGTACTTCAACACTGACATCTTCAATCTGACTATCAGGAACAGGACTGCGGGTGCTCCTTCCAGCACTTGCAGGGGGTGTGCAAATGGTGGAAGGCGCATGCTCTTCACGTCCAGTGTTGGGAAGGTCAGGCATCGCAACCGACACAATTGGACTCTCCTTGTGGATTTGGGATTTCGAAGAACGCACAGTTCTTTGCGGTGCTACTGCTTTTGCCAGCTTGAGTCTTTTCATTTTTCTAGCGAGAGGCTGAGTGCCTCCATCCTCATGTGAAGCTGAACCACTAGCCATGAACATAGGCCAGGGCCTCAGCCGTTCCTTGCCACTCCGTGTGGTAAATGGCATATTGGCAAGTTTACGCTTCTCCTCCGACAATTTTATTTTAGGTTTTGGAGTCCTTTTTTTACTGATATTTGGTGTTATGGATTTGACATGCTCTGTACTATGACATTGGGCATCGGCCTTGGCAGACGACGTTGCTGGCATTTCATCGTCTCGGCCATGACTAGTGGCAGCAGCTTCAGCACGAGGTGGAAGTGGATCTTGATCTTTCCCTAATTTTGGAACCTCAACATTTTTGTTCTCCATATTTTAATAGGCACAACTAAAAGGCACCTCAGGTAAACAATGGAGATGGATGGATACTAGTATACAATTATGGACGGACTGCCGAGTGCCGACACAGAGGTAGCTACAGCCGTGGACTACCGTACTGTACTGTGTCTGCTGCTAATATAGACTGGTTGATAAAGAGATGTAGTAGTAGTATGTATGTATAAAGAAGAAAGAAAAAAAAACCACGGGTAGGTGGTATACAATTATGGACGGACTGCCCAGTGCCGACACAGAGGTAGCTACAGCCGTGGACTACCGTACTGTACTGTGTCTGCTGCTAATATAGACTGGTTGATAAAGAGATGTAGTAGTAGTAGTATGTATGTATAAAGAAGAAAGAAAAAAAAACCACGGGTAGGTGGTATACAATTATGGACGGACTGCCCAGTGCCGACACAGAGGTAGCTACAGCCGTGGACTACCGTACTGTACTGTGTCTGCTGCTAATATAGACTGGTTGATAAAGAGATGTAGTAGTAGTATGTATGTATAAAGAAGAAAGAAAAAAAAACCACGGGTAGGTGGTATACAATTATGGACGGACTGCCCAGTGCCGACACAGAGGTAGCTACAGCCGTGGACTACCGTACTGTACTGTGTCTGCTGCTAATATAGACTGGTTGATAAAGAGATGTAGTAGTAGTAGTATGTATGTATAAAGAAGAAAAAAAAAAAAACCACGGGTAGGTGGTATACAATTATGGACGGACTGCCGAGTGCCGACACAGAGGTAGCTACAGCCGTGGACTACCGTACTGTACTGTGTCTGCTGCTAATATAGACTGGTTGATAAAGAGATGTAGTAGTAGTATGTATGTATAAAGAAGAAAGAAAAAAAAACCACGGGTAGGTGGTATACAATTATGGACGGACTGCCGAGTGCCGACACAGAGGTAGCTACAGCCGTGAACTACCGTACTGTGTCTGCTGCGACTGGATGATAAATAATGATATAAAAAATATATATATATCACTACTGCAGCCGGACAGGTATATATTATATAATGACGGACCTGCTGGACACTGTCTGTCAGCAGAATTAGTTTTTTATAGAATAAAAAAAAAAACACCACACAAGTGAAGTCACACGACGAGTGTTTAACTTTTTCAGGCAATCACAATATAGTATACTATACTACTAACTATACTGGTGGTCAGTGTGGTCAGGTCACTGGTCAGTCACACTGGCAGTGGCACTCCTGCAGCAAAAGTGTGCACTGTTTAATTTTAATAATAATATGTACTCCTGGCTCCTGCTATAACCTATAACTGGCACTGCAGTGCTCCCCAGTCTCCCCCACAATTATAAGATGTGTGAGCTGAGCACAGTCAGATATGAGTGTTTAACTTTTTCAGGCAATCTCAATATAGTATACTATACTACTAACTATACTGGTGGTCAGTGTGGTCAGGTCACTGGTCAGTCACACTGGCAGTGGCACTCCTGCAGCAAAAGTGTGCACTGTTTAATTTTAATAATAATATGTACTCCTGGCTCCTGCTATAACCTATAACTGGCACTGCAGTGCTCCCCAGTCTCCCCCACAATTATAAGATGTGTGAGCTGAGCACAGTCAGATATATACATAGATGATGCAGCACACTGGGCTGAGCAGTGCACACAGATATGGTATGTGACTGAGTCACTGTGTATCGTTTTTTTCAGGCAGAGAACGGATATATTAAATAAAACTGCACTGTCTGGTGGTCACTGTGGTCAGTCACTAGTAAACTCTGCACTCTCTACAGTTCTACAGTACTCCTAAGCTCCAGTAAATCAGGTCAATCTCTCTCTCTCTCTCTTCTAATCTAAATGGAGAGGACGCCAGCCACGTCCTCTCCCTATCAATCTCAATGCACGTGTGAAAATGGCGGCGACGCGCGGCTCCTTATATAGAATCCGAGTCTCGCGAGAATCCGACAGCGTCATGATGACGTTCGGGGCGCTCGGGTTAACCGAGCAAGGCGGGAAGATCCGAGTCGCTCGGACCCGTGAAAAAAAACATGAAGTTCGTGCGGGTTCGGATTCAGAGAAACCGAACCCGCTCATCTCTAATATAAACTGGGCTAGGAGAAGTTCTAAATACCCCCACCCCCTTTATAAAAAATAAACATATTTCAGGACAATGCTTTTAACAGATTTGCCTCATAGCTCCTTCATGCCTCTTTATATGCCAGCCCAGAGCCCCCTCATCTTACCCAGAGTCCTGATATTGCCCATTTACATGCCATCCCAAAGCCCTCTCATTTTCCTTTATATAGTATGTCTCATAGCTAGAGATGTGCAGCGGACACTTTTCGTGTTTTGTGTTTTGGTTTTAGAACTGGATCTTCGCACATGTTTTGGATCTGGATTGGTTTTCTCAAAACCACCCTTTCGGGTTTTGGTTTTGGATCTGGATGATTTTTGGAAAAACCCCCCACAAAACATAAAAACAGCTAAAAATCACAGAATTTGGTGGTAATTTTGATCCTGCGGTATTATTAACCTCAGTAACATTAATTTCCAATAATTCCCAGTCTATTCTGAACACCTTACACCTCACAATATTGTTTTTAGGCCAAAAGGTTACACCGAGGTCGCTGGACGACAAAGCTAAGCAACACAAGTGGGCGGCACAAACACCTGGCCCATCTAGGAGTGGCACTACAGGGGCAGACAGGATGGCAGTTTTAAAATCTAGGCCCCAAAGAGCACATAAGGCAAAGAAAAAAAAAGAGGTGCAAGATGGAATTGTCCTTGGATCCTCCCACCCAACCTTATGTTGTATAAACAGGACATGCACACTTTAACAAACCAATCATTTCAGCAACAGGGTCTGCCACACAACTGTAGCTGAAATGATTGGTTTGTTTGGGCCCCCACAAAAAAAGTAATTAATCCCCCCACCAAAAATTAGCAATTAATCTCTCCTTGCACAAATTGGCTCTACAGAGGCAAGATGTCGTCCTCATCCTCATCCTCTGATTCATCACCCCTTTCAGTGTGTACATCCTCATCCTCACAGAGTATTAATTTGTCCCCACTGTAATCCACCATCACAGGTCCCTGTGTACTTTCTGGAGGCCATTGATGGTAAAGGTCTTCTTGGTGAAATTTACAATTAATTTTGATGAACATCATTTTGTGTAAGTAACCTCCTACGCCAATCACTGACAAGGTTACCGGCTGCACTAAACACTCTTTTGGAGTACACACTGGAGGGAAGGGGGGGGGGGAGGCAACTTAGGTAAAATAAAGCCAGTTTGGCCAAGGGCCTCCAAATTGCCTCTTTTTGCTGCTAGTATACATACGGACTGTCTGACATGCCTACTTGGATGCTGTCACTCATATAATCCTCCACCATTCTTTCAATGGTGACAGCATCATATGCAGTGACAGTAGACATGTCAGTAATTGTTGGCAGGTCCTTCAGTCTGGGCCAGATGTCAACACTTAGTCCTGACTGCCCTGCATCACCGCCAGTGGGTGGGCTAGGAAATGTTATCCTTTTCCTCGCAGCCCCAGTTGCATGAGAAAATGAAGGAGGAGCTGTTGACGGGTCACGTTCCGCTTCAGTTGACAATTTTCTCACCAGCAGGTCTTTGAACCTCTGCAGACTTATGTCTGCTGGAAAGAGAGATACAACATAGGCTTTAAACCTAGGATCGAGCATGGTGGCCAAAATGTAGTGCTCTGATTTCAACAGATTGACCACCCTTGAATCCTGGAAAAGCGAGTGAAGGGCTCCATCGACAAGTCCCACATACTTAGCGGAATCACTCCATTTTAGCTCCTCCTTCAATTTCTCCAGCTACTTCTGCAAAAGCCTGATGAGGGGAATGACCTGACTCAAGCTGGCAGTGTCTGAACTGACTTCACGTGTGGCAAGTTCAAAGGGTTGGAGAACCTTGCACAACACGGAAATCATTCTTCACTGCGCTTGAGTCAGGTGCATTACCCCTCCTTTGCCTATATCGTAGGTGGATGTATAGGGTTGAATGGCCTTTTGCTGCTCCTCCATCCTCTGAAGCATATAGAGTGTTGAATTCCACCTCGCTACCACCCCTTGCTTCAGGTGATGGCAGGCAGGTTCAGGAGTGTTTGCTGGTGCTCCAGTCTTCAGTACGCAGTCACTGAATGTCGAAAGTGGCCCAGCAATTTTTTGGGCCACCAACAGCATCTCCTGCATGCCCCTGTCATTTTTCAAAAAATTCTGCACTACCAAATAAATTGTATGTGCAAAACAAGGGACGTGCTGGTATTTGCCCAGATGTAATGCACGCACAATTTTGGTAGCATTGTCCGATATCACAAAACCCCAGGAGAGTCTAAGTGGGGTAAGCCATTGTGCGATGATATCCCTCAGTTTCCGTAAGAAGTTGTCAGCGGTGTGCCTCTTACGGAAAACAGTGATGCACAGCGTAGCCTGCCTAGGAACGAGTTTGCGTTTGTGAGATGCTGCTACTGGTGCAGCTGCTGTTGTTGCTGCGGGAGGTAATACATCTACACAGTGGGCTGTCACAGTTATGTAGTCCTTAGTTTGTCATGTCTGTGGTTAAGTGGACACTGGGTACATCCGCATTTTTCAGGACACTAAGGACACTTTTCTTATTGTCCCTGTATAGTCCGGGAATTGCTTGCCTTGTGAAGTGGACTCTAGATGGGATTTGGTACTGGGGACACAGTATGTCCATCAACTGTCTAAATCCCACTGCTCTAATGGCAGATACCGGACGGGTGTGGTTCATCAAATCGACAGTATCTAGGTCGACAATGTTTAGGTCGACCACTATAGGTCGACAGTCACTAGGTCGACATGGATGGAAGGTCGACAGGGTTTCTAGGTTGACATGTGCTAGGTCGACAGGTCTAAAGGTCGGCATGAGGAATTTTTTTTGGGTGTCGTTTTCTTCATAGAGTGACCGGGATCCCAAATTAGTGCACCGCGTCCCCTCGCATGGCTCGCTTCGCTCGCCATGCTTCGGGCATGGTGCCTTCGCTCCGCTACCGCTTTGCTCGGCTCATGTCGACCTTTAGACCTGTCGACCTAGCACATGTCGACCTAGAAACCCTGTCGACCTTCCATCCATGTCGACCTAGTGACTGTCAACCTATAGTGGTCGACCTAAACATTGTCGACCTAGATACTGTCGATCTTCAGACCGGATCCCATACCGGACGCACGTCTAACATCTTCAGACCGGATCCCATACCGGACGCACGTCTAACACCAGCATAGTTGTTATAACCTTAGTAATCCACTTTGCAACAGGGTGACTGCTGTCATATTTCATCTTCCTCGCAAAGTACTGTTGGACAGTCAATTGCTTAGTTGAAGTAGTACAAGTGGTCTTCCAACTTCCCCTGTGGGATAACGATCAACTCAGCAGCAGAGGTAGCAGCAGTAGGCGTACCACTCAAGGATCCTCCGGAGGAATCCTGGTTAGGAGAGGACTTGTCAGTCATGCAGGACTACTTATGATCCTGACTGAGGAGGAAATTGACATTGAGGGAGTTGATGGTATGGCTTGCAGGAGCTTGGCTACAACAGGAAGAAGGGATTTAGGTGTCAGTGGAATGCCTAAGCTATTACCCAAAGTTTCTGAAATTGACAATGACTTCTGAGGAATGCGCTGCAGGTGACGTATAACGGAGGATGTTCCTAGGTGGTTAACGTCCTTACACCTACTTATTACGGATTGACGAAGGCAACAAATGGCTTGACACCTGTTATCCGGATTTGTAGAGAAATAATTCCACTCCAAAGAGGTGGCTTTTTTGGTATTTTGCCCAGGCATGACAAGGAGCTTTCTCATCCCATGGAAAACAACTGACTCCACTGGTGCCTTATTCAAACAAACCACATCACCATCAGAACCCTTATCGTCAACTTCATCCCTAGCGCCAGTTACACCAATATCCTCCTCAACCTGGTGTATGTCTACAGTGACATCCTCAATCTCAATATAAGCAACTGGACAGGTAGTGCTCCTACCAGCACTTGCAGGAAGTGTGCAAATGGTGGTAGGAGCCTTCTCTTTCCATACAGTCTTGGGAAGGTCAGGCCTAGACATTGCAACCGCGGACACACTTGGACTCTGCTTGGGGATTTGTGATATCTCTGAACGCACAGTTGTTTTTTCCTGTGCTTTAAAAAGCTTAATTTTTTTAATTTTTCGAGAGGGAAGAGGGCTTACATCCTAATGAGAAGCTGAACCACCAGTCATGAACATAGGCCAAGGCATTAGACTTTCCTTACCACTTCTTGTCGTGAATGGAGTATTGCCAATTTTACGTTTCTCTGCAGATAATTTCTTTTTTTCTGATTATTAATTTTTGCTTCTTGGATTTTACATGTCCTCTATGACATTGGGCATTAGCCTTAGGAGACGTCGTTGATGGAATTTCATCATCAATGTCATGCCTGGTGGCCGCAGCAGCTTCAGCACTAGTACTAGGAACTGGAAGTGGGTTCTGATCTTCCACTATTTTCTCCCTCAAATTGTTGTTCTCCACTTCACAGGACAGCACCCATTTATTACTACAGCATACTGCAAGACTGGGCAAGCACCTCTGAATTTTTACAGCATACGGGACCAATGTGCTTTTATTTTATCAACTGCACCCCTGAATTTTTACAGCATACAGGACCAGTGTGCTTTTATTTTAACAACTGCATCCCTGAATTTTTACAGCATTATTATTATTATTATTATTATTATTATCCTTTATTTATATGGCGCCACAAGGGTTCCGCAGCGCCCAATTACAGAGTACATAAACAAATAATCAAGCAGGAAAACCACAACTTACAGTTGACGACAATATAGGACAAGTACAGGGTAAATAAACATAGCTACATCAGCAGATGACACTGGAATAAGTATCAGGGGGCAGAAGACTGCTGGATTTGGTGCAGTTGTGGGTCTTGAGAGCCCGTTTGAAGTTTTGTAGAGAGGTGGAGAGTCTGAGGGAGAGAGGTAGGGAATTCGGAGAAGTGGTGCAGCACATGAAAAATCTTGGAGGTAGGAGTGGGAGGAAGTAATCCGTAGGCAGGAGGGTCGGCGTGCATTAGCAGAGCGAAGAGGACGTGTGGGAGTGTAAAAGGGAGATAAGGTCAGAGATGTAGATGGGAGAGGAGTGGGTGAGGGCTTTGTAAGCAAGTGTGAGAAGCTTGAAATGGATTCTGAAAGGGAAGGGGAGCCAATGAAGGTCTAGTAAGAGAGGAGAGGTGGACGTAGTGCGTTTGGTGAGGAAAATGAGCCGGGCAGCAGCATTGAGAATAGATTGGAAACCAAAAGAACTAATGAGCTTACCTAGTGAGCACATATAGAGAGAGAAGAGAAGAGGACCAAGGACAGAACCTTGGGGTACCCCTACAGTTAGTGGAAGTGAGGGGGAGGTGGAGTCATGAGAGGAGACAGAGAATGAACGGTCAGAAAGGTAGGAAGACAGCCAATAGACGGCAGTGTCACGCAGACCAATGGAGTGAAGGATTTGCAGTAGGAGAGGATGGTCCACAGTGTCAAAAGCAGCAGAGAGATCAAGTAGAATAAGTAGAGAGTAGTGTCCCTTAGATTTAGCAACATGGAGGTCATTGCATACTTTTGTAAGGGCAGTTTCAGTGGAGTGGAGAGGACGGAAGCCAGACTGGAATGGGTCAAGCAGTGAGTGTGAGGAAAGAAAGGAAGTAAGGCAGTTGTAGACAATACGCTCAAGGAGTTTGGAGGCAAAAGGGAGGAGAGAGATAGGTCGGTAGTTGGAGAGAGTGTTTGGATCAAGGGTAGGTTTTTTAAGAATACGAGAGATGAGTGCATGCTTGAAGGCAGAGGGAACAGTGCCTGATGAGAGGGAGAGATTGAGAAGGTGGGAATGATGGGAACAAGCAGAAGGAGAGAGGTAGCAGAGGAGGTGATGGGGGGATAGGGTCAAGTGGGGAGGTGGTGAGGGGACAGGAACGAATGAGGGCCATGACTTCCTCTCCAGATGCATGGGAGAAAGATGTCAGAGTTGGTGCAAGGGATGGTGAGGGTTGGTAAGGGATGGGAGAAGGCTGGTTACTGATGGTCTGTTGTGATGTGATGTCCTGACGTATGGAGTCAATTTTGGATGTGAAGTACGTGGCAAAGTCAAGAGCAGAGAGTGAGGAAGGGAGACGAGGTGGAGGTGGGCAGAGGAGTGAGTTGAGAGTGGCAAAGAGGCGCCGGGGGTTGGAAGACTGGGAGGAGATGAAGTTCTTGAAGTATGACTGTTTAGCAAGAGAAAGGGCAGCACTGAAGGATGAGAGCATACGTTTGAAATGGAGGAAGTCTGCCTTAGAGCGTGATTTCCTCCAGTGTCGCTCAGCAGTACGTGAGCATTTTTGCAGATATCTGGTGCATTTGGTGTGCCAGGGTTGAGGTGTTAATTTGCAAGGGTGAATAGTGGTTGGTGGAGCAACAGAGTCAAGAACAGAAGTAAGGGATGCATTGTATGTGGAAGTGGCTTGTTCAGGGCATGAGTGAGAGAGAATAGGAGAGAGAAGTGAGTCAAACAGGGAGGAAAGGAATGAGGTGTCAATAGCTTCAATGTTACGCTTAGTGATGGTAGCCTTAGGAGGTAGAGATGGGGAAGTCGAGAGAGATAGGTTAAAGGAAAGCAGGTGGTGGTCAGAGAGGGGAAATGGGGAGTTTGAAAAATCAGAAATATCACAGCGGTGAGTGAAGACCAGATCCAGTGAGCTCCCATTCACATGGGAGGGTGAGGAGGTACACTGGGAGAGACCAAGTGAAGAGGTGAGGTTAAGGAGTTTAGAGGCCGGGGATTGTGTGGAGATGTCAATAGGGATGTTGAAATCGCCTAGGATAATGGAGGGAATGTCAGAAGAGAGGAAGTGAGGAAGCCAGTAAGCAAAGTTGTCGATGAATTTGGAAGCAGTGCCAGGGACGGCGGTAAATGACAGCTACTCTAAGATGTACTGGTTGGAAGAGGCGTATGGCATGGACCTCAAATGTAGAGAATGTATGGGATGGTTCTGGTGGTATGAGTTGGTAGGAGTAACTAGAAGGTAAAAGGACCCCAACACCACCCCCATGGCGACCCCCAGGTCGGGGTGTGTGTGTGAATGTGAGGCCCCAACAGGGAGAGCAGCAGGAGAATTAGTGTCAGAGAGCGTAATCCAAGTTTCAGTAATGGCTAGTAGGTGTAGGGAGTTGGAAATGAAAAGGTCATGAGTGGGGACCAGTTTGATACAAACAGATCTGGCATTCCAGGGGGCACAGGATAGGGGGTATGAGTTTGTGGGAGAGATGTGAATGAGATTATCAGGGTTGCTGTAGTGATGAGGTGAGATTAACTTTGAGGGCAGGGATGATGAGAGAGTAGTGATGGTGCGGGTGCCTGAGCTAGGAGGGGAAACTGCAGGAGGTGGGCAGGGAGGGAGGTCAGTGTGATGTGAATGGGGGTGTGGGGAGGTGACAGGGAAGGGAGAGAGGGAGCAGGGCTGAGTTGTGGGGTAGCAGATCCATGGGGCAGAGGTGAATGAAAGTGGGGTAACAGGAAAGGAGGGGGAAGGAAACAGAGGGATGGAGGGGGGAGAGAGGAGGAGGTGTAAGAGACTAGGGGGGAAGGATAAAGATACATTATTAGGTAGACACTGAGTGATGTGGGGAGTATAAGGAAGCCTTGACATAGTGTTAAGTAGGTAAATAGGTTGAGAGAAAGTGGAAGTAGGAGTGGAGGCTGTAAGGGAATCTGAGCAGAAGAATTGCAGAAATGCAGATGAGAAAAGCAGTGTAGGCTCAATGGGTGTAGATTTAGTAAGTAATGAGTCAAAAGTGTAGATAAAGTGGGTGCAGAAATGTATTTGGAGTGTAAGAAATGAAAGGATTGTGAGAGGTTTAACAAGCGATGGTAATTATGTTAGATGTTTTAGGTGTTTGCAGGTAAAACTGCATTGGTGCAGCTGTGCTTCAAAAAAAAAAATTACAATAATACAGATACAAGCATTTGTAGGTGAAATGGATGGTTTTTGAATTGTCCAAGTAAGGTAGTTCCGTGCTATTTAATCGGATGCAACAATCAGGAGGTGTGTGATCTGAGAAGTGACTCACATTTGTTATTAGTTCTTCAGTTTTCTTTGTTTTGTTAGATTGGTGTGCTTCTGTTTTCCTTCTTTTTCACTTCGATTGAACGCTGATGGAACGCTGCTGTTATGTGACAATTTTATCACGCTTTGATAAAAATGCACGCTTAGATATTAAATGCACAGCCAAACGGCTTTGCACTGCCTACTAGAGATGTGCACTTGACATTTTTCGGGTTTTGTGTTTTGGTTTTGGGTTCGGTTCCGCGGCCGTGTTTTGGGTTCGACCGCGTTTTGGCAAAACCTCACCGAATTTTTTTTGTCGGAT
Source organism: Pseudophryne corroboree (assembly GCF_028390025.1). Classification (NCBI taxonomy): domain Eukaryota; kingdom Metazoa; phylum Chordata; class Amphibia; order Anura; family Myobatrachidae; genus Pseudophryne; species Pseudophryne corroboree. The sequence continues at coordinate 230,540,656 of NC_086450.1, forward strand.
TCGGGTGTGTTTTGGATTCGGGTGTTTTTTTCAAAAAACACAAAAAAACAGCTTAAATCATAGAATTTGGGGGTCATTTTGATCCCAAAGTATTATTAACCTCAAAAACCATAATTTCCACTCATTTTCAGTCTATTCTGAATACCTCACACCTCACAATATTATTTTTAGTCCTAAAATTTGCACCGAGGTCGCTGGATGACTAAGCTAAGCGACCCTAGTGGCCGACACAAACACCTGGCCCATCTAGGAGTGGCACTGCAGTGTCACGCAGGATGTCCCTTCCAAAAAACACTCCCCAAACAGCACATGACGCAAAGAAGAAAAAAAGAGGCACAATGAGGTAGCTGTGTGAGTAAGCTAAGCGACCCTAGTGGCCGACACAAACACCTGGTCCATCTAGGAGTGGCACTGCAGTGTCACGCAGGATGTCCCTTCCAAAAAACACTCCCCAAACAGCACATGACGCAAAGAAAAAAAGAGGCGCAATGAGGTAGCTGTGTGAGTAAGCTAAGCGACCCTAGTGGCCGACACAAACACCTGGCCCATCTAGGAGTGGCACTGCAGTGTCACGCAGGATGTCCCTTCCAAAAAAACCTCCCCAAACAGCACATGACGCAAAGAAAAAAAGAGGCGCAATGAGGTAGCTGTGTGAGTAAGATAAGCGACCCTAGTGGCCGACACAAACACCGGGCCCATCTAGGAGTGGCACTGCAGTGTCACGCAGGATGGCCCTTCCAAAAAACACTCCCCAAACAGCACATGACGCAAATAAAAATGAAAGAAAAAAGAGGTGCAAGATGGAATTGTCCTTGGGCCCTCCCACCCACCCTTATGTTGTATAAACAGGACATGCACACTTTAACCAACCCATCATTTCAGTGACAGGGTCTGCCACACGACTGTGACTGATATGACGGGTTGGTTTGGACCCCCACCAAAAAAGAAGCAATTAATCTCTCCTTGCACAAACTGGCTCTACAGAGGCAAGATGTCCACCTCATCATCATCCTCCGATATATCACCGTGTACATCCCCCTCCTCACAGATTATCAATTCGTCCCCACTGGAATCCACCATCTCAGCTCCCTGTGTACTTTGTGGAGGCAATTGCTGCTGGTCAATGTCTCCACGGAGGAATTGATTATAATTCATTTTAATGAACATCATCTTCTCCACATTTTCTGGATGTAACCTCGTACGCCGATTGCTGACAAGGTGGGCGGCGGCACTAAACACTCTTTCGGAGTACACACTTGTGGGAGGGCAACTTAGGTAGAATAAAGCCAGTTTGTGTAAGGGCCTCCAAATTGCCTCTTTTTCCTGCCAGTATAAGTACGGACTGTGTGACGTGCCTACTTGGATGCGGTCACTCATATAATCCTCCACCATTCTTTCAATGGTGAGAGAATCATATGCAGTGACAGTAGACGACATGTCCATAATCGTTGTCAGGTCCTTCAGTCCGGACCAGATGTCAGCATCAGCAGTCGCTCCAGACTGCCCTGCATCACCGCCAGCGGGTGGGCTCGGAATTCTGAGCCTTTTCCTCGCACCCCCAGTTGCGGGAGAATGTGAAGGAGGAGATGTTGACAGGTCGCGTTCCGCTTGACTTGACAATTTTCTCACCAGCAGGTCTTTGAACCCCAGCAGACTTGTGTCTGCCGGAAAGAGAGATCCTAGGTAGGCTTTAAATCTAGGATCGAGCATGGTGGCCAAAATGTAGTGCTCTGATTTCAACAGATTGACCACCCGTGAATCCTTGTTAAGCGAATTAAGGGCTCCATCCACAAGTCCCACATGCCTAGCGGAATCGCTCTGTGTTAGCTCCTCCTTCAATGTCTCCAGCTTCTTCTGCAAAAGCCTGATGAGGGGAATGACCTGACTCAGGCTGGCAGTGTCTGAACTGACTTCACGTGTGGCAAGTTCAAAGGGCATCAGAACCTTGCACAACGTTGAAATCATTCTCCACTGCGCTTGAGACAGGTGCATTCCACCTCCTATATCGTGCTGAATTGTATAGGCTTGAATGGCCTTTTGCTGCTCCTCCAACCTCTGAAGCATATAGAGGGTTGAATTCCACCTCGTTACCACTTCTTGATTCAGATGATGGCAGGGCAGGTTCAGTTGTTTTTGGTGGTGCTCCAGTCTTCTGTACGTGGTGCCTGTACGCCGAAAGTGTCCCGCAATTCTTCTGGCCACCGACAGCATCTCTTGCACACCCCTGTCGTTTTTTAAAAAATTCTGCACCACCAAATTCAAGGTATGTGCAAAACATGGGACGTGCTGGAATTTGCCCATATTTAATGCACACACAATATTGCTGGCGTTGTCCGATGCCACAAATCCACAGGAGAGTCCAATTGGGGTAAGCCATTCCGCGATGATCTTCCTCAGTTGCCGTAAGAGGTTTTCAGCTGTGTGCGTATTCTGGAAAGCGGTGATACAAAGCGTAGCCTGCCTAGGAAAGAGTTGGCATTTGCGAGATGCTGCTACTGGTGCCGCCGCTGCTGTTCTTGCGGCGGGAGTCCATACATCTACCCAGTGGGCTGTCACAGTCATATAGTCCTGACCCTGCCCTGCTCCACTTGTCCACATGTCCGTGGTTAAGTGGACATTGGGTACAACTGCATTTTTTAGGACACTGGTGAGTCTTTTTCTGACGTCCGTGTACATTCTCGGTATCGCCTGCCTAGAGAAATGGAACCTAGATGGTATTTGGTAACGGGGGCACACTGCCTCAATAAATTGTCTAGTTCCCTGTGAACTAACGGCGGATACCGGATGCACGTCTAACACCAACATAGTTGTCAAGGCCTCAGTTATCCGCTTTGCAGCAGGATGACTGCTGTGATATTTCATCTTCCTCGCAAAGGACTGTTGGACAGTCAATTGCTTACTGGAAGTAGTACAAGTGGTCTTCCGACTTCCCCTCTGGGATGACAATCGACTCCCAGCAGCAACAACAGCAGCGCCAGCAGCAGTAGGCATTACACTCAAGGATGCATCGGAGGAATCCCAGGCAGGAGAGGACTCGTCAGAATTGCCAGTGACATGGCCTGCAGGACTATTGGCATTCCTGGGTAAGGAGGAAATTGACACTGAGGGAGTTGGTGGGATGGTTTGCGTGAGCTTGGTTACAAGAGGAAGGGATTTACTGGTCAGTGGACTGCTTCCGCTGTCACCCAAAGTTTTTGAACTTGTCACTGACTTATTATGAATGCGCTGCAGGTGACGTATAAGGGAGGATGTTCCGAGGTGGTTAACGTCCTTACCCCTACTTATTACAGCTTGACAAAGGCAACACACGGCTTGACACCTGTTGTCCGCATTTCTGTTGAAATACTTCCACACCGAAGAGCTGATTTTTTTGGTATTTTCACCAGGCATTGTCAATGGCCATATTCCTCCCACGGACAACAGGTGTCTCCCCGGGTGCCTGACTTAAACAAACCACCTCACCATCAGAATCCTCCTGGTCAATTTCCTCCCCAGCGCCAGCAACACCCATATCCTCCTCATCCTGGTGTACTTCAACACTGACATCTTCAATCTGACTATCAGGAACTGGACTGCGGGTGCTCCTTCCAGCACTTGCAGGGGGTGTGCAAATGGTGGAAGGCGCATGCTCTTCACGTCCAGTGTTGGGAAGGTCAGGCATCGCAACCGACACAATTGGACTCTCCTTGTGGATTTGGGATTTCGAAGAATGCACAGTTCTTTGCGGTGCTTTTGCCAGCTTGAGTCTTTTCATTTTTCTAGCGAGAGGCTGAGTGCTTCCATCCTCATGTGAAGCTGAACCACTAGCCATGAACATAGGCCAGGGCCTCAGCCGTTCCTTGCCACTCCGTGTGGTAAATGGCATATTGGCAAGTTTACGCTTCTCCTCCGACAATTTTATTTTAGGTTTTGGAGTCCTTTTTTTACTGATATTTGGTGTTTTGGATTTTACATGCTCTGTACTATGACATTGGGCATCGGCCTTGGCAGACGACGTTGCTGGCATTTCATCGTCTCGGCCATGACTAGTGGCAGCAGCTTCAGCACGAGGTGGAAGTGGATCTTGATCTTTCCCTAATTTTGGAACCTCAACATTTTTGTTCTCCATATTTTAATAGGGACAACTAAAAGGCACCTCAGGTAAACAATGGAGATGGATGGATACTAGTATACTTATGGATGGACTGCCGAGTGCCGACACAGAGGTAGCTACAGCCGTGGACTACCGTACTGTGTCTGCTGCTAATATAGACTGGATGATAATGAGATGAAATCAATATATATGTATATATAATATCACTAGTACTGCAGCCGGACAGGTATATATTATATATTTATTATGTAATGACTGATGACAGACCTGCTGGACACTGTCAGCTCAGCAGCACCGCAGACTGCTACAGTAAGCTACTATAGTAGTATGTATAAAGAAGAAAGAAAAAAACAACAACCACGGGTAGGTGGTATACAATTATGGATGGACTGCCGAGTGCCGACACAGAGGTAGCTACAGCCGTGGACTACCGTACTGTGTCTGCTGCTAATATAGACTGGATGATAATGAGATGAAATCAATATATATGTATATATAATATCACTAGTACTGCAGCCGGACAGGTATATATTATATATTTATTATGTAATGACTGATGACGGACCTGCTGGACACTGTCAGCTCAGCAGCACCGCAGACTGCTACAGTAAGCTACTATAGTAGTATGTATAAAGAAGAAAGAAAAAAACAACAACCACGGGTAGGTGGTATACAATTATGGATGGACTGCCGAGTGCCGACACAGAGGTAGCTACAGCCGTGGACTACCGTACTGTGTCTGCTGCTAATATAGACTGGATGATAATGAGATGAAATCATTATATATGTATATATAATATCACTAGTACTGCAGCCGGACAGGTATATATTATATATTTATTATGTAATGACTGATGACGGACCTGCTGGACACTGTCAGCTCAGCAGCACCGCAGACTGCTACAGTAAGCTACTATAGTAGTATGTATAAAGAAGAAAGAAAAAAACAACAACCACGGGTAGGTGGTATACAATTATGGATGGACTGCCGAGTGCCGACACAGAGGTAGCTACAGCCGTGGACTAACGTACTGTGTCTGCTGATAATATAGACTGGATGATAATGAGATGAAATCAATATATATGTATATATAATATCACTAGTACTGCAGCCGGACAGGTATATATTATATATTTATTATGTAATGACTGATGACGGACCTGCTGGACACTGTCAGCTCAGCAGCACCGCAGACTGCTACAGTAAGCTACTATAGTAGTATGTATAAAGAAGAAAGAAAAAAACAACAACCACGGGTAGGTGGTATACAATTATGGATGGACTGCCGAGTGCCGACACAGAGGTAGCTACAGCCGTGGACTAACGTACTGTGTCTGCTGCTAATATAGACTGGATGATAATGAGATGAAATCAATATATATGTATATATAATATCACTAGTACTGCAGCCGGACAGGTATATATTATATATTTATTATGTAATGACTGATGACGGACCTGCTGGACACTGTCAGCTCAGCAGCACCGCAGACTGCTACAGTAAGCTACTATAGTAGTATGTATAAAGAAGAAAGAAAAAAAAAAAAAACACGGGTAGGTGCTAGGTGGTATACAATATTATATATATATTATATACAATTATATATATATATACATATATATATAATATATATTAAACTCATAAACTGGTGGTGATTTATTAAACTGGTGGTCAGGTCACTGGTCACACTATCAGCAACTTGCAAGTAGTACTCCTGAGTTCTAAGCAGACAATCACAATATATATTATACTGGTGGTCAGTGTGGTCACAAACAATGGCAGTGTGGCTGGCACTCTGGCAGCAAAAGTGTGCACTGTACGTTATATGTACTCCTGAGTCCTGAGTCCTGCTCTCAGACTCTAACTGCTCCCCACTGTCAGTGTCTCCCCCACAAGTCAGATAATACAGTCACACTATCTCTCTCTATCACTTCAGCAAGTACTAGTAGTAGTAGTACTCCTCCTAATGCTCCCCAAATTACTACTGTGTCTCTCTCTGTCTCACTCTCTTCTCGAATCTCTATAAACGGAGAGGACGCCAGACACGTCCTCTCCTTATGAATCTCAATGCACGTGTGAAAAATGGCGGCGACGCGCGGCTCCTTATATAGAATCCGAGTCTCGCGATAGAATCCGAGCCTCGCGAGAATCCGACAGCGTGATGATGACGTTCGGGCGCGCTCGGGTTAACCGAGCAAGGCGGGAAGATCCGAGTCGCTCGGACCCGTGTAAAAAAACATGAAGTTCGGGCGGGTTCGGATTCCGAGGAACCGAACCCGCTCATGTCTACTGCCTACACCATTGAACTTAAGTAGAAGACTACTACAAGCAGAGGCAGAACTCTGGGAGGCAACGGAGTCATCTGCCGCCGGGCTCCTGCTCTGAAGGGGGACACCTCTCCTCCCATTCTGTGACTTCATTGAATTAAGTTAATTGATACAGTAGCTGACGCTATCTTTTCAGTGGCTGACTTTCTCACTGGTCCCTGCACCTTACAAATCACACCTTCTTTATTATAGTGAATATACACATTTTACAAGTGTCATAGCCAGGATTAGAAACCACAACCTATTACACTGGAAGCAGACACCTTACTGATGAAGTGGTTTGCTCCTGTATAGGAAATGAGAATTTTAACTATATGAAGATACTTCTCTGACAATTACACGTAACTTCATATAGTTAGAATTCTCATGCTTCCTCTACAGGAGCAAATAGCTCCATCAGTAAAGTGTCTGTTGTCAGTGTAACAGGTCATGGCTTCTAATCCTGGGTATGACTGCTAAGAAATGTGTGATTTAAAATAAAAGACAATTAAATGTATAAATACAGTATATACATTTTTTTTCAGAATACTACACACACACACACACACACACACACACACACACACACACACACACACACACACACACACAGTCACACACTTCTCTTAATATAGGAAATAGGGGGGCACCACCATTTATCTTGCCTCCGGGCAACTGGGACGAACTTACGCCACTGACTACAAGTGAAACCAATAATTGAAGTCTGTAGCCACACCCCACCACCTCAAATGCCAAGCAATAAATTACCTTACAAAAACAACCAGGCATTCCACAAACATTAAACTGGGTCTATATCCTTCAAAACTAAACAAAACAAAACAAAAAAAAACTACTTCAGAATAGTGATGAGCGGATTCGGTTTTACTCGGTTTTACTCGGTTCTCAAAACGGCATCTTATTGGCTCACGGATGTCACGTGTTTTGGATAACCAATAAGATGCCATTTTGAGAACCGAGTAAAACCGAATCCGCTCATCACTACTTCAGAATCACATACTATGCAATAATGTTTCAGTTCTAGTTACCTAGCAGAATTAGCTTTGCATATACAGATATACTGTAGTACAGCAAAATATACAGGGCCAGTGCGCTTTTATTTTAACAACTGCACCCCTGAATTTTTACAGCATACAAGACCAGTGTGCTTTTATTTTAACAAGTGCATCCATGTATTTTTACAGCATACAGGGCCAGTGTACTTTTATTTTAACAGCAGCACCTATGTATTTTTACAGCATACAGGACCAGTGTGCTTTTATTTTAACAACAGCAATTATTACAGCATACAAAATTGGGCTAGCAATTATTACAGCATACAAAATTGGCCCAGCAATTATTACAGCATACAAAACTGGGCCAGCACCTTTGTATTTTCACAGCATACAGGACCAGTGTGCTTTAATTTTAACAACTGCATCCCTGATTTTAACAAGAGCAGCACCCTTGAATTATTACAGCATATAAAACTGGGACAGCACCCCTGTATTTTTACAGCATACAGAACCAGTGTGCTTTTATTTAAACAACTGCACCCCTGAATTTTTACAGAATATAGGACAAGTGTGCTATAATTTTATCAACTGCACCCCTGAATTTTTACAGCATACATGACCAGTGTGCTTTTATTTTAACAACAGAAGCATCCCTGATTTTTAACAGCATACAAGACTGGGCCAGCACTCCTGCATTTTCACAGCATAAAGGACCAGTGTGTTTTTATTTTAACAACTGCACCCCTGAATTTTGACAGCATACAGGGACAGTGTAATATTATTTTAACAGCAGCACACCTGTATTTTTACAGCATACAGGACCAGTGTGCTTTTATTTTAACAACAGCAGCACCCCCTGAATTGTTACAGCATACAAAATTGGGCCAGCACCTTTGTATTTTCACAGTATACTGGACCAGTGTGCTTTAATTTTAACAACTGCACCCCTAAATTATTACAGCATACAAAACTGGGCCAGCAACCCTGTATTTTCACAGCATACAGGACCAGTGTGCTTTTATTTTAACAAATGCACCCCTCAATTTTTACAGCATACAGGACCAGTGTGCTTTTATTTTATCAACTGCACCCCTGAATTTTACAGCATACAGGAACAGTGTGCTCTTATTTTAACAATTTTGCCCCTGAATTTTACAGCATACAGGGCCAGTGTACTTTTATTTTAACAGCAGCACCCATGTATTTTTACAGCATACAGGTCCAGTGTGCTTTTATTTTAACAACAGCAGCACCCCTTAATTATTACAGCATACTAAATTGGGCCAGCACCTTTGTATTTTCACAGCATACAGGACCAGTGTGCTTTAATTTTAACAACTGCACCACTGAATTTTTACAGCATACAAAACTGGGACTGCAACCCTGTATTTTCACAGCATACAGGACCAGTGTGCAATTATTTTAACAAATGCACCCCTCAATTTTTACAGCATACAGGACCAGTGTGCTTTTATTTTATCAACTGCATCCATGAATTTTACAGCATACAGGACCAGTGTGCTCTTATTTTTTCAACTGCATCCCTGAATTTTTACAGCATACATGGCCAGTGTACTTTTATTTTGCCAACTGCACCCATGAATTTTTACAGCATACAAGGCTTGTGTGCTTTTATTTTAACAACTGCACCCCTGAATTTTTACAGCATACAAGACAGGGCCAGCACCCATGTATTTTCACAGCATACAGGACCAGTGTGCTTTTATTTTAACAACTACACCTGTGAATTTTTACAGCATACAGGGCCAGTGTGCTTTTATTTTAACAAGAGCAGCACCCTTGCATTATTACAGCATATAAAACTGGGCCAGCACCCCTGTATTTTTACAGCATACAGGACTAGTGTGTTTTTATTTTAACAAATGCACCCCTGAATTCTTACAGCATACAGAACCAGTGTGCTATTACTTTAACAACTGCACCCCTGAATTTTTACAGCATACAGGACCAGTGTGCTCTTAATTTAACAACTGCACCTCTGGATTATTTTTACAGCATACAGGACCAGTGTGTTTTTATTTTAACAACTGCACCCCTGAATTTTTACAGCATACAGGGCCAGTGTAATATTATTTTAACAGCAGCAGACCTGTATTTTCACAGCATACAGGACCAGTGTGCTTTTATTTTAACAACAGAAGCACCCCTGAATTTTTACAGAATACAGGAGGACAGTGCCCCTGCACCCTTTACAACACAGTGACAACCAGGACAGCAACACCCATGTACAGCTGCAGCACTCCTAACAGCACATAAAACACCAGTGACAGCCAGGACATCACCCCTAACAGCACAGTGACAGGAGCAGCACCCCTACAGAGCACACACTGACCTCAACCAATACCACCACCCACAGAGAGACAGAGGTCTGTCTCCCTCACTCTCCAAGTGCAGAGTGAAAATGGCAACGATGTGCGACTGTTTATATGGAATCCAAACAACGTGAGAATCTGACAGCGGGATGATGACGATTTGCCTCGTTCTGGTTTCCGAGTCTGGCGGGAAGTCCAGAGCCGGGCTCGGATCCTGACTCAGAACATGAAGTTCGTGGGGGTTTGGTTATCTGGGAACCGAACCCGCTCATCTCTACTCATAGGGGGTCATTCCGAGATGATCGAAGCTGTGCTAAATTTAGCACAGCCACGATCATTCACACTGACATGCGGGGGGATGCCCAGCACACGGCTATCCCACCACGCATGTCAATACTGCCCCCTCACAGAAGTGCAAAGGCATCGCACAGCGGGGATGCCTTTGTACTTCAAAAGTTACTCACGACCAGAGCAGCTTTAGCGTGCTGGCCGGGAGCTACTCATCGCTCCCCAGCCCGCAGTGGCTGCGTGTGACATCACGCAGCCGCTGCGGCCCACTTGAGTTTGCCGGACTGCACCCACAAAATGGTGGCCAAATGCCGCCGTTCCGCCCCTCCGCCCAGCGACTGCCTCTGCCTGTCATTCAGGCAGAGGCGATCGTAGCGGCATGACAGCCTTCGGCCGTCAGGCATGCGCCGGTGCACTGCGTCCCTGGCGCATGTGCAGTTCTGACCTGATCGCACCGCTGCGATAAACTGCAGCGTGCGATCGGGTCAGAATGACCCCCATAGCCCATTCAGATTGAACAATTTCTCTCCAAAGTTCCGACTCAAGACCATAAAAACAACTCTTTAGCTCAGAGCTTCGGCTGGTAACCCTACATGTGGTTTGTCTCACATTCAATAGTTGGGTTGGAAATTCAAAACTATGCATGAAACGGACTGCATATTTGAAGGTCCTCCCATATAGCTTTACATTCAAATTACGTACCTATAAAAATGAGGTTAGGCAACAGAAACCTTGGTGCCCACTAGAGATGAGCGGGTTCGGTTCCTCGGAAACCGAACCCGCCCGAACTTCAGGTTTTTTTTACACGGGTCCGAGCGACTCGGATCTTCCCGCCTTGCTCGGTTAACCCGAGCGCGCCCGAACGTCATCATCCCGCTGTCGGATTCTCGCGAGGCTCGGATTCTATCGCGAGACTCGGATTCTATATAAGGAGCCGCGCGTCGCCGCCATTTTCACATGTGCATTGAGATTGATAGGGAGAGGACGTGGCTGGCGTCCTCTCCGTTTATAGAGAGTGAGACTAGAGTAGAGAGAGACACAGTATTATTTACTTTAGTAATTTTGGGGAGCATTAGGAGGAGTACTACTACTTGCTGAAGTGATAGTGTGACTGTATATCTGACTTGTGGGGGAGACAGTGGGGAGCAGTTAGAGTCTGAGAGCAGGAGTACATATTTTAACGTACAGTGCACACTTTTGCTGGCACTCTGCTGCCAGAGTGCCACACTGCCATTGTGACCACACTGACCACCAGTATATATTGTGATTGTCTGCTTAGGAGTACTACTTGCAAGTTGCTGATAGTGTGACCAGTGACCTGACCACCAGTTTAATTAATCACCACCAGTTTAATATATATATATATATATATATATACATAATTGTATATAATATATATATAATTGTATACCACCTACCCGTGTTTTTTTTTTTTCTTTCTTCTTGATACATACTACTATAGTAGCTTACTGTAGCAGTCTGCGGTGCTGCTGAGCTGACAGTGTCCAGCAGGTCCGTCATCAGTCATTACATAATAAATATATATACCTGTCCGGCTGCAGTACTAGTGATATTATTATATATATATATATATATATATATATATTAATTTCATCTCATTATCATCCAGTCTATATTAGCAGCAGACACAGTACGGTAGTCCACGGCTGTAGCTACCTCTGTGTCGGCAGTCGCTGGTCCATCCATAATTGTATACCACCTACCCGTGGTTTTTTTTTTCCTCTTTATTCTTGATACATACTACTATAGTAGCTTACTGTAGCAGTCTGCGGTGCTGCTGAGCTGACAGTGTCCAGCAGGTCCGTCATCAGTCATTACATAATAAATATATATACCTGTCCGGCTGCAGTACTAGTGATATTATATATATATATATATATATTAATTTCATCTCATTATCATCCAGTCTATATTAGCAGCAGACACAGTACGGTAGTCCACGGCTGTAGCTACCTCTGTGTCGGCAGTCGCTGGTCCATCCATAATTGTATACCACCTACCCGTGGTTTTTTTTTTTTTCTTTCTTCTTGATACATACTACTATAGTAGCTTACTGTAGCAGTCTGCGGTGCTGCTGAGCTGACAGTGTCCAGCAGGTCCGTCATCAGTCATTACATAATAAATATATATACCTGTCCGGCTGCAGTACTAGTGATATTATATATATATATATATATATTAATTTCATCTCATTATCATCCAGTCTATATTAGCAGCAGACACAGTACGGTAGTCCACGGCTGTAGCTACCTCTGTGTCGGCAGTCGCTCGTCCATCCATAAGTATACTAGTATCCATCCATCTCCATTGTTTACCTGAGGTGCCTTTTAGTTGTGCCTATTAAAATATGGAGAACAAAAATGTTGAGGTTCCAAAATTAGGGAAAGATCAAGATCCACTTCCACCTCGTGCTGAAGCTGCTGCCACTAGTCATGGCCGAGACGATGAAATGCCAGCAACGTCGTCTGCCAAGGCCGATGCCCAATGTCATAGTACAGAGCATGTAAAATCCAAAACACCAAATATCAGTAAAAAAAGGACTCCAAAATCTAAAATCAAATTGTCGGAGGAGAAGCGTAAACTTGCCAATATGCCATTTACCACACGGAGTGGCAAGGAACGGCTGAGGCCCTGGCCTATGTTCATGGCTAGTGGTTCAGCTTCACATGAGGATGGAGGCACTCAGTCTCTCGCTAGAAAAATGAAAAGACTCAAGCTGGCAAAAGCACCGCAAAGAACTGTGCATTCTTCGAAATCCCAAATCCACAAGGAGAGTCCAACTGTGTCGGTTGCGATGCCTGACCTTCCCAACACTGGACGTGAAGAGCATGCGCCTTCCACCATTTGCACGCCCCCTGCAAGTGCTGGAAGGAGCACCCGCAGTCCAGTTCCTGATAGTCAGATTGAAGATGTCAGTGTTGAAGTACACCAGGATGAGGAGGATATGGGTGTTGCTGGCGCTGGGGAGGAAATTGACAAGGAGGATTCTGATGGTGAGGTGGTTTGTTTAAGTCAGGCACCCGGGGAGATACCTGTTGTCCGTGGGAGGAATAGGGCCGTTGACATGCCTGGTGAAAATACCAAAAAAATCAGCTCTTCGGTGTGGAAGTATTTCAACAGAAATGCGGACAACATTTGTCAAGCCGTGTGTTGCCTTTGTCAAGCTGTAATAAGTAGGGGCAAGGACATTAACCACCTCGGAACATCCTCCCTTATACGTCACCTGCAGCGCATTCATAATAAGTCAGTGACAAGTTCAAAAACTTTGGGCGACAGCGGAAGCAGTCCACTGACCAGTAAATCCCTTCCTCTTGTAACCAAGCTCACGCAAACCACCCCACCAACTCCCTCAGTGTCAATTTCCTCCTTCCCCAGGAATGCCAATAGTCCTGCAGGCCATGTCACTGGCAATTCTGACGAGTCCTCTCCTGCCTGGGATTCCTCCGATGCATCCTTGCGTGTAACGCCTACTGCTGCTGGCGCTGCTGTTGTTGCTGCTGGGAGTCGATGGTCATCCCAGAGGGGAAGTCGTAAGCCCACTTTTACTACTTCCACCAAGCAATTGACTGTCCAACAGTCCTTTGCGAGGAAGATGAAATATCACAGCAGTCATCCTGTTGCAAAGCGGATAACTGAGGCCTTGACAACTATGTTGGTGTTAGATGTGCGTCCGGTATCCGCCGTTAGTTCACAGGGAACTAGACAATTTCTTGAGGTAGTGTGCCCCCGTTACCAAATACCATCTAGGTTCCACTTCTCTAGGCAGGTGATACCGAGAATGTACACGGACGTCAGAAAAAGACTCACCAGTGTCCTAAAAAATGCAGTTGTACCCAATGTCCACTTAACCACGGACATGTGGACAAGTGGAGCAGGGCAGGGTCAGGACTATATGACTGTGACAGCCCACTGGGTAGATGTATGGACTCCCGCCGCAAGAACAGCAGCGGCGGCACCAGTAGCAGCATCTCGCAAACGCCAACTCTTTCCTAGGCAGGCTACGCTTTGTATCACCGGTTTCCAGAATACGCACACAGCTGAAAACCTCTTACGGCAACTGAGGAAGATCATCGCGGAATGGCTTACCCCAATTGGACTCTCCTGTGGATTTGTGGCATCGGACAACGCCAGCAATATTGTGTGTGCATTAAATATGGGCAAATTCCAGCACGTCCCATGTTTTGCACATACCTTGAATTTGGTGGTGCAGAATTTTTTAAAAAACGACAGGGGCGTGCAAGAGATGCTGTCGGTGGCCAGAAGAATTGCGGGACACTTTCGGCGTACAGGCACCACGTACAGAAGACTGGAGCACCACCAAAAACGCCTGAACCTGCCCTGCCATCATCTGAAGCAAGAAGTGGTAACGAGGTGGAATTCAACCCTCTATATGCTTCAGAGGTTGGAGGAGCAGCAAAAGGCCATTCAAGCCTATACAATTGAGCACGATATAGGAGGTGGAATGTACCTGTCTCAAGCGCAGTGGAGAATGATTTCAACGTTGTGCAAGGTTCTGCAACCTTTTGAACTTGCCACACGTGAAGTCAGTTCAGACACTGCCAGCCTGAGTCAGGTCATTCCCCTCATCAGGCTTTTGCAGAAGAAGCTGGAGGCATTGAAGGAGGAGCTAATCATTCTCCTGTCGCTAGGCATGTGGGACTTGTGGATGGAGCCCTTAATTCGCTTAACAAGGATTCACGGGTGGTCAATCTGTTGAAATCAGAGCACTACATTTTGGCCACCGTGCTCGATCCTAGATTTAAAACCTACCTTGGATCTCTCTTTCCGGCAGACACAAGTCTGCTGGGGTTCAAAGACCTGCTGGTGACAAAATTGTCAAGTCAAGCGGAACGCGACCTGTCAACATCTCCTCCTTCACATTCTCCCGCAACTGGGGGTGCGAGGAAAAGGCTCAGAATTCCGAGCCCACCCGCTGGCGGTGATGCAGGGCAGTCTGGAGCGACTGCTGATGCTGACATCTGGTCCGGACTGAAGGACCTGACAACGATTACGGACATGTCGTCTACTGTCACTGCATATGATTCTCTCACCATTGAAAGAATGGTGGAGGATTATATGAGTGACCGCATCCAAGTAGGCACGTCAGACAGTCCGTACTTATACTGGCAGGAAAAAGAGGCAATTTGGAGGCCCTTGCACAAACTGGCTTTATTCTACCTAAGTTGCCCTCCCACAAGTGTGTACTCCGAAAGAGTGTTTAGTGCCGCCGCTCACCTTGTCAGCAATCGGCGTACGAGGTTACTTCCAGAAAATGTGGAGAAGATGATGTTCATTAAAATGAATTATAATCAATTCCTCCGTGGAGACATTGACCAGCAGCAATTGCCTCCACAAAGTACACAGGGAGCTGAGATGGTGGATTCCAGTGGGGACGAATTGATAATCTGTGAGGAGCGGGATGTACACGGTGATATATCGGAGGATGATGATGAGGTGGACATCTTGCCTCTGTAGAGCCAGTTTGTGCAAGGAGAGATTAATTGCTTCTTTTTCGGTGGGGGTCCAAACCAACCCGTCATTTCAGTCACAGTCGTGTGGCAGACCCTGTCACTGAAATGATGGGTTGGTTAAAGTGTGCATGTCCTGTTTATACAACATAAGGGTGGGTGGGAGGGCCCAAGGACAATTCCATCTTGCACCTCTTTTTTCTTTAATTTTTATTTGCGTCATGTGCTGTTTGGGGAGTGTTTTTTGGAAGGGCCATCCTGCGTGACACTGCAGTGCCACTCCTAGATGGGCCAGGTGTTTGTGTCGGCCACTAGGGTCGCTTATCTTACTCACACAGCTACCTCATTGCGCCTCTTTTTTTCTTCTTTGCGTCATGTGCTGTTTGGGGAGTGTTTTTTGGAAGGGCCATCCTGCGTGACACTGCAGTGCCACTCCTAGATGGGCCAGGTGTTTGTGTCGGCCACTAGGGTCGCTTAGCTTACTCACACAGCTACCTCATTGCGCCTCTTTTTTTCTTCTTTGCGTCATGTGCTGTTTGGGGAGTGTTTTTTGGAAGGGCCATCCTGCGTGACACTGCAGTGCCACTCCTAGATGGGCCAGGTGTTTGTGTCGGCCACTAGGGTCGCTTAGCTTACTCACACAGCTACCTCATTGCGCCTCTTTTTTTCTTCTTTGCGTCATGTGCTGTTTGGGGAGTGTTTTTTGGAAGGGCCATCCTGCGTGACACTGCAGTGCCACTCCTAGATGGGCCAGGTGTTTGTGTCGGTCACTAGGGTCGCTTAGCTTACTCACACAGCTACCTCATTGCGCCTCTTTTTTTCTTTGCGTCATGTGCTGTTTGGGGAGTGTTTTTTGGAAGGGCCATCCTGCATGACACTGCAGTGCCACTCCTAGATGGGCCAGGTGTTTGTGTCGGCCACTAGGGTCGCTTAGCTTACTCACACAGCTACCTCATTGCGCCTTTTTTTTTCTTTGCATCATGTGCTGTTTGGGGAGTGTTTTTTGGAAGGGCCATCCTGCGTGACACTGCAGTGCCACTCCTAGATGGGCCAGGTGTTTGTGTCGGCCACTAGGGTCGCTTAGCTTACTCACACAGCTACCTCATTGCGCCTCTTTTTTTCTTCTTTGCGTCATGTGCTGTTTGGGGAGTGTTTTTTGGAAGGGCCATCCTGCGTGACACTGCAGTGCCACTCCTAGATGGGCCAGGTGTTTGTGTCGGCCACTAGGGTCGCTTAGCTTACTCACACAGCTACCTCATTGCGCCTCTTTTTTTCTTTGCGTCATGTGCTGTTTGGGGAGTGTTTTTTGGAAGGGCCATCCTGCGTGACACTGCAGTGCCACTCCTAGATGGGCCAGGTGTTTGTGTCGGCCACTAGGGTCGCTTAGCTTACTCACACAGCTACCTCATTGCGCCTCTTTTTTTCTTTGCGTCATGTGCTGTTTGGGGAGTGTTTTTTGGAAGGGCCATCCTGCGTGACACTGCAGTGCCACTCCTAGATGGGCCAGGTGTTTGTGTCGGCCACTAGGGTCGCTTAGCTTACTCACACAGCTACCTCATTGCGCCTCTTTTTTTCTTTGCGTCATGTGCTGTTTGGGGAGTGTTTTTTGGAAGGGCCATCCTGCGTGACACTGCAGTGCCACTCCTAGATGGGCCAGGTGTTTGTGTCGGCCACTAGGGTCGCTTATCTTACTCACACAGCTACCTCATTGCGCCTCTTTTTTTCTTCTTTGCGTCATGTGCTGTTTGGGGAGTGTTTTTTGGAATGGCCATCCTGCGTGACACTGCAGTGCCACTCCTAGATGGGCCAGGTGTTTGTGTCGGCCACTAGGGTCGCTTAGCTTACTCACACAGCTACCTTATTGCGCCTCTTTTTTTCTTCTTTGCGTCATGTGCTGTTTGGGGAGTGTTTTTTGGAAGGGCCATCCTGCGTGACACTGCAGTGCCACTCCTAGATGGGCCAGGTGTTTGTGTCGGCCAGTAGGGTCGCTTAGCTTAGTCATCCAGCGACCTCGGTGCAAATTTTAGGACTAAAAATAATATTGTGAGGTGTGAGGTGTTCAGAATAGACTGAAAATGAGTGGAAATTATGGTTTTTGAGGTTACTAATACTTTGGGATCAAAATGACCCCCAAATTCTATGATTTAAGCTGTTTTTTAGTGTTTTTTGAAAAAAACACCCGAATCCAAAACACACCCGAATCCGACAAAAAAAATTCGGTGAGGTTTTGCCAAAACGCGGTCGAACCCAAAACACGGCTGCGGAACCGAACCCAAAACCAAAACACAAAACCCGAAAAATTTCAAGTGCACATCTCTAGTGCCCACCAGGCCTGGCGCTGCCCGCTCAGCAAGGGGATGCAAAGGCAGGCGCCGGCCAGGAGAGGCGCTCTCCCTGCTCGACTACCCTGCTTTGCATCCCCTTGCTGTCTTTGCTGCTGCCGTCACTGCTACGCCTGTCACGTGTCTGTAACATGCAGCGGTGCCGGCAGTATGAATCGCGGCTGTACTCACCCGGCACCTATCAGGCCACAGCGCATACAAGGCGGAGGGCAGGTACGCAGTTCAGCCGGAGGGGACCCACAGCCAGTGGCAGATTAGCCAATAAATTAGCAGGGGCAATTGCCGAATGTGGTCCCGCTTCCAGTCACTCATCACCATCTTTCTTACTGCAGCCTGCAGAGTGAAGGAACTCTACAGGCGAGACAAAGCTCTGCAAGTCACACTCGGGTGACGGACTGCATCTCTGGCTTTGTCCCTCTACTCCTGATCAGCGCAGTGTAGGGCAACGATATCTCCCTATCCCCTAGTTACCAAACATATACAGTGAAGGAGCATAGAGGAGAGGGTGAGGGATGGTGTAGTTTAGTGCCGGGCTGGGGGGGTTGGTGCTGAGATTACTGAGTGACAGGTGCATTTAGCCCGTTATATGCACCTTCCATCCCTGCACCCTGTAACTACCTCCCTGCACCATGATACTGCTCTCACTAAGCACTGTAACTACACCCTTTCCCCATGCCACCCTTGCACCTGTAACTCCTCCCCATGCAAGGGACACCCTGTACCCTTTACCTTACACCACTGCACCTACCCTGCAACTATGACATCAACCCCCTGCCCCCTAGTCCTTCTCTGCACACTGTAATTGCTTCCCTATACCGGTATACCCTATAAATGCCCCTCACCTCATGCAAGTGTCACCCCTTAATCCTATAACTTCCTCCTTTGCACCCATTTACCCCCCTCTGTAACTGCACCATGCAAGTGTCCCCACTGCACATTGTATATTCTGTATCCCTGTAACTGTCACTTTTGCACTCTGCAATTGCCCTCATGCAAATGACACCCATTCACCCTGTAACTGCACTCTGTACTTTCTCTCCCTGCACCCTTTAACGCCTACCACTGCACCGTGACCTCATACCCCTCTTTCCCCCCCCCCCCCGTAATTCCTACTGGTGCACCTTGTAACTGTCACCCATGCAAGTGACACTCCCACATGCCCATACAACTATACCCCCACATGCTGTAAAGGCACCCTCCGGCAACTGCACCCCCAAATCCTGTAACTACCCCTCCCCGACATCCTGTAACTTCCCCCTGCTCCCTGTAACATGCCTACCTGCACCCTGTAACTGCCTCCCCCTGCGCCATGTACTGTCCTGTCCCTGGGAGGAACAGCCGCTGCCACCTCCCTGCAGGCTTGCTAAACCCCCAACATCATCATCATCTGTTCATGTGTGGCACTGCCTGCTTCTAACAGCAGGAAACCGCTGCCAGATCGGCACACAGAGGATAGGACCAAGTGCAGCCAGTTAAAACAGCAGTGGCAGCAGGCCAGGTCAGTGGCTAATGAGGTGAGAAGAAAAGTAAAATGGGGACTGGCAAAACTGGATTGTAAGAGGGGGGGCACAGGGAGAACGTGCACTGTCACCCTGTATAAAGGGCGTAATGTATATAAGGGGCACTACTGTGTGGTGTAATGTGTATAAGGGGCATGACTACATGGTGTAATATGATTTGGGGGCACTTTGTGAATAAGATTGAATCAGATAGTGTGACATAATTTGAACTAGGAGCACTACTGGGTGGCCACTTCCTTTCCTTGTGAGTCCACACGCTTTATTGCTTGATTCCTTTGTAAAGTATGAGAGGGAGGGCGCAAATTTATAGTTTGCAGGGGGGCGCCGAATACCCTAGCACCGTCCCTGGTGCCCACCCACTCATGGCTTTTGGGTTCCACTGGTTAAATCCCTATCAACTCATGTTATGTTATAAGCCCCTCAGGTGCTATTGGCAAATGTAGGTTTTAAAAAAAAAATAGCTTGCCTGTATACACAGTAGAGATGAGCGGGTTCGGTTGTCCAAGATCCGACCCCCCCCGAACTTCACCTATTTTACACGGTTCCAAGGCAGCCTCGGATCTTCCCGCCTTGCTCGGTTAACCCGAACGTGCCGGAACGTCATCATCCCGCTGTCGGATTCTCGCGAGATTCATATTCTATATAAAGAGCCGCGCGTCGCCGCCATTTTCACTCGGCATTGGAGATTGAACGGAGAGGACGTGGCTGCATTCTTTTCCTGAAAAGCTCCGTAATCTGTGCTCAGTGTGCTGCAAATATCTGTGCTCAGTGTGCTGCAAATATCTGTGCTCAGTGTGCTGAAAATATCTATGTTCTCTGCCTGAAAACGCTGCATATCTGTGCTCAGTGTGCTGCAAATATCTGTGCTCAGTGTGCTGCATTGTGGGGTCTGGGGACCACCAGTATATAATTATAGTAGTACAGTACAGTAGGCCATTGCTGTATCTTGCAGCTCTGTGTCAAGTATACTATCTCTGTGCTGCATTATTGTGAGCAGTATATAGTAGGACAGTGCAGCATTTTGGTGACCAGCAGTATACATATAGTACAGTACAGTAAGGCCATTGCTGTATCTTGCAGCTCTGTGTCAAGTATACTATCTCTGTGCTGCATTATTGTGAGCAGTATATAGTAGGACAGTGCAGCATTTTGGTGACCAGCAGTATATATATAGTACAGTAGATGACACTGGAATAAGTATCAGGTGGCAGAAGACTGCTGGATGTGGTACAGTTGAAGATTATTAAAGTAAGACAAAGGATAAGCACATGAGGGAAGAGGGCCCTGCTCGTGAGAGCTTACAATCTAAAGGGGAGGGTTAGACAGACGATAACTTCTACCGCTTTCAAAAAGGTCATTGGAAGCTGAAATAATGGACAACTACCTCATGGAAGCCAGATACAGTATACCAAACAGTACTTAGCAGAGTTAGGAATGAGTGCTTATGAAATACAGTAACATTTTATCATAATATTTCAGAAACTGCATGGCTGGTCTCTTGCACTCTTTTGCTCTAATACACCACCTGCTTTAGGATTTATATGCAAAAACATTGTGTGCAATTGCGTTCGAATTCCCGAAATTGTCGAAAAACGGGACATTTTCGCCAAAAAAAAATAATAATCGACAATGCAATTCAGTACTTTCCGTCAAAAAAACGGACTTTCAAAATGCGACTTTTTGAAATTCGACATTTGTCAAATTCGACTTTTCTGCAATGGTACAAATGCGGCAATTCGACAAAAGTATATTCAATTGAAGTTTGGAAATTCGACAACAGTGCTTTTAGACAGTAAATTCGTCATTTTCAATCCGCCACACTTTGGTGGGTGAATCTAATAAAAAAAATTTAAAACATGTTTTTTTGGGTGTTTTTTTAAAGGTAATAGCATATCTATTTATATTAGAAGGGATTAGGTACTTGGTTTGTCTTTTTGAGAGGCACAAGTATTATTTATATATTTTTAAAAATATATATATTTTTTTTAGATGGAATGGTAAAATCCCGGAAAAAAATGGCGTGGGGTCCCCCCTCCAAAGCATAACCAGCCTCGGGCTCTTCGAGCCGGTCCTGGTTCTAAAAATCCGGGGGAAAAATGGACAGGGGATCCCCCGTATTTTTAAAACCAGCATAGGTAAGTATGTGTGTGTCTGCAGGTGTGCAATAAAGTTTTACTCCCAAGGTGTGTGTCTCCTGTTTTTATTTGGGTATTTTTTTCCCAGTAGTACTACAGGTACCAGCGGGCCTGTTTTTCTCCCGCATGCTGGTACTTGTGGTTCTCCAAGTACCAGCTTGCGGGGGAGGCTTGCTGGGACTTGTAGTACTACAGGAAAAAACAATATTCTTGTCATTTTCTCAAGGCTATCAGCCCCCCATCCGCAGCCCTTGGATGGGGGGGACAGCCTCGGGCTTCACCCCTGGCCCTTGGGTGGCTGGGGGGGACCCCTTGATTGAAGGGGTCCCCACTCCCCCAGGGTACCCCGGCCAGGGACGACTAGTTGGATATTTAATGCCACGGCCGCAGGGCGCTGTATAAAAGTGACCCCCGGCTGTGGCATTATCTGTCCAGCTAGTGGAGCCCGATGCTGGTGTAAAAAATACGGGGGACCCCTACTCTTTTTGTCCCCGTATTTTTTGCACCAGCACCAGGCGCAGAGCCCGGTACTGGTTTTAAAAATACGGGGGATCCCCTGTCCATTTTTCCCCCGGATTTTTAGAACAAGGACCAGCTCGAAGAGCCCGAGGCTGGTTATGCTTTGGAGGGGGGACCCCACGCCATTTTTCCCCGAGTTTTTTCCCGTTTTTACCCGTTTTTAAAAAAAACTGAACAAAATCCGTCAAATCGGCCGTTTTTCGTCAGCGGGACTGTCGAATCCGTTTTTTATTGCATATGGTCAATTTCGGCACCCACTTGCCGAAATTAGACTGTCGAATTATGTCGAATTGAAAAACGGCCGAAAAATTGCCGCGATTCGCCGCTAATGGCATATACCCCTATGTCTCCATAATCCCAAAAACATCAGTCTTCTTGGAAAGTGGTTTGTTCCTTTGTAAGGGAAAGAGAACAAATGTTCTCAAACAACGGTTTCTCAATTTCTTTTTCCTCTGTGAAGGGATTGTGGATTTGCAGGAATATCTGAGCATTTCTGTAATTAGAAAGCAGCGACTTTCTACAAATGTTTACGAATAATTCGAGTGATTTTGTCATTTTCTTCCAGTGATTTGGACCAATAATACCATTTATTAGAACAAATAATTCCAGTGATTTTGTCATTTTCTTCCAGTGATTTGGACCAATAATCCTATTGATTAGAACGAATAATTCCAGTGATTTTGTCATTTTCTCCCAGTGATTTGTACCAATAATACCATTGATTAGAACGAATAATTCCAGTGATTTTGTCATTTTCTTCCAGTGATTTGGACCAATAATACCATTGATTAGAACAAATAATTCCTGTGATATTGAGGTATTTGTGTCGCTTAGCTTAGCCGTCCAGCGACCACAGTGCACCTCTTTTTCTCTTTTCTTTGCATCATGTGCAGTTTGGGGCCAATTTTTTTAAGTGCCATCCTGTCTGACAATGCAGTGCCACTCCTAGATGGGCCAGGTGTTTGTGCCGCCCACTTGGGTCGCGTAGCTTAGTCATCCAGTGACCTCGGTGCAAATTTTAGGACTAAAAATAGTATTGTGAGGTGTGAGGTGTTCAGAATAGACTGGAAATGAGTGGAAATTGTGGTTATTGAGGTTAATAATACTATATGATCAAAATTACCCCCAAATTCTATGATTTAAGCTGTTTTTGAGGAATTTTTGAAAAAAACTCCCGAATCCGACAAAAAAATTTCAGGGAGGTTTTGCCAAAATGCGTCCGAATCCAAAACACGGCCACGGAACTGAATCCAAAACCAAAACACAAAACCCGGAAAATTTCCGGTGCACATATCTAATACAGGGATCAGTACTAAATGCCGCCGGCCGGAATCCCGGCGGTCAAAATACCGACGCCGGAATCCCGACCACACAATCCCGACAGGGGTGGCGAGCGGAACGCAGCACCTTGCGGGCTCGCTTCGCTCGCCACGCTGCGGGCATGGTGCCTTGCTACGCTCGGCACACTATTATATTCTCCCTCTATGGGTGTCGTGGACACCCACGGAGGGAGAATATGTCGGGATTGTGGCGGTCGGGATTCCGGCGTCTGTATTTCGACCGCCGGGATTCCGGCCGGCGGCATCTTGACCGCATCCCCTAATACACAGTACTGCCCCAATATACAGTTGTGGCCATAATTCACATTTTCCCACACAGTAGGGCCCATAATTCACTTTATGCCATACAGTAGCAGGGACGTGCAGTCAGGGGAGACAGGAGAGGCAGGGCCTCCCCTGTGATTAATTATTAAAATAATATAAAGATACTTATGACACATATTCTGTGTCATAAGTATCTTCTTTATTTAATTCTAATAATTTTCCAGGCTTACATGTGTTTGGGAGGCACTGATAGCAGTGCCTCCCAAACATAATCGAAACGGGACAGATCGGGGGGCAGGGCCAAGCACTGGGCTGTAAAAGCCCATTAAAAAAAATAGGGAAAGCGGCACTGAAGAAAGTGCCTCGCTGACAGGGACATAACCCCCATGTCAGCGAGGCACCTGTGATTGGACAGCGGATCCAGTGCTGAATCCGCAGTCCAATCACCCACATGCGGCGCTGGAGGCGGCGGGTCCCGGCGGTGAGTGGCGTTGGAGGTAGCCGGGAGGAGCAGTGGGCCTGCAGTGTGTGCGGCTCTCCCCCGACCTCCTCCGCCGGCACCGTCCTCCCACTGACAGGAGCAGCGGTGTGGCCCCCCAGCAGCAGAAGGTTAGTTTCTCTCTCTCTCTCTCGCTCTCTCCAGTAACGCAGTGGTAAATCCTATTACCAGCTCAATATCTTTTCCCCGTATGTTCAATTCAATTAACCCTCGGTTGCTTCCGCATCTCCTAGTTCACGTGACTTCTTCTGCAAGATACCTGCTCTCATAGGAAGCCTATTGGTCCACTCCACCACGGGCACCGTATGTACGAACGTACGGGACCCATCACCTCCCATTATTAAATAATGGCACATATGCCTGGAGGTGACGGGTCCTGTATGTTCGTACATACGGTGCCCGCGGTGGAACAATAGGCTACCTATGAGAGCAGGTACCGTGCCGAAGAAGTCACGTGGAACAGGACATGCGGAAGCAACTGACAGCGCAGTAGGCTGAGGATTAATAGAACATACGGGGAAAAAACATCGGGCCGGTAACAGGTTTTACCGCTATATTACTGCTTAGTACATCCCGCCCTCACTCTCTCGAAGTTTATAAGTATAATGTTCATTTTTACAGGTACCCCTACCCTATTGGATTCTACTGGACAAGTGGACGTGATCGGCGTGGAATGTAGGTAAGTAATCTGTCTCTCCTTTTTACATGTATGGCCTATTGGATTCTACATGGACAAGTGGACGTGATCGGTGTGGGATGTAGGTAAGTATGTGTGAGTGTGTGTGTTTTAATACATTTTTACTTTCATGGTGTGTGAGTTGTGTTTTTATTTGGGTATTTTTTTGTTGTAGAACTACAGGTACTAGTTGGCCCATTATTTCCCTGCATGCTGGTACTTGAGGTTCTCCAAGTACCAGCAAGCGGGGGAGGCTTGATGGGCCTTGTAGTTCCACAACAAAAAACAATATTCTTTTTTTTACACACATGGCTATCAGCCCGGCACCCACCGCCCAGGGGTGCTGGGGACAGCCTTGTGCTTCACCCCTGGCCCTTGGGTGCCTGGAGGGGGGTGACCCCTTGATTTAAGGGGTCCCCACTCCTCCAGGGATCCCTGGCCAGGGATGACTAGTTTGGGGGGGAGGTAATCCACGGCCGCATGGACCTACATGAATGTGCCCCCCGGCTGTGGCATTATGTCCCTGGCTAGTGGAGCCCAGTGCTGGTTTTAAAAATACGGGGGACCCCTACATCTTTTGTCCCCCGTATTTTTGGAACCAGGACCGGACTAAGAGCCCGGTGCTGGTTGTCTAAATACGAGGAACCCCTGTCCAATGTTTTTCCCAGTATTTAAACAACCAGGACTGGCTCAAAGAGCCCAAGGCTGGTTATACTTAGGAGGGGGGACCTCACGCATTTTTTATATTTTTTTTTAACCCATTCAGACCCTTCTCCATTAAGTTAATCGAAGCCCTGGACAACAAAATTGCATTCATGTCCTCCTCCCACTCCCTTCCCAGTCCCAAACACTAATTATTATTATTTTTCCTATAAAAATGTACAATATACAACAAGTATGATGAGCAGGCAGGCAGCGGGCATTGGCAGCATCGGACTGAGATGCAAATTAGTGGCGGAGGGCTGTGTCAGTTGATGGTGGGTGACTTTGTAAGCCATTGGCGGTGGGCATCGGCTCAGAGGCCGAAGCGGGCATTGGCTCGGTGTCAGTAGGGGTCATCGGCAGGATTCGGCGGACATTATGGCTGTAGTGCCTCACCAGCCACTGACCTCATTGCACGCCACTGTACAGTAGTGCCCATAATTCACATTATGCTACAAAGTACTGCCCAAACTTCATATTGTGCCACACAGTACTGCCCAAATTTCACATTATGTCACACAGTTGCACACCTCATTCACATTATGGCACACAGTATTGTCCATAATTAAGAAAAAAGAGTTATGGTAGACTTACCATTGTTAACTCTCTTTCTGCGAGGTACATTGGGTTCCACAGGAAAACATCTGGGTGTAGAGTGGATTTTGATCCAGAGCCACCAACAGGCTAAAGTTTTAGGCTGTCCCAGGATGCATTTGGGCCTCCTCTATAACCCCGTCTCCAGGCACTGTGAGCTTAGTTTCGTTAACCAGTCCAATGCAGGAGCAGATAAGAGAGAAGATAGATGTTTTTCACATAGAACCACATTCTCATGACAGGAGAAGGGACCAGCGGCTAATGCCATACAAACCCATAGAAGCTAGGGCGTTAGGGTGGGCGCCCTGTGGAACCCAATGTACCTTGCAGAAAGAGAGTCTACCATAACTCTGCTTTCCTGCAGCAGGTTACATTGGTTTCCACAGGGAAACATCGGGGATGTCCTAAAGCAGTTCCTCAAGGGAGGGGATGGAGACTCTTGCAGGGCATTCAGGACAACAGAAAGATCCCACAGAGCTACAGGAGGGACATAGGGAGGCTGAATCCGTAAGACACCCTAAGTGAATGTATGATCATCAGGTATAGACGCAATTTTTCTCTGAAATCATACCAACAAGGCAGATATGTGACCCTTGAGGGAGACCAGATGAAGGCACAAGTCCAGGCATCTTTACTACAAGTATACACCTGGCGCCGTCATTAATCATAGCAGGAGCAGCTAATCTCGAGGAATTGATCCCAACTACCTCAAACAGAAAACAAAAACATACAAAAATGAGACTGCGCTTCTCACTTTGATCACAATTTTATACAGTATTAGTTAAAACATAAATAATAAATCGATACCGGCCAGGATCATACACTTTCAAAAATAAATATAATCACAATACTACATTTAAAATAAGCCCATGAAAATTGGCAACAAATGTAAAGGCCAAGATCTCCACACAAATTGTTCTTATTTGGTCATAGGTTTCCAATAAAGATGTTGTATTTGGTCTCAGTCCCAATGGGGCTTCCACTTAGAATGATTCCATCTTTAAATCCATGTTATAAATAGGTTAATATAACACAGTTAGTTTAGCATGCAGCTTTCTTTGAATTATTAGCACTTTCAAAGCAGTTAGTAATTCATTTGTGTGCACACATAAAATGCA
Organism: Pseudophryne corroboree; assembly: GCF_028390025.1. NCBI lineage: Eukaryota > Metazoa > Chordata > Amphibia > Anura > Myobatrachidae > Pseudophryne > Pseudophryne corroboree. The sequence continues at coordinate 230,567,889 of NC_086450.1, forward strand.
GCATTTAAAAAAAGATCCAGCAAGCACTTAGGGTACACCATGCAATGCACCCAAATTGGTACCTTTCCCCATTGCTGTAATCACGAACAGCTTTTTTTTTTTCTTTTCAAAATGTGTTTATTAAAAGTTTTCAGTAGACAACATATCACAAAATACCAAAAAGGAAAATCGATACAATTTAGGGCAGTGGGTCAGTTCTTAAAAGTAGGCATAATGAGGGCTAACAGTCCAAGCAAATAATCCAGATTTGTCTGTTCAGTACGTATGCCAAGAAATCCAATGATGAGGCGAATCAAAATGTAAAGTCCACATTTGAAAGATATAAACCATCCAACCATGTAGCAAATAAAAAAGTGACATACATAAAGTATATAGTAAAAAAAACAAAACAAAAGGTCAGGCCCAGCTTGAAAATGGAGAAACGTTTTCCAGTACCCTAAAATCCTACCAATAAATCAAGTATGTAAAGAACCAACAAACAGTAATAGGAACAAACAAATAGCAAGACAAGGGGAAGGAAAACACAAAGGGGAAAAGAAAGGGGGAGGAGTGGCAAGTAAAAACAAAGTATTAACACATTTTTTAAATGTGACGAGGGTGGGGTACCACCAGTAGGACACACAGTAGACAAGGACAATAATAGTATAGTACCTCGATATGTTAGACAGTCAAACTACAATGAGGAGAATCAGAGGAGGGAGCACACATCACACATCACCATATTTAAAGTAAATCCCTTAGGAAAGCTGTCTTAACATAAACCAGCTGGTGGAGTCAAATGCCTGTAGTATTTGAGATTGCAATTGTGGAGGTAAGGACTCAATGAGAGGGCCCCACCTTTTGTAAAATGTTATTACCCCCTTTTCTACATCAGGGAAGGCTGCCCTCCTGTCATAATATAATATTTTAAGCAAGAGTTGTTGCATCGTAGATAGAGAGGGTGAGAGTTTATCAATCCAATGCAAAAGGATAGTCTTTCTGGCGGCTGTTATAATTACAAGTAACGGCATGATAGAGTTAATATGTGGGCCCAGATTCCAAATATGAAAATATAAGCAGATGAGGGCTAAAGGGTCTGGTTTAAGCTGCAATTAAAAAAGTCTATTAATATAGGCCACAACTTTATTCCAAAATCAATCTATCTTATAAAACTGCCAAAAATTATGGTAAAAGGATGCCTTGGGTGATTTGCATTTAGGGCAGTGCCCAGATTCTGCGTCAATCAGTTGACTCCTTTGATATTGAGAAATATAGGCCCTGTTTAAAACTCGGATGTGGACCTCCTGCAACATAGCGGTGCAAAGGTGTCTCATATCTGAGTCAAAGTGTAATAATAACTCATCAACTTTGGGGAAGGAGGGGATATCCTTCAACCAACTGTTGTGTGTTGCCCTCCGTACAGTAACATGGTTATTAACAGCTAACAGGCCAACCAACATTTTAGTATGATAAGAACGGGTTCGCAATGAGTTAAGTTGTACTAAGGGGTCACTGGTTAGTATGGAAGAAGAGAAAGAAGGCAGGGACTGTACATAATGGCGTAGTTGTAAGTACATGTAAAAGGACTTATTGGAAATGTCATACTCTTCCTTAAGGGATTGGAAGGATTTAATTACACCTCCAGGGTCAAACACATTCTGAATGGTCATTATACCATGTTGTTTCCAAACCGTAAAAGTCCCACTCTCCAAGGCCGGGGTGAACGAAGGATTACCACACATAGGAATATAGGGAGTAAATTTCCAATTACGTTTAAACTTTCAATTAATTGCTCGCCAAGCAGCATAATTGTCTAAACAGAGGGTTCAATAGGAATTGCTTAGGAATCATCTTACATTCCATATGTAGTAAGGTACTTGGAGAATAATGCATAAACAGTTCCTTTTCAACAGGTAGAGACGTGTATATAGACCTGTCTAGTAACCAATCAGATATATACCTAAATCAAAACTGCATGAGAAAACAATCCAAGGTCAGGGATATTCAATCCACCATCTACCCGAGGCTGTCGAAGCTTGGCCAGTGCTATCCTAGATTTGCCATTGTTCCATAGAAATTTAGTGAAAATTCTTTGTAAGAGGAGGACATCCCATTTAGCTATGGCAATAGGAAGCATCTGCATGACATACAGTTGTGCTCATAAGTTTACATAGCCTAGCAGAATTTGTGATTTTCTGGCCATTTGTCAGAGAATATGAATGATAACTCACAAACTGTTCTTTCACTCATGGTTAGTGGTTGGGTGAAGCCATTTATTGTCAAACAACTGTGTTTACTCTTTTTAAATCATAATGACAACAGAAACTACCCAAATGACCCTGATCAAAAGTTTACATACCCTGGAGATTTTGGCCTGATAACATGCACACAAGTTGACACAAACGGGTTTGAATGGCTACTAAAGGTAACCATCCTCACCTGTGATCTGTTTGCTTGTAATCAGTGTGTGTGTATAATAGGTCAGTGAGTTTCTGGACTCCTGAAAGACCCTTGCATCTTTCATCCAGTGCTGCACTGACGTGTCTAGATTCTGAGTCATGGGGAAAGCAAAAGAATTGTCAAAGAATCTGCGGGAAAAGGTAATTGAACTGTATAAAACAGGAAAGGGATATAAAAAAATATCCAAGCAATTGAGAATGCCAATCAGCAGTGTTCAAACTCTAATTAAGAAGTGGAAAATGAGGGATTCTGTGGAAACCAAATCACGGTCAGGTAGACCCACAAAAATTTCAGCCACAACTGCCAGGAAAATTGTTCTGGATGCAAAGAAAAACACACAAATAACTTCAGCTGAAATACAGGACTCTGAAAAAAAGTGGTGTGGTAGTTTCAAGATGCACAATAAGGAGGCATTTGAAGAAAAATTAGTTGCATGGTCGAATCGCCAGAAGAAAGCCATTACTACGCAAATGCCACAAAGCATCCCGCTTACAATACTCCAAACAGCACAGAGACAAGCTCCAAAACTTCTGGAACAAAGTCATTTGGAGTGATGCGACCAAAAATGAACTTTTTGGCCACAACCATAAGCATTACATTTGGAGAGGAGTCAACAAGGCCTATGATGAAAGGTACACCATTCCTACTGTGAAACACGGAGGTGGATTGCTGATGTTTTGGGGATGTGTGAGCTACAAAGGCACTGGAAACTTGGTCAGAATTGATGGCAAGATGAATGCAGCATGTTATCAGAAAATACTGGAGGAAAATTTGCACTCATCAGCCCGGAAGCTGCGCATGGGATGTACTTGGACATTCCAACATGACAATGATCCAAAACACAAGGCCAAGTCGACCTGTCATTGGCTATAGCAGAATAAAGTGAAGGTTCTGGAGTGGCCATCTCAGTCTCCTGACCTCAATGTCATTGAGCCACACTGGGGAGATCTCAAAAGTGCAGTTCATGCAAGACACTAAGACAGCCCAAGAATTTACAGGAACTGGAGGTTTTTTGCCAAGAAGAATGGGCAGCTTTACCATCTGAGAAAATAAAGAGCCTCATCCACAACTTCCACAAAAGACTTCAAGCTGTCATTGATGTTAAAGGGTGCAATACACGGTATTAAGAACTGGGGTATGTAAACTTTTGATCAGGGTCATTTGGGTAGTTTCTGTTGTCATTATGATTTAAAGAGTAAACACAGTTGTTTGACAATAAATGGCTTACACCCGACCCAACCACTAACCATGAGTGAAAGAAAAGTTTGTGAGTTATCATTCATATTCTCTGACAAATGGCCAGAAAATCACAAATGCTGCTAGGGTACGTAAACTTATGAGCACAACTGTATGTGATCTTGGGAAATATTACACTCTTGAAAACAGCAACTCTACCCAAAAGAGATAAAGGCAGAGACGACCAAGTATCTAATAATTTGGGGATAGCTTGTAGGACGGGGGCAAATTTGACTGAGTAAAGATTGTGCATGTCTAGACGGAAATAAACACCCAAATATTTAAGGACCGGGGTGGCTAAACGTAAATGGGAAAGAACGGGAAGTTTACGGAACTCACTAGGGTCCCCTGATAAGGGTAAATACTCTGATTTGGCAATATTAATTTTGTAACCTGAAAATGAACCATAGAAATCTATAAGTCTAAGAGCCTCCGGGAGCGAGGAAGCCGGGTCAGACATAAATAGCAGCATGTTGTCAGCAAACAGAGTGACTTTCAACTCCACAGTACAGACCCGGATTCCCCAAAAAGCAGAGGACTGGTGAAGGGCAATGGCCAGCGGCTCAAGAGCAAGCGCAAAAAGGAGTGGTGAGAGCAGACAGCCCTGTCTGGTGCCCCAGGAAATAGAAAAAGGGTTAGAAATATAGTCATTACAGGATATCTGCGATGCAGAATTTGTATAAAGTGTGCTCAAGATTGTGATAAAATCCTGAGTGAATCCAAACCGATAAAGTATAGTAAATAAATATTTTGTAATCGTTATTGAGGAGGGAGATGGGCCTATATGAGGCCGGGGAGTCCGGGTCCTTGCCCGCTTTGGGTATAACTTTCAAAATGGCCGAATTAAAGTATTGGGGTAATGAGTTAGTAGATAATATGTAATTATACATGTCAGTAAGGGGTTCACTAATTTTATCAGAAAGAAGCCTGTTTTATTCTCCACTAAACCCATCAGGACCAGGGGCTTTTCCCACTTTTAACCCTTTAATAGTCCTCTGGACTTCCTCTAAGATGATGGGAGCAGTAAGGGAGGCCGCAGAATCGGATGACAATTGGGGTGGGGATATAGTTGACCAAAAGTTATCGCTATTTTGTGTATTAGAGGGCGAGGCAGTATATAGAGTGGTATAAAACTAGTGCAATTCCTCAATAACCTGTTCACTAGAGGTGTAAACACCCGCTTCTCTATGTAGACGTTTGATGAGAGTAGGCGGGCGAGGGCCCTGGAGGAGATTGGACAGCAATCAGCCAGTTTTGTTGCCATATTTATAAAATTGGTAACCTTTGTTTAAAGTATAGCGATCCCCCATAGCCGTCAATACTTCATCAAAATGGGTATTACATTCCAAATAAGTCTGCTTTTTAGACGGGGTAGGGACAGCTTTGAATCTACAAAATGAGTCAGTAAGTCTTAACTGCGCTGACTTAAAAGTCTCTAAAAATTTCCTCCGCTTATCTGTCACAATAGAAATATTTCCTCGAATCACCGCCAAAACAGTGCAGGATTAGCAGTAGCATGATCAACATTGCCATGAGCATAGTCCAACCAGGATGTAAGAATACTGTCATGAAATTTCAGGGAGGAGGCTAAATGGGCAGGAAATCTCCACTGCTTAAAGGAGTCCTTGTCTACAGGTGTCGCCAAAGGAGATCCACACAAAGGCATGGTCAGAAAGGCCAATTGGATCTATGTGGGAGTCTAAAACTCTCAGAAAAGGGACATTGGAAGTGAAGATATAATCAAGGCGGGACAGTGACCCATGCGCTGCCGAAAGGCAGGTAAAGTCCCGCTCTATTGGGTGCTTGGCCCTCCACACATCCGTCAAATTCAATTGTTTCATAAAATAGGAAATACCAAATTTAGACGGGTATGTGGATCACCATTCAGGGTACTGACAATCCATTTCATGGGAAACCACCATATTAAAATAACCACAAACAAACAAATTAGTTAAAGTTAAAGGATAGAGAGGAGACAAAACAGAGCAGAAAAACAGATTATCATAGCGGTTAGGAGCATAGATGTTGTACAAAACATATGGGATGTCATACAGTAGTGTCTCCACAATAAGGTAGCGACCCGCCAGGTCTACAATTATGGATGTCACAGAGACAGGGAGGATGTTTTTTACTAAGAGGATAACTCCTCTTGACTTTGAATTAAAGGGCGCTGCCGCCGAAACTTTCCATCCCATGGTATTTAACTAAACAATTTCTGAGGGGAGTAGATGTGCCTTTTGCAAGAAAATCATATCTAAGTGCAGCTTATTCAGATACAGCAGTATTCTTTTACGTTTAATGGGGGAATTGAAGCCCCCAATATTCCAGGTGCCTAATTTAAATTGAGCCATAAGAACACATTAAAGCATATAAAGAGTACACGGAATATACAGTTGAAATAACATAAAGAGAAGCAATATCACAGTTTACATATAGAGGAGCCCCAGAGCATATAGTTGGCAGCCACATAGGGGGTGGGAGTGGGACAGGGAAGAACAGAAGGAGAGAGACGCACAGGGGGGAGAGAAGTACAAACAAAAGAGAAAAACAAACATATAGTACACAGAATAAACAAAACAAGGCAGCATGACAAGCATACTGCCCAAATAGCAAACCATGAACTTCCGCTGAGCACAGGTGTTAAGTGCTCTGCCAAGTGTCCAGCTTAATAGCTCCTAACGACACCCAGCTGTAGCTGAAACATATGTCAGTAGAGTCGCCTCCAAAGAAAAAAACATATGTAGAAGGTGTTAAGTTCGATTAACTTTCAGGAAAAGAGCAATACCTTAAATGCACAAATGTTCAGGCCTCTGCGACCACTAAGCATATGTGTGTGAAACCCCTATCAAATGCGTACACATTACGTAAGCACGCCGTCACGCTTGTAAGCACAAAGTAGCTGCACATGCAGTGGAATACACTTTATAACCCCTAACAGGAAAGGAAATGCGACACCAATTGTATATGTAATGTTGAGATCCAACCCAGCAACAAATATTTACTCAAAAGGGGGTACAACAGAAATACAATCACATAAGAGAAAAGGCTACAATCAATGGATATATACGTTTGTTCGCCAACGCCACCCGGTTCCGGTCCTCAGTCAATCTGGATAGATGACCTTCAGAGAATGTGTCTGACCGGCCAGGTGGCTTGGCTTTTATACATTAGTCCAAATCATGAAACAAAGGAATCTGTAATCTCTTCACCCATAGGTCAAAGGGCTGGTCATTTACAGTACAGGAGGGGTCATAGGTCAGATTGAATAGGTGGGCGATGCCTGGTCCAGGTGCACTTGCAGATGTTCTCCACTGTGTTCCCGCCAAATATCAAGAGTACAGTAAATACAGTGTAATATTAATATTCTGTTCCTGCGCATATCTATGCGCAGGAGCCTGCTACATTCTGCAAACTGCCATCGGAATATTGCCCTAGAAATACTGTACAGCTGGATACCAAACACCAACTCCTAACCTAATTCTGTATCCTCATATCCTGTAAAATCAAATCCCTCTGTTGTTAAACCTTTGAAGCAAATGTAACTCGCTGGTGTGGTGCATGTAGGCTATGTGTAAATTATGCACTATTTGGATTAAATATGAGATATGTCTTTGTGGCTTTTCCATTCGAATGCATATGCTACCGTATTTACTCATACCACGCGCTAATACTTAGGACCCCGTGAGCCAATATACGCAACGTGCGAATATGCGCACGCACGGCAGAACAAACACCCGCACGGAGGCCACTCTTTGTGGTGTTTGCACGTGATGCGTGTGACTATAATATTTTCGACTTCGACAAAGGCTGTAAGGAAAGTAGCAAAAACAGGAACCAAAAATAGAATCAGGATAATCAATCAGCAGCACTTAAAACGAGGGACGCAGGGGACTCAGTACGAGAAGATGCGTCTAATTCCTGTAGATTATTCTCCGCATCAGGGGCAGACGTGAAATCAGTGAAGCCATCACCAGGGTATATCCAGAGGCGAGCCAGGAACAGGAGAGCAAACTTGCAGCCTTTTTGTATCAGAGACTGACAGACTGGGGAGAATGCTTTTCTAGCCCTAGTGACTTCTGTAGAAAAGTCTTGAAAAATCAGCAGCTTATGACCTTCCCAGGACAGATTCCGGTGTTTACGGGAAGCAGACCAGATCTGCTCTTTGTGGACATACAGTAATTAAGGCATTTAACTATAACAACTCACAGTCTGCGATCAGGTGTATTCCTCTGCGGGCCTAAGCGGTGAGATCTTTCAATAATGAGGTCCGGACCACCAATAGGTATATCCAGTAATTGAGGAAGGGTCACACTGAGAAACTTGAAGAGATCAGGTCCTTTTAAAGTCTCTGGCAACCCCACGACCCAGAGGTTGTAACTTCTCGACCTATTTTCTAGGTCGTCAACTTTAGAAAGCAGCTGGAAATGAGACTTCTGCAATGCAGAAAAGTCCGTTTTTAAAGTGTGCAGATCTTGGAAATTATTCCCAGCAGTATGTTCAGTAGTGTACACATGTTCAGCCAGCTTTTGCACCTGACCCTCAATTGCAGCTATGCTCTGCTGGAAGAGGTCTGTTTGTTTTTTAAACATCGGTTCCATAGCCTCAGCAGTCAAATGTACCACTTCTCTATAAGTAATATAAGTGTCAGAGGTACCTGCAGGGGTGTGATAGGAGAGACTTTCCTCTGTGGGAAGCAGCCCAGGTCCTGGGTGTGCAGTTGCTGGCGCCATCTTGGATTCAGATGGGTGCCGGTCAGTGCGGTTTCTTTGTGCTTTTCCCAGCATCTGAGGGGTAAGAAACCTCTCCATACAGGGCATAAGAGCCTGGGGAGACTCTGGAGGTCCTAGGAAGCGAGCTGGAGATCGTAAAACAGCAGTGAAAAGAGGATTTAGCTGGAGTCAGAGCAAAGCTGCAGCTGGGAGCTGCTCACACCATGTAGGGTGGGGCAGGAAGTCAGTCTCATGAACAGCTTTTAACCGGCATCACACGATGGTGAATGAGCTCCTCTTTCTCTCCCCTTAGCACTGGTGTATGGCAGTGTAGCAATTGACCGGCCTGTTCAGAAATATTTAAAACCAAACAGATGAATGCTGCAGTGGTTAGGAATATTGTCCTGTAACAAGTCCAGGCATCTTTGCAGAAAAGCCAGAATTCTGGAAGTTCTGTATCTGTATGCACCATAATTCTTAGAAGCACACCCGGTGAAGTAAGATTTCCAGACCCTGTAATAAATTTGAGCAGATGCCGATTTTAACATACTGTAGTTTGGATGACCGCCTCAGAGAATCCTTTGGCTCTCAGGAGATGCCTCAAGAGCTACTTCATCAAAGCCAGCCTGACCAGGTCTGGATAAAGAGAAGGGCCCTGTGCGAGGAGGTCTGGGTGCTGAGGAAGTAGAAGAGGACGCTCTGTCGATAGACCCTGCAGATCTGAGAACCAATGCCTTCTGGGCCACGCTGGAGCGACTAGAAGTAGAAATCCTCCTTCTTTTTGAACTTCCGCAGGACCCTGGGCAGGAGTTACACTGGAGAGAACACGTAGGGCATACGAAAGTTCCATGGAATTGCCAGTGCATCCACGAACGCTGCTTCAGACCTGATCATAGCAGTAAATTTGTTAGCAGATGGGCAAAACCATGTGCACTGCAGGGGGAACAGATATAACATGTGCAGAGAGAGTTAGATTTGTGTGGGGTATATTGTTTCTGTGCAGGGTAAATACTGGCTGCTTTATTTTTATACTGCAATTCAGATTTCAGTTTGAACACACCCCACCCAACTCTAACTCTCTCTGCACATGTTATATCTGCCACTCCCTGCAGTGAACATGGTTTGGCCTATGACTTCTGGAGTGTTTGGACTGCGGAGACAGATTCCGGAGCCGGTTACGCCTCATTTTTACATCTTACAGGCCCTCGCCTCATGAAAATCTGGTAAACCTCCACCTTCACTATTCTATATAGAGATCTTTTGCTCTAAAGTTTACATCAGCTATATTTAAGGCCTATGCCCTACCAGAATGTGGTAAACCTCCATCTTTACCATTGACCATTTCATTAAGATTTATTCCTCTAATGAATGTATTGGTTGCTTTGATTTTATTATGATGTATTAATTTTTTTTTTTAACGTATTACACTATTTTTGGAAAAATGTATTTTCCGCTACATATGGATCTTAACATTTTGGCGCATATATAAAGTCCTGCAATAGAAGAATACTAAGGGAAGTACCATTTGCTTATTGTCAAAAGATTAGCGCACTTCATCTGGTCTAATTCACATGCCTATCTATTTCATTGTGATATTGGGGATACCTTTTTGACCAGCTGGTTGCTGCCTATCTGTCTGTGCGCTCGGTCAAATTTTTCCCCACTTTTGCTATTATTCTGTACCAGAGGCAGGGCGAGAGTCAATGCACTGAATACCGCCCACAACTCCAGAATGTTTACTGGTAGGAGTGACTCCTCCTTGGTCCAGCGACCCTGAAAAGAGTGTTGCTCCAACACCGCACCCCATCCCCTCAGAGTGGCGTCCATTGTCAGCAGGACCCAGTCAGGGATCCAGAAGGCATGGCCCCTGCTTAATTGCTGGTCCTGTAGCCATCAGGTCAGTGACATATGAACCTTCGGAGTCAAAGTGATCAGGTGAGATCTGATCTTATGAGGTAGGCCGTCCCACTTGGAAAGGATTAACCTCTGCAAAGGGCGAGAATGAAATTGAGCGTACTCTACCCCATGTCGAATGCCAACACTATTAGGCCACGTACTTGCATCGCCGAGTGTATCGACACTCTGGGGCAACAAAGGAAGCATGTTATCCTGTCTTGACTGTGTGTCCGGGAATGCACCAAGGTGCACCATGCTCTGAGCTGGGACCAGCGAGGATTTCTTCCAATTGGTGAGCCACCCATGGGCTTGTAGGAAGGTTACCGTCAGTTGTAGATGACTGAGTAGGACATCGTGTGAGTTTGCCAGAATCAGCAAGTCATCCAGAAATGGCATGATCCTGACTCCCTGGCGACGGAGACCTTGGTGAAGATCCGAGTAGCCGTAGCCAGTCCCAATGGCAGAACCTGGAATTGATAGTGGAGGTTGCCAATAGAAAACCGCAGATACTGCTGATGCGACATGGCAATAGGTATATGCAGGTACGCATCCTGTATATCCAGGGATACCATATAGTCTTCCGGTTCCATAGCCAGTATAATTCAGTGCAGTGTTTCCATATGGAACTTGGACACTCACACAAACTTGTTCAGTGATTTGAGGTTGAGTATAGGCTGGAAAGACCCATTGGGTTTCGGAACTAGAAACAGGGTCGAGTAGTAACCTCTGCCTCTCTGGGCCAGAGGAACCGGCACTACCACTCCTGTATTCAGGAGAGAACTCACAACCTTTTGCAAAGTTTGATAACCATGGTGCAAAACTGGCGAGGGGGCGTCTCTTGAAGGAGACTGCGTACCCGTCAGAGTCAACTTCTCGCACCCATGTGTCTGAAGTGGTCATTAACCTCCTGAGTGAACTGCACAAGTCGGCCTTCCACCCTGGTGTCCCCTAGGGGAAGGCCCGCCCTGTCGTGCGTCAGGCTTGTTTTGTTGAGAAGCAGGCTGACGGACCACCCAGAACTGCTTTGCCTTGGGCTTAGCGATTTTGGAGCACGAGATTGTCTTGGGTATGCCTGACCTTTTGCTTTCCCTTGAGGCTGAAAGGAACGAAAAGTGGTACGTTTAGCCTTCTGTGCAAAAGGATTAGTATTTGGGAGAAAGGCAGTTTTAGCAGCCGCCAATTCAGTCACAATTTTATTTAGGTCTTACCCAAACAAAATGTCTCCCTTAAAGGGGAGTACCTCCAAGGTCTTTTTGGAGTCTAGGTCCACCTCCCATGACCTCAACCACAAAATACGGTGAGCCAGGGCAAACGTAGTCGACGCCTTGATTGCCAACACACCCGCCTCTGAGGTCGCCTCCTAAATGTAATAGGCGGCGGTGGTAATGTGAGACACGTATTGTCTGGCATTGTCAGATATATCCTCGGGCAGCTCTTCCTCTAATGCCTGCTTCAATTCCTTTTGCAACCCAAGAGGCCACAATAGTGGGTCTATGTACAGCACCTGTAAGGGAGTAAATAGATTTCAAGCATCCCTCCACACGCTTATCTGTTGGTTCCTTCAGTGAAGTGATAGTGGTGACAGGCATATTGGATGACAACACTAGGCAGGTGACATGAGAATCCACTGGCGGTGAATTTTCCCACTTGTTACATAGCTCTGCAGGGAGAGGATAGCGAGCCAAGGCCCATTTAGACAGAGGGAATTTCTTCCCTGGATTAGACCACGGTTCGTGCCTGATGTCCACCAAATGGTTAGATTAAGGTAATAGATTTTTAACCACCTTCTGCCATTTAAACATATCAGTTTTCTTAGCCACAGTAGTGGAATCCTCATCATCAGTGATTTGTAGGTTTTGCTTAATAGCAACCACAAGGGCAGGGACATCAATTTGCAATGAAGAATCCTCATCAGAAACACTTGATTCAGTGTCTGACAGGACAGTATGTTCCTCAGTAAGAAACATCTGAGATATTCGTGAATTATGAGGAGGAAGCAGCCCGCTTAGATGACCCAAAGACACTAGAGTGACCTGGAGTAGATTTTTGTCTGACCAAGGAATGATTTAATTGCTGCAACTGGTTAGACAAATTTTCTGCCCAAGGCGGATTAACCATAGGGACAATTTGTGGCTGTAATGGCAAAGGTAGTCCCATAGGGGGCATAAGTACCCAATAGGATTGTGAATGCAGCCAGGGTGGCTCCCGATTGGTTGCAGGAGCTGCAGACTGACTGGGAGATGTATGATACATAGTACACAGACCATCATACACAGTTTCCCCCTCCAGTAAATCTTTGGCTCATACTCTGCATGATGCAGGAGTGTCCACAGACTTACTACCCTTCTTGTTGGACATCGTACACAAATGCAACAATAGAGCGAATTAGTGCGATAAAGCCAGACAGAGTACAATACCTGCGAATAAATCCTTTAGCATGTGACTGTAGACACAGTATACAACACCAGCGAATAAATCCAGTATTATGTGACCGAGTACACAGTAGAATACACGTAATAGGTAAATACTGTGATGCACTATATATATGATCCTGACACACCTAGGGGCTAATGCAGGTTGGTTAGCAAATTCTGCTAATTAGCAGAATTTGCTATCGTTTGTATCGTTTGTATTGCATGCTGGAGGCCGCTCAGCATGCTGACCGGAGCCTCCCCCAGTTGAAAAAGCAGAAATTGTGAAGCTTTCGCTATTTCTGCTTGTTAGCAGAATCTGTGGGAGCCTCCTGCCGGGGCACAGCTTAGCTGCGGCTGCAGGAGACTCGCCGCCAATTTCCTGATCATAGCGGCTGCATGTGCCGTCATGCAGCTGCCGTGATCAAGGCCTTGACACCCCCTCTGTTCATCCGCCCCCCCATTCATGAAGCACCGCCGCCGCAATGCTCCGTCTCCTCCCTGGAAACAAAGTGTATCCGGCCGCAAGTACCTGAGAACAGGACGCAGAGGTATGTGACGCCGCTTGGGAGGTGATGGAGCTGCAGCGCTGAAGTGTCATCATGACATACAGCGCTGACAGCCCAGTTTTGATGAAATTTTCTGTCAGAAAAAGCTTTTTCTTGGCTGCCCAGTGCAGCCCACCTGTTGAGTGACCTGCTGCTGCAGACACCAACTGAAACTGAGCTCACAGTGCCTGGAGGCGGGGTTATAGAGGAGGCACCAATGCATCCTGGGACAGCCTAATTCCTCCGACTGACCTACTGTAACTAATTAATGTGCCTGTAATATCACATAGATGAATGCCAGCAGTGGGGATCCTAGATGAGAGCTCTGTGCAGCACGAACAGGAGGCTTAACTGCTGGTTCCAACAAAGGTGACTTCTCCTAAGCTGATGTAGAATGAGTTTAGATGTGCTGGTGGTGTACCTACTGGTGTAAGGAAGAGGGGGGTGGGGGTAGTTGGTGGGTGGCTGCCAGGTGCGGACATCATGGGTGAAAGGGGGGCTTCGTTGGGGACTGCCGGGTGTGCATATAATGGGTGGTGGGAGCACTGGCAGGCCGAAGGCTGCACTATGTTACTTACTGCCTGGAGAGCTCACCTCAGAGGTCTGTGAGACTTACTGCTTGTTACGGGGGGCGTGCCCATTGCTGGGTGATGGCGTTAAACAGAAGCAGTGTGGATCAGGCCTGTAATAGATGCCTCTGCTGCTGTTACTGTGCTCTCAGGCCACATCGCCAGAGGCTGCTGCTGAGCCAGCCCACCTCTCGAGCCACCCTAGCTGAAAAACAAACACATCCGAACCTTGGGCTTTCAGTCGAACTGAGTCTTCCCAACAAGTTTAGATCTTGTACCTCAAAAACATATTTTGGGTGTTTTGGATTGCATGTAAGTCCCTCCCTTGTGATTTCAAGTGCCATTTCACTAGGGCCGGTTCCGGGGCTTCTTGCGCACCGGGCACCATTATGGGGCGTGGCTTCATACAGGGGGTGTGGTCAGTTACGCCCCCTGTACTGTAGTAGGATGTGTGGTGCGCGATGACGTCATCGCGCACCGCACAGCAAAGGTCCTCTCCACGAAGGAAAACTAGACGCTAAGCGTCTAGTTCCCTTCGTGGAGAGGACCTTTGCTGTGCGGTGTGCGATGACGTCAACGCGCACCGCACATCATTACAGTTAAGGTCCTCTCCTGGAAGGGAAACTAGACGCGTAGCGTCTAGTTTCCCTTCACAGCGGGCAGCGGCAGCGGGGGGCACCACAGCAGCAGCGGATCTTGCCATGGTGCGGCGCCCTCCGGATTGCGCCGGCGCCCTCCGGAAGGCGGCGCCCCGGGCAAAAGTCCTGCTTGCCCGTGGCAAGATCCGCTACTGCATTTCACACAGGAGAGTGTATGGCGAGGATGTGTGCACAGTCAAACTCAGGGGTGGTCTGGGTCTGCACCAGACTACCCATTAATCCAGTTGCCAGATACCCTCGGCGGCTGCTGCTGCGGCCTGCCTGGTAAGCTCCAGAGGGCTCTCACTTCTGGTTAGAACATTAGAGCTCCACCTCCCTCCTGCCACTAAACAAGGGACTTTCACTGGGTACGCACGCAGCATGATACGATCATGTCACAGCATGCGCACTCTCTGTGTGCCTACCTGCTTGTGAAGAAGTGCCGAGGAGGAGCAGTGTGCTAGCACAGGAGCAGGAGGATGCCAGTCCACCACAGAACAAATGTTACTGTCCCCTCAAAGGAACATCTAATAAGCTGCATGAGCCAATTAGTACAGACACGGTAGTTAACACGGGGGGTAATTCCAATTTGATCGCAACAGGAATTTTGTTAGCAGTTGGGCAAAACCATGTGCACTGCAAGGGCAGATATAACGTGCAGAAAGAGTTAGATTTGAGTGGGTTATTTTGTTTCTGTGCAGGGTAAATACTGGCTGCTTTATTTTTACACTGCAAGTTAGATTGCAGATTGAAAACACCACACCCAAATCTAACTCTCTCTGCACATGTTAAATCTGCCTCCCCTGCAGTGCACATGGTTTTGCCCAATTGCTAACAAAGATCCTGCTGCGATCAACTTGGAATTACCCCCACAGAAAGGACAGACAGACATTGTCTGTGGGACCCAGACAGGACAGGCAGACACAGCGTAAGGACCACAGACAGGACAGGCAGACACATAGGATATGGAACATAGACAGGACAAGCAGAAACAGGGAAAGGAACATAGACAGGACAGGCAGAGACAGAACATGTAACACAAACAGGAAAGGTAGACACAGGATATGGGACACAGACAGGACATGCAGACACAGGATATGGAACACAGACAGGACAGGCAGACACTGTATATAGGACACAGACAGGACAGGCAGACACAGTGTAAAGACCACAGACAGGACAGGCAGACACAGTGTAAGGACCACAGGCAGGATAGGCAGACACAGTGTAAGGACCACAGGCAGGACAGGCAGACACATAGGATATGGAACACAGACAGGACAGGCAGACACATAGGATATGGAACACAGGTAGGATAGGCAGACACTATATATAGAACAGAGACAGGACAGACAGACACTATGTATATATGGAACACAGACAGGACAGTCAGATATGAAACACAGACAGGACAAGCAGACACAGGGCATGGAACACAGACAGGATAGGCAGACACAGGATATGGAACACAGATAGGATAGGCAAACACTATATATAGAACACAGACAGGAAAGGCAGACACAGTGTAAGGACCACAGGCAGGACAGGCAGATACAGTGTAAGGATCACAGGCAGGACAGGCAGACACATAGGATATGGAACACAGACAGGACAGACACAGGGTATGGAACTCAGACAGGACAGGCAGACACATATGATATGGAACACAGGATAGGCAGACACATAGAATATGGAACACAGATAGGATAGGCAGACACTATATATAGAACACAGACAGGACAGGCAGACACTATATATAGAATACAGACAGGACAGGCAGACACTATATATAGACCACAGACAGGACAGGCAGACATTACGTATATATGGAACACAGACAGGAGAGTTAGACACAGTATATGGAACACAGACAAGATAGGCCGACACAGTATATGGAACACAGGGCTTAATTCAGACCTGATCGCTGTGCTGCAAATCTTGCTGTCCAAGGGGAGTGTAAATTCGCCCGTGCAAGTGTGCGATCGCATGTGTACGCCAGTCAGTGGACAGCTGCAAATCCATTTGCACCTCACTCACCATCAAATTATTTTTTCACTGTGTGCAGTGTGTGTGTAGCCCAGGACTTACTCCTACAGTGCAAAAAGAACAGGCTGATTGGGGCATGAGCTGACGTCACACAACCTCCCAGAAAACACTTGGGAACGCCTGCGTTTTTCCTGACACTCCCAGAAAATGGTGAGTTACCACCCACAAACGCACTCTTCATGTCAATCAGTGTTAGGGTCTCCTGCCCTGTGCTGCCACGTCGTTATGGCAACCGGGAGACAAGTGCTAGCGGAGTAACCTGAGCGCAGCTGATACTCCGGTTCGGGTCTTTTGCTGTGCAGTGGTTATAGGCTCTGTGCACGGCAGGGGATCCGGTGCTGGTTTTTGTGCTCACAGTCTGTGAGGTCTGAGTGGGGCGTGGACAGCACCTGCTTTATAAGGCCTCTTCTCAGGGTAAGCAGATGCTGCTGAATCTTTGTTGGTTAGTCAGTTCCTGAAAGTTAACCAGTACTGTGTAGCTTTGTATTTGTTTGTTGCTTACTGCAAATAGGCCTGGGGATTTGGTATTACACTCTGCCAATCCAGACCTAGCAGTAAGACTGGAGTCAGTCGTTTAGCTTGCTGGGGTTCTGTTACTACTCTGTGAACTTAGCAAGTTTGCGGCTGTATTCTAAGACTTGCCTGTCTAATCCTGTCTCACTGTGCTAGGTGTCAGGGGTCAGTTTAGTGGCAGTAAGCTGAACCTGTGCACTGCAAGTGAGAATTAGGATTGTGGAGACTCTCCTTGTGTCTATCATTCCATCTCTGACCAAGGAGTTTACTGCCACACCCGTTGGTAACCCTTTAGGGTTTTGCTGTTGCCCTTAGCAACAGCATTTCGGGTTCTCTACGTATTAAAACACAACATCTTGCTTTTCCCATCTGAGCAGTTCTAATACAAGGGAGATACCCAGTTCCTTAGCCTCTGGGCTTCTCTGTTCACTTTGTGTGTATTTTGTTACCCTATCACCTTCTGTGTACGTTATGTCATATTCCCCAGTCTGTCGGTGAGTCCATTTGTTTTGCAAAACAGTTCAAACACCAGTACATTCCTGCAGGCACTGGAGTGCATAACAGTTCTGACACCAGTACTTTCCTGCAGGCACTGGTGTGCGTAACATATTCAGCAGCCTAATACTCCTGTTGAAATTTTGTGGGAATATGGAGCATACCCCTCAAAATACGTTGCAACAGGTGGTCGATCAGGTGCAGGTCCTGACTCGACAATTTAATGATT